>NC_141699.1:586932908-587532908 GCF_964263255.1 Lissotriton vulgaris
TGGCACCATGGGCTCTCCAAGACAGATGGAGTGGCCCTTACCCTATCCTGGAGAAAAAGAGTGAGGTCACTTACTTAGTGGACCTGGGCACCAGCAGGACACCCAAAAGGGTTATCCATGTGAACCGCCTCAAGCTCTACAATGACAGGGCTGACCTCACCATGCTGATGGTGACTGATGAGGAACAGGAAGCAGAGAGTGAACCTCTCCCTGATCCCCTCCCTTCCAGCCCAAAAGATGGGTCAGTGAATGGAGTAGTCTTTTCACACACCCTCACTCTCCAACAGCAGGCTGACTGCAAGCACGACTTGCAGCAGTTTGCTAGCATCTTTTCCTTGACCCCTGGTCTGACCAGCTGGTGTACTAATGATGTGGACACATTGCTGACTAAGTGTGTACAACAAATGCTTTACACTATCCTCTGGTACTGCATTGCTGCTCAACCAGGCTACCACTTTGGAGAGTAAGGTCAGTTCTGACTTTAACCTCTGTTATACCTCTGGGGTTGGTGGACTCTATACACACTGTACTTAATTCTAGTCCAGTATATATAGAGCCACTTTCTCACAAAGAGTCGACATGGCACACATCCCTGTGTGCCATGCCCACAAACCCACTGCCCTGGCATACATCAGTCACCCCTCTAGCTGGGTGCCCTATGTCAGTGGTGTGGGAACAGGTGCATGGCCCTGTGCCCCTACAGTACCAAGGGCCATTCCTGGGCAGTGTAAGTGCAGTGATGTCATTAAGAGTATATGGTGCTGGGAGGTTGTCATTGCGAACTCCACAGCACCATAATGGCTACACTGAAGACTGACAAGTTTTAAATCATACTTCTCAGCACATTAAACCCATACAGATGCCAGTGTGGGATTTAATGTAAAATGCACTACAGAGGGCATCTTAGAGATGCCCCACACAGCAGACATGTTGCTGGACCCCTGGGTGGAGATCCCCCTGCACTCCTGGGCCTGCAACAATGCATACTGCCTTTGTGAGCTTCTCCAGACCACTTGCTGTACTCAGCAACTGGCCCCCACCAGTTCTGACCCCCACTCTGGCGAGAAGACTGGCGGAGAAACCCTACGCGAGGAAAGGGGGGGTGCCAGCCTGTGCCAACTCCACCCTTCAGGTGGGAGAGGCAAGGTGAAGCACAACTCCGGGCTCCGGCAATCTTGAGGATGGGGAGCCCTGCCCAATCAGAGATAGGCTCCTGCCCCCCTCCCACAGGAGAGGAGCAGGATAGGGGGTGTACTCAGCCCAGGACAGGGACCTATTGGTCCCTGCCGTTCCCCTACCTGTAACGCCCCTAAATGTAGTATTTTGGGGGCACCCTGAACCTTCCTTCCTTAAATCCCGATTTCGAAACAGGAAAGAAGACCAAGAAGACCTGCCGTGCAGCTGCTAACAAGAGGACAACACCAACTGACTTGGCCCCAGCCTGTTGATCCTTGAACCTGCTCCTGCTAAATCCCGGCGTCTCCTGCGGACAGCAACCTCAAGAACCCCGGAGGGCCTGCCTGCCTGCCTTGACCCTCTTAGAGACTGGGACTCCCACGAGCAGTGGCTCTGCTCAAACAGCAATACTCCTGGTGCCAGCCAGGAACCGCAAATCCAGCCCAGTTTGCACCCACCGAGCCCGGCCTGTGCCTGAGTGGACAAAGACCCTGAGGAGGTCCCCCCGGTGGTTCTGACCTGGAATCCAGTGCCCAAGGACCCTCCTCGACGACCCAGACGAGGCCTGCAGACTCAGAAACAGGGACCCCTCCAACCACGACCAGCAGAGAGGGTAAGATTTCCCGACGTCCAAAGACACCCCTGCACCCAGCGCCCCCGCCTCCTTTGCCCAACTCCGGGGTGTCTACCTACCCTCCAAGATCCCAACTTACCCCTCGAAGTGTTGGTCGCTCCTGAAGAATCTCCGTCCCGAGCCTGTAGCCTTTGTTCCCTTTTCAAGATCTCCATTGAAAAACATTGAGGGCCTGACGGCTCAAAAGCACCCTGCACCCAGCCGCCCGAGTGCCCCTAGCTGTGCAACCTTTGTCCTCTCCTACTTCCCTATTTGCCCTGAGCAAGTGACCAGGAGCCCAGCTCCCACAGCCGCGAGGCCTGCTAGCCAGCAGCCACCAACCGAAGGCCCCCTCTCTCTCATTGGATAACATTGGGCCTAACTACCTCTGCACCCAGCTACCCCTGTGCCGCTGAGGGTGTACCAACTGTACCTACCTCACCCTGGGAGACCCCTGAGTCTATGCCCAGAACCTTAACTCCGCCAGTTGAGTACTTACCTAAAAGCCGATAACTCACTTTTCTTCTATAGGCTAACATTGACTGGTTTCACTTGGAAATGCTTCTAAGTGTGGAGTTTCGGAACTTTAAAAAATTCATCTAAAATCTGCCGAACTACGAATTCCGATTTACTCACCTGCTATCAAGGGAGACCTCAGTTCTGCATCTTTGAGCCCAGTACTGACCCTGAAAAGTAAATCTAACCGTACTTACCTGTAACTTGCATTTCCTTCCATAGGATATCCTTGCCTGCTTTTCGCTGAAAAAGTTTCTAAGTGTCGATTTTTGAAACTTAGAAATATTAATCTAAAATCAGCCGAACTACGAAATCCGATTTACTCACCTGTTATCAGGAGAGACCTCAGTGCTACATCTTTGAGCCCAGTATTGATCCTGGAAAGTAATTCTAACCGTACTTACCAGTAACTTGAATTTCCTTCCCTAGGATATCATTGCCTGCTTTTTGTAGAAAAAGTTTTTAAGTGTCGATTTTTGAAACTTACAAATATTCTCTAAAAATCGTGCCAACGATAAAAACGTAATTGCTTACCTGTTTTAGATAGAGGTCCCAGTGCTGAACTTAGGAGTCCAGCACTGGATTACAAAAGTAACATGAAAATACTTTACTTGAATTTCCCTCCATATGATAACATTGGTAATTTCACCTGAAAAAGTTTTGAAGTATCAACTTTTAAAATACAATAATATTCCTTAAAAATCACTACTGTAACCAAAACGCTTTTACTTAACTGTTTACAGCTCATGTCCCGGGACTGAATCTAGAATCCAGTCCTGTGGTTAGAAAAGTAATCTACAAAGTAACTAATTGCATTTAACCAGAAATTCCCATTGAGCTCAATGTTGCATTGTGTTTGAAATTGTGTTCCCTATTGCAACAAACTGTAACTATTGCATTTAAAAAGTCTATTGCCTATTTGAAAAGTATTTAACTAAAGTAACTCATCCTGAGAAAGTATATTTTGATACCTTGTTGGTTCTAAAGTAAAACTATATCTTTTGATACAAAACAATTGGCCAACAGAGTTCAGTTCTTGAGTGTGTGAGACCATTTGCTGACTGGGTGTGTACAACAAATGCTTTACACTGTCCTCTGATACTGCCTTACTTCTCGACCAAGCTACCACTTTAGAGAGTAAGGTTATATCTAACTTTGCCTCTGCCAAACCTCTGGGGACTGGGGACTCTATACACACTGTACCTTACTTTGGTCCAGTATATTAGAGCCACTTTCCTACAATTGGTGACACTGTAACAGGGCTGAGAATATAGAATGGTGAGAATGGAGAAGGGAGGTGTTACAATCAGGATATGGTTACTTAAAGAGAGGGTAAATTGTATTTGTATGGTTACTAATATAATCAGGATGTTGGGTGTGTTTACACAGATGTGGTTAAATTGCACTGTGGTGTTGATTATCCTTACTATGAGTCACACATTCAGAGAGGAGATGTGTTGGGATGTGAAGAGGATCTCTGATTATTATCTAGTTGTGTTTAAACAGTAAATTGGTTTGGTAAACAAACTAGTGTCTTTTGATGTGTAGATATTTTAGGCTTATCTCTAATGGTGGACTAAGCAAGTATATATATCATGAGTACTTTAAACCAAACCTTCCTGACTTTTGAGTATCAGGCCCTGTACTGGATCCGTAATGTTTTATAGCACAGGCAGATGGTGCTAATGAGTTCTTCGGCAACCTTGTGTATCTTCAGAAAATGATGTCACAGATCTACATACAGCCACTGCCGTTGTGCCCCTGCACCAGTTCCCTTTTTCCCCACTTCCATGTGTATCGGAAGCTCTGCTCCCTACTTGATTCCATTTATACCAACTTCAAAACTCCCTATTGTACATATGTGTGTCAGGAAAAACGTCTTACCTGACAATGACAGGCTTCAACCAATGCCTCGACTGCAGGAGGCTGGTGCCAGTCACGGATACCAGTGATGTTTGTCTGTGATGTCTAGGCACGACTTGAAGTCATGTAACAAATGTGTCCTAAAGCACCTGAAGGCCTTCATGGAGCTGGAGACAAAACTATGCATCACAGGGCACAAAAGGCAAGATAAGTTGCTCTCCAAGTTGTGGGACTGTTTCCGCTCCAGATCCCACTCCTACCTTAAGATACCAGTCCCTCTCCATGCGGGGGAAGGTGTGTATTTGAAACAACAAGGATCAGACTCCACCATCATCTGACGCAAGCCTATTACAAGCCTGGTTCCAGCGTGCTCTCCCAGGCTGTTGCCGACTTTACAGGAGAGAGATAACTTCAGAGAGTCAGTGCTGCAACTGTTAGAACAGTTCCAACTCGTGCAGGTGTACCTTCGGGCAAATGGAGCCCCAGGGGCCCCCAGTTGACTGATTCTGCCTCAATGCTCACTGACACCATTGTGCCATCGCCAACCTCCTTCCCAGTGCTGGCCCCTGCCACTACTCCTGCACCAGAGGCCTTATCATTGCTGACCACCACTGTGTCGATTCAGATTCCGGATCTGCTTCTGTGCCTATCTCTGATCAGCAAATAAGTACAGCCCTCACCAGATGTATGTCTTGATATGCGATCACAAAGACACAGCCCCCAACTTTGGTGGCTCCACAACCTCTCTCTTAATGTCAAGGCTACTGGAGCCTGAAAACCATGTTTAGCTTACACTCTTTCGTAAGAAAGTGCCCTCTTTTTGCATGGTTGCCCCCACTTTTTGCCAAACTGCTGATATTCTTTGACTGAGTCTACCCTGGGTTCCTACCAAACAGGTACCCAGGGCCTATGTTCTTTCCCTAAACTGCAATTAAAGAAAACCCAATTGGCACTCTTTGGCCACAGGTCAGTACCTTGTAAATGGTACCATAGTACCAAGGGCACTGTGGCCAGGGAAGGCCTCTAAGGGCTACAGCACTTATTGTGACACCCTTAGAGGCCCTGTACCGTTATACACACATTGCCATTGCAGGCTACGTGTTTTGGTGCAGAACAAAGTGAGGAGTCGACATGGCACACATCCCTGTGTGCCACGCCTACAGCCCACTGCCCTGGCATAGTTCAGCCACCACTCTAGCTGGGTGCACTATATCAGTGGTTAGGGTACAGGTGCATGAGCCCTATACCCCTACAGTGTCTAAGCCAATTCTTAGACATTGTAAGTGCAGTAATGCCATTGAGTATATGGTGCTGGAAGTTTGTCATTTCGAACTCCACAGCCCCATAATGGCTTTACAGAGAACTGGGAAGTTTGGTATCAAACTTCTCAGCAGATTAAACCCACACTGATGACAGTGTAGGATTTAATTAAAAATGCACTCGGAGGGCATCCTAGAGATGCCCCTTGAAAAAACACTAGTGGCTCGCCACCACCAGGCAGGTTTCTGGACCCCTGGGCCGAGAGCCTGCTGCTCTCAAGGGTCTGCAACAATGCACATCCTGGAATGAGGTGACAAGCCTCCTCCCCCAGGATGGGCAGGGTCCACGAAGGGGAAACTTCAAAAGCTTGTGTCCTTTGTGATCTTCCCCAGACCTCTGCTGCTTCCAGCAACTGGCTCCCACCGGTTCTGACTCCCACTTTGGGCGGGAGAATCGGCGGGAAAACCAAGTGCCCACCTTTGTCAACCCCACCCCTCAGATGGGGGAGGCAAAGTGAAGCACAACTCTCAGTCCCGCCATCTTGCAAATGGAGGGACCTAGCCAGACAGAGTGAGGCATATGCTCCCCTCCCACTGGAAGGTGGCATAATAGGGGGTGTACCCATTGGACCCAACCTTTACCTACCTGTAACGCCACTAAATCTAGTATTTAAGGGCAACCCTGAATCTTGCCTCCCCAGACAAGAATCGTCAAGAAGGACTGAAGAAGCCGCGCTGATACTAAGAGGAGGAGGGTGCCTGCTGACTTGGACCCAGCCCTACCAGCCAGTCCCCATCTCAAACCTGCTCTAGCGAAATCATGGTGTGTCCTGCAGCCAGCAACCTCAAGAACCCCAAGGACCTGCTCTGCCTCCCAATTCAAAGACTTTGTCTCCCGTGAGCACCGGATTTGCTCACCCACAGACTCAGGCCCTAGCCAAAACCACAAGTCTGCACCCGACGCCCACAGCCCAAGTTCGAGGGGCCCAACACCACAAGGAGGTCTCCCCGGCGATCCTGATTTGAGATCTGGTTATCTCTGACCTGCCTCGAATCTCCTAGTGAAGTCTGCAGCCTCTTTCTGTAGGATCTCCCCCGACCATGACCGGAGCTGGTAAGGAAAACCCGATGCTTAAAGACACCCCTGCACCCAATGTCCCACAGCCTTGGGTGGCCCAACCAACAGTGTCCCAGCATCCCCAGGCATCCCAACTTACCTCTACTACCGGTGGTCACCTCCAGAAGATTATCGTCTTTGTTGCAACCAGAGAATCCCCATTGAACTCAACATGGCACCCAAAGCCAAAACAGGACCCTGCACCCAGCCGCCGCTGCTGGTGTACTTTGGCTGCTAACTCTGATTTCCCTTTGCCCTGAGCCTAACACCTGGAGCTTTGCTCCCACAACCTTGTGGCCTGCTCCTGAGCAGCCACCAACTGGAGGCCGTCTATCCCCTATTGGATAACATTTGGCCTCAGCACTCTGCACCCGGCTGCCCTAGTGCTGCTGAGAGTGCTTTGAGATTGCATCCTCTATCCTGGGGGAACCCTGGCTCTAACCCCAGAATACCAACACCCACAACCAAGTACTTACCTGTGAACCAATAACCACATTTGTTTGCATAGTACTGAATTGTTTGCTTTCTTGTGAAAATTGTTTTGTGTGGAGTTGGTTTTGTATGAGAACTTGAAAAACTGCAAATATCTAAAAACTGCTTTACTTACCTTTTCTCTAGGAAAGTCCCAATGTGATATCTAGGCACATCATTGAGTAGATAAAGTAATCTGAAACGTAATCAAAAGTAATCTAACAGTATTTTCCCCTGTATTGAAAAGATTTACAAATATGTAACAATGTCATTTTCATTCAGCTTGCTTGTATTATTCAACCTGCCTTGAAAAGTACCATTTACACTTACCTGTACCAGGCTTGCTTGGTTCTAGCAATTAAATATAACTAAATAATATTTTTATACAAACAAGTTGGTCTGAGTTCAGTCTTTGAGTGTGTGACATCATTTTCTGCCTGAGTGTGTACAACAAATACTTAAAACTACCCTCTGATAAAGCCTTACTGCTCACTCATACTACCACAGATAGAGAGTAAGGTGGCATCTACTTTTATCTCTGCCTACCTTTGGGGTTCCCCTGGACTATGTACACACTATACCCAATTTTGGTATATTATATACAAAGCAAGTTTCCTACATCTATGCTGTTCAAAAGCTTCAAAATGTCCCACATGATTATGAGGAGGCAAATAACTTACACCCTCATTTTATTATTCTGGCCTTTTGCTAGATTTGAAGAATACTGAGAGGATTTCACCCTCCTCCCCATGACCCTCCCCCCGAGACAGAGATGGCCCCCCTTGTGACAGTCGAGACTCAATCTCCCAGGCTACGCTTCAGGCAGGTGTTCCTGGTCAGCTAGTCTCTCGGGGATGTAGGCTTCTTTAGCATTTGTCGTCCTGGTGCTTAAGTGGGCTATCTGCTTAGCCCTAAGAGTTGCTTCCTCTGTCCTGACACAAGTAGATTTCTTTTCCAAAAGTGGGCACAGTCCTCATTGCAAGTCCATGTGATGCAGCAGGTGCACTCCATTCTTTGGTGCAGACTCTTTGCTGGATCCAGGGAGCGGCAGGGCAGTCTTTCCTCAGTATTCTTTCCAGTCCAGTAGTGTTCTAAGGACTGTGTGCCAGGGTGTCACTTGTATGCCATGTTGGTGTTTGTGGGATGGGAGGACTCAATAGTCAATGGGCAACTTTTCCCACTTTACAAACAATCCTATAGTACTCTTTTCTGCCTGAATCCAAGATGGCTCAGGTCTTTCTCCACTTAGCGGAGCTCTGGGCACACCCCTAAGGTGTGCTCAGCATAATGAGCCACTCCTCCCAGAATACCAATTCTGCATCAGGCGTTCTTCCTCTAGAGTAGATGCCAGCCTGTCTACTGACACAAAGGAGCGGGCAGCCAATTGTGTGATCACCATTCGCTTCACGGTGGTGGGAACCTCTTTAAAGCTGGGCCATCTTTGGCCAGTAGCCGGTAGTCACACCTCCTCCAACCAGCATACTGGTTTGTTCCTGTTCCTTGGAGGACTTCATACTTCCTAGCATGGGAGCAGCCTGTTGTGTCTGGTGACTTTTTAAAGTCACTTTCCTATTAAAGGTTATCTCAAAACAAATTTCAGTAATGAGTCTGGTTTAATGTAACAATTAATTTAATATATTGGAGTTGATACCTTAGGTGGTGCCAAATGGAAGTTAGCACTTACCACGGTGACTAGTGTTAGCTAATGGGACCACTGACCTTGCTCTAATGAAAACAGCAGTTTCAGGTTTTCACTGGCAGAGAATGTTACACACGGCCATTCCCTTTTTTGGGCAAAGCCTACCAGACCGTACAACTGTCTGGTTTGCCATCGACATCTTGGGGACATTCTGAAAGCTTCCCTGGGGATGTATTGATTCCATTGCTTACTAAGGTCTTTGTGTTTTGTAACTCACATTTGCTTGCTTTCACTTTTTTCTGGCTTTATATGTTTTAGGCTGTCCAGCTTGAGTTTGTCCCTCTCATGGAGCATAGCTTGTTTATTGTACCCTTCCATGAGTGCTAGCTTTCTGTAAATAGGCCTTTAAACCTTGTTCCTAACCTGTCACCTCTGCTTTGCATTCATAGGCAGAGGTCACATTTCAGGCTCTGTCTTCTGAGGGAGCTTGATGTTTACTTCTCTTTCTCTGACTTCAAAGTGAGAGCA
This sequence comes from Lissotriton vulgaris, assembly GCF_964263255.1. Classification (NCBI taxonomy): domain Eukaryota; kingdom Metazoa; phylum Chordata; class Amphibia; order Caudata; family Salamandridae; genus Lissotriton; species Lissotriton vulgaris. The sequence continues at coordinate 586,942,091 of NC_141699.1, forward strand.
TTTATGTGACGGTCTTGCTATGGAAGCAAAGGTTTTTTTCTGGCACACAAGAAAATTTAAATATCTGTCAATTAACTTGGCAGATATTTCAGAATATATCAGAATCCGCAAAGCACAAATGAAGCACGGTTCTTTGTAATTATGAAATGTGATGGGAGCAAATATTTCAGTACGATGCCATTGCAGGCTACTTGTCTTGGTGCAGACAAAAGTGAAAACACGATATGGCACCCAGCCCTGGACCCGGCTTGGCAGTTCGGGCTGGACTGTTACCATGAGGCACAGGGTCAAGACTGGTTTGCATATGACCAGGTCTAAACTGGGGAGGCATGGTGAGCAAAAGAATGATAAATTTAACCCATGTCTCTTGACTGGGGGTGAATGTTTTCATTTGTTCTGCATTCCGTCCATCAATTGTGTGTCTTTTGCTTTCTCGCCCTAAGTGCGCCGGGTATGCCCAGACGTGGGTCCCGGGCTGACTATTCCACTGGATTCAAGCTATCCTGGCTGATGAGGGGTGAAACCCCAAAACTGGTCCTAGGATGCTTGTTTCCGGTCCAGGGTGGACCTGGCAGTTCGGGCTGGGCTGTTCCCATGAGGCACAGGGTCAAGACTGATCTGCATATGGTCAGGTCTAAGCTGGGTGGCATGGTGAGCAAACGAATTGTAGATTTAACCTAGATCTCTTGACTGGGGGTGTAATTTGTTCTTCATTCTGTCCATCAAATTTGTCTCTTTGGCTGTGCCTGCAGACGCTGCATGCAGTTTAGCTAAGTTACCCCTACAACAGGCCTTACAGCCCTAAGTCAAGGTGCACTATACTACATGTGGACAGATCTGCATGAGCAGATATGCCCCTGTGCTGGCCAGTTCAATTACAGTCAGTACAGGTGATCAGTGAAGCCATTTTAGGAACATTTGCTGGGTAATGGGCAAAAACGAGTTCCACACCTACATGATGGCGTCACTGAAATCGAAGATGTTTGGTATCGAACACCTTGTATTAATAAACCCACACTGATTCCAGTGATGGCTTTATTAATACATGCACCCAGAGGCACCTTAAAGGTGTCTCCTGAAAGCCTACCAACTACTAGTGTCCTGGCTGGCTGGTTCTGACCACCAGGGGTTGAAGGCCCACATACAAGTATCAATTTACATTACTCTCAGGAGGTCATGAACAAAGCCTATCTGGCAGAGGAGGTGTTTACACCCCCTCCAGGATGACCTGTAAATTAGCATTCCAAGGCAAGGAGCTTCAAAGAGCACTCCTCCTTTGGTATGCAAACCTGGATTCCCTCAGAGGTAATGCCAACCCCCCTGACCAGAGCCCATTTGGTGCCTGGGCAGGCAGGAAAATTAGTAGTCAGAGAGGCATGTTCACCCTCAGGCTAAATCCACCCTTGAGGTGGACTACCTGATGTGGACACAAAATGTAAAAGTCTGCCATCTTTATGATGGCAGAATTAGGAACTCTGGGACAGGGTTATGCCTACTTCTTTCAGGAAGTGGTCATAAGGGGGGTGTAGTGACCACATGGGTAAGTATCACATTGGCTAATATCCTACACTTCACTAACTTCTCTAAATCTAGTATTTAGAGGAGCCCCTTGCACCAGCAAATCAGATCCTGCCAACCCGAAAGAAGAAGACGGATGCAGAAGAGTCGCAGGAAGAAAGAACAAAAGACCAGTAACTGACTTGGCGCAAACCCTGCCAGCCTGTCTGCTGTCCTCGACAATTGCACCAAAGACGACTCGTCCTGCAGCCGCCTGTGCCTCCAAAGGCCTGGGAGGACTTTCAAGCTTCACTCAAAACTCGGGAACTCCTGTGGCGCAGTAGAGCTGCTTCCCTGCATCCTGAAGGCACCCCAACAGAGTTGTGAGGACTCGGGACTGCCATAAACCCAGCACTGGAAAGCACCACTGCACCCATGCCTCCTAGCCCTAGTTGAAGTGGGCCAGCTGTGCCAGCGTGGTCCCCGGACCCTTCCAGAGCAGAAGCCCAACTTGGGTTTGCCAACTATGGACTTCCTAACGTCACCTGCACCCTCTTTGTGCAGGTCTCCTCTACCGCGAGTGTCTCCAGTGAACGAAATCCAACCTCCAAGGAGAAGAGTACCAAAGGTGTCAACACATCCCTGAGCATATTGAGACCTAAGCCCCCTTGTTGGTTTAGTCTGACTGGCCCACCAGGCTAAGCTGCTGCCTCTTTATAACCAAACCGATCCCCATTGACTTTAACGGGGCACCCAACGCTGTATTGCACTGCTGCACCAGGCTGTGCCAGTGCTGTCCGAGGTGACCTGTTGGTGTTACCTTGGACCCCTGCTCACCTAGTCAGGAAGATTGGTCCTGCAAGTCACTGTGAAGTGCCTGTATGCAGTATATGCCTTTCCTCCACAGGATAACATTACCGCTTCAGAAATTGCACTAAGTGTTGAGTTTTGAAAACTATAAATATTTCGAACTCGAAACATGCTTACCTGATCGTGATGACTTTAGTGCCTAAATATATATAAAGATATGTGTTATCTTTAGAAATTGGTGTGGATCTCTGCCTGGCAGAGCATGCCTGTCTTTTGCCTACAGGGAAGTACCACAGAAGGGGGTTTTCTCCCTCTGAGCGTCTGTTTGGTCATCCTGTAAGGGGACCGTTGTATCTAGTGAAGGAAGGCTGGGAGAGAGCCCCAACAGGACATAGCGGACTATGTGCTTGGCCTATGTTCCAGGATGGCTATATACATTGAAAAAGCATCCAAAAACCTGGATGCCAGCCAAGAGCTCCAGAAGCTCTCGTATGACCAACATGCTGCACTGGTGGAGTTCCAGCCAGGGCAGATGGTGTGGGTTTTGAATCCTGTGGCTCCTAGGGCCCTCCAGAACAAATGGAATGGACCCTAACTAATCCTTGAAAGGAAATGGGAGGTCACCTATCTGGTGGCCCATGACACTTCCAAGAGCCCCTAATGGGTCATCAATGTGAACTGCCTTACATGGCCGATGTGGCCATGCTGATGGTCACTGATCAAGAAGAATAGGGCGAACCTCTCCCTGACCATCTCTTTCCAACCCTAAGGATGGGTCAGTAGAAGGACTTGTCTTTTCAGACACTCTCTCCGCCTAACAGCAAGCTGACTGCAGTCATGTCCTTCAACAGTATGCTGAGCTCTTCTCCTTAACCCCTGGTAAGACAAGATGTTTTACACATGATGTGGACACCACAAATAACCTACCTGTAAACATTTTTTTTTTGAATATACAGGCAGTCTGACCAAGTCTAAAAGAACATCAAAGCTGAAGTCAGCAAGATCCTGGAATTGGTAGTGTTGGACACCTCTGAGAGACCCTGGGCCAGCTCAGTTATTTTAGTCCCAAAACCTCATTCCAAGGGTGGAAAACTAGAGCTGAGGTTTTGTTTGGGCAATAGGGGCCTTGATGCAGTGACCAAGACAGATGCACACCCAATTCCTAGGGCAGACATACTGATTGACAGGTTAGGGCAGCCAACATCAGGGTCCTGGCAGATTGGTCTGACCCCTGGAGCAAAAGAAAAATCTGCATTCTCGACCCCAGAGGGACATTACCAATCTTTACCATCATTACCAATTTACAGTAATACCACTTAGAATAAAGAATGCCCCTTCCCCCTTCCAAAGGTTGGTGAACAAAGTCCTTGCTGGGCTGGAGTCTTTTAGTGCAGCATATCTTGATGATATTGCTTCTCTTGGCAGGATCACTTGATCCACCTTGTAAATGTTCTTGCGGCTCTGCAGAGAACAGGCCTCACGATCAAGGCAAGCAAGTGCTAGATAGGGCAGGGCTCTGCTGTATACTTGGGAAACCTTGTAGGTGGAGGCCAAGTTCAACCCTTACAACCCAAGATCCTGACAATTGGCAGACTGGGTAGCTCCAACCACCCAGACTCAAGTCGGGACATTCCTTGGCTTGACTGGGTACTAACAGAGGTTTGTGAAGGGGTATGGTACTATTGGGGTACCCTTCACAGAATTGACCTTCAAGAAAATGCCAAAAATATAAACTGGACAGTGAGCTTTAAAAAGGCCTTTGACACTCTGAAGGAAGCATTGTGCTCCGCACCCACTCTACAAGCTCCAAATTATTCTAGGATTAGTGCCAACAGATTCCTCTGAACGTGGAATAAGAGCGGTCCTGTCCCAGTCCAATGATGATGGCCATCACTATCCTGTTGCTTTCTTTAGCAGTGTTGGATTGCTATTGAAAGCGAAGCTTTTTCTGTGGTTTGTTCCTTGAAGAATTTGAGATCATACTTGTTTGGTTCTCACTCCCTTGTTTAATCTGACCACAGGCCTCTCAGCTGGCTAATGCAAATGAAAGGTGAAAACCCCAAAATGTTGAGGCGGTCCATCTCTCTACAGGGTATGAACTTTACAATGGAGCACAGACCTGGGACAGACCATGCCAATGCAGATGGCCTTTCCGGTTTATTCCACTTAGATGAGGAAGACTCTCTTGGGAAAGGTAAGTCTCATTCTCTTTCGTTTGGGGGGAAATGGGTTGCAAAAATGCCCATTTTTAACATGGTCACCCATACTTTTTGCCTGGTATTCAATGCAATGTTGACGGGAAGTGCACTGGGTTCCTGCTTACCATATCCACAGTTCCAGATCTCTTTCCCTAAACTGTACAATTATTCCCCCAATTGCCAATACATTTAGCACTCCTGTAAGTCCCAAGTAAATATTACCCCAGGTACCTAAGACAGGGGTACTAAAGAATGTCTCTAAGGGCTGCAGCATGTATTGTGCCACCCTACGGGACCCCTCACCAAACTCATGCAGACTGGTATTGCAGGATGTGTGCCATGGTACAGAGAAAAGTGAAGAAATGACAGAGCAGACCCCCTATGTGCCATGCCTGCAGACACTGCATGCAGTTTAGTTAAGTCACTCCCACAGCCCTAAGGCCGGGTGCACGATACGATCTGTGTGGACATATTTGCATTAGGAAATATGAACCTGTGATGTCGATTCTTAGATATTACAAGTGAACAGGGAAGCCATTTTGAGTGCATGTGCTGGACACTGGTTTTTATGAGTTCCCCAGCTGCATGATGGGTTCACTGAAATCAAAGATACTTGGTATCAAACATCTTGTATTAATACACCCACACTGATTGCAGTGATCGATTTATTAATACATGCATTCAGAGGGCACCTTAGATGTGCCCTCCTGAAAACCTACCAACTACTAGTGTGCTAGCTGACTGGTTCTGACTACATACAAGTGTCTGACCTCCAGGGGTGAGGGCCCATGCTCTCACGAGGGCAGAAACAAAGCCTGTCTGGCAGAGGGTTTCTACACCCCCTTCATACAGGATGACCTGTAAAATAGCCTTCCAAGGCAGAGAGCTCCAAAAAGCCCACCGTCTTTGGTATGCAAATCTGGATTACCTCAAAGGAGATGACAACACCCCTAACCAGGGGCAATTTGGCGCCTGGACGGGCGGAAGAATTAGTAGTCAGAGAGGCGTGTTCACCCCCAGGCTAGTACCACCCCTGCAGTGGGCTGCCTGAGGTAGACACAACGTTTAAAAGTCTGCCATCTTTGTGATGACAGAATTAGGAACTCTGGTACAGGGTTGTGCCCACATCCCACAGGAAGTGATCATATAGGGGGCGTTGTGACCCACGGGGTAATACGCCCGGTGGCTACTACCCTATACTCGCCTAAATCTAGTATTTGGAGGAGACCCTGGCACCAGGAAATCAGATCCTGCTGACCTGAAAGAAGACAGAGGCTGGAGAGTCGTAAGAACAAGACCAACAACTGACTTGGCGCCAACCCTGATGGCCTTGCTGCTATCCTCAACAATCACACCATAGACAACCATAGACAACTCGTTCTGCAGCTACCTGTGCCTTCAAGAGCCTGAGAGGACTTCCAGCCTTCGCCCAAGACTCAGGAACTCCAGTGAGGTAGCGGAGCTGCTGCCTTGCATCCTTCAGGCAACCCAGAAGAGCTGCGAGGACTCTGGACCGCCAAAAACCTGAAACTAGAAAGCATCACTGCACCTGTACCCCCAGGCTGAGTTGAAGTGGGTCAACGATGCCTGCGTGGTTCCCAGATTCTCCAGAGCTGAAGCCCACCTTCGCCTGCAGCCTCTTTGTGCAGGCCCCCTCTACCACCTGTGTCTCATGTGACAGAAACCCGACACCTCAGGACCCCTCTGCATCCGTCTGCCCCGGCCTCATGAGAAGAGGACCAAAGGTGTCCCGATTTCCCTGAACATCATGAAACCTGAGCCACCTTGTTGGTTCAGCTGGACTGGCCGCCCAGTCCAAAGCTGCAGCTTTTTTTTTTTAACCCATTGACTTCAACTGGTCACCTGATGCTGTTTTGCACCTGTCCCCAGCCACCCCAGTCTGCTAGAGGTGACCTGTTGATGCTGCCTTGGACCCTGCTGCCTACTCACTTTAAGTCTGGAAGATTGGTCCTGTAAGTCGCTGTAAAGTGCCTGTATGCAGTATATGCCTTTCCTCCACAGGATAACATTACTGCTTCAGAAAGTGCTAACTTTTGAAAGCTGTAAATATTTCTAACTTGGAACTACCTGAAACGGAGCCACTATACCAGGCAGCAGATTTTCACAAGACAAAAGTCAAACTGAAGCTCTCTGACCTCCAAGCTCAGAGGTTGGTGGAGGAGTCTTAGTAAAGGCCTCTGCCTAGAGATAAATATTTCAACAAAATGATGTGTTTTTTGTCAGGCCCAGATTAAATACAGATGTATTAAATAGTATAGTCTGATTATGACAACAGCAAAGAGTAAAGTAGTCTTTTTTTTTCTGTGAACACAGATGCTTCTCTTTATCTGGTATGGCAGAATGATTGGCCTAGACACTTCCCCAGAAGTGGGCATAGAGTATCTCTCAGGGCCCCCCCTTAGAAGAGGTTATCGTTTTTAAAACGGTCCTCAGAAAGGCCTCCTAGGTTCTGGAGCTCTTCTTGCCCATGAAGGAACACAAGCCACATATCCTGACAGAATATTTGCAACTTCAGCTTCTGAGCCTCCGCTGCCATTCAGAAACATTTTAAAGGAGCCCATTTTAGCTGTTCTGGCAGTGAGCCATCCGCATGTCGTGAGGAACTAAAAACAATGATTCAGTTCGATACAATCCGAAATGGCCTCAACAAAAGCGAGGATTTTCCCTACATCAATTGCTTTGTCTATAGTATCCTGCTGGCATATTTTCCATGTAGTTCCATACTTACATGGTGTTGTATACCTTTTCAAGCCAGAACCTGATCCTCAATTTAATTTCTTTTGCTCTTCTCCTAAATTTTAATCCGATTTTAATATGTGTAAGTCATTGTTAATATGTAACTATTTTGTCACTTATCACCATTATCTTCTCACTTTCTCAATCGCACGGCACTTCCACAACATTCCCTCGGACCTGTTTCATTCAACCAAAATGGCGGCACCCATTGAGCTCCGCTTGTGAGCTCAACCAAGATGGCGGCATGCATTGAGCTCCACCTGTTAGTCCCTTTTCTATTTTGCCCACCAGTGACTCATTCACAATGGCGACGGCCTGTCTTCATTTAAGCACTGGCTGTTTTCGCTACGCCCTGTGTCTGCCATCACGCAGCACACGTGAAGCACATTGCTGCTTCTTACTGCTAACCTCTGCTTATTTTAGGTAAGACTCCCTCGCCGCTCCTGACTCTCGGATCCCCGTAACTGTTCCCACCAGAACAGCGCCTTAACCCCAACCCCCTTTTTTTAACTTTTCTTCCCCAGCGGAACCCAGTCTAAACAACCCGCCACCAGCAGTGGCTACACCTTGAAGATCCACCCAAGCGACCACAGCCATAAGCAAGGGGCAACACGCCCACTTCGGAGCAACCACTCCGCTTCTCGGCCAGAGGTAGGCGACACTGCCCCACTTTTTCTTTTGCCCTTTTCACGCCCTATTGAAATACCACCACTGACTGGCACCCTTTTGCCCCACAGCGGACTCTGACCATATTTATTAAGGTGGGATCAGGCTGGCCAGCCCCCCACAGAGCCGCCTCACTGCTGTACCGCGGTAAGCCTTCACTACTTTATCTAAAATTTCTCACAAAGCAAGCTGTGTGCTCCACATGACCTGCCCCATCCCACCAGACCCAGTAAGACGCCTCCTCACGGGATTCGTTTTAACTACAACCAACATTCGGCTGGGTGGGCACATACACTGCGCCGTCTTCTCAGTACAGCTACAATTGTCGTATGTTTATTAAATGTTATAAGACAGTTCTGGTTTTAACAAATGATGTTACCATGTCACGCACCGTCTATACCGATCACGGGCACTCCATCATGATATATTGTTTCACTGTTGACGTTTCTTTTGAGTAATTATCCGGTTCCTTGATCTGTCACTATCCAGTTTAGTCTAACTCTCCCCCAGGTGGGCAGAAATCACTGCATTGGTCGTGTAGAAGTGAGAAATGCTTTCTAATTCCAATTTATGACACAAGAGTACGCCATAAGTATACCACCCACGGGCTCCGTGCAAGGCACAATGTTATACCGCTCTCGGGCCAATGTTCTTTTAAGCCATGTCACACTAGCCATTCTTACACCATGTCACAATTACCTATAGTCATTATTTGTTTGCCACAACGGCAAAACTCAATCGACCGTTCGAGCACCAATTCTTTATGTGATTAACATACATGCGTTGACCTAATGTAAATTTCTGAATGTTCCAAGTGATTCTCACTGGTCACTTTTCTTTCTTGTTTCCCCCTGTTTTCCCTTAACAGGCTTTAACTGTATATACCAGGCAAATGTTATTTTCTAGTCCTGATGATGATCCCGTACAATTTTGAGCTAGGGATCGAAACGTTGACTTTCTCTAATAGTGTCACATATGACCACTGTGCCTAACTCGTGTGATTACTATTTTGGCTATACTTACTGAATCCTTTTACATACTGAAATACAAGTGGCCATTCTGCTCAGTCTTTACCTGTAACTGTATAACTGTTGTTTGTCCTAAACTGTTTGAATTGTCCCCTGATGACTGCACACCCTACCCTCAATGTAAGGCACAGGACTGTGCCCTACTCTAAATGTTGTTGTTCATGTATCCTTCACATGATTCTCTGAATATCATTTAAATAATAATCCATGTCCGGCTGGACATTGGAACTATATAGTATCCTACTGTGGTATATATTCTATTCGCACCGTCCGCATCCAGCACCTGGGTGATCCTACGTTTTTGACTGCCTATCCTTCATCAGCAGTCTGGTGGTGCAGATTTCGTACTGCTCCAAGCAAAAACCTGGCTTCTCTAGACTGTGAGTCTAAAACATTCCATGCCTAGAGGAAGGTGTTTTTTTTCTCTGGGAGCCTCATGATTCGGTTGTCCATGACGACTCAAGCCGTAGCACAATATTCTCATACTTTATGTGAAATGCCTAACTTTCACTGACCATTTGAGGGATTGTTGAGCTGAACTATTAAAAGAGCTGGCCAAGCAAATAATCTGGCCAGGTGTGTACACAGGATTTTCGTTTTTTAAACAGAATTTTAATGGTTTTCAACAAGTGTACATACAGCCCTGTGGGCACCATGACAAATTGATGAGGAAGTCAAGATTTAGAACAAGTGTTCACAATAATAGCTCTAGCGACCTCCCAGGTGGGACTGTACACAAAAGTGTTCTACCAAAAATCACAAAGGTGCAGTACTAAGTCTCCTTCGTTCTCCCACATGGAGCCCAAGAGCTAGGCCTACCCGTCTCCACACATGGACCAGGCCACCACTATACTTCAACATAAATAACACCCCAACCTCACACCCCTCCCCCACTCCTAACCATCCCAACAAACCCCCACCCCACCACCCACCCAAGCATGCCGCCTGTCACTAATATGGTCATAGAGGTAATCGGAGTCCCTGTACCACCTATCTGAACTCCTACTTCCCGGGTCTCTGCCTGTATTGAATTAAGAACATCAGGGGAAAGCCCCCATCAGGCTCCCGCCATTCCCAATATGCCCTGTGTTCCCTCAGAAGGGGATACCGCTCAGGAGGCCCCCACACCCTCGAACTCATCAAGTTATCCAGTATTATGGGTATCTTTCATAGATTCACATGCCTGAATCATTCCCCTTCGTCGGGGTGGGAGTCCCCGGTAAATAACAATAGTAATGTCACATAGACATATACTTAGTACTAGGCCAGAGGCCTTACATCAGTAGCCTATCTAGGTCCTTATGTAAAAAGGACCAAACTTTGGCCAGGAGCCAATCAGCTACTATCACCCTCCTCACCTTCCTGGAAGGAGCCCTAGTCCCTCAGATTTTCTACCGCACGTCGTGCTAAGGGAGTCTCCACTGAGCTCTGCTCAGGTTCTTCCCATATCTTTGGATTTATCCTATTTTCTCTTCAAGTTTCAGCTTTGGAAGGAGTATTGGTATTTATTATGTCTACTACTCCTAAAAAAGGGCTTTTTAGACCCTGTGCCTCTTGTAGCAAAATGAGGTTACATATAGAGGACAAGCATGAAGACTGCTTGTATTGCCTCTATCCTCCGCATTCTGCCAAGGAATGTAAGATTTGTCGCACTCTCCCGGTCAAAACATTGAAGGACAGGGAAGGGCGCCTGATTCTGTGGCTTCAGAGACTAAGATCAAGCAGTCTCTTCAGGTGAGAGCGAGTGTTCCTTCAGGAGTTTCCAATCCTCTCCTAAAAGGCCTCGACAGACATCCCCAGGTCAGTCTGCTGCGCCTCCTCACAAGAAGCCAAAGTCCATGGAGGGTCATCCTAAGGTCAAGCCTCAGAAACCTTCTCTTCAGATGACAGACTTCAAGAAGCCTGCTATGGTGTCTTCTGGCCTGCCTGTGACGATGTCTCCATTTCGACATCCACGGCGTCTACTTTCTCCATGGCGTCGACTTCTACAATATCGTCGACGACGCATCTGTCGACGCTCCCGTCGACGTCGGCTTCATCGTCGACGAAGGCGAAGCTTTCAGCGTCGACTAAAATCCCATCGTCGACGAGGACTTCAGCGTCGACGAAGATCCCATCGTCAACGACGACCCCACTGTCGACGAAGACTACATCGTCGACGAAGACTACCTCGTCGACGAGGACACCGTCGACGAGGACACCGTCGACGAAGCCATCGTCGTCGACTCCACCGTTGACGAGCCTGTCGACGACGAGACCGTCGACGAAGCCATCGTCGTCGACCACTACAGTGTCGACGCCGCCGTCGACGAAGAAATCATTGTCGTCGACGACGACGAGAACATCAATGACGACGATTCAGTCGCCAATGAAAATGCCTGATAAATCTCCCAAATTCGTAGACGCTCCACCGTCGACGGACACCGCGTCAACGGATCTACAATCTAAGGGCTCTCCCTCATTGAAGTATACATATACACATTTTAAAATGTCATCATGCCGGGTGACACCAGAGATGACCTCACCTAGCAAGGTCCAACAGCTGCTGCCAACGCAGTTTCTAGAATCAGAAGATCCTGAGATGGAGATCATGTTTCCCATAGCGTCCAGTCCATCTCATCTTAACATAAAAGTTCATGAGAGTTCGGACTGTGAAGATTTAGAGGAGGTTACAATTCAAGAGGAAGTTCAACAGCATACCACTGTCCAGCCTATGGTGTGCCTTCCAGCGTCAATTGTCTGACCTCCAGTTTCTAATTGCGGACTATAAACAAAGATTCCCATCATCTTCTCCTGCATCAGGAGTACAGGCACAACAGGAAGCGCCAACTCCTCAACATCGACAGCGGCCACCTCCGCTGGTTGTGCGTCAGGAACAAGAGAAATTACCTCCTCAAATTTCTTCGGATGAGGATGAATATGAAGAAGAAATGAGAGGTGACGAAGCCCAAGAGGAGGAAGGTGAAATACATGATGATGATGATGAGGATGAGGATCACGCCAACGCGGAATCAGCATCACTAGACCAAGTACAGGACGATTCACCCCCTGAAGATTTAGGGGGATTCCATAATATCGTAGGGAGAGCGGCTGCAAGGTTCAACATCCAAATAGCATCGGAAACACAGGGCTGTTTCCTTCATGATTTTAAGGAACCTTTCAAGAGATCTGCTCACTCCATTCCAGTAATCGATTATATATGGGAGCAAGGACTTAAAATAATGAAAAATCCTTCCTCTCTTATTCCTGTGCCGGCTAGACTTGAAAGGAAGTTCAAAGCCCCAGACACTGCACCCGCATGTTTAACTGGCCAAACTAAACCTGACTCGGTTCTATCACAGGCCGCTCAGCAGAAGTCCAGCAACCCGGCAGCGGCAATAACAGCGCCTCCTGATAAAGAGGGGAGAAAACTTGATGCCATCGGCAAGAGATTTTCCTCCATGTCCGCCCTATCAGTCAGGGCTGCAAATTCTCTGGCATTACTAGGTCGCTACAATCGACAGATATGGGCAGATATAGCCCCATATCTAGGAGCGATCCCAGAAGACCAGAAAGAAGAGGTTAAGAAGATTTTGCTGGAGGGCGAACGCTCTGCCTCAGAGATGATCGATGTGGCCTTGGATATCGCTTCCACAGGCTTTCGTCAATTGGCAGGAGCAGCGGTTTTGAGACGCCAGGGCTGGCTTAAAGCCATCGCATTCCGGCCTGAAGTGCAAGCCAAAGTTCTAGACATGCCATTTGATGGAGAACTGCTCTTCGGTGAGCATATCGATGACATGCTGCAAGGTATTAAAAAGGATACCGACACGGCGAAAGCCCTAGGCACCCTGGAATACAAAAATAATTCCTTTCGAGGATCCAGAGGTAGAGGGCAACAGAATCGTGGCAGCTATCAAGGTTACAAGTCCGCTTATAACTCTTCCCAGCAGTACAAGCCTCAATATCAGCAGAGGCAGCAACAAGGACGATCCTCATACAACAAGTCGTCCTTTCGAGGGAAAGGAGGAAAGAAAGACAATTACAGACGCCAATGACTGCTTTCTCCAGCAGGCCTCCACTTCTTCTCCACAATTCGTAGTTGGAGGGAAAATTACCAACTTCCTTCACAATTGGAAGCAAATTACAACAGATCGTTGGGTTTTGCAGTTAGTTCGCTTCGGACACACTTTGGAGTTTGTGGAGCATCCTCCTCCGAACCCACCATGTCCTATGCAGCACAAGAATCTAAACCTACTTCAACAGGAGCTCTCTCTAATACTCCAGAAAAGAGCAGTGGAAAGAGTTCCCCGAGGTCAGAAGGGGAGATGATTCTATTCCCGATTCTTCCTGATCAGAAAAAAGGAGAAGAAGCAGTGGAGACCAATACTGGATCTGAGAAACCTAAACAAATACCTCAAGAAGCAGTCCTTCCGTATGGTTACCCTCCAGGAGGCATTACACCTACTCAATTCAAAAGACTATATGGTATCCTTAGACCTCCAGGATGCCTATTTTCATATCCTCATTCACAAGAGTCATCGACAATTCCTGAGGTTTGCAGTGGCAGGCAGACACTACCAGTTCAGAGTATTACCATTCGGCCTGAAGTCAGCTCCACGCATCTTCACAAAGTGTCTGTCTCCGGTAGCGGCATACCTTCGCCAGCATCATCACCAAGTCTTTCCCTACCTAGACGACTGGCTCGTCAAAGCTCCTACTCGGACAGGCGTAGCCAGGTCCTCTACGGCCTGCCTTCATCTCTTCGAGAACCTGGGCCTAACACTCAACCAGGAAAAGTCAACTCTACAACCGTTACAACGTCTCAATTTCCTGGGAGCAACATTGGATACACAACAGGAGAAAGCCTTCCCTTCCAGAGAACGTCAGCTCAAGCTGAAGACCCTGGCCGTCCACATTCAGACCAAAAAGAGAGTCAAGGTTCGACTCTTCAAGTCGTTGCTAGGAATGATGTCTTCCAACATTTTTCTCATTCCTCACTGTCGCCTCCACATGCGGCCTCTACAGGAAGCCTTAACAAATCAGTGGATCCAAAGTACAGGATCTTTCGACGACTGGATCAAGATCACTCAGGTCATGAAGAAAGTTCTGAGATGGTGGCTTCTGGGCGACAACTTAAACAAGGGCCTCCCTTTTCTACTCCCAGTCTCTCCTCATGTGATAACCACAGACGCTTCACTGGAAGGATGGGGGGCATTCCTTCAAGAACTGCAAGTACACGGTCAGTGGTCAGTGGCAGAAAAACAACTCCAGTTAGAGCGTCTCCACCTACATGGCAACTAAATGTGGTACTAGCTCAACTAATGAAACACCCGTTTGAGCCAATCCACAGAGCAGATCTAAAATATTTGTCATGGAAAACAGCTCTATTACTGGCGCTCACGTCAGCAAGGAGAGTGAGTGAACTGCAGGCTTTTTCTGTGCAAGACCCCTTCATCCAGTTCAAGAACGACAGGGTCATTCTACGGACTAACCCTAGGTTTATACCGAAGGTTCCGTCCTCTTTCCATCTCAACGAACCTATTGTCCTAAGATCTTTCTTCCCGAATCCATCATCTGCGGCTGAAAGATCTCTACACTCATTGGACCTCAAACGATGTCTCAAATTCTACATACACAGGATGGAGCAATTTAGGAAGTCCAACCAATTGTTTGTTGAATTTAGCAGGCCCAGAAAAGGCCTAGCATTGACAAAACAGAGCATTTCCAGATGGATTTCAGCGGCCATCGCCTTCTGTCACCAACAGGCGGGCCATCCTCTGCCTTCAAAGTTTGGAGCACAATCCACTAGAGCGGTATCCACCTCCATGGCGCTCTTTGCTGGGGTACCCATTGTCGACATCTGCAGAGCGACGACATGGAAGACACCACATACGTTCACCAAGCACTACTGCTTGGACTCTGAACTTATGAAGGATGCAGCAGTGGGACAGGCGGTCCTACGTCATCTATTTCATTAGTGGTGAGCCTTCTTCCTATCATCCCACCTTCCAGGTAATTTATCGCACATTTCTTATCAGGTTGTCAGTATCATGTAAACTGTGTAACAGCTTATGATAAGATTATTATGTCTTGACGGATGTATTAGACGAAATGTGCTCATTATTGCTTGCTATTCTGATTCAGGCATGTGAATCTATGAAAGATACCCATAATACTGGATAAGAAATGCGTTACTTACCTGTAACAGCAGTTATCCAGTATTGGTGTCTTTCATAGATTCACATGCAACCCACCCGCCTTCCCTGGAAGGGCTCACCTTTACCCTCTCAGTAGGTACTACTTAGCACTGTGCTTACGAAAATCTGAGGGACTAGGGCTCCTTCCAGGAAGGTGAGGAGGGTGATAGTAGCTGATTGGCTCCTGGCCAAAGTTTGGTCCTTTTTACATAAGGACCTAGATAGGCTACTGATGTAAGGCCTCTGGCCTAGTACTAAGTATATGTCTATGTGACATTACTATTGTTATTTACCGGGGACTCCCACCCCGACGACGGGAAATGATTCAGGCATGTGAATCTATGAAAGACACCAATACTGGATAACTGTTGTTACAGGTAAGTAACACATTTCTGCACTCTCATAGTCCCCAATCGGATGTTTGGCCAATTCCAGAAGAGCCACCCATGCCCGAGCCATTTCCAACGACTTTTCGTTCCCGCTACTACCTAACATACCTAATCTTTAATTGCCTTCACTTTCTGCCCAATTCAGTAGCTCCCTATGCCAGCGCGCTAGAGCAGGACCCCGTCTCGCCTTCCAGTGGGAAGTGAGTTCTCGCTTGGCCAGGACCACCCCCAGATCAATAAACTTGCTGGTAATCTTAGTCTTTGAAGTGTGTGGGAACCAGTGCAGCAAGCAGACCCCTGGTGTCATGGCTACCTCCCTCTCCGTCACAGTTGCCAAAACAGTCGTCACCTTCCGCTAGTGATCTCCCAGCAGTGGACAGGCCCAGAACATGTGACGAAAGCTCGCCCCTTCCTGAGTGCACGAGGGCAAGTAGCAGACACCCCATGTGTGTAGACTGTTGACCTGGTGTCATGAGTGATGGTCTCATCTGTCACTCTCCACTATCATGCTGGATATGAACCACCAGATTTAGAGGGACTGTCCAGGCCAACCTAATGGACATGCTATTTCATGGCCTGCTCTTCTTTAGATAGAAAGCTGATTCCGTTCTGGGAAGAGTCAGACAGGGACTGGCAATAGCATTTTCCCTGGGACTGGTATTATCAGTACTGCAGAGAATATCACGTTTCATGAGGTCTCCAGATGAATTCTCTATCAGCAAAACCATCCTTCCCATCCCATTCAACAGGAAAATCAGTTGCTGCACCAGTACAGAGGTGCAGTGTGTCCAGGAGCCACCACAGACTCTCTTATTTCTCTTACCCCTTTTCCCCACTGGCAGAACTGCTTTCATGCACTTCTGGAGGAGCACTTGTGTGATAGCCCTCTCACCGTCATGAGAGGGCTATCACGCCATTACATTTCACTAGTTTCCCTGTCCAATGATTTCCCTCTCTTCTCCCACATCTCTAGATAATGCCAGGATTCTGGAGCAAGAGATCTTACCTCTGTCGAGTAAAGGAACAATAGAGCTCGTTCTACAGCACAAGGGATGTTAGTTCTGAATTTTTTTTGTCTCCTTGAAGTCTGCTGATCTTTGTCCCATTCTCAGTCTTTTGGTCTTGAACGCCTTCCTCTATAAGGAGAAATTAAAGATGATGTCCATGGCACAGGTTTTGTTGGCTCTGAGCAGGGAGAAAGTGTTTGTTCGAGTCATATGAGCTGCAGATCCTACACTTAGCAATAGATAGCCACCTGGGTTGGGCTCGGATGATTGCAGGTTGTTGTCTTCTTGGAAGAAGTCTTTGTAGTCACGAGATAGGTGACTCCTCCCTTGGACAATACTGCGCATGGTCATCGACTCCATCCTCAGATTGTTTTTTTCCGCCACTGGGTTCGGATATAAGTTTTCCGCTCCGGCTAGAAAATACTTTTTCTGCAATTTCGAAGCGAGAAACTTTAGATAAACTTATTTCGACATCGAATAGACTTTTTGACATCACCTGCTACATTCCGGTGCATCGACGCGGGCCGTTGAGCCTATCGGCGCCGTGCGGCCTACGCCTCATGGACAGAACTCCATTCAAGAGATGCCTGGTATGTCGAGCAAATTTCCCTCATAGCGACCATCACGAGGTCTGCAACCTCCGTCTCCCGCCAGAACACGACGAGTCGACCTGTGCCTCCTTCTGATCGAAGAAAACCATTCGGGATCGGAGGGCCCGTCAACACGAAATGAGGAGATCAGCACCGGAGGCCATCTTTGAGGAGGAGATCGTCGAAGAAGACGTCTACGAGGACGAAGATCCAATCGAAGATATCTCCGAGGACGAGGCTCCACTCGTCGCCGAGGAAGACTCGCCTGATCTCCAGATCATATCGGGGGCAGAGGACTTGGACAATTTGATTCCATCTCGACAACCGGTGAGTACCACTGCCCCCGCACAACATACACTACCTAAGACAAAGGCAGCGGTCGGCATTCCGCCCATGGGGCCCAGTCGAGACCGAAATTTACCCTCCGACGCCCTGCCTTCGGGCTCGGCTCCGAGGAAAAAGACTACGCCTTCCGGTGCCTCAGCACCGAAAAAACATCATTTGCCAATTCCACCTCCTCCATTGGCACCGAAACATCCTTCGACACCGAAGGATTCTACGACACCGAAGCCAAAACGCCCTTCGGTGCCCAAAGACAAAGACCCTTCGGCACCAGAACCAAAAGACACATCGGTGCCGAAGCCAAAACCGGAACCGGACCCGAAAGCTTCGACTCCGAAATCCTCCGGTTCCAGAAATAAAGAAGGGAAGCCAGATTCCGGCGCCGTAGGCCCAACAAAACCTGACTCCACGCCGAAATCTACGATATTGGTAACAAAGACTCCAAGGCATGATACAGACAAGCCTAGACCACCTTCGGCACCGAAAAAATTGCCACAGGACTCAATCACTCCTCCTAAGGCAAAGAACACTAATCAACCTCTATCGGCACCGAAAAAATCGATGCCAAAGAAGATTATAGAACAAGAAGAACTGTTTAAACCAGATCCTAAACAGAAAAAAGTCTAAAACTGAACATGTGGAAGCAATTCCATATAAAAAAAGAAGGCCAGAAGCAATTCCCTATAACAAAAGACCAGCAGACACACCACTTCCACCTGTGGTTCCTGCCAAAAAGGAGGACTGTGCAACTTCTCCAATGCACCCTTCCTCACCTTCACCTTCTTCCTTTCCTAATCCTTACATTGAACCTATGACTTCTCCAGTTCAATCTCCTGCATCATCACACCACACTGACGAAGAGTATGATTTAGGTGGGGCCAATGACGTAACATACCCTTTAGATGAGGATGTCAACCCCCAATATTCCAAGGAGGACGAGGCATATGGTTTCACACCAAACAATGCACCAGACATCCCTGAGCCTCAGTACTACCCAACAAAACCTTCCCCTACAGAAGATAGTATTGGGTTTAATCATCTATTAAACAGAGCTGCCCTTTACCATGGAGTGTCAATGCACTCTGATGCCATTGAGGAGGATTTCTTACTAGACACTTTTGAGCAGTCACAAAGGTCTACTCAAATATTACCTATGATCAAAGGAGTTATTAAACATGCTCCAGACATTTTTAAAGATCCAGTAAGATGTAGGGTGCTAAATCCCAGAATAGAAAAAAAGTATAGACCAGCACCAGCTGATCCAGTCTATATTAAGGGACATCTGCCACTAGACTCTTTGGTAGTGTCAAATGCATGTAAAAGAGCAAACTCCCAAACTTCTGGTGACACGCCCCGCCTGACAAAGAATCAAAAATTATTGATACGTCGGGAAAAAGGATTGCTGCACAAGCAGCAAACATATGGAGCCTAGCAAACACACAAACCTTACTCTCACGCTACGACAGGGTTCACTACGACCAACTAGAAAAATTAATGGAACATCTCCCAGATCAATACAAAGATCAGGCAGCAGAGCTCTTACAAGAAGGCAAACTAATATCTAATGCCTCAATTAAATGTGCACTAGATGTAGCTGACGCAGCATCCAGAGCAGTCAATACTAGTGTGATTCTTGTAGTGTAGTTCCTATTTTTCCAATAGGCTCTGCGCATTGGAATAACATAAATAGCAGTGTAGACGTAGGACTGAGGTAATCTAGGTCTCTACTGACTATGTTAGACTTAATTAGTTTTTGCCAGCTAGCTCAGAGGTCACTAGAAACTTTCTCGAATGAATAGGGAGGGGTTAACTTCCCTGATTTAGACAAGAAGGGATTAGCTTCTGGCAACCATATAACATGACAACTTTGCTCCCCTAGAATAAGGAGTGTATCTCCAGAGTCGTGTGAAAACAATAGACAGCTATTTCACTCAGTCAATCGTGCGTGCTTAATTTCACCAAGGTGCAGAGAAATAGAGAGACTGGCGTTTTCAATAAAAGGTGTTATTTTATTGAGCAGTCTTCTTTCTCATGCAAGAGCAATGAATTGCCACAATTGCAATACTTATCATGAAGTAAAGTGCGTACAGTAAAAGGAGTATTATAAAATAATACTGTTAAAGCATTGATATGGTTTCTTAGCCATATGATACTTTAAAACGGATAAAATATTTACATACATAAAAACATTGACTAACTAACTCAACTGGTGCTTCTAACGTACGCCTACCCCGGTGTACCTGACCTAAGCCTAATACGTGGGAAGGAGTAAGTAAGTTGCAGTTTTAAGTTAAGTTGGGTTTTTGCCAAGAATCTGAATCAAGAATTCTCTTTAAGGTTTGAATCAGCTCCGTACCTTGGTTATAGAATGAAGGAGGTCTTGTATCTCGTTTCTCAGGACTCGATCTCCCAGTAACCCGCACAGGTGACTGGAAAACACCGGAGCTGGATTTCTCGGCGTGAGAAAAGGCAGCTTCTCCAGTGTGTCAAAGGGGAGGGTGGGCTTCCTTCGGCTCTCGCATCAGCTGGGCTTCGGATAAGTAGATAGCCGCTCTGCTCCACACCACTGTGTGTTTGCTTAAGGCAAGTGTTGGTATATTTATACCTTGAAGGTGCCGTGTTTGACGTAAGGTTGGACATAAGACGTCAATAAAAGATGTCACTAAGAACTGACTGTTCCTTTAGTGCTCGCAGGAGTTCAATGACAAATCAAAACAAAGGCATAGGGAATTCCCAGGTTGCTGAAGGTTTGGTGTGTCGAAAGAACTTGTTGTGCTCTCTAGGAATCTAAGGAAGTAGCCTTGCGTATTTGGGCTGCGTGGGCTATGGCTGAATATGGGTAAGATTCGTATGCCTTCATTAGGACATGATTTATCATAACCGCATAAGGGCATGAATCAGGAATATTTAATTAGGGACCTAGATACATTCACAACATTCTCAGACGTCATGCATGGTTACGCATTTCAGGTTTTAAACCAGAGGTACAACCTACCATCCTGAACCAGCCCTTCAATCAAAACCAGTTGTTCGGGGCGGAGGTAGACAACACACTAGAGAAGATGAAAAAAGACACGGACACAGCTAAGTCTATGGGTGCATTACAATCCACCCAGAATAAAAGTTATTTTCGCCGCTCCTTCTATAGAGGAGGCTTAAAGCAAACAGGTACGGAGACCACATCATCTTTTAAGACAAACGCACAAACCTCCTCTAATAAAGGCTACTTTAGAGGAGGATACAGAGGCAACAACAATAAGGGAAGAGGCAGAGGTAATAACAACAACCGCTCCTCTTCCACTCCCAAACAGTGACTTCCCTCTGCCTCCCCTATAGCATTCCACTTCTGTGAGGGGCAGGCTTTCACAGTTCCTACCTGTCTGGAACTCCATCACCACAGACAGGTGGGTAAGACAAATTATCCACCATGGTTACTGCCTAGAACTCTCAGCAACCCCCCCAAACATACCACCCAGGCAGCGTCCAATGTCCACAGACTATATAACTCTGCTTCAACAGGAAGTTCTAGCACTTCTACAAAAAGATGCTATTCAAGTAGTTCCTTTAGAGGAACAAGGAACAGGCGTTTACTCCCTGTACTTCCTAATTCCCAAAAAGGACGGGACATTAAGGCCAATTCTCGATCTCAGGCCCCTCAACCACTACATACAATCGGATCATTTTCACATGATCACTTTACAACAAGTACTCCCATTACTACAACAGGGAGATTTTCTGTCCACACTAGACCTAAAGGACACCTACTTCCACATTCCTATACATCCTGCGCACAGGAAGTATCTAAGGTTTGTCATACAAGGTCAACACTATCAGGTCAAAGTCCTTCCATTCGGGGTCACAACAGCACCACAAGTGTTTACAAAGTGCTTAGCAGTAGTAGCAGCACATCTCAGAAGACAACAAATACATGTCTTCCCTTACCTCAACGACTGGCTCATAAAAGCAAGATCGTTCAACCAGTGTGTACAACACACAAAACAAACAATTCAAACATTGCACGACTTAGGGTTTAAGATAAACTACACCAAGTCGCACCTAGAGCCTTCGCACGCTCATCAATATCTAGGAGCTACCATAGACACATCTGCAGCTCCAGCGTATCCCAGTAAAGCCAGGATTCAAAGTATTCAGAACTTATTCTCCCCTTTTCAATGCCAGCACTCTCTCCAAGCCAGAATGTTCATGAAACTAATAGGCATGATGGCGTCTTGCATCTTTATAGTTCCTCACGCAAGACTGCAAATGCGCCCTCTACAGAATGTCTAGCACAACAGTGGAATCAGGCTCAAGGTCAACTCACAGACCTGGTGTTGGTAGACAGCCGTACATATCGCTCTCTGCAATGGTGGAACACCAAAAACTTGACAAAGGGACGGCCGTTCCTAGACCCTATTCCACAGATAGTGCTCACAACAGATGCATCCCTCACAGGATCGGGAGCCCATCTCTTGCATTATACCACACAAGGTCAGTGGAACAATCAACAGAAACAGTTCCACATCAACCATTTGGAGGTGCTAGCAATTTTCCTAGCACTCAAAACTTTTCAAGTACAAATACAAAACAAAGCTGTCCTAGTCCGGACGGACAATATGACAGCAATGTATTATATACAAAAACAGGGGGGACACACTCTCTGCAACTGTCCCAGCTTGCACAAAACATTTGGAGATGGGCCATCCCTCAAAACATACACCTCACAGTAGAACACCTTCCAGGAATTCACAACCAGATAGCAGATCTGTTGAGTCGTCAGTCACAACAGATTCACGAATGGGAGTTGCACCCACAAGTTCTACAACGATTCTTCCAAATGTGGGGGCATCCACAGATAGACCTGTTTGCCACCCACAAAAATGCAAAATGCCCAACCTTCGCCGCCAGGTTCTCACACCCACGGTCGGAGGGGAATGCAATATGGATGAACTTGTCAGGCAGATTTGCGTACGCTTTTCCGCCTCTCCCACTCATTCCACTAGTAGTGCGCAAGATCAGACAACAGTGTCTCACATTAATACAAGTGGCCCCCACATGGGCACGCCAGCCGTGGTTCACCACACTACTAGATCTGTCATTGGTTCCACATCAGAAATTAGGGCTCACGCCATCCCTGTTAACACAGAACCATGGAGAAATAAGGCACCCAGAACCAAGCCAACTGAGTTTGGCGATCTGGCTCCTGAAGTCCTAGAGTTTGGTTACTTAAGCTTACCACCAGACTGTATCAATATAATTAAAGAAGCTAGAAAACCCACTACCAGAGCATGTTATGCTGCTAAGTGGAAAAGATTTGCAATATACTGTAACAACATTTGCTACCTTCTACACCTACAAAGGTCCAATTTGGCTTATTCTTCCATACGCCTTCATCTAGCAGCAATTGCAGCGTATTTACAAAAAAGACATCTATCTCTCTTTAGAGTACCTGCAATAAAAGCATTTATGGAAGGATTAAAACGAATAATCCCACCTAGGTTACCACCTGCTCCAGTATGGAACCTAAATGTGGTCCTTACAAGACTCATGGGCCCCCCTTTTGAGCCTTTACATAAGTGTGAACTGCAATTTCTAACATGGAAAACTGCCTTCCTTGTTGCCATCACCTCTCTTAGAAGAGTTAGTGAAATACAAGAATTCACAATAGAAGAACCATTTTTTCAAATACATCCTAACAAAGTGGTTCTTGGACCCAATCCTAAATTCCTGCCAAAAGTGATTACTCCTTTTCACCTAAACCAATCAGTAGAGTTACCAGTGTTTTTTCAAAAACCGGACTCTATTGCAGAAAGGGCTTTACACACCTTAGATGTTAGAAGAGCTCTACTATACTACACAGACAGGACTACATCCTTCAGAAAGACAAAACAACTATTTGTATCTTTCTCTCCCCCACACAAAGGCAATCCCATCTCTAAAGGAGGAATTGCCAGATGGATTGTAAAGTGTATTCAAATATGCTATCAAAAAGCTAAACGTACACTAACAGTTCCTCCTAGAGCACACTCCACTCGCAAACTAGGAGCCTCTATGACTTTCTTAGGAAACATACCACTAGAGGACATATGCAAGGCAGCAACATGGTCTACAATACACACCTTCACTAAACACTATTGTGTTGATGTGCTAGCCAAGCAGCAAGCTGCAGTGGGCCAAGCTGTCCCTAAAACACTTTCAGTATGCTGCAACGGATACAAGCGACCACCCCTAGGGGAGACACTGCTGCACAATCGTTGCTAAGTGTAGGATCTGCAGCTCATATGCCTCGAACGGAAAATGCTACTTACCACTATGCATCTGTTCTTGGCATGTAGAGCTGCAGAGTCCTACACGCCCTCCTACCTCCCCGGGACTTGTTTCCGTTCCAGTACTCATCTTACTTAGATGCACACGCATGGACATCCTTTCTCTTTACTTCTACTAACTACATGATTTCCCATCATGGCGAAAAACAATCTGAGGATAGAGTCGATGACCATGCGCAGTATTGTCCAAGGGAGGAGTCACCTATCTCGTGACTACAAAGACTTCTTCCAAGAAGACAACAACCTGCAATCATCCAAGCCCAACACCAGGTGGCGATCTATTGCTAAGTGTAGGACTCTGCAGCTCTACATGCCAAGAACAGATGCATACTGGTAAGTAGCATTTTCCTTTCATGTACCGATTCTGCAGTATCACAGAAGGAACCCCCATTTTGTGGAAAGTTCTGCACACTACAGATTCATAGTCCTAGTTTGATCTTGGCATCTTGGGTCTTCACTTAAGTGGTGGTGGTGGATGGGGGAGGGGTCCGTATTTCCATATCTCTATGCCTGTCTGCTGACGGTGGATTACTTCTAGCTGGTGTCAGACGATCTGAGCGCCACAGCATTGCTGCCGTTCGATTTAGCGTTCTCCATCAACTTGCAAAAGTAGCATCTAGAGCCATCTCAGCACCCCTGAAAGCTGTCCCTTCCACACCAGAGGAGTTTGTTCATTCCAGCTATATTCTTGATGTTTTGGGGGCAGGGCTCTGACAGTCCTGTGCCTTCTAGGTCTCCTGTCTTTGTACACTCTGCTGTTCAGCCACACATAGAAATGCGTGAGTGCCCTCCATTTGTGCCCCTACTTGCAGTGGGCTCATCATTAAGGTGTTCTGACTAACATAATCTGGGTCTCTCATGAGACTGCACAAGAGCTTTGGTGATAAGTGATAGAGCATTTGACTTGTGGTCAACCATTCTCTCTGCCTCCAGAGGTTGCCCTGGTGGGATGCACGTCTGGGGCCTTGAAGATCAGAAGCCTATGGTTGCCAAAGAAGCAGAGATGCCACAGTAGTGTGCATGAAGTAGACAAATCGAACAAAACTGAAAACTGTGGTATATTGGTGTAAGGATGGATACATTGCTGCTGATACAATAGGAAAGTGAATTCATTTAGCACACAATCTTAGTTGCTGTATTGAAAACTGTCAAGATTGCGAGTTGCAACAACAAGACCAACAATTGACCTGTTTCCAACAAAGCAGATCAGTGACCATTGTTAAGGCTGCTGATTGTGGGCAATTTAGAAGATTCTCCACCAACATAAGCACTCAGAATGGTGAGATTACACATAACACGCGTAATCCACCTAGCACAGACTGGTTTGATTTGTGTAATTGGAGATTTACTTTAGCAGATCACAGGTGTTGGCCTGTGGGGTGGGGTGGGCGTTGATTCCCTATGGTAAATACCAGCATTTGGAGCATTCTTGAAGCGTCTGGGAATATATATATATATAACAAAGATAAACTGTTTTAGTTTGGGAATTAAATGGAGTACTTCCAGGGCTGATGAGTCCTCGCTGGCGCACCTGCATACATCCGAAATGAAATACATGTCTCCAAACATTGTTTAATCTCATCAGCCGGCAAATAAACCACGCACACTTGCCATGTATGGAACGTTTATAGTGTTGAACAGGAATCTACACTAAATCACAGCGATCTCATCAGGACTAATTCAATATGTCATAGTTGAAAGAAAAAGGACTACTTATGTTAACCGTCAGGAAAACCTTAAACCAGTGTTGCTTATCCTGTGGTCCAGGAACCACACGGGTCTGAGCCTACTTGGAAAATTAAATAATATTAACCGGTGAATATAGTGTGTAATATATATATATATATATATATATATATATATATATATATATATGTATATGTGTGTGTATGTGTATATATATATATATATATATATATATATATATATATATATATATATATATATATATATATATATATCCATCCATCCATCCATCCATCCATCCATCCATCCGAACTGTGGCCCCAGGACGAAACAGAAACCACCAGCCTGCTGCACACTCGAGCGGGTGCCGACATTTGACTGCTCCCAGATTTCCTCCACGCTTGCGCTGGGTTGCTTATAAAGAACCGTTAGCACGACCATGTCATGAGTGATGTAATATGTGACGTCATCAGCAGTGCATTGCAGGCGCGCAAGTTATAGTGAGTCCAACTAACTATAACGTGGGAATTTCAATGGTTTTATGTCAGTAAAATTTCCAGCTAACTATAACTGGTGTGAAACCTATGGTTTTTTCAGTGAATATGAAAAATGTATAATCGAACATTTAACTCCTTCTGTAAATGTGAAAACATTTGAAATTGGAGGCTAAAAATAAGTTAGTATCCTCAGATTGATTCTTTTGAGCAGTGTAAGTGCACTGAAGAGAAAATAGTATGGAATAAAATGGGATGAGTAGTCTCAAGTGAATTTAGAAAAGCTCCAACCTTCCTATTAAAACTTTTTTTTTAATGTGATTCTAAATTAAATTATTTGATCATTTGTGTATTTTGATGAAAGCTTGTTTCTGTATTTTTTGTTTTGAATGATCGAAAATGCTTAGACGGAGTCCTCGTCCATTCGTAATGACCCAGTAGAGGTCCACGGATTCAGTGTATGTTCTCCGGGTTCTAGTAATTATTAAGTGGGGGTCCACAAAAGTCAGAAGGTTAAGGAGCACTGCGTTAAAATATTGCAGTGCCAGAAGGGCAGGGCGTTTATGAAGCCACCTAATTATGTTAGTTGAATTTAAATTAAGGGCAAAACCATTAGAAATTCAATCCTGGATAGATGTCTCATAACATGTATCCACTTGTGTTACCAACTGGCAGGAAGTCTGTTAACTAGCATTCTAGGTACATTCCATAATTGAGAAAGCAGCGATCGCACCTTTTCTACATGACAAAACATGACGGGATATAAGTGATGAAATTACAATAGCAACAAGTATTCTGAACACTAGTGCCTTAGCTGAAGACAGGACATGCAAGGGCGACAGGCAGCATTAAATAACTTATTAAGGATTGCTGCTAACCCACCCAGTCTTGAAGGGCACTATGGCTTTCTTGCAAAACCTGATAATTAACAACAGAATCGGGCTATATAATGAACCTTCAGACGAAACACTTAAAACCAAAGCTATACATGTGATGTGAGTCTCCCAAACCGGCGAAAGAGGTTATGAAAGTTTTTCTGATGTTGTCCATGGCTTGATAACTTACTGTGAACATATACTGAAGTCGAGGACCATTGTGTAGTTTCATTCATTTTGCAGCCTTTTGGGATTCGACCTAAGAAGCCATATTTATGCTGTGTATGACTGTCAACAACAGATTCGAAGATACTTTCCCCAGCGTTTGCATTTTAATAGCTTCACATGATTTTAACATCACTTGATGTCTAAGAAGGACTACAGACTGAACATAGCAGTGCTCAGTATTACATAGTTTAGACTTTGCTTTCAGAATATCGTGAAAATCATTTGTTTTAAAGTACTGCAACTTCCTTTCGAAAATAAAATGCAGTCAGGTGTTACCATAGGAGCGGTTTAGAGCCTCAAAATGAAGTGTACAACATTAGATAAGTTAATAAAGTCAATTTCCAATCAGTCCGTTACTTTGAAAGTTGAGGCATTAGAAAAACGAAGAGGTTGTAGCATAGCACCTTCTGACCAAGATAAAGCCAAACATTTATATAAGCCGCTCGTTCTAGAAACAACTTGCGTACCTAAGGTCTAATGTGTATTCGCCCATTAATTCCATAGTTCCTGTCCTTGCTTATCATGTTCATCATTATCCTTTCTATCCTTGTGTACAAGAGATTTTATGCTCGGGCAATTCCAGTGTTTTGCCAACTCCTGCTTTAGAGCATCCTTTCCTAAATCTGGCAGAGTTGTGGTAGCCACCGCCTCAAATGGATTCTGCATTTGTGTGTCTCTTCTGTGGCACATGGATAGAGCATTGCTGCATTGCTTAGAAATCAATAATGTGAGCAATATTTTACTTTTAAGCCCAGAATTTCTTATTCATGCCGTCAAGCCCTGTAAATGTGTGGAATTGTGGGTCCTGCCGATAGGAAAGGGTTGTGACCGTGCTTGGATTGCCTTGGTTTTTTTCCCAGTTATGTCAGTTGCTTCATTTCATCCTCCTGTTGGAGATGAATATTTCAGGTATATCAAGGGCCGGCGGGGCAGAGTTTACTACGGACAATACATTTTTTTTCAATCATTGATTTCTCTTCGAATTTGAATGGAAGGGAGCAGCATTGATGTTCCGGTTTATTTCTTGTTTGAATGTGTCTCTTGTAGGAATATCTTGTAGTACTGAACGGGTGACTCTTGGCACAGTACCTCTGAGTCCTCAGAAATGCACCATTATGCCAGTTGCAGTCGGAGTACTAGCAAGTCGCCCAATCATCAAGTGTCACTGAGTAACTGAGTCTTGTCTTTTTTATTTCCATAGGATTACCCCAAGCTAAGCCAATCGTACTATTCACTATTGGAAGTTCTCACCCAGGATCACATGAACTTTATAGCCAGCCTGGAGCCTCATGTCATCATGTACATCCTCTCGTCCATTTCTGAAGGACTCACTGCACTCGGTAAAGATTTTTGTTTTTTGGTTGCACTCGCTGGTCCCTGGCTATGTCTTTATACACCTGAAGAGTGTGCTTTCGCCATATGTGGGGAGGTTTATACTGATAGCGGAAAAAGGTTGCAAAGGAGATGGTCTGAAAGAGTATTCAGGAAATATCCTGTAGGACTGGTCTGAACAAGTGTGAGTGGGTGTTTCACAGTGTACGTGGGATAATGCACAGGGCTATAACTTGGAGTGATGGGAGTTCTGGATGGAGGTAACATCAATTAATCAATCAATCAGAGTACTTGTAGAGCACGCTACTTACCCGTGAGGGTCTCAAGGCGCTGAGGGAAGGGGGGTGGTGCTGCTACTGCTCGGAGAGCCAGGTCTTGAGGAGTCTCCTGAAGGCGAGTAGGTCTTGGGTCTGCCGTATGTGGGTAGGGAGGGTGTTTCAGATCTTGGCGGCGAGGTAGGAGAAGGATCTGCCACCGGAGGATGTTTTTTGGATGCGGGGGGACAGCGGCGAGGGCAAGGCTGGCGGAGCGGAGCTGCCGGGTGGGGATGTAGAAGCGGAGTCTGCTGTTAAGGTAGGCTGGTCCGGCGTTGTGGAGTGCTTTGTGTGCGTGAGTGAGGAGCTTGAAGGTGATCCTCTTATCAATGTGGAGCCAGTGTAGGTCTCTCAGGTGGGGGGAGATGTGGCTGCGGCGGGGGACGTTGACGATCAGTCGGGCGGAGGCGTTTTGGATGCGTTGTAGTCGAAGGTGTTTGGCTGGGATTCCTGCGTAGAGTGCGTTGCCGTAGTCCAGTCTGCTGCTGACGAGGGCCTGAGTCACCGTTCTTCTTGTTTCGGTCGGGATCCACTTGTAGATCCTGTGGAGCATGCGGAGGGTGTTGTAGCAGGAGGAGGAGACGGCGTTAGCCTGCTTAGCCATAGAGAGGGAGGAGTCAAGGATGAATCCTAGGTTGCGTGCCTGGTCGGTGGGTGTTGGTGCTGTTCCCAGTGTGGTCGGCCACTAGGAGTCATCCCAGGCTGAGGGGATGGGTCCGATGACGAGTACCTCCATCTTGTCCGAGTTCAGCTTCAGACGGTTGCTCCTCATCCAGTCGGCGACGGCCTTCCTTCCCTCGTGGAGGTTGGTTTTGGCGGTGTGTGGGTCCTTGGTGAGGGAGAGGATGAGCTGGGTGTTGTCGGCGTAGGAGATGATGTTGAGGTTGTGCTGGCGGGCCACTTGTGCGAGGGGGGGCATGTAAATGTTGAACTTCGTCGGGCTGAGGGATGAGCCCTGGGGGACGCCGCAGATGATGTTGGTGGCTTCGGATCGGAAGGGTGGGAGGCGGACGCTCTGGGTTCTGCCGGAGAGGAAGGACGTGGTCCAGTCAAGGGCCTTCTCTTGGATTCCGGCTTCTAGGAGGCGTGTCTTAAGAGTGCAATGGCAGACCGTGTCGAAGGCGGCCGACAGGTCCAGGAGGATGAGGGCTGATGTTTCGCCGTTGTCTAGTTGGTGCCTGATGTCGTCTGTGGCGGCGATGAGGGCTGTCTCTGTGCTGTGGTTTCGTCTGAATCTGGACTGGAACGGGTCCAAGATGTTGTTGTCTTCCAGGTGGCGGGCCAATTGCCTGTTGGCAATTTTCTCGAGGACCTTTGCCGGGAACGGGAGATGGGCCGGATGTTCTTGAGGTCCTTGGGATCTGCCTTGGGCATCTTGAGGAGGGCGTTGATTTCGGCGTGCTTCCAGCTTTCCGGGAATGTCGCTGTTTCGAAGGAGATGTTGATGACCGTCCGTAGTTGGGTGCGATGGCTGCGTCTGCTTTGTTGAATAAGTGGTGTGGGTACGGAGATCCTGAGTGGATGGAGTTCATGACCTTGCGTGTCTCGTCGTCGTTGAAGTTGGACCAGGAGGTCAGGCGGATAGTGCTGGTGGTGTTCACAGGGTAGATGGAGTCTTGCGTAGTCAGGGTGGTTGTGGTGTTTAAGATGTCGTGGATATCAGCGATCTTGCGGTGGAAGAAGATGGCTAGTGAGTTGCACAGTTCTTGTGAGGGCGGGATGTCGTTGGCGCTGGGGTTGGAGAGTTCCTTTACGATGCTGAAGAACTCTTTGCTGTTGTGTGCGTTGTTGTCCAAGCGGTCTTTGAAGGAGGATCTCTTGGCTAATCTGATAAGGTGATGTCTGCGGGTGGCGTCCTGGTGGGCTGCGTGGTTGTCCGTTGTGCGTTCGTGGAGCCATATTTTCTCCAGTTTCCGGCATGCGCGTTTGGAGGTCTGGAGCTCGTCGGTGAACCAGGTGGCTCTCTTGCTAGCGGGGTGAGGGCGTTGGTGCAGTCGTCGATCCACTGTCTGAGGTTGCGGGCTGCGACGTCTGGGTCGGTGGGGTCGGTGGGTGGGTTTTGGGCGAGGTTGGTGATCAGCCGGTCTTCGGTGACTTTGCTCCAGCAGCGGCGAGGCACCTGTTTGGTGTGGCGGTGCGTGGTTGGTTTCGTGAAGGTGAAATGAATGCAGCAGTGGTCGGTCCAGTGGAGTTTGGTGGTGTTATGAAGGCGACGTGGGTGCCTGTGGAGAAGACGGGGTCCAGAGTGTGGCCGGCGGCGTGGGTTGGTGCGGTGACGAGTTGTTTGAGGCCGAGGCTGGCGAGGTTGTCGATCAGGGTGGCGGAGTTGGCGTCATTGTTGTTCTCGAGGTGGAAGTTCAGGTCCCAGAGGAGGATGTAGTCCGTGGAAGCGAGTGCGTGGGTGCTGGCGAGGTCGGCGGCGGAGTCGCTGAACTGAGCCCGGGGTCCAGGGGGGTCTGTAGATGAGTGTTCCTCTAAGGGTGGTGTTGGGGTCGGGGTGGATCTGAAAGTGCAGGTGTTCGGCGGTGTTGAGGGTGTCGTCTGCGTGGGTGGCGACCTTGAGGGTGGACATGTGGACGATGGCTATTCCTCCTCAGGTTCCGTTGGCGCGATCCTTGCGGGTGATTTTGTAGCCTTCCGGGATGGCTATGGCGATGTCGGGCGCCGAGGAGTCGTTCCACCAGGTCTCAGTCAGGA
Organism: Lissotriton vulgaris; assembly: GCF_964263255.1. Lineage (NCBI taxonomy): Eukaryota > Metazoa > Chordata > Amphibia > Caudata > Salamandridae > Lissotriton > Lissotriton vulgaris. The sequence continues at coordinate 586,973,500 of NC_141699.1, forward strand.
AGGCAATGTCTGGGGCGGAGGTGTCAAGCAGATTCCAGAGCTCGACGACGTGTTTGCGTGTGGAGCGGGTGTTGAGGAGTATGCAGCGGAGGTGATTGGGACCAGTCCTTGGATGTTTGGTGGTTCTGTCGCAGGTGTAGCTGCAGGTGCGGCTGGCGAAGGGTCTGTTTCGGGGTGGCCTGGAAGCGGGTGTGGTTTTGGGCGGCGTTGAGTGCATGGAGGCTGCTGGCGTCGTAGTGGAGTCTGGTGTTGTGGCGTTCGCGCGGTCCAGGGGTTCTGGCGCTGGGCGCGGTCCAGGCGCGGACGGGCTTGCCTTGGGCGCGCCTCGCGCAGCTGCCACCATTTAAAGGGGGAGCAAGGAGCAGCTAGGAGGTGGGAGGCAGGGGATCGAATGGGCGTGGGGGGGCGGGCCGCAGGGGCAGCGGCGGCGGGAAAGAGAGCAGTGGGCACGGGGGGGCGAGGAAAACAGCGCCCAGGAATGGGCAGCAAAACCAGGATGCAGGGCACAGGCGCTGGTGGATCTGCAAGGGGGGGGGGGCAGCCTGGTTGTCCATCCTGGTTCTCATATTTGGCCTTTAAGGGATGAATCAGGGAATTTCCCTTCCAGTTGAAGAAGTCTTCTAAACATATTTTGACTGAGCTCTGCCCCCACTCTATGAAAGTGAACAGGCTTTGGAATGCTGTGCTTGTAATGCAGCACTTTACTGAACCGTTCCTCGGTGAGGATATCTGAGCAGTTATTTTCCCCATTGAGACATTTTTTTCTGTGAGTATATTTCTCTTCATGTGAATTATTTCTGAACTTCCCTGTGTAAGTCATGTCTACTCACGAAAAAAAAGTTTATGAATTCGATTGGTAGGTTTTCATCTAGTTTTTTTTCTTTAAGTGTTTTATTTTCTGCTACTTTTTTTATGAAGTTGGCATCTTTTTTAATGTATTTATTAATTTCTTGCTGTACCCTTCTTGATAAAGGGTTCTGCCTTCAAGAAATGTGCTCTGGGAAACATGGCTGGTTTATTTTGTCACTTCACTGTAGAAAGCTGGCTTTTTATCTAGTGTACCAAAATGAGGTACGGATGACCCTTGTTGGCTTAAAAGTCTTGCATTACAAATCCCAAATGCACTCTTTGTGGAAGTGTGAGTGAGCAGTTTAGGCTTATCAGAGGGTAGTGTTAAGTATTTGTTGTACTCGCAGAATCAATAAATGAGACACACACTCACGAAGAAACTAAAGACCACATTAGAAAAATAACTTATAATTCTATATCATTTTAGACACCAAGATTATCGCACATCAGGCAGCTCACCTTAGGGGTGTGACTGGCCTGGTGGTGCACCATGCTTCCTTGCATAACTAATTTCCCATTTGTCCTGGTGCCAAATGGGCCTCAGTGCAGGGGGTGGCATCTTTCAGGTCTGGGGGAAGCCAGGGCCGCATATCAAAGGTGGCAGAGGGTTTCAAGCCTCTGGCCTTGGTATGCAGATTCACTAGTCATCCTACTGTAGGAGATGTAAACAACTCTTGCCAGAGAATGCATTGTTTTCCACATCTGAGAGAGCTGGCTCTCACCTCCAGGGGGTCAGAAACTTGTTTGTGGTGGCAGGCTGTCTGATACCAGTCAGCCAGCACACTAAGAGGCTGGTAGGTTTTCAGGGGGCACCTTTAAGGTGCCCTCTGGGTGAATAGCTTTTGCATCCACTACTGCCATCAGTATGGATGTATTAATACCAGGTGTTTGATACCAAACACCATAAGTTTCAGTGAAGCCATCATGTAGCTGGGGAACTCGTAATGACCAGTGCCCATTACATATACTTAAGATGGCTTCCCTAGTGCAGGGGCATATCTGCCTATGCAGATATGTCCTCACATGTGATATAATGCACCCTGGTATAGGGCTATAAGGCCTGCTGTAGGGGTGACTTACATATAGTCCATGTAGTGACTGTCAGCATGGCACAAAAGGTGTGTTCCATGTTGTGTTTTCACCTTGTCTGCACCATTTCATGCATCCTTCAATGGCAGTCTGCATGAATTTTCTGGTGAGTCCCTTAATGGGGCACAGTACATGCTGCAACCCTTAGTACCCATGCCCTAGATACCAAGGTACCATATACCAGGGACTTACAGAGGTAATAAAGGGCTTGGCAATTGACCAGTTACTTTGTTTTAGGGAAAGAGCCCACGTACTGGGGATCTGGTTAACAGGAACCCGTTGAATTATAAAATGTTTTAAATACCAGGTGCAAAGTGGGGGTGACCATGTCAAAAAGGAGCTTTTTCCTACAGTGATGACATTTCCACACATTAGTGTGCGCTGTATACCTTCATCAGTAAAACTGTATGTTTGTGCAAATGTAATGGTCATTTCAGTTGAAGGTTTGTTGTCTGTAATGGCAGTACCCTACCACACCATGAATACTCCCATTTTACTCTTCTCACTGCTCCACGCCACTGCATTCAAGTCTGCACCACTCCACTCTAAGCCGATGCACTCTACCCCACACTACTCCACTAATTGGCCACGCCACTCTTCGGCCACTCAACTCGTCGCCAAATCACTCTATCCTTTACCATTCTGCTCTACCGCACTCTATGCCGATCCACTTTACGACACTCTAATCTACTCTGCACTATACCCCACTCTACTCTACCATGCACCAACCTACTACACTATGACGCATTCTACTCTATGCCACTGCATTCTGTGCCACAGCACTCTACTCGGAACCGATGTACTCTATGCCACTATACTCTTCTAACCTCTACAACACTGTATGCCAGCTGCACTCTACGCCATTGTACTCAGTGCCACTGCTCTCTACACCACTCTCCTCAGCACCACTCTACCCAATGCCACTGCACTCCATGCCACTCTACTATACACCACTCTACGACCGTCGGCTCTGCAACACTGCACTCTGCCACACCACTCTATGCCACTCTACCCTACACCAATGCATTTTATGCCTCTACACTGGATGCCAATCTACTCTGCATAGTTCACGCTATGCCACTGCACTCTACCTTGCACCACTCCACGCCGCTTCAGTCTACGCCACTCTACTCTGCAACACTGAACTCTACGCCACTCTACTCTGCCACTGCACTATACTCTGTAGCATTCTATGCAAATCCACTCTAGGCCACTATTCCCCACCACTACTCTCCAGCACTGCACTCTACGACACTGCAGTCTATTCTGCATCACTCCACTCAGTCCTCGGCCGCTGTACTTTACGACACTGCACACTACGCTAATGCACTCTACACTACTTGACTCAAAACGAATACACTGTACTCTACGCCAGTCTACTCTATGCCCCTGCACTCCTCACTAATGCAATATGACATTCTACTCTGCACCACTGCACTCTGGTACTGCACTCTTCCCCTCTCTACTCATCACCACTTTACTCTATGCCAGTGCACTCTACCCTACGTGACTGCCCTCTTCTCCGCTCCATTTTAGGCTACTCCACTCTGCATGACTCCACTCTACAACACTGTAGTGAATGCCACTGCACTCTCTGCCAAAAACTCTATGCCTCTGCACTCTACCCTGCACCCCTCCATGCAATTTCACTCTACTCTGAAACAATCTAATATGTGCCACTGTACTCTATGCCACAGTACTCTATCCCACTGCCTTCTTCTCCACTCTGCAACCACTCTATACACCTCCATCCTCTATCCTACGTCACAGGACTCAACGCAGCACCACTCTACACCACTCCTCTCTACTCTGCACCACTCTACTCCACTCCTCTCTACTCTGCACCACTCTACTCCACTGTGCTGTACACCACTGCACTTTTCACCACTGCACTCTACTCCACTGTACTCTAAGGTACGCTACACCATTGTCCTCTGCTCTCTGTGAGACTGCACTCTATTCTGTATCACTCAACTCTAAGCCACTCTATTGCACTCTACGCCAAAGTACTCTATATCACTACACTAATCTATTCTGCCCCACTTCACTCCATGCCACTCAATATACAGCACTTCACTCTAATCTGAAACAATCTACTCTTCGCCACTGCAATCTTCACCACTTCACGCCACTCCACTGTACACCATTGAACTCTACTCCACTGAGCCACCATTCTATTCCCCCCCCCCCACGACATTCTACTCCCTCCACCCCACTTAAAAACACTCTACACCACTACATGGATCTCCACACTACTCAGTGACACTCCACGCCACTCAACTCTACTCTGCCCCCTACTCTCTATGACACTGTGCTCCCTTTACGACACTCTACACCACTCCAAGCTACTCGATGACACCACACTCCATTCAACTCTAAGCCACTCCGTAACACTCCACTCTACTCTACTTTACGACAAGACACTCTCCTTAACCAAACTGTTGGCCGTGCTGAACAGCAGCCATGCTGGTGTACAACTTAAACATATCAGCAAAGCCAATAACTCTTTCATAGGCGAGGCCTATTGGCTTTGCCAGTGCTTGTTTTATTAAGTCATCTGTGAATAATCCATGTCCCCAGTTTGTGTATTGTTGGACATTAACATAACATAACATGTGTATTTGTAAAGCGCACGTTCACCCAGAGGTCTCTTGGCGCTGAATAACAGATGTTCATTGTTACCCAACTCAATGGCACTCATTTTATCGACCTCAGATGGATGAAAGGCTGAGTGGACCCGCCGGGATTTGAACCTGTGACCATGAGGTCGAACACAGGCCCCTGTAATGGACGCATTAATCCACTGAGCCACCAGACCCGGCTTTTTCCATTCTAACCTTATGAATGAATTCAAGATGTTTCACATAGTGAAGAAATTAGTTACTTATCTGCAACAGTAGTTGTCTAGCATGGGTTTATGCATCTGAATACTGCTGAACAAAACCGATTCACTGCCTCTCAGTTTTCAGAAATTGAAAACTATTGTGCATCTTTTAAACTGCAAGTGAGGTGCTGCATTATTTAGATTTCTCATTGGGATAGAAATTTGCCGAAGTATTGCATTTAAAAATATCATTGAGATCTTCTCTTACTGAGGGAAAATATCCTTATTCCGTAAATATGCTAAAGATAACCATGCTTGAGAACTTCAATTTACTGGAAAGTAACACCACCTTGCTTTGGGGGATTTATTTTTCTGATATAGCTGTTGATTGTCATGTTTTAAGAATGCATTTTCTGTGTAGTTGGGCTCATGGGATGTGCACATATTTTGTTTGGGGGTGGCTATGTGCTTTCTATTTTGATTGCTCTGCTGCTCTCGTAGAGTCCCTTGTGCCAAACTTGCTAATCTTGATTTCCATTCACTCCACCTGCAGATACAATGGTTTGCACTGGCTGCTGTTCCTGTCTCGACCACATCGTGACGTATCTCTTCAAGCAGCTTTCCCGCAGCACCAAGAAAAGGACTGTGCCAATGCCACAGGAGAGTGACCGCTTTCTTCATATCATGCAGCAGCACCCAGAGATGATCCAACAGGTAAGACATGGTCTTTCTTTAACTGAAAAAATAAATGGATGGAAATTTGGCTAACCAATGTTTCTATTGGTTGCTAGCAGCAGCTCTGAATAAAACATGTATGTTTCAAAACTATTGAGTTGGTCCTTGCTATGTGAATTTAAGGTTTAATATTATGTGCGTAAACACTGAAGTGTTCCAACTAGTGACTATTTTCAAGTGTTTCATTTAGAGTTGTTGTTTTATGTAGCTAGTCTGAAGTTATGGTATTGATCTGCCCCTCCTGGATTTACGCTGTACCTCTCTTCTGTAAGGGGCTTAAGCTCTATGACCGAATGTTTAATAGTTAATGACCACGTGCATTGAGGATATTAGTAGGGTTGCGAGTCACCGTATTGAAATTTTAATAACATGCATACATCAACACTGAATTATTGACTTCCACAATCTGGTCAAGGTAATTTGATCTTGAGATATAATATTGAATTTGTATGTTTCTCTATATATGCCTACCCTTGATGATGTAGTGGTCGTCGATATTGCTTTACCAATATATGTGCAAGTCGATGTGACTAACCTTGAAATTGTGACATACAGCCTATCAGATAAAGGTTATTTACACATTTTATCTTTCTTTGTTGTGGCAGTTTATTCCAATCGACTAAATTCAGTATTCGATTATGTAGTATGTTATTATGTACAACCCCACTCTTCTGATGGACAGAAATAGACTGATATGTTGGGTCAGTGGAGGGAAGTGTCGCCTTATGTAAAGCAGTTAGGGCAACTCCATGTCTATGTAAAATCCTCTAATTTAGGGAATCTTACTATTTGGTGAAGTTTGATTAATGCCAAAGATTTTGCCATGTGATATGCTACCTATATTAGTTACAATGGATTTGGCTATCCTGCTGTTGTCACGAAGATGGATGATTGCTGATGCTTCTAATTATATGTCAAAAGGAGCTGAAGCAATGGGGAGGAAGTAACTTGACCAGTATCGTGCAACTTGTTTGTGTGTAGAAACCTTGGAATTGGAACCAGTCTTCGGGATCCACTCCTTGTCTTTGATTTTTTTTAAATCTATTTTAGTAACATTTGCTGCAATTTAAGAACTACATGTTTTGCTACATTAACTTAGCAATTTCAGTTACGGACATTTTTAACCAAAAAGAGAGACGTTTCAGATTCCGTTTAACTTTTCCGTTAATTATATGGCTTCAAATACACAAATCTAATGAAGTGATCAATTGCATAACATTAGCTCACTATTATCTCAAACCTCTGGTAAATAATATTGCCCTAACCCTAGTAGTTGTCTATCACCCTATGAAATGTTGCAGAGCTGGAGTAACACCAGTCACACATCAGGCATGGTGAGGCTTTGAAAGGTCTTGTGTAAATGGGTACACAGGGGCCATCAATACCTGTACTTTAAACCGCCAGTACTCACACAAGAGTTATGTAAAACAAGCAAAGGTGCAGGCTCCCAACACTTAAAGCCAGAGTGGAATAGAAAATAATCTCAGTGATGTCACCCATTTTAATTTATTAAAATCATATTTTGGACATTGCAGCTGGTACCAAGTCTTCAGAATATTTTAACAATATCATTGTTAACCAATAATTTAAGGCACGCCTACTCTCCTATTGTGTCATTATGAGGCCATTTCTTAGGGTCCTGGTATAGTGTGAGAAAGTGCCATCTTTCTTGCATGGTATGCCACCACTTTTTGCTGAATTGCTGATGTGCTTTGACTGAGTGTGACCTGGGCTTCTGCCAATCAGGTGCCCAGGGCCTGTGTTCCTTCCCTAAAACTGTTTTGAAGCTAAAACCCAATTGGCATCTCTGGCCACATGTCAGCCCCTGGTAAATGGTACCCTAGGTACCCAGGACATTGTGACCAGAGAAGACCCCTAAGGGCTGCAGCACTTATTAAGGGCCCTGTACCCTGACACACACACACGAACACTCCCTTTGCAGGCTGAGTGTCTAAGTGCAGAACTAAACAAAGAGTCGACATGGCACACATCCCTGTGTGCTATGCCCACAAACCCACTGCCCTGGCATACATCACTCACCCCTCTAGCTGGGTGCCCTATGCCAGTGGTGTGGGCACAGGTGCATGAGCCCTGTGCCCCTACAGTACCCAGGGCCATTCCTGAGCACTGTAAGTGCAGTGATGCCATTAAGAGTATATGGTGCTGGGAGGTCGTAATTACGAACTCCAAAGCACCATAATGACTACACTGAAGACTGACAAGTTTGAGATCAAACTTCTCTGCACATTAAACCCACACTGATGCCAGTGTGGGATTTAATGTAAAATGCACTACAGATGGCATCTTAGAGATGCCTCCTGAAACCTAACCTACAATCCACGTCTTGTCTGAGAGGCTGCCTAGGCTGCCACACACCAGACTTGTTGCTGGACCCCTGGGTGGAGAGCCCCCCGCTCTCCTGGGCCTGCAACAATGCACATACTGGGCGAGGTGCTAGGTCTCCTCCCCCAGGATGGGCAGGGGGAAGCTTCAAAGACATACCTCCTTTTTGAGCTTCTCCAGACCACTTGCTGTACTCAGGAACTGGCCCCCACCGGTTCTGACCCCCACTCTGGCGGGAAGACTGGCGGGAAACCCTACTTGAGGAAAGGGGTTGTCTCCTGCAGACCGCAACCTCGAGAACCCCGGAGGTCCTGCCTGCCTTGACCCTCTTACAGACTGGGACTACCACGAGCAGTGGTTCTGCTCAAACAGCAATACCCTGGTGCCAGCCAGGAAACGCGAATCCAGCCCACTCTGCACCCGGCGGAGCCGGGCCTGTGCCCTAGTGGACAAAGACCCTGAGGACGTCCCCCCGGCGATTCTGACCTGGAATCCAGTGGCCAAGGACCCTCCTCAACGACCCAGACAACGCCTGCAACCTCAGAATCAGGGACCACTCCTACCGCGACCAGCACAGGGTGAGATTTTTCGATGTCAAAAGACACCCCTGCATCCGGCGCCTCCTGTGCCCAACTCCAGGGTGCTTACCTATCCTCCAAGATCCCAACTTACCCCTCGGAATGTGTTGGTCGCTCCTGAAGAATCTCCGTCCCGAGCCGGCAGCCTTTGTTCCCTTTTCAAGATCTCCATTGAATAACATTGAGGGCCCGATGGCTCAAAAGCACCCTGCACCCAGCCGCCAGAGTGCCCCTGGCAATGCAACCTTTGTCCTATCCTACTTCCCCATTTGCCCTGAGCAAGTGACCAGGAGCCCAGCTCCCACAGCCGCGTGGCCTGCTAGCCAGCAGCCACCAACCGAGGGCCCCCTGCCTCACATTGGATAACATTGGGCCTAACTACCTCTGCACCCGGCTACCTCTGCACCCGGCTGCCCCTGTGCCGCTGAGGGTGTACCAACTGTACCTACCTCACCCTGGGAGTCCCCTGAGTCTATGCCCAGAACCTTAACTCTGCCAGTTGAGTACTTACCTAAAAGCCGATAACTCACTTTTCTTCCATAGGCTAACATTGACTGGTTTCACTTGCAAATTCTTCTAAGTGTGGAGTTTTGGAATTTTAAAAAATTCATCTAAAATCAGCTGAACAATTAATTCTGATTTACTCACCTGTTATCAGGAGAGACCTCAGTGCTGCATCTTGTAGCTCAGTACTGACCTTGAAAAGTAATTTTAACTGTACTTACCAGTAACTTGAATTTCCTTCCATAGGATATCATTGCCTGCTTCTTGATGGAAAGGTTTCTGTCCATTTTTGAAACGTACAAATATTCTAAGGGGCTTCCAAATATTTTTGTTTGGTTCTAAAGAGAAGGGTCTTTCGGAATGCATCTTGGTCCCAGCAGCTGTCTTCTCTCCTGGTCCACCCCACCCCTACTCCTGGTCCTTGTGTGGTATCTGAGCGGAATCCTTTGTTTCTGGGATTTGGTGAGTTTGTACCAACCCTCAACCTAAAGCTCAAACTGAGTAGATGAAGCACTTTTTTGGGTCGGGTGATGGGTGAGCGTCTACCTATCTTTTCTGAATAGGGAGAGGGACCAGGTGGGTAACTGCACCTCTGCAGAGCTGGTATCTTGGGACAGGTTGCACCACTCTCGTCCTTCTGGTTTTGGGTCTGTGCTCCTCTGCTAAAGCTTTGAGACTGAGGACTGTGCGGAAAGACAACTCCCATGTCCTTGGACCTGCTGAAGCACATTTCTAGGGCTTTCACAATGCCACTAAAAGACACTAGTTTTTGTTGCTTAATTTACTTCCTGGATTCAGTGCCACCACCTCTTATCACACCAACTTCCCATCTCTATACATATACTCTGATGCTGCCCTAGTTCCATAGCCGCCCTGGTTCCATGGGACCACTGTCCTGTACAAGCTAGACCAGTGTTCTTTGTCTGGGAGGCCCCAACCCAGACTAATCTGTGGTGTAATTGGTGCACCAGAGATAGGCAACACACTGCTGTTGGACAGGTCCACTTACCAGCTAACTAAATCCAGTTCGTTTTTATAAAATAAAGTATTTTTTTGTGCACAACTACAGTACTTGGCTCTTAATGATATTGAAAATAAATTAAAGTTCTGCTATAAAAAAAAAAATTGTGCCAACAATAAAAACGTAATTACTTGCCTACTTTAGATAGATGTCCCAGTGCTGAAGCTAGGAGCCCAGCAATGGATTACAAAAATAACGTAAACATACTTTACCTGCAAACTGAATTTCCTTCTATAGGATAACATTGGTAATTTCATCCAGAAAAGTTTTCAAGTGTCAATTTTTAAAATACAATAATATTCCTTAAAAAATCACTACTGTAACCAAAACGCTTTTACTTAACTGTTTACAGCTCATGTCCCTTGACTGAATCTAGGATCCAGTCCTGTGGTTAGAAAAGTAATCTACAAAGTAATTAATTGCATTTAACTAGAAATTCCCATTGAGCTCAATGTTGCATTGTGTTTGTAATTGTGTTGCCTATTGCAACAAACTGTAATTATTGTATTCAAAGTCTATTGCCGATTTGAAAAGTATTTAAGTAAAGTAATCCATTTTGAGAAAGTATATTTTGATACCTTGTTGGTTCTAAAATAAAACTATATCTTTTGATACAAAACAATTGGCCTAGAGTTCAGTGCTTGAGTGTGTGAGACCATTTGCTGACTGAGTGTGTACAACAAATGCTTTACACTGTCCTCTGATACTGCCTTACTGCTCGACCAAGCTACCAGAGTAAGGTTATATCTAACTTTAGGTTCTGCCAAATTTCTGGGGACTGTGGACTCAGTACACACATTACCTTACTTTGGTCCAGTATATACAGTCACTTTCGGACATATCGTAATTGTTTATTGGCAGTTTTCCACTGCTATCCCAGTCCTCAATACCACTGCACTTCACTTGGATAACCATTAAATCCGTGTAGCTTCACCCCTCCATCCTTGTTGCTTTCCCCTACATCTGGTTGCTTGACTGCCCCATATTGTTCTGCTCTCCATGTTGCCCCCTGTGCTTGCTTCACTCCACCTGCATTACTTTTTGTTTACCGATCTAACTTGAATTGGTAAACAAAAATGAAATAAAAACACTTGCATCATGTTTTTGGTGAGTGCACCTACAAAATCATTCAGCTGGCTGTGTGGACTTATTAATCCTGTTTACTAGCGATGTGGCACAGTAGCAGGGTTGCTTTGCAGGATTGTTCAAACTCTATTCCATTGCACTCTACAGCACTCTTCCCTGCATGACTCCACTCTTATGCCACTGCACTCTACCCTGCACCACTCCGCTCTATGCCACTTCACTCTCTCACTCTAGTCATAGGCAAATTAATTATTTCACTAAAACTCATTTTTTTCATTATCACGTATGAAAGCACTTCCTGATATGTGAGTTCAGACTACAAGTTGTACAAAAAGAACACTCTAAATAAGTATTTCTCAATGCAGTGTTATAATGTGCCTATTGGTGTCAAAGCTTTCACTATAAAGAATTCACGTTTTAGAATTTTTGTAGAGACTTTATCAAATTATATTGTATAATTTACATAGCAAATACAGGGGTGTGGAATGTAATAAAATATCTACTTGCCATGGGGCAGGTTGCTTCATAAATCTACTTGTACTGTAACAAAATCCCCTTGTCAATTTGGTGCCATAAAGTGCAACAACAAATTATGGCAGCAATCTCATTATATAAGAGCTCTGATGTGGCCTCTCTGATTATCTCAGGACTCATACCATAGTATTGTTAGAATACTTGCAATCCCCTTATGTTGCCACGTTTCCATAGATCTACATACTGGGGCTGAAGATAGTGGTAAGCAATAGTTCCAGGGTTAGAATGCCCTTTTGAGTCTCTGCAAACCTACTAACTTGCACGTTTTCAGGGTTTTCAACAACTGTTCTCTAATCTTTTCCCACACTGAGAAATGTTGGAAATTTACTCCTGACAATGGCAGACGTAAACCTTCTTCCAGAGTTGGGGAAAAAGTGGTTGAAGGGAAAGTGAACTTACAAACTCTCAGATTTTCGCATGAGCAAATCTATACATGCATATTTGCTCTTGCTAAAATGCAGTTCACAAATATTTTCTAGGAGTACTATTTATTGTCCGACTTCTGTAAATTCTTGGGAATTCACAAGAGCCGTTTAGCTGCACTTAATGCAAGGACATATACCATGGGTGCACTTTGGAGACTTTCTTTAATAATTGGCCGCATAATTTGGTCTGGCATTGACTGTAAAATTTTGTGTTTATTAAAATTCTTTCTCTTTCTCTGTATTGGCTGGCTTCACTTGACAGCATTCTGTTCTTTCACAAGAAGCATATCGGAACACAAAGTAGTTTCATTCAGTGCCAATAACTACTGTGGCAGTTGGCAGTGTGTGCTTTCTGAGCCCAAAAACAATTTTTGCTTTTGCCAATATTTGTTAGAACGGTGAGGGCTCGGCAGCTTCCACACAATAAGGTTTTTTCAAAAACCTTGCCAAAACACATTGACAGAACTAAAAGCTGACCACCAATTTCAGACCTTCTGGCTTTGCCAATGCTTGTTTGTTTTTGTTTTCGATAACCTTATTGGCGCTGGTTACACTGATTTTCCATTATGAATATTTTTGGGAAATGCTAGTATGCATCAACACATGTTACTAAATTATGCTGCAAAGAAATGGTACATGAAATTTTACAGTAGTTTAGCAAAATGTTTTTTCCCCTCTCGTTTTTTATGAACATTTTATTTTGAAAGCAAAGAATCATCAATCTTGCTTTCAAGCTTCAGCTAATATTTGCATGAAATCAAAGAGCATTCTGGGAGCATTATACATAGCCTCATTTTGCTAAACTTTGAAAACGTGTTTACACAGTTTTATACTGGAACTACTGTCAGTAGTGCAGTCAGAGCTTACAACATTTACTTAGAGCGCTCACCCTAATAATAAAGGCTTTCAATTAATGAACCATAAATACAAGTTTGAACAGCATTAACATATGGCCAAAAATATTACCTTCACTGCAGACAGTACCCTTTCCTGATCTATAATGTGGTACTGCAAACTGGCAGCCGAAGGGTTTGTGCTGCAGGGGGGTTGGGCCTGCTTGTCTCAAGGACAAAATACACATGAAAACTTGTTGCTTTTATCCCCAAACAATATGTTCTGGGGCTATAGGAATTCCACATCCCTGAAAATATTTTCAGGGCTCGCTTGTGCATGGGCCCAAAGAACTGAGCCAGACCCTTGGTTCGGCTCTGGCTCGAGTCCAAACGTATCTGGGTTGCTTTTCAAAGACCGAGGAGCGAGGTCAGATGCTGTTTTCCAGTGCACCACAAGCTAGTTGTATGCTCCAGGTTTTCTCCGGAAGTTAGTTGATTATTATCAGACAGTTTTCGTTTATATTAGGTTTTGTGACACATTTTGTAGTCTGATTTATTCATTAAGTACTCTTCCATAGCACACTATATGTTGAAAAGAGCGCCTTTAGGCTCTGTCTAGGCACTGCGCATGTTAAAGCCTGGTGAATAACAACTATTTAACACAATGCAAAATTACAATAAGCGTTTTGATACTACAAATAAAACAAATTCATCCTGCATATACTTACTCATTTCAGACAGAAGCTGCAAAAATAATAACGTAATATGCATCATGTCACTCCGTCCGATAATCAATATAGGTTTGTTTTCATTTCACCGACTGATGCAGTTAGTGAAGGCATTATTTAAATAATATAATTTTTATTCATCATTTAAATTCCTTTAGGTTGTAGACTTGCCCTACCTGGGCATTATTTTCATTTCCAGTGTTCATTAAATAACACAGAAGCCCAACCTTGGGTGTGTGTGACCGTTCACCAGTGGTGCGTGAAGTAACAGTAGATGTTGTAGCACCCTGGAAAATATGCTGCATGGTTAAATACTACAAGGTCCCAAAGGTGATACCAATTGGCAAGGCTAATGCCTGTTTTAAATGAAAGGAAAATGCTTTGTTAGACATTTGGCTTTAAATAGAGGAAAATCGAGCTTTTGATTTAACAGCCATTGAGCTCCACATGCTAAACATGGGGTGCAGTGACAATGAAAGACTTCATTTATTTTTAAGTTTAGAATTTTCCTTCAGTTTTATTTTCCTCACTTTTAGGCCCCTTTTTCTCACTATTACATCAAGTGCTACTGATGGATGTTTTACTTCTACTTTATACATGTTTTGCCCTTTGGGTGTTTTTTCCTGTAAGGATTCGTTTTTTCCTGTATTTGCTGAGGTCTTCCTGAAAAAGTATAAACTACCGTGCAAGGCTTGTTGGTCACTGTCTCCTAGAATTTAACTTGCCCATTACATCAAAGTGCTTCTGTGACTCTTCATTGTTAAACCAGCAGATGAGTGATAGCTTTGCAGAGATTCTGATGTGGATCGTATGATTGTCCGTTCGAATTTTTCTCCGACATACAGCAGACATTATATGCCTTCATTTGTTTTTGCGCAGATGTTTCCTTTGATACTAGAAGTTACTCTTGAAGTTGTACCAGGGGTAAAGGCTCTGATATATCTCTCGTAGGATTTAAGAGTGGTGGTATATACTTAACTGGGCAATAGGGGATGGTGACATAAGGTTTAGTGGGTGCACATGTGAGTATCATGTTATATGGGAATGGCATCAAGACCGTTGGCAAATCCATTGTCTGCAAAAGCGACTAGTGACATTAAACAACTTACTAATTTGTGTCTGTTTTTTATCTTATAGATGCTGTCCACCGTTCTTAATATTATCATCTTTGAAGATTGTAGGAATCAGTGGTCCATGTCTCGGCCTCTACTTGGCCTCATTTTGTTGAATGAGAAGGTAAGGCATTGTAGACTGGCTACTTGGACAAATGAGACACATTAATTTTTCATGGTCCTACTGAGAACCTCCTTTATCACCTCTCCTGTCTTTATCAGCTGTCAACCCCATATCGTCTGGTAAACTCATGTAAAGGTTGTCATCACTACCCCATGTGATGGAAGACAATTTTATGTTTCAAGCACACTTTCTGATACAAGGTCCGTCCTTACACACTTACACATTGTGTAGGAGTTAGTGTGGATTCTAACAAGTGAAATGAGCCGTCTCATCTACCAAGCACCTAGAAGATGTGAGATTGTATGGAAGTAGAGCTCTTATACACTGAGTCTTTAAGGTATCATATCATATTATTGCTTCTAAGGACCCCTCTTCCTCTCATGTGCAAAGTGTTATTCAAACAGAATGGCACTCATATCATTTAACAAATCTTAACACTGAAGTCGCACAGTACATTATTTAAATGTGAACTTGATTGCCAGGGACAGACTGATTTGCATATAGCCAGGTTCTGAGCTGGGATGGTGCAGTGAGATAAATAACAGTGATGGATCAAGCCCTGATCTTTGTACTGGGTAAGAGTGGTCTGCTTAATTCAGGCACTCTGTTCATCACCACCCCCTTTTCTGAATCGTTTTTGTCCACTATAGGTGTGGCAGGGTATACTCAGACATGAGTCCCTTTCTCACTGCACCATCAGGATTCAAGCAAGCCGGGCCGAAGACGGCTGAAATGCCAGAAACCGGTCCCCGGTAGCTTGTCTCCTTTCTGGTGAAGAATTGGCTTGGTAGTTTAGTCTGCCCTGTTCCCATGATGCACTGGGCCAGGGACAGACTGATTTGCATATAGCCAGGTCCTGAGCTGGGATGGTGCAGTGAGATAAATAACGGTGATGGATCAAGCCCTGATCTTTGGACTGGGTAAGAGTGGTCTGCTTAATTCAGACACTCTGTTCATCACCACCCCCTTTTCTGAATCGTTTTTGTCCACTATAGGTGTGGCAGGGTATACTCAGACATGAGTCCCTTTCTCACTGCACCATCAGGATTCAAGCAAGCCGGGCCGAAGACGGCTGAAATGCCAGAAACCGGTCCCCGGTAGCTTGTCTCCTTTCTGGTGAAGAATTGGCTTGGTAGTTTAGTCTGCCCTGTTCCCATGATGCACTGGGCCAGGGACAGACTGATTTGCATATAGCCAGGTTCTGAGCTGGGATGGTGCAGTGAGATAAATAACGGTGATGGATCAAGCCCTGATCTTTGGACTGAGTAAGAGAGGTCTGCTTAATTCAGACACTCTGTTCATCACCACCCCCTTTTCTGAATTGTTTCTGGCACAGCGGCTCAACAGTACAGCCTCTTTATCATTGTTACTGATCATCTAGTTATGATTTGTAAAGGGCTCCTTGCACTTTCATTTGTCCTCTGCACTACTGCTACACACATCTTCCTGCGATGCCCACCCAGCACCACTCACACCCTGGCATGCTCAGGTGGTGCCCCTTCTCAGAGCCCTGAGTAATAGGCTATTCCACTGCCCCCACGCTGCATGCCATGCACTGCAGTGGAATTTGCTTTGTACCTGCCCGGTCAAGCCCAGCCAATCTTAACATTGCTCTATAAATTGAAGTATATGAGAGCAGCATTGGGATTGGTTTGAGCAGGCCAACTCAGTGTTCCATCGGAGGCAATGGACTTCTTCTTTTTTTTTAAATATTTTTTATTTTAACTTGTTCTTCCACAGAGTATGTTACAATCATAATTCCCACAATCATAAAACAAATATAATATTCTCATTACATAAATCAAAAACAATGCAATACAGTGCCATTTTGTCGGAAGAGCATTTACCGTGGATCTCGCATTAGTGGATCCCCAGTTCTCTGCAAAATAGTGTTGCAACTCATGTTTAACTGCCTGCAGGAGGATCCTGTAAGGCTTCGGCACGAAGAGGCCACAAGGGTATTTGCAGCTCGCATAAGATTTAATACATGTTTTTAGTTGTCAGGAGGATTAAAAAAAGAAGTAACATACAGTGCTTTTATCTGACATTGTGTGGCAGCTCTCGCGTAGAGGGGCACCACTCATCTGCACCTTTTGATGAGCCGCCGCAGTTTTGAAGACTACACACAATACAATAGAGCCCACTCTCCAACAAATCACCTAACAGCTTACAGGTGTAGGTAATTCATATTTAGTCATTACTGTGCCGTTTTTAAAAAGCAGGTTCTGGGGGGGGGGGCTTGGCTAGCAGCCAACGATGGCGGCCGCAGCTTAGGGAGGCTCCCGTGACAAGGCGGCTTCCCACACAAATCCGTAATATTTCTCCGATCATTTTCAGTGTCTGAAGGGGTGGACCGGACCCAGGGTCCATGCGGCGCCCAGCGGAGCACTTCTGAGACGGTGGCGGCCCGAAAACAGCCGGCAAGACGCGGAGAGAGGAGGGGCCTACTGTCCTCCCGGTGGCAGCGGTGTAGCGGACGGACTGAATCCGACCGGAAGCGGTGTCTCGGCGGGTGCAGCTGGCCGGAAGCGCCGGTCCTTCGGAAGAGCTGTCAGTAATTGCTCGGAACACTCTCATGAGCTCCGGAGGACTGGGCGGTGACCAGCAGCGGTAAGCACTGCAGAGAGAACAACTCGGAATGCACCGCAGAAGACGCCGCGGCTCAAGGGGGGGGAACCGCCATTGTGGGCGCCGGACGCACATAGTGAGTCGAGACCCTGAGGCATAGTAGCAGGCCCCGCGTTGCAGTTGAACTTGGCATGCTGCAGTCGGGGATGACCCCCGGGTGAGTGCACGGCGATCCGCTCTATTTGCGGTACCATTTTGGGGATCATCAACAGGAAGACGTGGTGCAGGCGATTTGAGTGCTGCGGAGAGTCGGGGACCCCCCCCCCCTCCTCTTACTGAAGGGACACGAAAGGCAACAGGCAGAATGAAGGCAGAGCGCCTACATCAGGGAGGGGAGACTCCGGGTCCGTGATACACAGGAACACGGGACAGCGCACGACAAAGCGTAATGAACCCCAGATGAACTGACCACAGTACAGTGCATTTTTGCGGGCTCGGCCAGCCGCCTGAGCTGAGACGCTGTTCGGAGACACGGACAAAGAGTGCGGAGTCCATTGCACCTGAGCGGGGGACGGGGGGGCCACCCCAATTGCTTCTCGCTTGAGCGGGACACTGCCCGAACCCGCATTGCCACCAGAGGAAGATTCAGAGGACGAGGACCCACTGGGTGAAGCTGGTTCCACGCACTGCGGAGAAAACATCGCAACTACCGCGCGGAAGGCAACAAGTGGACGCGTGGTCAGCCCTCTCTTGGCCCAAGCACCGAGCCACTGTGGGGGACTAAAACGCTCTTCGGCGGAGGACCATGGCGAACAGAGGCCCCAGACACAGCACCACGCAGGCCAAGCTCGACAAATTTGCCTATGAGAGGCAGACTCCTCCCCAAGAACAACACAAGCCCACAGGGAAAATGACGGAAACCGAGGGAACGAAGAAGGCCACACTGGAGGACGTTTTGGCGGCGCTGGCCCAGGTGCAGGCGACGGTGGGGGCTACGGCTACTGAAGTTACCTTGATACGTGCAGACCTCCAGAAGATAAATGAGAGGGTTAAACAAGTTGAGGTGGTGAACAAATCCTTAGTCGAGGATGTGTCCGAACTACAAACGGAAATGGAGAAGCTGCAAACAGACAACAAAATACTCAGAGAAAAACTGGACGATCAAGAAGGGCGCTCCCGACGCAACTACGTCCGAATTTTTGGCATGCCGGAATCTGAAGATACGGGAGCGATGGACCTCTACATGGAGGAAATGATCAAAACAAGGCTCCAGCCCTAAAGGACTCTCAAATTTCTTTTCGGTGGAACGGGCACACAGGGTGCCGGGGGGGGGGTAAACCTAAGACAGGAAGTCCGCCAAGGCCAATACTAGCAAGGCTATTCAACTTCAGGGATCGTGACGCCATCTTACAAGCAGCAAGAGTAGCGCCTGCCATCCAAATTCAGCACTCAAGGATAGCCTTCTTCCCAGACTATACGGCGGAGGTCTCGAGGAAGAGGAGAACGTTTCTTGAGGTGAAAAAGACATTGAGAGAAAAAGAATTGCCCTACTCGATGCTCTTTCCGGCCCGGCTGCGAGTAGTAGCGGACAAAAAGGTATGGTTTTTCGACTCCCCAGATGCGGCCAGGGATTGGCTTGAGGGCTGGCGCACTACGGACCAGCCGCGAAGAACGCATAGGTCCAACCACGGACGCAGGGAAGATAGCCGGACAGGATCGCAAACGTCAGGTCGGGGAGGAGCGGAAAGCTCCCCATCTCGTGGATTTGCAGGGGCCGGCAGAGAAGAATGACCTGAACTTTAAGAACTATGATGGCTGCTGTCGTTGATCATTGACATACTGGTTTACAGCTGCATATGGACGCTGGCATGGCTAGCCCCGGAAGTACGCAGGGATGCCGCCTGCTCGGGGAGACGCTCTCCCCCCTACACGCAAGTACTCTGGTTGTGGGATGGGCTAAGCACTCTGCTCAGTTGGGGGGGCGGGCAGTTGAAAGTCCGTCAGGCAGGGGTGCAGGGAGGGGGGGAGAGGGGAGGGGTTGTTTTAACACAGTTGGGAATACACATGTAAGGTCAAAGACAAATGCTATGTTTCCGCACGGTTTAACAAAAGGTTGGTGTGGGTAGCAACTGTTTAGCTCCTCCATGAGGACCCTCAGCAAGTTACTGAACAGGTACGCAGCCATTACCCATGACACAACTCATGTCAGATATATCATGGACCCCATAATCCCAAATGGCTGATGACCCAGTTCCCGGAGTGGGGAGAATAGACACAGAGTCACAGGGCTTGTCCTTACGATTACTGACTTGGAATGTGAGAGGGCTGGGGGATAAGGTAAAACGAGGACAGGTACTAATCGCACTTAAGAGACAGAAACCCACCATAGCACTACTACAAGAAACACATTTGACGGGGGCAACCAAGGCCATGGATAGAAGAGGCTATAAGATGATAGTCCACTCGGACTTCACGTCGGGTTCCAGGGGGACTGGTATTCTGATTCAGAAAGCCTCACGGTTTATCCCTCTACAAACTAAGACTGATGATCAAGGTTGCTTCGCAGCACTGCAGGGACAGTGGGAGGGTAGGCTTCTCAACTTAGTTTCCGTGTATATCCCACCTGCACTTCACTCGGTGCAACTCCCGAAACTGGGAGACTTTATACTGACTCTTCCCGAGGGGGAGGTTATTCTTGGGGGGGACTTCAACGCCATTTTAGATACACAACTTGATAGGTTTCCAACACCGGTCCCCGCGGGAGGGCCCCCCCCCCCCGCCTCCAACGGTTCCTGACAGCCATGGGTCTCACTGATGTTTGGAGGTACCTCCACCCCAATGCGAGGCAATACACCTTTCACTCCGCAGTGCACGGCAGTATGTCCAGAATCGACCACTTCCTGACCCTAGGAGATGGTCTCCAACATGTAGATACAGTTGAAATTCATCCTCGAGGGATCTCGGACCACTCCTCACTCACCCTTACGCTCTCCACTCAGGAGAGGTCACGCAAACGCATATACCTCATACACGCTACATATCTCAAGATTCCCCAAGTTCGCAAGGCTCTTAAAAAAGCAACGATACAGTATTTCAATGAGAATGTGCATTCAGTGCGCTCCTCCGAAGTAGTATGGGAGGCATATAAGGCGGTTTTAAGGGGACAAGCCATAAACTCAATCACGTGCTACAAAAGGGAACAGACTCAGGAACTAGTCAAATTGGAATTAACGTTGAGGAAGTTGACAACGACACATGAACAACACCCCACTCCGGCCACCCTACACGCACTTAACATCCAACAGCAGCTATACAACGACCACTTACGCTTCCAAGTGAAGGGGCAAATAACCGACACTCAGAATAGGATTTATGAGGTGGGCGACAAGGCAGGAAGAATGCTGGCGTGGCTTGACAAAAGGGGAGGAAGCTCCAGGGGAATCCAACGAGTGAGGGACAATCAGGGGAGGGTGCATATGAATCCGGAACAAATAGTTGAACAGCTCGCGACCCACTTCGAAGGGGTCTACACCCCTGAACACGTGATTACACCTGAGATGGCCAGAGAAGCATTAGAACCGATAGAGGTCCAAACGTTGTCATCGGAGGTATCAAATGAGTTGGAAGCGGACATCACCGCTGACGAAATCCAAATGGCTATTAATGCGTTGAACCCGGGTAAGGCAATGGGACCTAACGGCATACCTATAGAATGGTATCAAGCGACGCCTGAGACCCTCAGCAAACATCTACTAGGGATGTTTAAGGAATGTCTAGAGAAAGGTATACTTCCACCGGACCAGAGAATAGCGACTATAGTGGCCATCTCCAAGCCAGGGAAGCCGCCTGAAGAATGCTCCTCATACCGCCCCATCTCGCTGCTTAATGCAGAAGCTAAAATTCTCGCCAAACTCCTGGCGACCAGGATCTTGCCTCATCTGCCGTCCCTCATACACCCGGACCAGTCCGGATTTATGCCTCACAGAAATACGTCGTTAAATCTGCGCCGACTGCACGGAGTACTGGCTAGGGCGGAATCGATCACAACACAAGCAGTGATATTGGCCCTTGATGCTAAGATGGCATTTGATCTTGTGGAGTGGAACTACTTGTTTGAGGCACTGTCGCGTTTGGGATTTGGCCCCCGCTTTATCGCGTGGATTAGAGTGTTGTACACTGACCCGGTAGCTCAGGTAGTGGCGAATGGACATATTTCGTGAACATTCCCACTGGGGAGGGGCACAAGACAAGGATGCCCCCTCTCGCCGTTGCTGTTTGCGATCTCATTGGAACCCCTTGCCACTCTAATAAGGACCTCGCTCCTATTGAAGGGCATATGCTGGACGGAGGGCTGGGAGGACCGGCTGACACTTTATGCAGATGATATGCTGGTGTATCTAACAGATCCAGAAAGCGGGGTACCGGCTCTATTACATCTCTGCGATAGTAACAGTAGGGTATCTGGATATACGTTAAACTGGAGCAAATCGGAACTGTATGTTCTGAAGAAACAGGTCCCGGCTCTAAGTGCAGAATGCCCTCTGAAGATAGCTGGTTCGTCATTTAAATACTTAGGTATACAGGTTACTAGTGACCCCTCAGAGTTTATGGACAAAAATCTGGGGCCCCACTTAGAAAGACTCAAGCAGAACGTTAAATTTTGGTCGGGGCTACCGCTAACGCTATTAGGAAGGGCTGCACTGTATAAAATGATGGCCCTGCCACGATTTTTGTACGTACTTGAAAACACACCATACCCGGTGGCCCCGAGATTTTTTCAAAAAGTTGCGGCATTGGTGTCCAATCTCCTATGGGGGAACCTCCCGGCGCGCATCGCACAACCCAAATTGCATAGAGGATGGTATGACGGCGGTATCGCACTGCCTAATCTAAAACTGTATTATTGGGCGGCACATCTTAAACCCATCAACCAGTGGCTACACACTCCACAAAACGAGCCAGCATTTCAGGCTGACAGGGCACAATTGGGCACTAACAGTTTACTGGCTCCGTTATATGACCTACGCAAAATGCGCAAATTGGTGGGGCCCACCAGACTAACGGTGACGCTATGGCATACAGCGACAGCTGCTCTGTGATGGAAGGGGAGAATAACCAAGCTTCCCCCACTATGGAACTCTCGAGCCCTAGGTAACATGAGGAACAGCAGGGGGTTCTCACACTAGGACACTATAGGGTTATCTACAGTGGGAGATCTCTGGGAGAGGGGAGGGGTGGTACTTTTCAATAGATTGAGGGAGTTATACGACCTGAGTGAAAGAGAGCTCTACAGATACATTCAGATACAACATGCATTGCTCGCTGCTCTGCCCCCGGACACAGATCTGCCAGAATCGTCCCCACTGGAAGACCGCCTCCTCACTGACTTTATGATTGAACGCGCAACGTCACTCACATACCGTAAAATACTTAACAACTTGCCGGACCCGACGACATCTTTAAAGGTGAAATGGGAGGGAGACACCTGTGAAATGGACGAACATGAATGGAATGAGGCGATAGCGTCGCCTAAGGAAGTGGGCATCTCTGAAAGTGTTACATAGGGTGTACTACACGAGGACTATGCTACACCGCATTAACAGAACACAACACCCTTATTGCGTTCGTGGGTGCGGGGAGGAGGGCACATTTTTTCACACCATATGGGAGTGTCCCCGGGTTCAGGAGTACTGGAGACAAATACTACGAACAATCTCACAAACACTGGAGATTTCATTGTTGCCTGAACCAAAGAGGTGCCTCCTAAATGTATGGGAACCTACTGATCTCCCTAGATATGGTCAACTTTGGGTTACAGTGGGATTGATGGTAGCGAAACGGGATATCGCACAACGCTGGGGAGCGGCAGAAGTGCCAACCAAGACACAATGGTGCTTGAACATGGATAGGGTGATGGTAACGGAAAGGGCGGTATACTCTAATCAAGCCTGTCCGGGGAAGTGGAACAAAATCTGGACCAAGTGGAATGTGTACAGAGGGGAGATCTGTGATCCCTTGCCGGAGGAAGACCAGGATGTGTCGGATGAGGAAGGGGAGGAGGACTAGTAGTACTTACAGAATGTGATGGGGTGAAGGCCATGGACCACGGGACTGGCCAGTTTGCTAAGATATTACGCAGGATCGAATGGGGGAGACTACAAGGGAATACAGTTAGACGGGATATATGCACACGCACTAACATGCATCTCAGGCAGTACTAGTGGGAAAGGGAGGGGTACTGAGGGGGAACATTTTACGAAATAGTCACATACGACCGAAACCGATCAACACATGACCACATTGTGATTCCTAAAGTTTCTCTGGATTTGTTGTTGTTTTTGTAAAAATAGAAAATCAAAAACCACTACTGTTTGGAACTATGCTGCATGTACTGTACATTTTCATCGCGGCAGTTACATTGATGTTTACCGTGACTGATATTTTAACAATTACTTTGTGCTGCTGCAGAATGGTTAACTGATTGACATAGCAGCCAGCCCATCGGGTTGTAGGCCTTCAGCTGTGTAACTTTGAAGGTACAATAAAGGTTTTTTGGGGGGGGGGGAAAAAAAGGTTCTGAGACGAGTCCATATCGGGCTTCCCATTTTTACCTTCAGGGTGAAAAAGCCATAAAAAACGTCATTCTGCAACCCGTCGCTGTCTTTGATTTAATGTCAAAGATACTCGTTTTTCAGTTTTATGTAGCGAAAACTTGGAGCGCTTTACGTGGGCACCAGTTGCATTACACAAGGGCATATTGATTTTTTTTAAATCACTGGACGTCTGGCTCAAACCTGTTGTCTCAGCTCGAAGGTTGGCTGCTCTAGCCTTACACCACTTAATCGTGTTTTGTTTCTTCAGCTTTGTATCCCTACGATGCAGTTACATTATTTCTCCTGTCACCAAAGAAACCTTGGAATTAAGTGACAGCTTATTACACATTTATACTTAACTTCTCTACAAAATAGCTTTAAAACATTGCCAAGCCAATAGATCTGCCTTAACACTTATAAGGTTCCAAAGGCGAGACCTATTGGCTATGCCAATGCTTGTTATATAAATGGACTTTATTCGCATTAAAAAGACAAACAAGAATTTAGAATTTTCAAAGGTAAGTTTAACACTTTTTAACTTAGCCTTTTGGATGCAATAAATCATTGCAAGTGGATTAGTAGCCACGTCTCTAAAAATGCCTTTTAGCATTCTCCTGAACCATAAGGGGTTGGGGGCTAGTCACAGGGACCACTCAGGTCTGGGGAGACAGTTACCCGTGTCTGCCAGCAGTCTCGAGGTCCTCAGTCACCTTCCAAGAAATGATCCTGATGCTGGGGATGCAGGATGCTTGTATAATAAAGTTGTGGCGAGTATTTCTGGGACACTCTATCCATGACAGCATGAGTCGTCTCTGGCCTCCGGTCTCGATCTCTGACGATGCAGAGGGGAAGTCCAGTGCAGGTCCAGTTGCCACTGTTTTGCTGGTCTCCCAGTTACAGGAAACAAGGGAGTCCGAAGGTAGTACACTAGGGACCTTGGGCGTTTAACTTACTACAATGACAGTGGACCCTAGTAGTTTGGGGGCTCAGGGTAAGAATAGACACAAACTGGAATAGTATTTATGTCCTTTGTCCAGCCGGACAGGAATTTATTTGGCGATGCACACAATCAGAAAGTAATGTCAAGGGGGCACAGCCCGTGACCTACAGTGAACAAGACAAAACAACAAGTATAGGCAAGAGCGAGCAAATCGGTCTGTATACTTATAATCAGTGAACAGACTTGATTGTAGTTTGAGTGACCATTGTACATAGCATTCACAAGCATATTCAGTACATATGATCCTATTGTGTCGACGACATTTCGATGCCGAAAAACAAGATAAATGGCATCATCTTCAGGACAAATATATAAATCATGTTTGTCTTGGAATTATAAACAACTGCCTTTCATGCAATGATAGCGTGGATTTCAGGATATCCCGCTTTTGAGTCAAGATCACGGCTTGAGTTGTGCCTGTTGCAGAATCGCAGGACGTGGCATCTCTGGTCTCCCAGTTGCAGCAGTTTGCAGGGGTTGCTTGTTGGTGAGTTGTTTTTTTTTCTGGCAGGGTAACCAGAGTCTAAATGCCACGGTTTCCACGGATATCTGGGCAATGCAGGCTCCTTTACCTTTTATGGCCTTTTATCTGCAACAGGGAGTTAGCCAACTAATCCTTGGAATCAATATTTTTGTTCTGGTACCTGTAAGGTACTTTGCCATCAGTGGGCTACGTTCTTTCTTTGCTTGGCCCTCTGGCTCAGCAGGTGCAGTCCAGTCTTTGGTGCAGCCTCTCCTTGCTGGTTTCAAGGAGTCTTCTAAAGTCTACTGTGCAGTCCACTAGTGATCTGAGATCAGGGTACCTGAGTCACTCCACTTTTATGTCTGCTTTGAGCTTGTCTGAGGGGGGCAACTAACTAGCCAACATTCTACAAGTTCCCATAGGCTATCCCACCCACTTTGTGACAGCTTCTGGGAAGTGTGGCATCTAGCTATCCCAGAGTGCATTATTCTGCTTACTCCCAATATGACCAGACCGTTCTCTTGGTGATGGAGCTCGCTAGCCCACCCCAAAGGTGTGGCTACCTGGAGGCTACACTCACATCAGAAAACCTGTTTGACTCCAGGTTTTCCTTCCCTGCTGGGGATGGTAGCCTAACTTCCCGAACAAAGGAAACAAACCTTCCTGATGTGTGCTCCCTTCAAAACTTTGCACCATTGCCCCCTCTAGCTGCTTTCCATGAAAACAGCCTTTTTAGTGGCAATAACTTCTACCAGGAGGGTGAGCGCATTGCAGGCTTCTGCACCCAAGCATCCTTAACTGACCATCTTCCCTGATACATTGGTGCTATGCATTGAGGCCCCCTTCTCACCGAAAATGGTAAAACCATTCCACGTGGGGCTATCAGTCACCTTGCCCACTTTCTATGCTCCTCCACACCTCTATAACGAGGAGCGACCTCACCGTCTGCACCCAAAAAGAGCTTTGTTGTTCTAGCTTGACCGCACTATGAAGTTCCGGGTGGACAACCAACTCCTCTGTCGCGTAGATTGGATCAAAGAAATACCATGCAGTGCAGAAGAGGACTATCTCGCGATGGGTCATCCTCTGCATCAAAATTTGCTATGCTCTGACTACAAAACCGACTCCGAAGGCTTAAGAGCTCATTCCACCAGAGTTAAGGCTGTCACCACAGCATTGCAACATGATGTTCCAGTCCTTGACATTTGTCGTGCAGCAACGTGGGCATCACTGCACACTTTTACTAAGCATTACTGCCTGGACATTCAAGTTCGCAGGGATGGCCTTTTTAGCCACTATGTTCTGCAGGATTTACTGGTCTAATCTGGTCCATGGTGCCTCCTCCGGGGATGGTATTGCTTGGGTATGTTTTATAAGGTAAGGAATCTGCGGCTAGATGTCTGTATCAGATGGACAAGTTACTTACCTTAGGTAATGCCTTATATGGTAGAGACATTATCTAGCCGCAGATGCCTTACCGACCCACCCATCCTCAAAAAACAGGTTTTTAGGTTTAGGGCTGATCCCTTTCAAAGCCCAAGTTGTTTTAAATACGTCAGTGCCCCTCATGTCTCCGTGCTCCTGCCGTGGAAAGTCGTGAAAAGTAACTGACATCAGCATGTTGAGGTGTCACCAATATAGGTGACGTGGACATCGCTTCTGACACTGCCAACGACGTCACACGGAGGCGACCGACGCCACCTACCGGCACGCAAGGGTATTGCTCATGCAAAAGTCTTCCGGATCCAGCCTGATGCCTGGGATATTCTAAAGTAAGGAATCTGCGGCTAGATTATGTCTCTACCAGATAAAGTGTTACCAAAGGTAGGTAACTTGTCCTTTTCACTCACAAAACATTCTCTCTAAGGGCACAAATATAAGCATGGAGAAAGAGACAGTTCTTCTTTAAAAAAAACTGGAAATCTGAAGCAGCTGGTTTCTACCACACTGGCAAGAAAGACCAGCACCATCTGACAATACAAGGCTTTGCTAGACTGCATGTCGGCCAATTTTACTTTGCCAAAGTAATAAGTCACCATTCCTCCAACATCTCACCAATGAATTAAATAAAGCATTGAGCCGACTTGAACTGAATATAGTGGAAGATAGTGTACACAGCAGTATGCTAAGTTACTGCATTTCAGGCATGTGGATCAATGAAAGATGATTATACTTGGGAATTGCAGCTACAAATCGGTAACTTTCAAAAATAACATTTTGTAAAAGATCTCCTCTTCGTGGTCTGCAAAATGTGTTATTGTTGGATGCACTGAACTTTGTTTCTGACCAAATGGCTGTTGTGTTTTAAATTATTGGTTAGAATGAGTATTCTCCTTATTCCTTTTCATCTGACCTCACTTGTTTTTCACAGTATTTCTCAGATCTACGGAATAGTATTGTGAATAGCCAGCCACCAGAGAAGCAGCAGGCAATGCACCTTTGTTTTGAAAACCTGATGGAAGGAATTGAAAGAAACCTGTTAACAAAGAATCGTGACAGGTGAGAAGAGCTTCTAAGGGCTTCATGTAGTAAGCGCTTAGATGGAGTCTTGCTTTGGAAGGAGGTTGGGTGGAGTAGAGTCATTGGATAATTAGGGTTTCTTTGTACTGCAGGGATACTATTGTACAGTGAAGGAGTATTGTACAAATGTGATGAATGAGGTTACTGTCTTAGCTAAACTGTTGACACAATACACAAGTCTTACTGTCATCTTGGAATTGGCTGAAACCAAAGCCAGATACCTGTAGGTACGGATGTTGAATGTGGTGTATTATACTTTCCACTCTAGCATGGTCTTTACTTCTCTCTCTAAACCTCTACTGTAATTGAGATACATTTAGGGGACTTCCATCCATCCACCCACCTCACCTCAAATCCTCATTGGGTCAAATTTAGAGAGCCTGGCATCAGGCACACCCATGTTTGAGCTCATTCCTGTGCGTCTTGACTGGATCTGTATTCCATATACATCTGTTAGAGCCAGTGTGTAGCAAGCTGGCTACTTATATAGTGTAGTAGAAAAGTGTATGCCCTGTAAAGTACCCACTTATCCCTTATAAGTGGACAGAGGCTTGCTCTAGCAATCCCAGTGTGCTCTCTTTCGGGGGTTGTGTAGTCGAGCAGCCTTGAGCTTATCAGAGAGGAGTGTTAGACATCTGCTGTATGTACACATTCAATTAAATGATACACATGACTGCAAGGGGGCAGCTCCACTACTCCACAGGAGTTCCTGGGTCTTGGGTGAAGACTGGCAGTTCTCCCCTGTATTTGGAGGGAAAGGCAGCTGCAGGATAAGTCGTGTTTGACGCAATTGTCGAGGACAGCAGACAGGCGGGCAGGTTTGGAGGCAAGTCATTTGCTGTTTTTCTGTTCTTGCTTTTGCGATTCTTCAGCTTCTGTCTCCTTCCAGGTTGGCAAGCTCTGATTTCCAGGTATCGGGGGCTCTCCTAAATACAAAAATCTGAAAGAGACACGTTAGTGATAGATTCCTTACCTTAGAATATCCCCAGGCGTCAGACTGGATCCAGAAAGTTTTGCTTAGCAGTACCCCTGCGCGTCAGTAGGTGGCTTTCAGCGGCTCCGCGTCCGTCATTGGCACCAGCCCCGAGATGACGTCACGTTAGGTGCCGCCCGTGCGCGCTGACGTCAGTTCTTTCTTTTTCCGCGCCTAAAGTGCAGATCCGGATTGAGCAAGTACCTCAGTCATTTTTTGACTACTTTTTGAGACTTTTTATCTCCTTCTTTTGTCCTGTGGGTCGTGCCGCCACCACCTCCACCAGTGGCGTGAAATTACATCAGACAAGTGCGTGCTGCAGATAATCTATCATAGTTACTCGCTCCCCTTTCTGTCCTCCCCCTCCCCTCCCCCAGCCATGTCACCTCGGTACCACCGCATGTCAGGGGATCATTTGGCTCTTCTCCGTCAGGAAGTCACGGCCCTCCTGGCCAAGGGGACCATCAAGTGCGTTCCTGATCAGGAAGTAGAGAGTGGTTGTTATTCCCACTACTTTCTGGTCCCCAGTCCCCAAGAAGGACAAGGGGTGCCTGAGCCCCATCTTGGACCTCTGGGACGTCAATCGCTTCCTCTGGAAGGAGAAATTCAAAATGCTGACTCTGGCTCAGGTCCTGGCTGACCTCGACCCTGGAGACTGGATGGTAGCGTTGGACTTGCAGGACGCTTATTTTCACTTCCCTGTACTGCCGGCCCACCGGCGTTACCTGCGGTTCATGGTAGGCTAGGAGCATTTTCAGTTTGCCGTATCCCCTTCGGCCTTACCAGCGCCCCTCGGGTGTTCGCGAAGGTGATGGCGGTGGTCGCGGCTCATCTGCGCAGGTCAGGGGTATCAGTCTTCCCCTACCTCGTCGACTGGCTGTTGAAGGCTGGCTCGCCCCTGGCAGTCGTCACCCACCTCCAGACTACGGCCAACCTCCTGCATTTGCTGGGGTTCTCTATCAATGTGCCAAAGATGCACCGGAGTCCCTCTCAGAAACTCCCCTTCATCTGAGCGGTTCTGGATTCGACTCTGTTTCAGGTTTATCCTCCAGAGCAGCGAGTCCGGGATATTCAGGCTATGATTCCGCTCTTTCAGCCTCTATCCCGGGTTTCAGTCTGGATGACCCTCCGGCTTCTTGGCCTGATTTTCTCCTGCATCCTGCTGGTGACACATGCCAGATGGCATATGTGGGCTCTGCAGTGCGACCTTCCAGTGGGCACAGCATCAGGGCAACCTGTCCGATCACGTCCAGATCTCAGAGGGCGCTGCACAACAGTTGCAGTGGTGGCTCACGAATCGCGATTGGGTCAGTGGCAGATCCCTCTCCCTTCCCCAACCGGAGCACTCAGTGGTGAAAGACGCTCCTCGTGGGGTGGGGAGGCGGAGATCAGAGGCTTCTGGTCTCCGGCCGAGTCCCGGCTCCATATCAACCTTCTGGAGATGCAGGCGATCTGACTTGCACTGAAGGCATTCCTTCCCTCTGTCCCGGGAAATGTAGTGCAGGTGTTCACGGACACCACCACTGCCATGTGGTATTGCAACAAACCGGGCGGGCTGGGGTTGTGGACCCTATGTCAGGAGACTCAGCGCCTCTGGACATGGCTGGAACGTCAAGGCATTACCTTGGTGGTTCAACACCTGGCAGCTTCTCTGAACACCAGAGCAGACAAACTCAGCCGCCGGTGCTTAATGGATCACAAATGGCGTCTGAACTCAGACGTGGCGCAAGGTCTCTTTCTGCAGAGGGGAGAGCCTTGGTTAGCTCTATTCGCCACCGAAGAGAACGCGCAATGTCATCAATTCTGTGCGTTGGAGTTTCCACTGCGGCACTCGCTCGGCGACGTTTTTCGTCACGAGTGGAGTTGCGGTCTGTTGTACGCCTTTACACCTATACCACTTTTCCCCAGAGTGCTGAATAAGATTGTGCGCGACCGGGCCCAAGTCATCCTCGTGGCTCTGGATTGGGCACGAAGATACTGGTATCCCGAGCTACTCAGCATGGCGATCGATTCGCCGATCCGACTGACTCTTCGGGAGGATTTTCTGTCGCAGCAGCAGGAGACGGTCCTCCACCCGAACCTGTCCAGCCTCCACCTCCATGCGTGGAGATTGAGCGGCGACAGTTGACAGCTTTCGATCTTCCTCCCGAAGGCTGTGATGTCATTCTGGCAGCCAGGCGTCCCTCCACTAAGACGGTATACGCCTGCAGGTGGAACACATTTGTGGCATGGTGCACAGCAGAGGCTGTGAATCCCCTTTCTGCTCCTCTTTCTGAGGTCCTTCTGTTCCTACTATCAAAGGTTAACTTTCGGCCATCTCTTCCTTTCTAAGACTTCCAGATCAGCCTTTGCTCTTTAAGTCCCTGGTTGTTAACCGTTTCCTGAAAGGCATTACACACACGTTTCCTCCCGTGCCTTTCATAATGCCTCGATGGGACTTAAATCTTGCCTTAACTTATCTAATGTGCGCTCCCTTTGATCCCCTTCATAACTGTCCTTTACGTATTCTCACTCTAAAGATGGCTTTCCTGGTAGCTATCACCTCTGCCAGAAGAGTGAGTGAGCTCCAGGCTCTTTCTTCTAAACTTCCTTTCCTTTCTGTTCATCCGGACAAGGTGGTTTTAAGGACCTGTCCTTCTTTCTTGCCAAAGGTTGTCACTCCCTTCCACAACGGGCAGACTATCACTTTGCCCACCTTCTTTCCGCCTCTGCATCCTTCAAAAGAGAAAGCGAGGCTCCACCGTCTGGACCTAAAACGTGTGCTCTTGTTCTATCTGAAGCGCACACAACAGTTCTGGGTGGATGACCAGCACATTTTTGGCTACGTGGGCACCAAAAAGGTCTGGCCGTGCACAAACAAACCAACTCTCGGTGTGCATAAAAGCATGTAAGTCGTTGGCTAAAAAGGAGCCTCCTGTGGGGCTGCGTGCCCATTCTACCAGGGCAGCGTCAGCCGCTACTGCCTTGTGACGCGGCATTCCCTTACAGGGTATTTGTCAGGCAGCTACGTGGGCCTTGCTGCACATGTTTACCAAGCATTATTGCCTTGACAGTCATGTCCGGAGAGACGGCTTCTTTGGCCGTTCTGTTCTCCCTGACTTTCTGGTGTAATCTTGTTCGTAGACCCACCACTTGGGTTGGTATTGCAGGTGTATACATTCTAAGGTAAGGAATCTATCACTAACGTGTCTCTTTCAGATGCACAAGTTGCTACTTGTGTAACAATATATCTGTAAGAGACATTAGTTAGTGATAGATTCCTTACCGCCCCACCCAATCTCCCCGTTCTGCGAACTGATTGCTAGTGTTAAGGTCATCCCTTTCAGGGCCCTAGTTTCATGGCACCAGTGGTCAGTTTTTTGCATAGCTCTGCGTCAGCGCGCATGGGTGGCACGTAAGTAGTCTCCGCGACGTCATCTCAGCGCTTACGATGCCAGCGAAGCCGCGCGACGCCACCTACCAACGCGCAGGGGTACTGTTAACGAAAAACTTTCCAGATCCAGTCTGACGCCTGGGGATATTCTAAGGTAAGGAATCTATCACTAACTAATATCTCTTACAGATATATTGTTACACAAGTAGCAACTTGTGCGTTGCTACCTCGCCCACTAGCCCCTTCTGGTCTAAAACACATTAATTTTCACTACAGACCAACTCACACAATTCTCCTACACTCAACACAATTTCACTACATACCACATAATTCCATTCCTCGCCATACAATTCCGCTATATGCATCCAGTTCTACTCCACTCAAAGTTCCACTCTATACCCCACAATCTCACACCACACAATTTAACCCCATTCCACTTTATTCCATTCCACAGCAGACAATTCCATGCTACACAATTACACTCCTCTACACACAATTACACTCCAGTCCACACAGTTCCACATCACACAATGCATCCCTTCACCACACAATTCCTTACCAGACAGTTCCACTCCACGCCACACTGCTCCATTCCACGCGACACAGTTCAACTCCACGCCACACAATTCCACTCCACCCAACAAAATTCCAATCCACGCTAGAGTTCCACTCCATGCTACAGTTGCACTCCACACAATTCCATACCACGCCACACTCCACTCAATCCCACTCCACGCCACAAAATCCCACTCCATGACACACAATTTTGTGCAACACACTGCCACTCCATGCAGTCCCACTCAGCACAATCCCACTCCAAACAGTTCCCCTCAATTCCAGTTTATTCCACACAATTCTATGCAACACAGTCCCCCACACAATTGCACGCCACTCCACCAAGCGTTATGCAATTCCATGTAAATGTACAGGAATTTATATAGCGCAAATCACCAAGCGGTTTCTAAGCGCTTGCTTAGGGAACCCGTCCTGGTATTCCCCTGTGAGATAACCCCGGCAGGGTATCCGCAAGGTGAAAGCCAGGCATCCCGCCGCGAGGGGCCGTTGTGGAGATTAAGCAAGCTATTGCCCAGAGTCGCAGAGTGTAAACCCATGAATCGAGTAGGCACCGGAGCGAGAATTGTCGAGTCCATGGACATTTTAGGACTCAAGACCCCGCCGAGCCGGGAATTGAACCCTGGTCCCTGGCTGACCTCTGCTTCCAGGTCTGCCTCCTCTAACCAGTGAGCCACGCTTCTCCATGCCACTCCACACCATTACACTCCACACAATATCATCCCATACCACACAATTACACCCCATACCACACAATTACACCTCATGTGCTACAGTTTCACTCCCCACAACACCGCCCCACCCAATGCCACTCTCCGCCACACAGTTCTATGCCACTCCATGCCACACAATTCTACTCCACCCCACCCATCTCCATTCCACCTTATTCCTCTCCACTCAATTCCTCTCCACTTCACCCAGTTTCTCTCCACTCCACCCAATTTCTCTCCACATCACATAATTCCAGTCCACACAATTCCGTTCCACTCCCCTGCACCCAATTCCACTCAACTCAATCTTACTCCACACAATTCTACTCCACGCCACACGGCTCCATTCCACGCACACGGTTCCATTCCACGCCACACGGTTCCATTCCACGCCACACAATTCGACTCCACCCATCAAATTTCCAATCCACGCTAGAGTTCCACTCCAGGCTACACAGTTGTACTCCACACAAATCCATACCACGCCACACTCCACTCAATGCCACTCCACGCCACACAATCCCACTCCATGACACACAATTTCGTGCAACACACTGCCACTCCATGCAGTCCCGCTCAGCACAATCCCACTCCAAACAGTTCCCCTCCACTCAATTCCAGTTTATTCCACACAATTCTATGCAACAGTCCCACTCCACACAATTGCACGCCACTCCATAAAGCGTTATGCAATCCCATGCCAATCCAGCCATTACACTCCACACATTATCATTCCATACCACACAATTACACCCCATACCACACAATTACACCCCATGCCATTCAGTTTCACTCCACACAACGTCGCCACACTCAATGCCACTCTCCGCCACACAGTTCTATGCCACCCCATGCCACACAAATCTACTCCACCCATCTCCATTCCACCTTATTCCTCTCCACTCCACCCTATTCCTCTCCACTCCACCCTATTCCTCTCCACTCCACCCTATTCCTCTCCACTTCACCCAGTTCCTCTCCACTTCACACAGTTTCTCTCCACTCCACCCAAGTTCTCTCCACATCACACAATTCAATTTGTTCCATATAATTCCAGTCCACACAATTTCGTTCCACTTTCCTGCACCCAATTCCACTCCACTCAATCTTACTGCACACAATGTCATTCCACACAATGCTACTCCAATCCTACAATGCCACTCCACACAATGCCACCCACTATGCTCCACTCCACACAATGACACCCCACAATGCTCCACACTACGCAAAGCCACTCCACCCCCACATAGTTCAACTCCACGCCACACAATTCCCCTCCATGCCAGTTTCACTCGAAACCACAGTTTCACTCCATGACATACTATTCCACTCCTCATAGTTCCACTCCAAGCCACAAAATGCCACTCTTCTCCACTCAATTCCACACCTCGTCACTCCGCACAAATTCACTACACAATGCAACACAATGCCACTCCACTCAGTGCTACTCCACTGAACTCCACACAATGCCACTGTATTCCTTGTTACTCAATGCCACTCAGTGCCACTCCACAACACACATTGCCTTTCCACTCAATGTCACACCACTCCACCCAGCCACTCAACACAATGCTAATCCACTCCACACAGTGCCACTCCACACCACACAATGCCCCTCCACGCCACACAGTGCCACTTCATGCTACACAATGCCACTCCGCGCCACACAATGCCACTCTGCGCCACACAATGTAACTCCACTTCATTTATAATTGCTTGAAACTTCCTTCTGTAGCATACAGTGGTATCAAATTGCCAGTTTTTCACAGTGTAATAGGTTGATAATGTGCTATAGATTACAGGAGTCTCTTGGTGCTGAAATAAATTTGAAAGACTAATGTAGGTATTTACATGATTGGACATCCTGCAACTGTTAGAAATGTGCGGATCAGTACACAAATATAGTCTTGCTTATTATTTTTGCAGATAAGTTATGCATTACTAAACGGTTTTCTCTGTGTATCTGCAGGTTCACTCAGAATTTGTCTGCATTCAGGCGAGAAGTAAACGACTCGATGAAGAATTCAGCGTGTGGTGTAAATAGCAACGACATGATGAGCTGACACTTTCTGTGACACCCCAGTGTGTAGCCGCATCTCTCAGGCCTGGCTCAATCGGGTGGCCAGGGATGGGAGAGCTTGTCAGATCCTGAAGGCGCCCTTCTCCTCCCTGGGAGGGAGGGTGGGGTAGGGACGTGGCTGCTCTCCCAGTGGCCGTTGGAAGAAGGGGGGGACAGGAGGTATTTTAAAGGGTGCTCCCACTTCATGGGCATTGTCAGGATAACCAGCCTGCTGCCTCCCCAAGAATACTTGGATGTTGACGCTTCCCCTCTTCAGCCCTCTGCCTTGTATAAACATGTAAATTTTTTCATAACATTTTGAACACTGTTTATATTGATTCAGTTGATAAGAAAAACGTGTGATTGAAGTTTTTATCTTCTAATACGGGCCCCACCCTCCCCCAAATCCACGGGGCGCTGTGAATGAAGAGACATCCTCCAAGCTTCACGAGAGGAGATCGTATTAGAGTGGCAGGTGCAGCAGGAAGCACAAGAGAGAGAGCGAGGTGTATATTTCCCAAAATGTATATTTTTTCTTAATTGCCCTGAAATACCAGCCGCTTCCTGTCACCTTGTTTGAGGTACTTTGTGTGAGATGAGGGCCACAGCCCTTTGCGCCCCCAAACTCCTTGCATTTGTCCCCTGCAGCCTAGCTCCCAAGCTCTTTCCGGGCTGGCGGTCAGCACTGCTTTGCACTACTGGGGGTTTTCCTTACTGGACTTGGCTGCTGGGAGGGGAGGGCAGGGCTTGTGCCACAATGTCTCCCTTGCCTTGTGGTTTCACCCATTGTATGGTCTATGACTATCGGATATATTACATCACAGAGTTACATATGTGGTTTTATGGATAGCTGTTCACAACAAATAAATTGAAAGCATGTGTGAAACTCTTCAAAAAGAAAATCCAGCATTCCTCTTGTATGGCTCACCAGAGCCAGGAAGACCAGGTCTAAGCTTCCAGGTCACAGGAAGGCTATGCGCATTTGTTTCCGTTGAGATGTAGGGGATCTACATCTCGTTTCTAAAGGTATGCATTCCTTCCAGTGTCAAGAGGAGTACACATTCTAAGTAAAATGCATCAATTTCTGTACTCCACCTAGATTTAATAAATATATTCCCACACTTTGCGCCCTGAGCCCTATCCCATCTGTGTCAAGTTGGTTTGTGTCTTTGTAGAGGACGAAGGATATTTGAAAGTGGTTGCATGATGGGGGAAGAGGTGTGGGTCACCTCTGCCTACATAGCACATGGGTTTGAGGTTCAGTCCCCAAAGTTTGGAAGTAGGGTTTATTTAGTAGGTTAAAATGTGGCCTCATACTCTTAATGAAAGTCTATTGAACCTCCAAGAAGCTACATTCTATATTTAATATTTAAAGTAAAACTAGATACAGTTGGTACCTATTGAAAGTTTAGTTGCAGTGGTTGACGAATGGGGAGCCCCACATTACTCCTTTTCAGTAGACTGGACACACAGTGCAGCAGCAACTTCTTTGTCACTTTGCAGTTGAGTGCAGGCACCTACTGTGGATGTGCTTATTCCTCTTTGACGAGTGTGTGTGCGTGTGTTTGTCGGGTCCTACGGTTGTAAAGACTCGCAGGTGGTTTTGTAAGAGGGTTGGCTGCATTTAGTGTATGCATTGTGACAGCAAATAAACATCAATGGTTTGTACTGAGCCTCGTCCTCACCTCATTACCTAAAACAAAAAAAAGAAATTGCCATCAAGTTAGAACACACCTGTAATTTTCCTTCGGCAGGTATATTTTGTTGTTATGCTTTCATACGGCCTGCTAACATTTGGAATGTGTATTGATTTCTATTATAGTCTTTTTCAGCATTATCCTGGAAGCACATCCCCCTTTATGCATGATGAGATGCTCTTAAGAAAAAATAATTGAAACAAATCACCAAAAAGATAATCCGTAATTGCAAACCCACCACAAAAATGTTATGTTCGAGGCATATGAGCTGCAGATTACACACTATGCATAGATGGCCACCTAGTGTTGGGCCCAGATGTTTGCAGTTTGTTTTGTTGTAGAAAAGTCTTTGGAAGTCACAGAATAGGTGACTCCTCCTTTGGATGATACTGCGCATGGGCATCGGCTCCATCCCCATATTGTTTTTTCCCGCCACCGGGCTCGGATGTGTTTCCAGCGCTCCGTGTTGGAACTGTTTTCCTTCGGCGCGCAATCCTCACCAACTTCCAAAACTTCGTTTCGAATGCTTTCCAGTCGACGCTACTCTTCAACATCGAGGATCTCGATTCCGGTCATCGTCGGCGGTCTTCGGGCCTAGCTAGGCCTCGACTCCAGCTCATGGAAAGGACGCCATTTAAAAAGTGTCCTCAATGTGGGTCGAAGTTTCCCCACTCCGACCTGCATGAGGTGTGTAACCTCTGCCTCTCTCCGGAGCACGAGGCAAAGGACTGTTCAGCTTGTGCCACTTTCCGCTCCAAAAAGACTATACAGGACCGAAGAGTGAGGAGGACAATGGCTCAAAGATCTTCAGCTCCGATTCCGGACGACATCTTCGAAGAAGGCGTCAACGTTCCAGAACAACATGACGTCGACAGCAGCTCCAAGGCAGAAGATTCCGAGGTCGAGGACATCACTCCAGCGCAGCGGGTCGTAAGTAAGGCCGTCGACCCCGACCCTTCCACGACACAGAAGGCCCCGGTCACACCCTCGCCCTCGGGTACACACCGTCACTCTGCTTCTACTGCCCCACCTTCGGGCCCGGCTAAGAAGCCAATTAAGCCTTCAGGCATCTCGGGCTCGAGTCGACCTTCACACGGTGCCGGAGCACATCTAACGGCACCGACTACACCTACACCCAAACCGTCGGCACCGAAACACATCACTACTCCAAGTCGGAACCAAGCAAACCCGCTTCGGATTCCAAAAAACCACCGGATCCGAAAAAACCATTGGATACGGAACCGAAAAAAGCCTTGGAGCCAAAAAAGACTCCTGCTTCCCCAGTGAAAGACATTATCAAGAAACCAAAACAAGCCATTTCGGTGCCCAATCCTTCCTCCGCAACAAAAGATCACCCTCCTGCAGAGGATTTACCTTACCCGGACCCTGCTAAAAAGACTCTAGCTAAGGATCCAATCACTGGACACTTAAATTTGGCTTGCAAAAAAGCAACCACTGGACACACCAGCTCGAGCTCCACATTCAAAGAAGAAGGACATAGCTACCTCTCCCCTAAGACTGCCTTCCCTTTCTCTTTCACCTGTACCATCACCACATCCGCCCATACCACAGCATTTCCCAGCATCCTCCATCATACCAGACCGGGATGATAGCTCTGATGATATGGGGGTAACATACCTGATCCAGCCACGCCTACAGGATCCCCTGACCTGTGGGATGATTATACCACCCCAGATGTCCCAAGTGTCCCTCAGGATGACTTATACCCCTGAAGGCCTTCCCCACCAGAAGACACTATAGGGTTTAATGAATTAATTCACAGGACTGCACAATATCATGGAGTGGACATGCACACAGACCCTGTTGAGGAAGACTTCCTAATGGATACCTTTGATAATGCACAAAGGTCCTCATCCATTTTACCAATGCTCAAAGGAGTGATCAAGCATGCCCCTGAAGTCTTCAAGGACCCAGTCAGAACTCTGGTCACTAACCCTCGTATAGAGAAAAAATATAAAACTGCTCCCTCAGAACCAGCATATATTAAAGGTCCAGTACCACTAGACTCACTTGTAGTTTCCAATGCACACAAGAGAGCAAACTCACAGTCATCAGGGGAGGCTGCACCACCAGATAAGGAGTCTAAGCTACTTGACGCATCAGGGAAAAGAACAGCGTCTCAAGCAGCAAACATGTGGCGTATCGCCAATACACAGGCAATATTAGCCAGATATGACATGGCACATTATGACGAGCTAGAGTCATTAAAGAGGCATCTCCCTGAGAAGTACAAGGATAGAGCAAAGGAGCTTATCCAAGAGGGTAAAAACATCACAAACACCTCTATTCGGTGTGCACTCAATGCAGCAGCTACTGCCTCTAGGGCAGTTAACACCAGCGTTTTACTACGCAGACACGCCTGGCTACGTATATCAGGGTTCAAACCTGAGGTACAAAGTAACATTCTTAATCAGCTCTTTGATGAGCAACACCTATTTGGACCCAATGTGGATGTATCACTAGAAAAAATGAAAAAGGATACAGACACCGCCGAATCTATGGGAGCCCTGCAGTCGCAGGCTCCCAGACATTCATTTAGTCGCTCATCCTATCGAGGTGCCACCAGGGGATATACTTCAGACACAGCTTCTATCTCGTACAAGGCCCCTACACAGTCCACTTACAGCAAGGGCTACCAAAGGGGGTGTTACAGGGGTAACAATAACAAAGGCAGAGATAAAAATAACAACTCCCGCTCTGCCTCTACCCCTGCCCAATGACTCCCTTCCCCCGTCCCATTCCACTCCTGTCGGGGGAAGACTCCAACAATACCTGCCAGCCTGGGATATCATCACATCAGACAGGTGGATGCTGCAAATAATTCAATCAGGTTATTGTCTGGAACTAACATCTACCCTCTCCACCCCCCCCCCCCCACCCCCCCCAAGTAGGCCACCCAAGCAGCGCCCAATGTCACAGGAACATTTAACATTGCTCAGACAGGAGGTAATATCCCTCCTGCAGAAAAATGCAATAGAAGTAGTTCCAGAGCATCACAAAAACAAAGGAGTATACTCCCTATATTTCCTAGTACCAAAGAAGGACGGATCTCTAAGACCCATCCTAGACCTCCGATCTCTAAACATTTACATACAGTCGGATCATTTTCATATGGTCCCACTTCAACAAGTCCTTCCACTGCTGGTACTAAACGACTTGCTTGTCACTCTAGATCTCAAGGACGCCTACGTCTATATTCCCATCCACACAGCACACAGAAAATATCTCAGATTTGTGCTAGACGGGCCGCACTACCAGTTCAAAGTGCTCCCATTCGGAGTCACAACAGCGCCATGGGTGTTTACCAAATGCCTAGCAGTAGTAGTAGCACACTTAAGAAGACGACATATTCATGTCTTCCCATATCTAGATGACTGGCTCATAAAAGCCAGCTCATACAGCCAGTGTGTGCAACACACTCACGCTACTATTCAACTGCTTCACGACTTGGGATTCACAGTAAATCACACCAAATCGCATCTTCAACCCTCGCACATATAACAGTATCTCGGCGCTACAATAAACACCCATATAACACTAGCTTATCCCTCTCCAGCAAGGATAGCAAGTGTACAAGCTCTCCAAATTTCAAACCACAACACTCGCTACCAGCTCGAGTGTTCATGCAGCTCATAGGAATGATGGCATCTTGCATATTTGTAGTACCTCACGCAAGACTGCAAATGCGTCCACTTCAAGAGTGCCTAGCACGCCAATGGAACCAGGCTCAAGGTCAACTGACAGACCTAGTGTTGGTAGACGGTTGGACTCATCGTTCTCTGCAATGGTGGAGCACCAAAAACCTTTCCAAAGGGCGACCGTTTCTGGAGCCAGTTCCTCAAATAGTCATGACAGCGGACGCATCTCCCTCCAGCTGGGGAGCTCTCCTACTGCATCACACCATGCAAGGCAGGTGGACACCGCAACAGAAGCTACTCCACATCAACCACTTAGAGTTGCTAGCTGTGTTTCTTGCCCTAAAAGCATTTCAAACTCAAGTGTCAGGCAAAGCTGTCTTAGTCCGCACAGATAATATGACAGCAATGTACTACATAAACAAACAAGGTGGGACACACTCTGCAGCTCTCTGTTAGCACGGCAGATATGGAGATGGGCTATACCACTAAAGATCTTTCTCTTAGCCCAACACGTCCCAGGAGTGCAAAACACAATAGCAGATCTGCTAAGCCGTCAAACACAGCAGA
Organism: Lissotriton vulgaris; assembly: GCF_964263255.1. Taxonomy (NCBI): domain Eukaryota; kingdom Metazoa; phylum Chordata; class Amphibia; order Caudata; family Salamandridae; genus Lissotriton; species Lissotriton vulgaris. The sequence continues at coordinate 587,015,040 of NC_141699.1, forward strand.
TCCACGAGTGGGAACTTCATCCGCAAGTTCTTCATCGGTTCTTTCGAATGTGGGTACAACCTCAGATAGACCTCTTCGCCACCCACGAAAACCCAAAATGCCCAATCTTTGCCGCCAGATACCCACACCCATTGTCCAAAGGCAATGCGATATGGATGAATTGGTCAGAACTATTTGCGTACGCTTTTAATCCTCTCCCGCTACTTCCGTTAGTGGTACGCAAACTACAGCAACATTCCCTAACGCTCATCCGAGTCGCTCCAACTTGGGCCAGGCAACCGTGGTACACCACGCTGTTGCAGATGTCTGTAGTACCACACCAAAAACTAAACCTATCTCCACGCCTATTAACACAGAACTATGGAGAGATCAGACACTCGGACCCAGCTCAGCTCAACCTAGCGATCTGGCTCCTGAGGTCATAGAGTTTGGTTACCTCAACCTTCCCCCAGAATGTATGAACAATATCAAAGAAGCTAGACGCCCCACTACTAGAGCATGTTATGCCACTAAGTGGAAACGGTTCGTCATATACTGCCAAAACAACCAAATGAATCCTTTAGACGTGTCTATTCAACACATCATAGGAAATCTATTACACCTTCAAAAGTGTAACTTGGCCTACACATCTATCAGGCTACACCTCGCTGCCATCGCAGAATACCTACATAATAGACAACACCTATCTCTTTTTAGAGTACCAGCTAATAAAGCTTTTATGGAAGGACTCAATGAATAATTCCTCCCAGGACGCCACCTGCACCAGTGTGGAACTTAAACTTGGTTCTCACAAGATTAATGGGACCTCCCTTTGAACCATTACATAAATGTGAATTGCAATCCCTAACCTGGAAAGTAGCTTTCCTAGTAGCCATTACTTCTCTCAGAAGAGTTAGTGAACTACAAGCATTTACAATTCAAGAACCCTTTCTACAAATGCATCATTACTAAGTGGTTCTTTGTACTAACCCTAAGTTCCTTCCTAAAGTCATTTCACCATTCCATCTAAATCAATATGTTGAGCTGCCCGTATTTTTCTCGCAGCCTCAAACAGTCGCAGAAAGAGCTCTACATACCTTAGATGTCAATAGAGCATTACTGTACTATATCGAAAGAACACAAGCTTTTCGTAAAACAAAACTGCTTTTTGTGTCTTTCTTACCGCCACATAAAGGCAATCCCATATCAAAATCAGGGATCGCTAGGTGGATTGTTAAATGCATACAAATATGTTATCACAAAGCCAAACGTACATTAACAATTCCTCCAAAAGCCCATTCTACAAGGAAAATGGGGGCTTCAATGGCATTCTTAGGGAACATTCCACTAGATGATATATACAAAGCAGCCACATGGTCTACACTGCACACATTCACAAAGCATTACTGTGTAGATATGCAAACTAAACAACAAGCCACTGTAGGCCAGGCTGTACTAAAACCTCTGTTTCAAACAACTGCAACAGATGCTGGTGGTTGCCGCTAAAGGTGGGTACTGCTATACAATCTATGCATAGTGTGTAATCTGCAGCTCATATGCCTCGAACGGAAAATGCTACTTACTTACAAGTATGCACCTGTTCCTGGCATGTAGAGCTGCAGAGTTACACAATCACACCCACCTCCCCGGCTACCTTTATCTGTTCCAGTATTATCTTAATTAGATACAAATCACATGGACATCACTGCCTCTTGTACAGCTCCATCACTGCCCTAATGGCGAAAAACAATCTGGGAATGGAGCCGATGCCCATGCGCAGTATCATCCAAAGGAGGAGTCACCTATCCTGTGACTTCCAAACACTTTTCTACAACAAAACAAACTGCAAACATCTGGGCCCAACACTAGGTGGCCATCTATGCCTAGTGTGTAACTCTGCAGCTCTACATGCCAAGAACAGATGCATACTGGTATGTAGCATTATCCTTTAGCTTCGAAAACGTTCTCCTACATTACCCCTCCTATACAAACATGGTGTTTTGTCTATCAGAAATGTTTGTTAATATTAGACATATTGAGCAAGATCCCAACAGACCTTTGAAGCAGCGTGGAAAAACTGTCAAAATAAAGCCAAAACACATTTCCTATCCATAGGCAACATTTGGTTATGGTTTTCTGCTATTTAAAACAAATGTATCCTCAAAATATCAGTATAAATGCCGAAAAGGATACATGGCAGCTTTGCAGGTCAAACATCTTTTTCATGTCTCGCTTTGCAAAGGCTGACAGATGAAACGGAAGTGTTTTCCTAGACATTTATTCTCATAGAGGATGTGAATCGCATAATGCTGTCGCTTTAAGGCTGCCCATGTTCTCTACCATGCTGCACAGTGAAAGCCCATACTTTCCTTTTTCTAGGTTTGTTGCTAGCTTTCACTTGAATTTTTTCATTTATGCAGATTCAAAATAAAATTCTAAAGCTGTGATAGGTCAATTGCATAGGCATGTCTGGATAAGCCACAGTCCGATTTCGGCACCTTTCATGGTTGAAATCAGCAGTGCTAGAAATGAATTCCATTCGGTTGTTAACAGTTAAGGAAGCAAAGCCATGTTCGGGCTCTAGGATAGTCAGTAGCGTTCAACGCAATGGACCATGGCCACGGAGATGGCTGGTGTGAAGCATTCTGAACTTTTTTTTTTTTTTAGACTTTCGCTCAGGGTGCACTCGCACAATCAAACTTTGAGAGCATCGTGCGACCCCCAGGGAGGTGAAGTGTGGAATTCCTTAAGTATGCCTCCCATTGTTTTATTTTTAAGACCATTGCTGCGGCTGATAAGGAGATGTGGTCTGCAGTTTGCCTTGCACTCATGACACTTAGTTACGCATTGAGATAGCGGGATAGTACCCAATAGAACCTGCATGGGTCATTAAAGTGAATCGCCATCTGGAAGATGAAAAGGTCAATTCAGCTTAATGAGACCAAAACTAAAGTCATGCTGCTTGTCTCAAGAGCCTTAAACAGTAGGAACCGACCATCTTTTTTTTGCTGAAGTATTAAACTGTTCAGCAGCATAATAATCTTGGTGTATCAGGATGCAGCACAAAATGTGATACATGAGTTTAATCAGATGGTGAAAAATATTAAATAATTGTTACCACCCCTCCACAGCACATTCCTGAAAAAATCCATCACAGGTTTGTAGGAGCATTTGTCTGACTATAGTTTACATGTTTAAATCCTAGTAGACTTACTAAGCAAAGTGGTTAGAACGCAAGAGTCAAAGTGGTGCTGGGACTCCAAGTAACAATCCTGCTTCAGAAGGGTGGCTGTATTAAATCCTGTTGTTAAAATTGGGTGCATAGTTGGTATTAGAGGTTCCAGTCTTGATGAAGGCTGAGATCCCACAAACGCAGAACAATGTAGTCAATATAATCAAAATATTTTTTTTATGAGAAATCCCAAACTTACCTGTTGGTAACTTGCCAGAAGACGCAAGGCCTTCTTTAAAAAAAAAATCATGACACCTGAGCAGCAAAACCAAAAGAACAATACAGTTAAGCAATAAACACAATAGAATGATCAATATTTTACAAAAATGTAGTATATCTGACGTAAGGACCAAAATATATATATATTTTTTTCTTTTTTTAAATCAAAGTCCATTTTTTGTAGTAAGTACATCAAAGACCTTGGTACGATATTCGAAATTGTCCCTCAAACAGAAGTGCATTCTTATTAACACTGATATCTGATAGACTTCTAGCTGCAGATTCCTTACCTTTGAATTTCCCAGGCATCAGGCTGGATCCAGCAACTTTTGCTGACCAATACCCCTTGCGTGCGACGACGGGCGGCTCTGCGTGACGTTGGCATCGTAAACATCTGTTATGACATTGTAGTGCCTATATAGGCGCCACCCAGGAGCGAGGACGTCAGTGCTTTTCTTTCTGCGCCAGTTAAGCATCAATCCGGGAAGAGCTACCCCTCTGCAGCTTTTTGGCTGGCTTTTTCTCGACTTTTGTAAAAAAACAAGAAAAGGCCAGCCAAAAAGCGGCAGAGAGGTACCTCTTCCCAGATCGGTGCTTAACTGGCGCAGAAAGGATGCCAGTTAAGGTGAAGATTAAGTCAACTTGGATGACTTCTTATGCCTCTTCCCTGAGTGTCCGTCATGGATCCCAATCACGTATGTCTTTGGTGACTCAAGCGTGACCGTGATACAAAATCGTGTTTGGACCGTCGGGCCATGGCTCCGAAGACCTTAAAGGGGGCGGATGATGAAGTTACTCGCGGCCCCAGCAGTCAACACCGTCCAGCTAGACTGAGGTGGTCGAGGGGGCGGTCCTGGAGCCCTAAGTCGTCTTCCTCCCATTCAAGGTTCTCTGGACACTCTGGGAAGAGGCATAAGAAGTCATCCAAGTGGACTTCATCTTCACTTCAACTGGCGTCCGTCGCCAAGAGATGTAAGGAGCACCGACACTGTAGGCACTGTTCCGTGGAGTCGGAGCCAGAGTCTTCTACGCGCCTCCCCCCTTTCCGGGATCCGCAGCGACTCCTGCTAAAGAAAGAGTTTAACAAGGCCATGCACCACGTATTTGAGCGGAACAACCCTACTGGTGAGCCCTTGGCCCGCGGGGTCAGAAGGGGCCCCATTGAGTTCAACACAGTCGGCTCCAGCCATGGCGCCGGTGGGGCCTCAGGGATCCGGTTTGACACCGGTCGTGCCATCGCAACCTTTCCCGGCGTCTGATCCAAACTTGGTGCCTGCGACATCGCCGATGCCCATCATGGCACAAGCCCTATCCTCATCCCCAATGACACGGAGCCGGAACGACGTAGATCAATGCCGATTCTGACATTGACGGAACCCAGAGGTTCTATGTTGTCACCTGAGCACTTTGAGGATATGCTAGGCTCAGGAGAGGATTGAGAAGGCTATGAGGACCCTCTTGAAACACAGGCAGTCTCTGAGGAGAATTATGACTGAATAGGAAACTTGGGGAGGCCAGTGGACTGGATACTTCCCCAGATACTGGCATTCTCTCTCCGCTAACAGTGGCGACGGCGGAGGGGGCATCCTATGCCATGGTGTTTAAGAGGACAGCTGAGGTCCTTGGACTGGAGCTGCCCCCGGTGCAGGTCAGGACTAATCTCCTGACTGGAGCTTCAACCTGGGGCCTCCACTTCTGAACCCCTTTTGCCCTTTAATGGGGCATATACAGACGTCCTTCTAGAAACATGGTCCAAGCCTTGCACAGAGGCTCCTGTGAGTAGGACAATTGCATTCCGCCATCGCCCAGCACAGGATGACCCAAAGTTCCTCAGCCAACACCCCACCCCAGATAGTTTGGTGGTGCAGCCTCTACGTCCCAAGGCGCATTCCCTTTCGCCCATCCGGATAGGGAATCCAAGAGACTGGATTCATTCGGGAAGACGTTTTCTTCCTCCAGCTTGGCATTGCAGTCTGTGAATACTGCATGCTTATTGGGCCGTTTCTCCCATTCCCCTTGGGAGGCGGTTGCTCAAGTTCTGCCACAAGTCCCGGAGGAGGTGCTGGCTGTGCTCTCCCAAGCTGTCAAGGACGGGAGGGACGCTGGGCCGATCAAGTTCAACTACGGTGGCCTTGAGGCGCCACGACAGGCTTCTAACAACTGGCTTTTGGGCGATGTCCAAGCCAATTTGATGGACATGCCCTTTGATGGAACTGGCCTTTTGGGAAAAGGCAGACCCTGCCCTAGTCAGGTTCAAGGGCTCTCGAGCTACGGCCAGATCTTTGGGCCTCTCCTCCACCCCAGTGGCCAGTCTTCCTTTCGCCCCTTTTGTGGCAACGAAAGGGGTTTCCAGCCATGTCCGCCCTATCCCAGCCACGGTCCCACACAGACTGCCCAAGCCCTGGGAGGATGTGGACGCGGTGCATTCCGATCTCGGAATGGAGGCCAGAAGTCATAACTACACTGCCGCCAGCAGCTGCAGACTCCAAGCACTCATAGGCTGATTCTGCAGGACCACACTACTCCAGTTGGTTGGAGAATTCATCATCATCTCCCACACTGGAGATCCATAACATCGGGCAAGTAAGTCTTGCAGATAGTCCAGGAGGGCTGTTCTCTTGCTTTTCCTTCTTTTTCTCCTCATATTCTGATAAATCAGGAATGGCTGACAGAGGATACTTTAATTTGCTCCAAGAGGATGTTACAGCTCTCTTGGCCAAGATAAAATGGGTCCCAGTTTCAGAAGTAGGCAGTGGCTGTTATTTCAGCTATTTTCCGATTCTGAAGAAGAACAAGGGGCTAAGGCCCATTTTGGATCTTCGGACCGTCAATCTCTTACTCGAAGGAGAAATTCAAAATGCTCACTCTGGCTCAGGTCTTGTCTGCCCTAGACCAAGAAGACTGGATGCTAGTGTTGGGGCTGCAGGACGCGCATTTTCACATTCCCATACTGCCGGGCCACAGGCGTTACCTGATGTTCAAGGTAGACCCCAAGCATTTTCAGTTACGTTGCTCCCCTTTGGCCTTACCAGTGCCCCTCGTGTGTTCACCAAGGTGATGCGGTGGTCGCAGCTCATCTGCGTAGGTTAGGGGTGTCAGTCTTCCCCTACCTCGACGACTGGCTGTTGAAGGCGTCCTCACCCCAGGCTGTCGTCTCCCACCTTCAGACTATGGCAAACTTTATGCATTTGCTGGAGTTCTCTATAAACGTGCCGAAGTCACATCTGACTCCTTCTCAGACGCTCCCTTTTCATCGGAGCTCTTCTGGACACAGTGCAGTTTGGGACCTTTCCTCCAGAGGAGGGAATCCTGGATATTCAGGCTATGATTCCGATATTTGAGCCTCCATCTTGGATTCCGGTGAGACCGACACTGAGGTTGGTGGGCCTCATGGCCTCCTGCATCCTTTTTGTAAGAAACACTAGGTGGCATATGCAGGTTCTGCAGTGGGACTTGAAGTTCCAATGGGCATGGCATAGGAAAAATCTCGCTGACGTGGTTCAGATCTCGGAAGGAACTGCTAAACATCTGCAGGGTTGGTTAACGAACTGCGATTGGGTCAACAGCATACCTCTCTCCCTTCCCCACCAGATCTCTCAGTAAAGAAAGATGTGTCACTTCAGGGACTGGGGTGGCCACCTGGGAGAGGTGGAGGTCAGGGGATACTGGTCTTTGGCAGAGGTGGGGCTCCACATACATTTTTTGGTTAGTATTGAAAGCATATCTTCCCTCTGTCAAGGGGAAGTTAATGCAGGTGTTCACAGACAACACCACCGCCATGTGGTATTGCAACAAACATGGCAGGGTGGGGTCGTGGACCCTTTGTCGAAAGGCTCTTCGTCTCTGGACAGGGCTAGAACAGCAGGATATAACCCTGTTGGTTCTACACCTGGCACGTTCTTTGAACGCCACAGCGGACAAACTCAGCCGTCGATGCCTAGAGGATCACAAGTGGCGTCTCCAGACGGAGGTGCAACAAGGTCTCTTTCAGCAGTGGGGAAAACCTTGGTTAGATTTGTTCGCCTCTGAAGAGAACGAGCAGTGTCAGTGGTACTGCGTGCTGGGGTTTCCAAGGCGGCTATCGCTTGGTGGCACTTTTCGTTGTGAGTGGAGCTCAGGCCTGTTTACGCCTTTCCGCCCATACCACTCCTGCTCAGGGTTCTGAAGAAGATCAGGAGCGACCAGACCCAAGCCGTTCTTGTGGCTCCGGACTGGGCAAGGAGAGTCTGCCATCCAGAGCTTCTGATAATGAGTATTGATCCTCCGATAAGGCTGCTGCTTCGGGAGGATCTTCTGTTGCAGCAGCACCGGAGGGTTCTCCACCCGATCTGTCAACTCTCCGCTTCCATGCGTGGAGATTGAGCGGAGACAGTTCATAGCTTTTGACCTTCCCGAAGTCTGGCGGCCATGCAGCCCTCCAAAAAGATGAGTAGGCCTGCCGTTGGCAGAAAATGCTATACTGTACAGAAAGGTACATTGGCCATCTTATTGCTTCTCTTTCTACTGTCCTTTTATTCATTCTAACCCTTGCCCTGCAGGACTCTGCCTTGGGAACTCTCAAAGGTTACCTTTCTGCTTTGGCTTCCAGACCAGCCCTCTCTCTTCAAGTCTCCTATTGTGAATAGATTTCTAAAAGGGCTGGCTCACTTATTTCCACCCACGCCCTTTGTTATGCGACAGTGGAACCTTAATTTAGTCTTTACCTAACTGATGTGTCCTCCCTTTGAGCCTTTGCACAGTTGTCCCCTCTGGCTGTTGACCATCAAAACAGCCTTATTAGTGGCGATTACATCTGAAAGAGACTATTAGTTATAGATTCCGTTCCTTAGAATTACCCTTAGGCGTCAGACTGGATCCGTAGAATCTTTTCTCAGCAGTACCCCTGCGCGTCAGTAGGTGGTATCTACTTAGACGCCACCCCTGCGTGCAGACGTCAGTTCTTTCTTTTCCTGCTCCAGCCAACGCAGATCCGGTCTTTTGACTGCTCGTGTGCGAGGGATGTCCTGTCCTCGGACCAACTTAAAGTCTTGTAACTCTTGTCACAATTTGATGTCCATTACGGATCTGCAACTCTTGTGCCTCTGGTGGTTGGAGCGCAACCACGACCCGCAGTCGTGCTCCGACTGTCGGGCCATGAACCCGAATCCTTTGCGGGTCCCGAAAGCTTCTGGTGGCCCGGCAGTTGGCTCTGCGCCACTCGAGGTCCCGGTCGAGAGGGAGGTTGCGGGACTGGCCGTGGAGCCATCACGACTCTTCCAAGTCTTTGTCATCGGGTAAGTCGGAGCACAAAAAGAAGGCGAAAAAGCATTGTCTCTCTTCGCCTTCTCCCTGTCTGTCTGCTTGCGCGACGCAGGAACCGGAGCTTCGCCGCTCTCCGGCTCCGCTTTAGGAGCCTGCTTCTACTGTGGCTCCACGCTTCCCTCCCTTTCCGGGAGCTGGAGCATCCCCTGCCCAGCTTCGAGCTTTCTACGAAGCGCTTCACAGCATTTTTTGGGAGCTCGACTCCGACAGCGTGCCTTCGGGCCTGCGGAGTCGGTTCGGGACCCTGAGGCTTCAAGACCGGCGGCTCCAGCACCGGGGAGCCCCATGAGGATCTAGTCCTGGATCAGGATTAATGCCGGTCGAACTCACTGTACCTTCCCCGGCACTGATTCCAGTGACAACGCCCCTGACACCGGTTGTGCCCCTGGCCGGCGTTGACCCCAGCCTCACCCCCAATTTAGACATGGAGCCGGACCGGCATTGACTGGTACTTTTGTACCGCTGTTCTTTCCTGGCATTCTTTTCCACCCTGACTGGCAACCAGAGGAAGGTGAGGAGGACTGGGAGGGGTTCCGTTGACCCTCTAGCAGACCAGCTGGAAGAGCCGGACTGGAGAGATGAGTGGGGTGAAGCCAGTTGTCTGTATACCTCCCCAGACCTTGGTATGCTTTCCCCCCCCCTAACGTGGCTACGGAGGAGGGAGCCTCCTCCGCTGTGGTGTTGCCTAGGGCAGCTGAGGCCTTGGGCCTTGAGCCTTGAGCTTCCTACGGTGGCAGTCGGGACTAACCTCCTGACTGAAGTGCTTCAGCCGGCAGCAACCTCTTCAGAGTCCCTGCTGCCTTTCAATGATATCCACATCGGTAGCCCAGAGGCGCTACGCCTGACTGTGAACCTCTGGCTTCTCTGGGGATGTCCAATCAACCCTTTTGGACAAGCCCTTTGATGGCCGTCGCCTGTTGGGTGACACGGCGGATAAAGCGCTTGAGCACTTCAAGGACTCTAGGGCTGTGCCCAGGTCCTTGAGCCATGCAGCAACCTCTCACCCCATGCAGTCTGCCTTTTGCCCCTTTCATGGCCACAGATAGGGTGTCCCTCCACATTCCACCCAGAGCAACAGGCCTGCACAAGCCACCCAGCCTCTGTGTGGCCAGGGACGTGGGACCCAACATCGTGGGTCCGGCGGCCAAAGGGTGAGCCAGTCCACCAATTCCCCGCCTGCAGCCGCCTCCAAACCTTTATAGTCCAACTTTTCAGAGCCACCATTTGCCAGCGGGCGGCAGGATCCGCCATCACCTCCCCCACAAGATCACATCGGACAGGTGGGTTTTGCAGATAGTCCGAAGGTACTACTCCCTCCCCTTCAAGGCGACCCCTCCCTCTATGCCACCTACACTCCATTGCATGTCGGAGGATCACGTGGCCCTTCTCTCTCAGTAAGTTATGGCTCTCTTGTCCAAGGGAGCTATCAAGTGAGTCCCTGTGCCAGAAGTAGGTCGTGGTTGTTACTCCCACTACTTCATGGTACCCAAGAAGGGCAAAGGCCTGCGTCCTTTCTTAGATCTGAGGGACGCCAACCGCTTCCTCCGGAAGGAGAAGTTCAAGATGCTCATGTTGGCTCAGGCCCTGTCAGCCTTGGACCCCGGAGACTGGATGGTTGCATTGGACTTGAAGGACGCATATTTTCACATCCCCGTCCTTCTGACCCGCCGACGCTACCTGCAGTTCATGGTAGGCCGCAAGCATTTTCATTTTGCTGTGCTCCCCTTCGGTCTTACCAGTGCCCCTCGGGTGTTCACGAAGGTGATGGCGGTGGTCGCTGCTCATTTGCGCAGGTCAGGGGTGTCAGTCTTCCCCTACCTCGACGACTGGCTGTTGAAGGCTGGCTCGCCCCAGGCAGACCTCTTGCATTTGCTGGGGTTCTCCATCAGTGTGCCGAAGTCGCACCTGAGTCCCTCTCAGAATCTCCCCTTCATCGGAGCGGTTCTGTATTCGACACTGTTTCGGGTTTATCCTCACGAGCAGCGGGTCCGGGATATTCAGGCTATGATTCCGCTCTTTCAGCCTGTATCCTGGGTTTCTGTCAGGCTGACCCTCCGGCTTCTGGGCCTGATGGCCTCCTGTATCCTGTTGGTGACACATGCCAGATGGCATATGCGGGCTCTGCGGTGGGACCTGAAGTTCCAGTGGGCACAGCATCCGGGCAACCTGACCAATCGCGTCCGGTTCTCGGAGGGTGCTGCACGACAGTTGCAGTGGTGGCTCACGAATCGCGATTGGGTCATTGGCAGGTGATCCCTCTCCCTTCCACAACCAGAGCACCCAGTGGTGATGGATGCGTCCCTCCTAGGATGGGGTGGCCACATGGGAGAGGAGGAGATCAGAGGCTTCTGGTCCCCGGCGGGACCCCGGCTCCATATCAACCTTCTGGAGCTGCGGGCCATCCGACTTGGACTGAAGGCATTCCTTCCCTCTGTCCGGGAAAGTGTAGTGCAGGTGTTCCTGGACAACACCACCGCCATGTGGTATTGCAACAAACAGGGCGGGTGGGGTCGTGGACCCTATGTCAGGAGGCTCTACTCCTCTGGATATGGCTGGAACATCAAGGCATTACCTTGGTGGTTCAACACCTGGCAGGTTCTCTGAACGCCTGGGGGTACGATCTCAGCTGCCAGTGCATGGTGGATCATGAATGGTGTCTGAACTCTGACGTGGCGCAAGGTCTCTTTCTGCAGTGGGGAGAACCTTGGTTAGATATATTCGCCGCCGAAGAGAACGCGCACTGTCATCAGTTCTGCACGTTGAAATTTCCAAGGCGGCACTCGCTCGGAGACGTCCCGAGTGGAGTTGCGGCCTGTTGTACGCCTTTCCGCCTAAACCACTTCTGCCCAGAGTGCTGAAGATCAGGCGCAACCGGGCCCAAGTTATTCTTGTGGCTCCAGACTGGGCTCGAAGAGTATGGTATCCCTAGCTACTCAGTATGAGCATCGATCCCAGATCCGCCTGCCTCTTCTGGAGGAGCTTCTGTCGCAGCAGCAGGGGACGGTCCCCCACCCTAACCTGTCCAGCCTCCACCCTAACCTGTCCAGCCTTCACCTCCATGCATGGAGATTGAGCGGGGACAGATGACACCCTTCGACCTTCCTCCCGAAGTCTGTGATGTAATTCTGGCAGCCAGGTGTCTCTCCACCAAAAATGATTTGATATGTATCAATCTAGGCAACAGAGCGTAACGAGAGGTCGAAATGAACTGAGCTAAAACATTGGTTTTTTGTAAAAAAAGAGGAGTTCAATTTTATTCACAAATTATTAAAACACATTGAAATAATAATACACATTTACAATTTACATTAAACACATGTAACTCAATGAATTGAGAATACAAAACAACACTGTTAGAAAGAAGCAAATAATTCAACGAGATGGAAGTTACATAAAATGAACACAATTTTTAAGAGAAAAATGTGGCTAAATTAATCTCTACGCGCGTTTCGGCGAACCAGCGCCTTCTTCTGGAGCAGCCACGATAGTATCTACAAAAAGGGAAATATCATATAAAAAAACATTTATATACAATATTACTCTTGTTGTGTAACATAAAAACACTTCAGAACAATCCAATGTTATTGTAGTAGTCTCAGACTTTCCATTTTGTTTTGACCAAACGTTTTTATATTATAACATTACTATTAAGGATTTCATTTCCTTGCCTTGAAGGTAATCATACAAGCGTAACTGTGGTAGATCATTGAACCCATAATCTTTTATCTGCACTGGTGGTCACAGAAAGAAGACAGTGTCTTATAATCATAGATTGACTATTTCCAATGTTGTAAGTTAAAAGGGTTTTTACATTAGATGGTTAATAAAGGGATTCTGATATTTGTATCTCTCTAGTTGAACCTCTAGCTGGCGTGAACGATGAAGTAGAGAACACTAGAGATGGTCGCAGTTATCAGGAAGTTATTCTAGCAGGACCTAAATAATAATATGCAATGCATCTATATCGTAAATAGGGTCACTTACTTTAAAAACACGAAATATATTGCTGTACTTCGATGACGCAATCTGGTCTGTACGTCCAACGAGTACCCTTTCTTTTGTTTATGTTATGTAGATATTCTAGACCATAAAGAAACAGTAAATGAACATTTGAGCCTTTATTGTTATAGCCTAGTCTTATGATTTCTTCATGGCCAATACTTAATAGACGAACAAGATTGGTGTATTACCTATTTTAATTGAGGTTTGCAGATGGATATTCCATAAACTTTGATGTGATTCGTTGGTCTCGAATGTTGATTTAAATTTCTATATTTCCTAAAGAAATTATAGGATCTTTCAATAAATTCGATCTTTCAACTTTTGATTTTTTAATTTTAACTAAACAATTAGTAAGGATATAGTTTTTTACTTTAGAAGATGAAGGTACCTTAATTAAGGTGTAGGGGTTCATTTAGACCCGCCGCCCGGAGTTAAAAAGTAGTGGCCGCAGTAATGCGTATTTATGTGAAACTGGAAAGGTATGATCCTCCTGATGTGGGGATAGTTAATTGTGATGATTGCCTACAGAATGGATAGAAAGAAAACTGGCATAAACATCTATACTATATAGTCACAGGGTAGCAATTTCTTAACTAAAACTCTTAGGGAGAGGAAGGACTGATGGTTACCTTTTTAGTTGCGCTCAGAGGCGGTTGATTCAGATGATTTTAAAATAACTCCCTGTCTGTGAAATAGAAAAAATGGTAGGGAAGTTATGTTACTCGCTCATTATTTAAAACTTGCGAGTTAACTAAAGAGTGACTAGATTAAAGATGCCGCATTAAGGATTTCTCCCAGGACTCACCCAATAGATATCCACAGGGTTCCAAAAATCCGGCGGCGGGACACGGGGGTTCTATGCTCCTTCCACGAACGATGGCAACTGAAAGCTCTATCAACTGCTGTTTATATACCTTACTTGATTGGATAAGTAAGTGCACCTGACCTGTGTGTGGGAATGGAGAAAGGACCACCAATTGCAGGGAAGTAGAAAGAGGACTCGATTCTCTAAAGGGATAACCAAGATGGCTTCCAAGTACACTGTCACTTGAGTAGACATAGATGATGGTGTGGAGCTATTAGACTCAACTAACTCAACAGAAGAGTAAAAACAGAGAAGGGAGCCATATTATCAAGGGGCACTCAGGTCAATTTTACCTATTGACTAAATACAAATTAGGAAACTCTATGTACATAGCGCAACAAGTATGATTCCAAATATAGCCAAAGGCACGTTATGTATTGAGTAGCGATCTACCTAATAATTTGCAAAAGAAAGGGTCAAATCCTGCGGAATCTCATAATGTTTGGAACTCTGTTTGATACCACTATACGTGTAAACTTGAAGAAACTCCAGATTTTCTATACTTTTAGTAATTAATAGATCAATGCTTCCCAGATCTAATGTTGCTTAAATCAACATAAACGACAGTGTGGAACGCAAGGAAAATTCCACCTAGTCAGGATAATGGAAGATAACACGAGGAAGTTGCATCTTAGGTGGGCACTGAACTCAATTGTTATTGTTGTAAAAATCAAACCAAGGAATTATCAGTGACACACCGCACGTGTATGCGGGAATAAATCTGGACTCGTTATAAAGCGGTATGCGCTCTATTTTATGGATGTAAGAATCAAACCATAAAGAGAATAGTGCAACTAAATAGTATATTTGACAGAACCGTAGATGTCAACATGATGGAAATCTATATCATTTACTATTTTAAAAGATTATACATAAATAATATGAATTGACAGAAAGAAAGAATGGTTATGGTAGTAATAGCTAGAAGAGGAAGAAAGGGAACCCCAGTGTATGTGATATAATACGTGATATCACATGAGGAGAAATACTTTGGAGCTTCTTCATAATTATTTTACTCAGGACACACTATACATAACTGTCAATTTGTAAACGGAATGGATCTTCAACATTACATCAGATAGAGCCAAAACAAATATTCCTGAGGTAGGAAAAATCTGCGGTTATTCTAGCAAATAGCGTGCTCCCATGGCAATTCACTATTCATTCCTTCCCGAAAGGTATTAAAGACAAATATCCAGAACACCTCCCTCTTTTTTCTAATTGCACATCCACCATTGGAGTCTGAGATATGAATTTTTTCCAGCACTCTCCATTTGAAGTCATCTGCTTGGTGTCCCTTCTCCAAGAAATGCTTCACCATTGGGGCAGCAAGTTTGTGAGTTCTTATCGCCGAACGATGTTCGTTTAGCCGTGTTTGTATAGCACGGGATGTTTCTCCTATATACCCGAGGAGACACGGACACTGTATGAAATAGATCAGATTTGAGGATCTGCAATTCCACATTTCTTTCGCCACTGTTGTATGGCCATTGTGTGTGAATTCTTTGCCTCTTATGATGTTGGTACAAGAGGAACATGAGGAACAAGGGAAGGTTCCTTTTATTGGATTGCCTGATACAATCGACCTTTGTACTGAATGATTTCTGTCAGATGTAGGTTGGAAGCGTGAACGAACGATATGTTCCTTAATATTTCTGTTCCTCTTGTAGGCAAAAAGTGGCTTAGCTAATTTCAATTCTGGAGTACAGTTGCTGTTTAAGATGTGCCAGTTTGAATTTATGACTTGTTTAATTTTAGTGTCCAGGGTAGAATGTTTAGTTACACAAACCACCTGGTCAGTAGTTTTTGCAGGTTTTGGTTGGAGCAAGTGATCACGGTCATAATAGCGGGCACGCTTATAGGAGTGTCTCACTAATCGGTGAGGATAGCCTCTCTCGATGAATTTGCTTCTCATCACCATTGCCTGTCTGTCGAAATCTGCAAGGCTTGTGCAGTTGCGCCTGACCCTTAGAAACTGGGAGAAAGGGATTGAATCTTTTTGTGACCTAGGATGAAAACTACTGTAATGCAGTAGGGTGTTTCTGGCTGTAGGTTTCGTATGCAGATCAACTTTTAAGATGCCCGCATCATTCATAATTTCAATATCTAAGAATTCCACCTTATCATCACTGATATGAGACGTAAAGTGCAGGTTGGAATCTGCTTCGTTTATCCAAGAGATAAACTCCTCTAATGTCTCCCTCCCATTGGTCCAGACAAAGAAGATATCATCTATGTATCTGGACCAATGGGAGACGGACTCGAAAAAGGGAGCTAATTCATTATATATATTTTTTGCTTCAAAAGCCGCCATATATATATTCGCAATCGAGGGCGCTACTGATGCGCCCATACTTACCCCCTTGATCTGGCGGTAAGTATTCGATCCAAATTCAAAAAAGTTGTCGGTTAGGACAATTTCCAAGCATGCCAGTAAAAATGGTTTGGGGCAAGAGATGTTATATGAATCAATGAACCAAGATGTAGCTTTCATTGCTCCAATGAGGGGAATATTGCTGTACAAAGACTCAACGTCTAATGTGACCAACAGGTCTCTTCCAGGGGCAAAGGTTAAGCCTTCTGTTTTTTGTATCATGTCACCTGTGTCACGCACATATGACTTGATCTTAGATACAAATGGACGTAGATAGTTGTCTATATATTTTGAAAGGGGCTCAGTAGCTGTACCTATGGTAGAGACTATTGGTCGATAAGGGGGATCAGATGGGTTTTTATGGATCTTTGGAAGCCCATATATGCAGGCTGTTTTTCCTTGGTGATGATTTAAAAATTCAAATTCCTTGGGATTGATGTGGCCATCTTCTAAAGCTGTTTTAGTTAAGGATCTTATTTTTTTAGATAGATTCAATGAGGAGTATGCTTGGATCGGGATGTAAAAAGTCGTGTCACCCAACATTTTTAGCATGTTGAGTTCATATTGGGCCGTGTCGATGAGAACAATCCCACCACCCTTGTCACAACTCTTAATAGTGAGATCTTTATTGGATGAAATAGTCGATAGAGCTAGATGTTCTTCTTTGTTTATATTATAAATTGGTTTTGGGATGTATCGCAAAGCTTGGTCCAGTTTCTTTAAAACGACTAGCTCAAAAGTGGCCACTTCCGGTCCTAGTTGTTCCAAAGAAGGACTAAAGGTCGATGGAAGACTCAAAGATTTAATATTGGTAGTTTCTATATCAATACCCTCATTAGTTGCAAAAAATCTTTTTAGACGTACTTTCCGGAAGAATGAAATTATGTCACAGTATAGTTCAAAGAGGTTTGGGGTTGAATGGGGCACAAAGGAAAGACCCTTAGATAACAATGCAATACTGGAAGAGTCTAGATTGGTTTTAGAAAGATTAAAGATTGGAATTATGTCCCCTGCTTCCAATATTGCCTGTTTCTTGTCTCTCGTACAAATTGGGCTTCCTCCTGTTGTTGTTGTTGATGGTGTTGGGGTTTGTAGTTCCCTCTCGGTTGCCCCTGAAAATGGACTCTGGGGCGTCCCCGTCCCATCCCTCTGTTCCCTAAAAAAGGCTGTCTGCGTGCCCCTCTACCTGAATTGTAGTTGTAATTAGGTTCTGGTTCGTAATATCCTTCAGTCTCATTCTCTGAATCGGAACTTTGGGAAAAGGTGTTTACCCGTTGCTGTTCTTCACTGTTGTCTACAGTAAAGTGATTTTGTTTATAAAAATCTATTTTTAGATAAGGGTAGGTATTTTCAATTGTGGCATATCGTTTGTCTTTAAGTAATTTGTCGTTTTTTCTTTTGTTCAGATAGCTGGAGAACGATTCTACTTCTTTATTGCACTCAGCAATTTTCTTCATTGCATCCTCTATATTCCCCATTTTTTTGATTTTGTCTTCAAGCTCATCAATATCTGATCTTACTTCTGCAGCTAGTTCTTTTGCAGTTTCGACTATTAGCATCATCAAGTCTCTTGAACACCGGCTGGCAATTCTGCTCCATTTATCAAGAAATGCCTTGTGGTGCACAAAGAGACCAGGGATGTTTTTAACACGAAGACCTAATGGGATAATACCCAGGCGAAGATATGCCAACATGAATTCGCCATGGGCTTCAATACGTGTTAGCTTTTTCTTAAGATCTAGTAATTTTTTAGTGTCGTCATTATGGCGTAAGGGTTCACTTGAAGGATGATTAAACGAACTCGAAATACCAACAAGTGTCTCGAATTCCTCGTCAGTGAATCCGAAGGTTTTTTGGAGAGCCATAGGGTCTGACAATTTATAGGGATCTATATATATGTTATCTAATGTCTATGATAGCTTTTAAGGCAAGGAAAGGAATTACAATGTTTCAAAAATAGAACAAACAACAAAGTGGCCCTGCACAGACAAGCTGTGGGAAAATTGCGTCAATATTTAACAAGGACCCCCTGAGTGCATGGAAATAGAGTTCCTAGACCAGGGAAAAAATGTACACGCCTGCAGGTGGAACAGATTTGTGGCATGGTGCACAGCGAAGGCTGTGGATCCCGTTTCTGTCCCTCTTTCCGAGGTTCTTCTGTTCCTTCTCTCTTTGGCCCAGCAGGGCTCTGCTCTGGGCATTATCAAAGGTTATCTTGCGGCCATCTCTGCCTTTCTGCGGCTTCCAGATCAGCCTTCTTTTTTTAAGTCCCCGGTTGTTAATCGTTTTCTTAAAGGCATTACGCATACGTTTCCACCCGTACCCTTCATAATGCCTCAGTGGGACTTAAATCTTGTCTTGACTTTTCTGATGTGCGCTCCCTTTGAGCCCCTTCATAACTGTCCTTTGCGTCTTCTCACTCTCAAGGCAGCTTTCCTGATTGCTATCACCTCTGCCAGAAGAGTAAGTGAGCTCCATGCCCTTTCTTCTAAACCTCCTTTCCTTTCTGTCCAGCCGGACTAGGTGGTTTTAAGGACCCGTCCATCTTTTCTGCCAAAGGTTGCCACGCCCTTTCACATCGGGCAGACCATCACTTTGCTCACCTTCTTTCCGCCTCCGCATCCTTCAAGGGAAGAGGAGAGGCTCCACTGTCTAGACCCAAAATGTGCGCTCGCATTCTATCTGCAGCGTACACAGCACTTCCGGGTAGATGATCAACTTTTTGTTGGCTACGTGGGTGCCAAAAAAAGGTCAGGCTGTGCCCAAACGAGCCATCTCCAGTGTCTTTGCTTTGACCTCCGGCTGCAGCAAGCGAGCGAGAGAGTAGGATAGAGTGGGGGAGACGCCGTGGACGAGACGCCAAGGACGAGGAGGTGCTGCTGCGGTTGAGCTCACGGCTCCCGCGGATTCTGGCTTCGAAGTACCGTCCGACTGCGGGGCGGTTGAGCATCTCGGCTCGACTCTGCACTGCTCCACACGGCTCTTCACGTCTCCTCACTGGTGCTCCGCTTAATGCTGCTCAATGATTCCTGAGCCGCTGCCGAGCCATTGATCGCTGCCTCACCTCTAACCTACGCCCCGAGCGACCTTCAGAGAGCGGAGCGGGGCGTCGAAAAGTGAAAAATTGCAAAACCTCTTTTCTCTACCTTTTCCACCTTTTTTAAACGTTTCTTTAACGTTTCTTAACGCTACCAACGATAATATAATTTAACTGGCATCTCGCAGGCAATCCAGCTTCCTCCACGCCTCACCACTCCTAAAAGCTGCCTCCACGCGTGGGCGTGCTTACATTCCTCCCCTTCTGCACCGCTTGTCATCCGGCGGCAGCGGCGGTGATCGGCTGAGCTGAGGAATCACCGACATAAGGGAAAGAGAAAGAGTTGGGGTTGAGGCAACCCGCGAGCGTGGCCGCCGTTAGAGGCAGCTGTAGAGTAAGAGCCCGGGGGGTTGACTGGAGGCGGCCAGACTAGGTCTGGCTTGCACGCGGTCCTCCCTGTGAGCTCCGCTCGCTACCACAACCACTGTGAGCCCCTGGAGAGCCCCTAGACTCCCCACCGTCACTAACTGACAAGCGATCACGTGACAAAGCACAAAGTGACAAAGCACAGTACAACTAAAGTACAGTTTAGATCAAGACCACGCAAGAAAACGCACAGGAACATACAAGCTATCGAAAAACAATAAAAGTGAAGGATAAGTGAAGTGAAGTGAAGGACAAGTCCTTCTCGACCAACCATGCGAACAAGGAGTTCCACACAATCACAAAGCACTCACTGCCCCCACAAGCGCGCTAAACGACTGAAGACCAAATTGCTCTATTCCGAAGTGGGAGGTCGTGGGTGTCAGCCACCTCCGTATCCTCTGCAACCCCTTGGTGCAGTCGGGGCAGGTGGACCCTGCTCTGAGGGGAATATTATGCAAATGAACTTTCCTGCGTAGCCACCTAAACGGAAAAACACTCATCCAAGTGACATCAGGAGTCACTTTATTCGGATGGATAAGCTGAACAAAAGTGCTCCCCACCAGTTGCCAAATAATACTACAAGCTCTCACAACCACACTGCAACAGTCTCTATTTCTCCACATATGGCACCTCTTTTCCCTGAAAGAATTGTTCGTGATAGGGTATCATTAACTGCAACTCCTCCCATGTTCCATTTTCCCTTCCTTCTTCCAAACCAGCAACTATCACACCAAAGGTCAGACGAGCTGCAAAAAACAAAGTCTGCCTCTGCTCTGCCACCATCACCAGTTACACTGACCTCTCACAGAGCCGATAATGATTTAAAACCTGAGCCAGAAATCGCGACCCCCAAAAAAGTCAAAACTAAAACCAGAGTGCAAGAACCACCTCGTAAATCACCAGAATCAATAATATGGATCTCGTCAACACACTCTTCTACACAAGCTCTACAGCTTTTGGCCCTCCAAAACTTATCGTCTAATGACAAAAAACGAATTCAACCCAACGACTCACTGTAAGACCATATCCAAAAACTGAGTTTTGACCTTCCCTCATTAACATCTACCCCATTCCCAGCTACTGGACAGCACTCTACTGGGCCAAATGACCTAAGCCAGTACAAGATTAAGGTTAGTGCTCCCAACGTCTCTTCAACAAATGTCAATAGCTGCAAGGCGGAAATAAAAACTTGCAACTCCTACCAAGATCTAAATCAAGACCTAAGCAATAGCCCCCAAATGAATAAAATCGTGTCAAGCTAATCAGACACCAACAAGCCCCATCATTACTCATCTGGAAAAAAGTTCTCTCTACTAGAACTTAGCCAAGTGGACCTGTTAGATATTCCAGCCATGCTCAAAGTCGAGGCCCTTCTCTAAGTCACTAATCAAGCCCTGAACTCAATGGCTAATGCCGCTCATATGCATGCTGACAAACTATATGCGCAGATTAACATCTTACATTTAGTAGCTGACTCAATAATGGGAATAGACTCAAAGCTCGAGAAATTAAACTCTGATATTGAGAGCCCAAAACAATGTGGAGCAAAACCAAATGCTAAGTTCAAACCGAATCTTGAACTCAAATGAAACTGTACCCCTAACACAGACCCACAATGACTGCAATTGCAACCCGCTCCTGAAAAAATTAGAACCACTCCCAGAAATAATGTCTACCCTGATTGAAGATCTGAAGAATGCGGCCCTGGCCACACCACAGAAAACGACTATTTCCTTGCACCCTCAAGCTCACAACAAGTCCCCCGGAACAAAAGCCCTTTCAACCAACGTCGAGCAACTGAGCCGCGATATAAATGACAAAAGAACAAAATATTCACCTCATGGTGCCAATCCAAGCAGTCAACTAAGTCCCCTCCTCGCTGCCGCTCAAGAGCAGATACTAGGCCCCCAGGGAAGTGATGATCACTCCAACCATCTATCTGCTTCAAATTTGCCAACATCGAAGGCTCAAGAAAAAATAACTCTTAACATCGTATCTGTCCTACCCAACTCACAGAGCGGTGCCGGGCCCTCAAACACGACCCTTCAAACCACGAAGTAAGGTAATCCTATATCTAGGAAGAACAAGAAAAAACTAAAGAAATTAAACAAAGCGGAAAAAAAAGGGTAACGCATTACTACAGTGGTTAGGAACAGACAAGAGCAAACAAAAAACCATCCTACCACCGTTAACGGAAACATCTGTTCATCACAAAGAAGAGTTTACAGAAACCCCTGTCGTAACTCCAACCAAAGCTACCAACGTCTATAATCATTCGTTAGACGAAGCGAAGAACTCGACGAATCCTATGGACAAAAAAGAAATCACAGAGAATAATAAAAATAAAAAACTGCACACTACTTCTATCGAGCCCATGGAAAACTTTGTTAATCCAACTAACAAAAGCACTACGCCCACTGACCGAGCACAAAAACTCATTGATCAGAACCTAAAGCTCAAAACAATAACTCATCACGATGATTTCTCCTTCTCTTAAATAAAGGATGAAATAACAAACACAGAAAAAACTGCAGAAGCCCCATCAATTCAACTTAAAATGAGAGATGAGAAGGGAAACAAAAAGCAAACAGACAATTCCCGGCCTTCAATGAAAATAGATGAACCCCCGACCCAGGTCACTCAAAAAAAACGAGAGAAAGCGTCCACCTCAAGGTCACCGGCCCTCCAACCCCTAATTTAAACAGTCTAGACGATTCAGTGCTCTTAATCACTGAGAACCAACACTCAGAGAAATTAGTGGTTCTCCCCAAACAACAAAACTTGATCAACTCAAACCTAAACCCTCGAGAGCCGTATCACCTCTCCCAAGAATACAATAAAATATTGCTTACCCAGAATATGCATCCCAAGGAAAATGGGACATTTTAAACAGAGGAAACATCTTAAAATTATGCTCGCATCTCCCAGGATTAGAGAATATACAATCAACGGATATTGAAACTGTGGCCTTCTTGGAGCCAGAACATGGCAAAAAAAACGAATCAATGGTGGTAACCTTCTCCAACAAAGGTCAGGCCACAATCTTAATAACAACAACGCTCAACTGAGTAACTGGGGCGTCCAGGTCAGCTTTCCTATCAACATCAAATACCCAGATTTCCTAATAGATAACTCGCAGAATTCACCGATGACTGACAATAGCAAATTATTGCTAAATCAAGGCAAGCAGATCCAACAGCCTTTTTTGACATCATGTGCCCCAAGAACAGGAATAAAATCATTGCCCTGGATTGAGAATCCCCTCCAAATAATAGCGTCAAAAGAGGGTGGCCCATGCAAATGTGTCCTCATGCCACATAAAACACAAGATTGGTCTTGGCTCTCTCAGGCCTTAGGGTAAAGCACAGCAAATAAGGAACGATGAAAGAACCACCTATGATAAATTGCAATACCTTAATATCTGCTCCTGGAATATTCGAGGTCTAACAAAAGAGAAAAACGGACAGCTAACCAAAAGCCTCCTGAAGACCCTGGATATAATTGCTCTCCAAGAAACCTGGGCCCTGGAAAACACCGTTTGGGAAGATTTTACTGTTATTGAATCCCATGCTATCCCTTCAGCCGTAGGTGGCCATGCCTCTGGAGGCGTGCTGATCGCTGTGAAGAACACATTAGTCGCAAAGGTAGCTCCGCTCTATGGGCCAGGGTGACTACATTTTTATCAGCATCGAGATTCAGTGCCACGAAAAAGAAAAGCGGAGATGGCAAAAATTATCCTCGGCAGCGTCTACTTGCATCCGTCCAAAGTATGAACAGAGGTGACACTGAGCAAAATGCTCCCTGATATAATCAACTAAGAGGCTCATCACCCAAACGAGATATGGCTGATAATGGGTGACTTTAACACCAATCTAATGGAGGTAGCACCCACTCTCTCTTCTCAAATATCCTTAACCGATGAAATGTGGGCTATTCCGGAGATAAAATCTCAGTTTCAAAGGATGGAAGAAAAAGGGATAAAACTCTCAACGCATCTAAACCAACTAGGCCTTCGCATCTTAAACGGAAGATTCGAGTCAGACCAGCCGGCGGCATCTTTCGAATGGCCACCCTAGATTATATATGGATATCTGTTACTCACTTCCAGTTAGTACAGCAGTTTTTGGTAACCCCCTCATTCGAAAGCGATCACGCAACTCTCACATGTAAAATTGACATTATGCACTCCCACCGCACGAAAATTGCATTGATTGGAAAAGAATCCAACCTAGAGATCACCAAAAAGCTAAGATGGTCTGAGGACGACTGGGAAACAATGGAAGCAAAGGTGGATGATCTATTGGGTAAATGGGTACCAGACTCCAATTGTCGTCTGACAGTTCCATCATGGGAAATCTTTGTGACGGAGTTTAGAGACCAATTAGCCTTAAAGTTGACAATTACTCAAGGTAAAGACCTTCCGGTTTCATCTTCCATCTCTGAGCAAAAATGCTTTATAATTAGCATCAAACATAAACTAAACAGGCTACAGCGTAACAACGTCAACAACGAAAGTGCACATAAATCTCTCTGGGGCGAAAGGCCAGGTTCATTCTAAAGGGACTGGAAGAAGAACATCATTGGGTGGCTGCCCACGAGATTATAAAAACAAAAGATCAACGAAAGTTCTGGAGTTGGATAAACAAGGCTGCTAAAGTCACTAAACCATCAAGCGTAACAAACATCTCTCCAGCCGATGGGGAGGTTTATATCAAAGCTCTTTATACAAAACCAAGCGACATAACTTGTAACAGTCTCTCCATCCTCCCCCACTTCAGCTCCCACGACGATAAGACGCCAGCTACCAAGGTAACCCCAAATCAAGTTGCACTCATAATAAAGAAAATGCGCTCAGTGGGTGCCCCAGGACCAAACGGCATTCCCACCCAAGTATACAAAGCCTCCGCTCAGAAATGGGACAACCTGCTGGCTCCCCTTTTCGAAACAGCAATACTGGGCGGATCCATCCCGGCTTCCTGGCGACGATCGTTGCTTGTCCCCATCCATAAAAAAGGCTCTCGCTCCAGCCCCGACAACTATCGGATGAGATGGAAGGGCGTACACGAGTGTCCTTTTATCAGAATTGACAACCTGGGTTGAAAATTGTAATTTAATTCCCTCTACACAAACTGGCTTCCAAAAGGGCTGTCATATTGAAGACAATTTAATCTGTCTATCTCATATGATTGAATCCACACTAGCCACAAAAGGCAAATCTTTATACCTGGGCTTCATTGACTTTTGAAAGGCTTTCGACAGTGTGATTTGCCCCAAATTGTGTGGGAAATTGGCAAAATGGGGCATTCCTCAGCCCTTATTGAAAGCTCTCATTTCGCTACATACAGATACCTGGGTGAAAATAAGAGTCACCTCGAGATGGACTACAACCAACAAAATCTTCACCAACAAAGGCCTAAAACAAGGATGCATCCTTGCACCCCTACTTTTCAACCTGTATCTAGCAGATCTCCCTAAATGCCTAGTCGGATGTCGAGCTTTCCCTCCGCGAATCGAACTAACAAAGATCCAAACCTTGCAGTACACTGACGATACCATCTTACTCGATCAGACTCAGGTGGGCCTCCATAGATTATTCAACTCCCTCGTGCAGTACTGTAACATCAATATACTGGAGATTAACATCACCAAAAAAAAGTTATGACAGTTTCATCCTTGAAAACAAGAAACAGCTCTTTGTTTATCGAGGGCAAGGCAATGGAATCAGTCTCTACATACAAATATTTGGGTGTCTGGATAGACCATAAGGGGAGCTCAATCAGCATGCTTTCGCAGAGTGTTTTTATTACCAAATTCGACCTCTCATGCTCAAATCCGAATGGCATTTTCTTTGTCCTCCCAACACTGGGTCATGAGTGCAAGGTTTATTGCTTATAGTCTAAAGACAAAACTAGCTCGCCCCCATACTTTAAAGAGCACTATATGGTCATTATTCAGCAATCCGGATACATCTTGGAACAATTATCTGTCATATTGCTTGAACTTGCTAAAAGCCCAAGACATATGGTCAGCATCGCTACCCATAGAGACGACCTCAAAACTCTGGACTAAACAAGCAAAAATGTTGTCTTACGAAAATGATGCCCAATCAGTATCAAACCTCTTCCACGGCAGTTGGGCCTCTAAACTCTACGCTCCAAAAACATTACCGCTCTACCTTTCATCATCAATGAAACCATACATTAAGCACCAATTAATGCGGTTCCGGTTTGGCCTAATTCCACTAACGCCGTACAAATATGGACAAGGATATAAAAAAGGAATTTCTTCAAATTGCCGTTTTTGCAATCTAGCGGAAGAAAATCTAATTCACATCCTGTGCATTTGTCGACCTTTGATTGCCCTACGAGTCTTCTGGCTTCGTCCGATCTGGCTTTCTTTCAACATTAGGACATGTCATGAAGCATTAGAACTGAGTATAAGGGGCGACTCACCTCAGATGGCCACTCGCTTTCTAAAATTTATGTTGGGAATCAAAAATGTATTACCCCAAGAATGAACTTTAATCCCCCAAATTATCTCCCCCTTCTTCTATGTGCTGCTTACAGTTTTCTTTTTTCTTTTAATCGCAACTATTGTCTGTACAAATTGCAATGATGTTAATTAATTATGCAAATAAAAATACTTACTTACATACTTACTCCTGGTGGGTCGTTCTGAGCATCAAAGCATGTTACTCCTTGGCCAAGAAGGAGCCTCCTGTGGGGCTGCGAGCCCATTCGACCAGGGCAGCTGCAGCCACTACTGCCTTGGGACGCGCCGTTTCCTTGCAGGACATTTGTCAGGCAGCTACATGGACCTCGCTGCACACGTTTACCAAACACTTCTGCCTTGACAGTCAGGTCCAGAGAGACGGCTTCTTTGGCCGTTCTGTGCTCCGTGACTTTCTGATGTAAGCTTGTTCCCAGACCCACCACCGGGGTTGGTATTGCTGGGGTATCTATTCTAAGGTAAGGAATCTATCACTAACGTGTCTCTTTCAGATCACAAGTTACTACTTGTGTAACAATATATCTGTAAGAGACATTAGTTAGTCATAGATTCCTTACCGCCCCACCCATCCTCTCTGTTCTACGAACTGCTTACTAGGGTTAAGGTCATCCCCTTTAGGGCCCTAGTTTTATGCACCAATGGTCAGTCTCTTGGAAGGCTCTGTGTTTTGACGCTGAAAGTTGTGTACAGAACTGACGTTAGCGCGCATGGGTGGCGCCATCTCTGCGCTCACTAGGCCAGTGACGGACGCGGAGCCGCACGACGCCGCCTACCGACGCGCAGGAGTACTGCTAAACAAAACTTTCCGTATCCAGTCTGACGCCTCTGGAATATTCTACGGTAAGAAATCTATCACTGACGAACGTACTTTGCAATGGGAATCTTTGTTAGATTCGAATGCTGTTCGCCACCCAGTGGTTGGGTCTGGAATTGTCTCCTTCGTAGTCCTCACCACTGTGTATTTTCAACCATTTGATATGTCCATTAAGTGACTTTAGATACATGCCTCCAGAAGGTCACCAACTTGATATTATTTTTTACACCATCAAGTCAGTAAGCACATGATGGAGCTGCATGATAAAGGCAGTTAACACCACAGATTCACAGCAGGACTCAGAAATCCTCTGAACAAAAACAAACCTCAACATTGAAATCCTTGCCAATCAAAGGACAAAGAACCCCATAGGTCTAAACCCAGACACTTTCTTGGGTCAAGCCCTCCGGCTCGAAACAACTCCGTCAGTTCTTTCTTTTTCCGTGCCAGGCTAGCACAGATCCGGAGAGAGCTTGCCCCTTAGTTACTTTTTTTACTAACCTTTTTGACTTTTGTCGACACCTTTTTCAAGTCTTCAATTCCTGGTAGCACGAGGGATGTCCCATCATCGGACTGGCTTAAAGCCTTATGATTCCTGTCACAAGCTGATGTCCATAAATGATATGCACCTCTGGTGCCTGGAGCACGACCCGAAGTAGTACTCCGAATGTCAGGCCATGAGCCCGAAGTCTTTGCGGGAGCAGTCCTGAAAGCTTTTGGAGATCCGTCAGTTGGCTCTGCGTTGCTCAAGGTCCCGGTCCAGAGGATTGTCTTGTGAACGATCGCGGAGCCACCATCGCCATTAGTCTTCCTACTCCTCGGGTAAATCAAAGCACAAGAAGAAGGGGAAGAAGCACTGTCGCTCTTCGCCCCGTTCGTCGCCGACACAACACAGGACCCGGAGCGTCGCCACTCCAGCTCCATCTTTGGTGCCTGCTTCTGGGACGGCTCCATTCTTCCCTCCCTTTCACGTAGCTATAGCGTCCCCTGCCCTGCTTTGAGCTTTTTATGAAACGCTTCTTAGCATCTTTGGGCAGCCAACCCTGTTGGAGCCCTTTCTGGCCCTTCGGACTCAGCTGGGGGCCCTGGGCCTTCGATGCCAGCGTCTCTGGTCCCGGCCCCTGAGGATCCAGGCCTGGATCCGGATCAACGCCGATCGACCTCATGGTACCTCCCCCAGCGCCGATTCCAGTGGCGACGCCCCCTACGTCTATCGTGTCCCTGACTGGCGTCGACCCCAACAAAACCACCGACTTGGACACAGCACCAGACCAACGTCGATCGACGACGGTACTAGCACCAGCGGGTACTTTCGTACCCCTGTTCATTCCTGGTGTTCCTTTATGCCCTGAGTGGCAACCAGAGGAGGGCTCTGTGGACCCTTAGACTGATCAACTTGAAGAGCCGGACTGGTGAGAGGACCTGGGTGCTTCCAGTGGTTTGGATACCTTCCCAGGCCATGGCATGCTCCCCCCCACCTCACCCCCCCCCCTCCCACCGTGGCTACGGAGGAGGGAGCTTCTTATGCAGTGGTGTTGCATAGGGTAGCTGAGGCTTTGGGCCTTGAGCTTTCTATGGTGGCTGTCAGGACTAACCCCTGACGGAGGTGCTTCAACCGGCAGCTGCTTCTTCATAGCCCCTTCTGCCTTTTAAGGAAGCCCTCCCAGACGTCCTTCTGGGCCCTTAGTCTCAGCCCAGTACAGGTGCTCCTGTGGACATGATTATTGCCCGACGCCACAGTCCGGCCCCAGGTGACCCACTTTTCTTCTCCCAACATCTGTCCCCCGAGAGCTTGGTGGTCCAAGCCTCTTCCTCTAAGGGCGCATTCCCTACTGCTCCTCCAGATAGGGAATCCAAGACAGTGGACCATTTTGGGAAGATGTTTTCTTCTGCTAGCTTAGCGCTGTGGTCAGTGAACGCCGCATGTCTCTTTGGCCGTTATACATGCAAGTGCTACCTCAGTGCCCTGAGGAGGCCCGAGCCATTCTAACCCAAGCAGTGGCAGAGGGTAGAGACGAAGCTAAGTTCACCATCAGGTGTGGGCTGTATACGGCCGACAGTCTGGGCAGAATGATTTCCTCATCAGTAGCCTTGAGGTGCTACGCCTGTTTGAGGACATCTGGTTTCTCTGGGGATGTTCAATCCAATGTACTGGACATGCCCTTTGATGGCCGTCGCCTTTTCGGTGACAAGGCAGACTCAGCACTTGAGCGCTTCAAGGACTCTAGGCCTACTGCCAGATTCTTGGGCCTCGCAGCAACCTCCTGCCCCACGCAGTGTGCCTTTTGCCCCTTTCGTTATTACAGAATGGGTGCCCCCACGTTCAACACAGTCCAGCAACCAAGCCACGCAAGCTACCCAGCCTCTGTTTGTCCGCAGACTTGGGACCCAGAGACACAGGGTCTGGGGGCCAGCAGGTGGGCCTTTGGCCTTGAGCTTTCTATGGTGGCTGTCAGGACTAACCTTCTGACGGAGGTGCTTTGACCAGCAGCTGCCTCTTCAGAGCGCCTTCTGCGTTTTAATGAAGCCCTCCCCGCTGTCATTCTGGGCACTTGGTCCAAGCCCAGCACAGGATGATTGCCCGACGCCACGGTCCAGCCCCAGGCGACCCACTTTTCTTCTCCCAACATCCGCCCCCGAGAGCTTGGTGGTCCAACCCTCGTCCTCTAAGGGCGCACTCCCTATTGCTCCTCCAGATAGGGAATCCAAGAAGCTGGACCACCTTGGGAAGATGTGTTCTTCTGCTAGCTTAGCGCTGCGGTCAGTGAACACTGCATGTCTCTTTGGCCTTTATACACATACGTGTGGGATAAGGTCACACAAGTGCTACCACAGTGCCCGGAGGGGGCCCGAGCCATTCTAACCCGCGCAGTGGCAGAGGGTAGATACGCAGCTAAGTTCACCATCAGGTGTGGGCTGGAGAACGCCAAATGTCTGGGCAGAATGATTTCCTCATCAGTAGCCTTGAGGTGCTATGCCTGGTTGAGGACATCTGGTTTCTCTGGGGATGTCCAATCCACCTTACTGGACATGCCCTTTGATAGTCGTCACCTTTTCGGTGACAAGGCAGACTCAGCGCTCAAATGCTTCAAGGACTCTAGGGCTCCGGCCAGATCCTTGAGCCTTGCAGCAACTTCTTGCCCCAAGTAGTGTGCCTTACTCCCCTTTCGTGGCTACCGAAGGTGTGCCCCCCACGATCAACACAGTCCAGCCACCAAGCCACGCAAGCTACCCAGCCTCTGCGTGGCTGCAGATATTGGACCCAGTGACACAGGGTCTGGGGGCCAGCGGGCGGGCCAGTCCACCCATAACCCCCTGCAGCAGCCTCCAAGCCCTCCTAGACTAACCTTTCTGGGCCACCAGAGGTCAGTGGGCGGCATGATTCGCCATCACCTCCCCCACGTGCAGAACATCACGTCGGACAGGTGAGGTTTGCAAATAGTCCGAAGGGGCTGCTCCCTCCCCTTCGAGACAACCCTGCCCTCCATGCCAGTATCCTTTCATTGCATGTCGGAGGATCATTTGGCCCAACCAACGCCGTCGCGAAGTTGTAGCTCTCTTGGCCAAGGGAGCTATCGAAAGGGTCTCTGTGCCAGAAGTAGGTCATGGTTGTTATTCCCACTACTTTCTGGTCCCCAAAAAGGACAAAGGGCTACATCCTATCTTAGACCTCAGGGGCCTCAACCGCTACCTCTGGAAAGAGAATTTCAAGATGCTCATGCTGGCCCAGGCTCTGTCTACCCTCAACCCTGGAGACTGGATGGTAGTGTTGGACTTGCAGGACGCATATTTCCATATCCCCGTCCTGCCAGCCAACAGGGGTTACCTACGGTTCTCGGTAGGCCACAAGCATTTTCAGTTTATCGTGCTCCCCATTGCCGTACCAGCGCCCTCGGGTGTTCACGCAAGTGATGGCGGTTGTCGCAGATCAGGGGTTCCAGTCTTCTCCTACCTCGACGACTGGCTGTTGAAGTCGGGATCACCCCATGCTGTTGTCTCCCACCTCCAAGCTACGGCGGACTTCCTGCATTCGCTGGGGTTCACTATCAATGTGCCAAAGTCACACCTGATTCTCTCTCGGAAGCTCCTCTTCATCGGAGCAGTTTCGGGCTTATCTTCCCGAGCATTGAGTCTGGGATATTCGGGCTATGATACCGATGTTTCAGCCTCTATCCTAGATTTCGGTGAGAATGACCCTGAGGCTGCTGGGCCTCATGGCCTCCTGCATCTTGCTGGTGAATCATGCCAGATGGCATATGCGGTCTCTGCAGTGGGACCTAAAGTTCCAGTGGGGGCAGCATAAGGGGAATCTTTCCGACGACGTCCAGATCTCGGAGGAGCCTGCACGTCAATTGCAGTTGTGGCTCAAGAACCAGGAATGGGTCAGAGGCATACCCCCCTCCCTTCCCCAACTAGAGTTGACAGTAGTGACGGATGCATCTCTTCTGGGATGGGGCAGTAAACTGGGAGAGGCGGATATCCGAGGTCTCTGGTCTCCGGCAGAGTCCGGTCAGGAGCCCCGAGCGATCCGTCTTTCACTGAAGACATTCCTTCCTTCGGTCAAAGGAAGAATAGTGCAGGTGTTCACAGACAACACCACTGCTATGTGGTACTGCAACAAAAGGGCGGGGTAGGGTTGTGGACTCTATGTCGGAGGCTCTTTGCCTGTGGACATGGCTGGAACATCCAGGCACCTCCCTGGTGATTCAACACCCAGCAGGTTCTCTGAACGCCAGGGCGGACTAACTCAGCTGCCGGTGCATGATGGATCACGAATGGCGTCTTCACTCGAGGTGGTGCAAGGTATCTTTCAGCAGTGGGGAAAGCCTTGGTTAGATCTATTCGCCACTGAAGAGAACGTGCAATGTCAGCAGTTCTGTACGTTGGAATTTCCAAGGCGGCACTAGTTCGGCTGCACTTTTCATCACGATTGGAAGTGTGGCCTCCTGTACGCCTTTCCGCCTGTACCACTTCTACCCAGAGTGCTGAAGAAGATGAAGAGCGACCGGGCCCAGGTCATCCTTGTGGTTCTGGACTGGGCTTGAAGAGTCTGGTACCCCGAGCTCTTGAGCATGGCCATCGATCCTGCGATCAGACTGCCTCTTCAGGAGGATCCTCTGCTGCAGCAGCAGGGGAAGGTCCTCCACTCGAACCTGTCCAGCCTCCACCTCCTTGCGTGGTGATTGAGCAGCAACAGTTGACGGCTTTCGGCCTTCCTCCCGAAGTCTGTAACGTCCTCTTTACCGCCAGGCGTCGCTCCACTAAGACATACGCCTGCAGATGGAACCAGTTTGTGGTATGGTGCACAGCCAAGGCTGGGGATCCCCTTTCTGCCCCTCTTTTGGAGGTCCTCTTGAATATACTTTCTTTGGCTCCGCAGGGCTCGGCCCTGGGCACTCTTAAAGGTATGTCTACCTTTCTGATCAGCCTTCTCTTTTCAAGTCCCCTATTGTGGAATAAAAAGCCTTTTTAGGGGCTCACTGATGCACCAGTCCTTAAACCAACAAAGAAGAGATTGGCATGGAAGCTGTAATATTAAAGAATACATTTATTAACCTCACATGAGGGAGACTACGTCAATACGGTACCCTCAGGCCACTGTATGAGATAGTCCATGGAGTACAGAAACCATAGGTCTTTTATGCCCAGTTTGTAGCTGAGTAAGCATGAAGACTCAAAAAGAGGCGGTACAAGTATACACAAGAATAGTTATTTTACATATATGGACTAACAGAAAATACTTAGTCAACCAAGTAGGAGGAGTAACAGAGTTGCTGACATTAGTTAAAATAGCCTGACAGTTACTTTAAGAGCAGGTGCATTCTAGCAGCTACAGGCCTTTCTGAGCATGTGCAGTTCTCTGGCTCAATGCTGAAGGAGTTAACTGTCACTGATGACTCGAGCAGAATACAAGGGCAGGCAACAGCGAAGAGGGAGAAACACATGGCTAACTAAAATGGCTGCCACAAACAAAATGACTTAAGCTCATGCTGACCGCGATTTCAGCTAGTTTCCATAGATGGCCGTTTTAGCATTAGCTGAAGACATCCAATATGAATTAATAGAAGCATGGAAGTTATCCTGCGCATCTATCCTCATAAATCCATTAATATCCTGATCCATTGCTAGGTGGGCATTTACATTTTGAACATTTCGTTTAACTAGTGAAGTACAAGTAGAAATACATGGGGAACAGAGCATTGGGTCATAATGAACACACAGATAGCAGGAGAAAATAATGGCTATTATTACAAACAGAACTATCAATATTTTCCAACTCCAAGCAGAAAGTAAATCCCAAAACAATCTGGGCTTCGATGTATTTCAGTGACCATCTATTTCAACTTTAGAATAGTCAACAGCACATGTCTAATATAATATCTTAACAAAAAACATTTTTAATAGGCCTTTCCAGTGTTCTTTTTATGAGGGCTAGATTATCAATGATCACAAAAACAATCTTTGTGTTGGGGGACCAGGAGGGCCAAACAGGGCCATGGGAATTAGGACGAGAAGCCGCAAAGGGCTGCTCCTCCTCAAAAATGGGACGACCAAATGGGTACATTGCTAAAAAGTACTTGAAGAATAGAAGCCGCTGTACAACCAGCCAAAGGGGAGTCTTCTCCCTGTGTCCGTCTGAACCTCACAGGCAGGCTCCTATCGTTCATCAAAAGTTATTTTCCAAAGGTGGAGCTACCCAACTTGCAACTCAAACAGACAATCAGGGCCCAAAGATTCTTTTTTCTTTCAGGATAGGGCACCCACCCTCCAGGGCAAATGCTCTCAGCGATCCTGTCCAGTGTCTCAGGCAGTGCACCAGTATTCTTCACTTTAATCTAACAGGCACCAAAGGCACAGCACCTGTACCCTGAACTCAAGTCCTTCCCTAACTCCTGTATTGCTCCGTTGGCACACTGCTCTTTTGTCAGGGCCACAGATTGTACCCAGTATGCCCAGGCACCTCTTGATCAACAAAAAGAGGTGCAGACTTGCATTCACTTGGGGGCCAGGACTCAGAGGCCTGATGTTGGAGTATCTGAAGCAACCCTTATTTCTAAGGGGGTCACCTCAAGCAAAAGTCTCCTTCCCATCCTTCGTCTGTGACTCTGTCAGCTGGGCATAAAAAACTGGATCCAAACAAAGCATACTCTGTCCTGATTTGTGACCCCGTCTTGCGACCAAGACAGTAGAAGGGGTACACACTTCACTGTTTTTATGGCCCAGTGCTTCTAGCCTTCTACCTTCACTGCGGTCCTAGTTGCCAGCAACACCTGTGCTGGTTCCCTTTACCTCGACTCCAAGCTGGATCAGCGCTGACTCCCCACGCTGAATCTGATGTTCGGGCCCCTCTGGCAATGGTTGTAGAGCAGCAGATATCTATTGGTGGTCAGAACAAAAAATCTTTAGACAAGGCATACAAATAATCTATCAACAGAGAGGATACTCTATTACAGAAAACTTCTTTAGTTTTGGGGTGCCCCATACATTAGCAAGGCACCCAAGAACCACTTCATCTATCTGAGAGTTAAAAAAACAACCTGGCCCTATTACTGAGTATAAAAGGAACTTTTTGGGTGAACTGACAAGAGTAAAAGGTCACACTATTTGAAGCAGCCAAGGAAGTCCATGTTTATTGACTAAATTCTGAGGGAAAAAGAAAAACAATACGGACATACTCTAAATCCTTACATGCGTGTATTTCTATATTATTTATCTGAAGAACTTCTAGAAAGGGAATTTTTAGAACAAGCATTCTTTTGTGCTTCTTGTCTTAACAAGCTTTTGTTTCATAAGTCATAACCTTTCACTGCTTGTACAGGACTGCAGACACACTAAAAAAAAAAATTCTTACATAAAAACACCTACATACCTACATTTAACACTTAGGACCATGCTCTCATGTTATAGGCGTGGCAGGAAAATCTAAAACTTCTAATTCAACAGAGATCCTTATTACATAAATAACTAACAAAAACCTCAACATAATGGGTACATGAATTTCTCCAGCAGAACCTGTTGTGGCAAACAAACTCATATGAAGCAATATTTTCCTTCAGAATGTTTGCTGAGGATCACACGGGCATCTTTCCGAACATTGCGAACCCTTATGCATTCTACTTTTCACAATCTGGACTAGGTAACATCCTTTTTAGAGAAATCAACTTTTCACCAGCTCTAAAAAGGGCTGTCGGCTCAATTACACAGACTAACTAATAAGAGACTACTAAAGCCTTTGCAAAACTGTATATAGCATGAGAATAACATA
Source organism: Lissotriton vulgaris (assembly GCF_964263255.1). Classification (NCBI taxonomy): domain Eukaryota; kingdom Metazoa; phylum Chordata; class Amphibia; order Caudata; family Salamandridae; genus Lissotriton; species Lissotriton vulgaris. The sequence goes on from NC_141699.1 coordinate 587,050,065, forward strand.
AACAATAATGGTGTTAACACCTGACAAAAACTACCCACATATAGTTCCCCTTAAAGATCAAATAAGGGAACATCAATCTAGACTACTCATCCTTTCATAATTTCATCAGATAGGATGGGCAGTAATGTGGCGTATTTTTTATTTATTTTAATAATCTTAATTTTAAAACAGTATGTTTGAGGCATATGAACTGCAGATTAGAGGTGGGCGGAATTAGCGAAATTCGCTTTCACAATCTATCGCGAAAATGTCAAAAATCTTCGCAATATCGCGAAGACGCGGACGTTTTTTCCCCGCCTCGCGTGATATTTTCTGCGTGATCGCGGCTCGTCAACTTACCCATGCGGTCGCTCACGGGCGTGGCCATCTTGTTTTCACTTATCCCGCCCGCGATGCTTTCTTCCTGTTCCGGGTCACGCAATACATGCTCGCGCCAGTTCGTGGTACGTATTTCCTGTTCAGGAAAACATTTACTTGTTCGCGCCGCTTTTTTGCGTGCTTGGGGAGAAAGAAAATATTGCGCAAACTTGCGCACGTGGTCGCAATGGGCGCGGCCATCTTGTTTTTCACTATTGTATGGTTCTGTGGCCTGATTTTGAATCCTCCCTGTAGCTTTGCAATCCTTTGTTTCCATCCACTTTTTAAAAATCTTTTTTATTTATTATCTCTCCAACTATTTTCCTGCTTCTATATTTTTGGTTTTTGTCTACTTTTTTGAGTTTTTAGCTACTTTGTCACTCTTTTTTTTTTATTCCCTTCTATTTCCTTTACTTACTTTTTAAATGTTATTACCATTTCTTTCCCCCCCCGCCTCTCTCTCCCCAGAACCATGCCAAAGGGTAGGGCTCGCCGCAGCCAGAGCCGCGACCGCCTTCCTTGCGGACGGCGGCGCCCACAAGGGGTGCAGGCACAGGCCTTATTTGGAGAGGTGGAGTTGGCTGCACTTATCTTCTTTGTGCAGCGCCACCTCCCCTCGACCATCGCCGCAGGTGGCAGGCCTGGGTCCAGGTACGGGCTCCGGAAGCGCCGACAGCGCTGGAGGAAGGTGCACCGGGCAGTGTTCTGCTGCTCTGGGGTGCGGCGCAATTGACGCACCGGTGGTCCGACATCCTGGATCATGAGAAGGACCTGCTGGACCTGCTAGGAGTGGAGGTCCCGGGTCTTGGTGAGTAACTATTTAATTATTACTGCTTTGTGTCTGTTCTTATGCTCTGTTATATATTGCGAATATCTTTTTTTCTTCCAACCAGCTACAATGTCGCTGCTTACATTCCAGGTTAATTAGGTTTACAAGTCATCTGTGATTGTTATGACACAGGTGCTCCTCTGCGCTACTACTAATCTTACTTGTTTGCAACTTTGCGCTCGTTTAGCGTGATGATGTAAGAGTTTATTTTAGAGAAATTAAGTTACGTAATGCTATAGTGACTCTAGTCCTTACTTTGTCCTGTCACTAAGAGATGGGGGCGGATTGATACTTAGTTTTAGTTACTTTGTATGAGTTTGTAATTTTTTTAGTGGTATGCGTGATGCCCCCTCAGTTACGTCATGTGCTGCTGGTACCCCAGTCTTTACTAGAACCTTTTCTAGTTTGTTCAATGAGTGGTGGTAATAGGCTTAGCACTAGCAGAACATTAGCATCTATCAATCAACCCAAAATTCGGTGTATACAAATCATTTAGTCATGTGTCCTCCATTTGACCATATGCATTGTTGAGGACTAAAAGAAGTGGAAATGCATACTTAATGTACAATTGGCATGCCTGGAATAGGTGGGCTAGGTCGGGTGGTACGTCGTACTTATGTTTAGTTAGTATTCTGGAATCAGAATGGAAGAGTGGATTAGTGTTGATAAATAGGAAGCAGTCGATCCACGAATCCCCCGATACTATTTGTTGACCAGATGAGATCTGTCAATTTAGTTATTGCAATTGTTGTTTACATAAGTGGTTTTTGACCGTTCTTGAAAAATATTTTATTTGTTTTACACCATCCATCAATGTTTGTCTCTTTCTTATATCTTTCCTGTTCAGCACCCAGTGTCGTAATTTGGCGATGGCCGAGTTAGCGCTTAGCTGTGCTACACGTTTTCCCGCTTAACTTGACTATACTCGGAAACGCCATTTTGTGTGTTACGGCGGCCATCTTAGATCATAAGCGGCCTCATGGCCAGCATGGCCTTTAGTCCGTTGTCCGTGCCATTGACCACTCGAGTTTGCCCAGCAACAGGCTATTTTTAGTACTGGTCAAGCCCGTACATGCGCAGTCCCCACTGACCAGTCACCCCTCAGGAATGTGCCGCCAAACTGACCAGCGGGGTTGTAACCCCTCCAATGAGCTGGCTGTGTTCCAAAAGATGACCATATATGTACATAACGCTTTGTAACTTTGTACCGCCTATTGTTTTATTACCTGCAAATTGTATAAAAGAGCGAGTCACACCGATGTTCGGTGTGATACTTCTTGCATTACCGAAGGGTGCTGTAGGAATGTACCACCACCCCATGAGGTCTTAATAAACTTGTTCTTTGAATTTTTCAGTTTCCGTGCCAACAGTTCTTTCGATGTAAGTGGGTTATCTTCGGAGCATGTAGGCCTTGGGAACCCGATACTACAAATTGGCGACCACGAAGGGACTCATCGGCGACTCGGATGCCCGAAGGAGAGGTCGTGACGAAGGTTTGGACACTCGCCATGGACGCGCGCTGCCACTGAGTGACCCGAGTCTTGGCACCCACGGTGTTTCTTCCTTTCCTTCCGATTTGACCTTCCAGGTGGCGCCGTTCTCCGACTGAGTTTTCGATCGTCTGTGTCGCTGGATAAAGTGCCGTTTGGCTGATTCGATTAAAAAGACCTTGGCAGTTGGAACCTGGACCTATGATACTTTGGGTAAGATTTGTGATCGGTAAGGTAGTCTGCGGACGCTTACTGAAGTTCTATGACCTATGATTTTGATTTGAGTTAGCTAACATTTGTGAATTTGTGAACTTTGAATATATATGTGTAGTGCACTTCACATAGGCAGGCATGTAGAGATGTTTCTCTAATTTTGTTTTTTTTCACTTTGAGCGGCACGTTTGTGTGAAGTACTGTAAGTGCCATTTTTTACGGTATCGCGCTTTCGTGATACTTTTTGAACATGCCTGTTTTAAGCACACTCCGAGGGATGTGCTGTCTTGGAAATGGTACCACAATTAGGTTAGCGGAAGCACAGCCGGCTCCCCCAGAAGGAACACCAAATAGGGACATGTATATCAAATTTGGCCTTCCCCCTATAATGTACAGTAAATTATGGAATAAGTACACTAAATCGGATCCTGAATTGCAATGGCCTCTACATGGGTCGTTCGATTTGCGTAAAGTACAGTTTGTGGAGCAATGTTTGTTTCAACGAAGGTCTAGACAAAACATGTTTGATTGTGTACGAATGTGGGAGAAAGCGGTGCGTGAGCGAATGAAACGTGAAGTTGCCTTGGCGGACAAAGAGCAGCGCAAGGCTGCTCGAGATAAGGCTTTACAGCTTGAGGAAAAGGAGGCTCAGGAAAAGAAAGAGAGGGAGGAACGGGAACGCAAATTGCAAACGACTGGTCAATTCCCTATTCGTCGACCGCTTTATCCTGTCCTTAATAATGAAATTGATGATTTTTCATTGCTAGATCGATCACCGCCTCCGTACGTTTCGCCGACGGCTCCAACTGCAGACTCGGACGAGGACGGACAGGATAAGCCAGGAAAGAAGGGTGTATCTGGTGTCAGGTTTTCTGCGGAGAGATCCGCACATTTACGTAGTTGGGCTCGTAGAGTGAATACGAATTTTATTTCTCAGTCTGAACTTGTTACTGAAAGGGGTAATTGGACAGAACAAGAATTACTGTATTTTTTGGCTACTTTGGCTAATGAAGCTGTTACCGCATATCGTCAATTTTCAGATACGCTAGAACCTAAGGCTGTGTCAGTTCATCGTGAGAATCTGGATAAAGGTTTATTTGATTTTGCAGATGTCGATGCCTTTTACAAGCAACTGATCCAGCTGCGAGATGAGACTGCCAGATTGCGGGAGGAGCGGAAAAAGAATAAGGAGTCCGGGCAGGAGTCTAATGGGCAATCTAAGGAGTGTTCTCTCCGGGGTTCAGATAAGAGTTCTGCGATGCATGTTATGCCTATGCGTGAAGCCGCACCTTTGTATGTTCCACCAAAAGGGGAAGGTACAGATGATGATAAAATGTCAAAGGATGCGAAGGGGTATTTTATATATAACTGGGTGTATACGCCTTGGAATAGAGCGGATGTTATGGCGTTGAAAAATTCTTTACCTGACCTTCGTAAAAATCCGGCAGCGTTCTATGAAGGGGTGGAAGGGGCTATTTCGTCTTGTGTGATGACTCTTGTTGACATAGACCTGTTTTTTGGGTTAATACTTCCGCCTGATATGTGGAGACAAATTCGTAAAAATAATGATGAGACAATACTTGGGGGAACATGGAAAGAAATAAATGCAGCTGATTTAGACAGGGAACCGGCATGTAAGCCTTGCCAGTTGATTTTAGACCTCCCGGCGGCTATTTTGATTAAATTAAAAACGCTCGTACCTTCTAAAAAGATCGATTGGACTATGTTAGCCTCGTGCAAACAAAAGCCAGATGAAACGGTTTCAGATTTCTTTACACGCTTCGAAGAGGCGTTTCATGATTACAGTGGTCAATCTTTAACAGACGATACAGGTCGGCATTTGTTTGTAGATAAGTATGTGGCCAATCTCCTGCCGGAGATTGCAAAGCGATTGAAATCGAGTGAAAGTTCCTGGGCCACGGCGACCCCTGCGTCTTTGTTGACTATGGCTCAGTATTATGAGCGGCAGGAGTTGGAGGCTAAAGAAAGTGTTGATAAAAAAGCGAAAGAATTGAAAACGAAGGTGATGTTGGCACAGGTTCATGGAACACAGGGTAGAGGGAATGAAAGAGGTAGACGAGGTGGAGGAAATACGTCGTATGGTCGTACGGACATAGCGGAGGATCAATGTGCTTATTGTAAAGAGTTTGGGCATTGGGCTGAAGATTGTCCGGTACTTCGTGAACAACGTAGCCAGCGTGGTCGAGGAGGCGGTAGGTCGCGGGGCGGTTATGCGGGGGCGAGAGGTGGTGGAGGTGATCGTGGAAGGGCTGAAGAGAGGGGCCGTGGCCAGGACGAACGAAATACTTTTGACAGACGAAACCAATATCAGATATTGGAGGGTGAGAATGTGGAGCACCAGGATTATGTGCATGCATAGGACTGCGTAGGATGGGGTACGGAACCAATTGAAGTGCCGGTAGATCAGGAGGGTCCATATGTGACAGCGGCCATTTTGGGTTCTACTGATCAATTCCTAGTCGACACCGGAGCTACTCGTAGCGCTTTGTCAAAGAAATTGGTTCCGAGGGCTCCCCTGTCTGGCGAAATGATAACATGTGTAGGGTTCGATGGCACACCCTCCCCTAGCCCATTGTCAAAACCCCTTGCACTCTGTCTTGACAAATTTTTTAGTTTTGGTCAATTTTTGCTATCGCCCTATACACCAGATAATATCCTGGGCATTGATTTGCTTAAATATTTTCGAGCAACGATACAGTGCGCTCCTGAGGGAGTGCGGGTCATCCTGAATGACAATTACCCTGACCCAAATAGGTTTTATACTATACTAGATGTTCCAGCTTTGGCCTCTCTCCCGCACACGTTATGGGCAACCTCAGACACGGATGTGGGGGAGATGCGTATTCCACCTATTCATATTACTGTTAAGGAGGGAGTCTCTCTGCCACGGGTGCCACAGTATAAGATTTCGAGGGAAGGTGAAATTGCCCTGACTCATATTGTTCAAGATTTGATAACTGCAGGAGTGGTGGAAGAAGTTCCTTATAATGTCTGTAACAGCCCCATTCTTCCGATCCTTAAGAGAGATACTGATGACAAAGTCTATCGGTTTATTATTGACTTGAGGGAAATTAACAAAATTGTCATTCCCCAATACCCAGTGGTGTCCGACATTACGGCTTTGCTCACACTGGTACCACCAACGGCAACGACCTTTAGTGTAATTGACTTGAAAAATGCTTTCTTTTCCATCCCTGTCCATCCCGATAGCAGATATCTGTTTGGCTTCACGTTAAATAATAAATCGTATAGATTTTGTCGTGTTCCTCAAGGTTACACTGAGAGCCCGAGTATCTACAGTCAGGCTTTGAAAAGACAGCTTGATTCCTTTGAGTTACAGTCGGGAGTTATCCTTATCCAATATGTGGATGACCTTCTGCTTGCTGCAGATTCTTATGCACAATGTGAGGAGAGTACGATTGCGCTGCTTTCTTTTCTGGCGCAGAACAATCATAAGGTTTCTAAGAAAAAGCTGCAATACTGTAGACCCAAGGTGACCTACCTCGGTCATCTTTTGTCTAAGGAGGGGCGTGCATTAACATCAGATCGAATTCAGGCGATTTTAGATACACCAGTCCCCCGCACACAGAGAGATGTACGCGCCTTCATAGGGTTAACGTCCTTTTGTAGGCAGTGGATCATGGGGTTTTCGCACATTATAAAACCCTTGCTAGCGTTATTGTCCAAAGCTACGCCAATGCCTCTTGAATGGACAGATGAATGTCAAAATGCTTTTGAACAATTGAGACAGGCCCTTTGCTCTGCCCCCGTATTAGGTACACCAGATTACACGAAGATTTTCACATTGTACGTACACGAGAAAGATGGGTGCGCGTTATCAGTGTTAGTGCAGACACACGGGGACAAGCAGAGGCCATGTGCGTATTTTTCTGCCATCCTTGATCCTGTAGCACGAGGGTTACCTGGGTGTTTTCGAGCAGTTGCAGCAACAGCAGTAGCTATACGGCAAAGTGAGGGAATAGTGTTATCGCACAAATTGTTGGTGTTAGTTCCCCACGCAGTAGATGCCCTGTTAAATCAAACAAAGACCCAATATCTCACGAGTGCACGGTTAACAGGATATGAGCTTACACTGTTGGCGCCACATATCACACTGAAAAGATGTGCTACCCTCAACCCTGCCACTTTATTGCCCTATCCGGTCGAGGAGGGTCAGGAAGAAAGACATCATGACTGTGTTTTCCTGACCGAGGAACAGACAAAGGGTCGTGTTGACTTACAGGATATGCCACTTCCAGATGTGGATGGGGAACTGTGGGTTGATGGGTCGTGTTTAAGGCTGCCAGATGGCACGACTTCCGCAGCCTATGCGATCACGACACTTAAGACAGTGGTGGAAACAGCTAGAATACCACAGAAATCGGCTCAAGCAGCAGAGCTGATAGCTTTGACAAGAGCCTGCGAACTGAGTGCTGGCCTATGTGTGAACATATACACAGACAGCCGGTACGCCTTCGGAGTAGCACATGACTTCGGCCTACTCTGGAGAGAGCGTGGGTTTTTGACTTCTCATGGAGTACACATTATGCACGGAGAATTGGTGCGTGATCTCCTAAATGCGTTGCTTTGTCCAAAGAAAGTAGCGATAATAAAATGTAGCGCCCATAAAAAGATCACCGATGAAGTGGGTCAAGGAAATGCCTTTGCGGACAGTATAGCGAGACAAACGGCTATGTCCCGAACTGACTCCCCCATGTACGTGACAAAATCCCAAGCTGAGCGATGGAATGATGCTAGAGCGGAGATATTGGATATTCAGAAATCAGCTACTGAATCAGAACTTACGGCATGGGCAGCAGATGGGGTGCTAGATGATGAAGGGTGTTGGAGAAGCAAGGACATGGAGAAATGGAAATTGCCTGCAGCTTACTTGCAAGCAATGGTTCAGATGACGCATGGGTTGGCGCATGTGGGGGCTCTTGCAATTACTCGACTGTTAACACGAGTTTGGGAGCATCCCGAGATTGCTAATACTGTCAAGAGAGTAGTGCAGACCTGCCTGATATGTTTGCAGCACAATCCTGCAAAGGGGACCCATACTCCGAAAGGAGGGTTTGTTCCACCTTCTGCACCATTCGAGGTACTTCAAATGGATTACATTCAGCTTGAGCGCTGCAATAACCTTAAGTATGTCTTAGTGGTGGTGTGTGCCTTTAGCAAATGGGTTGAGGCCTTCCCCACGAAAGATAATACAGCTTTGACAACAGCTAAGGTTTTGCTCAAGGAGTATTTCCCTCGATTTGGAGTTTGCAAATTTTTGTGGAGTGATAATGGGCCTCATTTTGTCGGGAAAATTGTGGAGTATGTGTTGAAAGGCTTGGGGATTCAGCAGAAGTTTCATGCTGTGTTCCACCCTCAGTCAGCAGGTCTTGTCGAGCGGTATAATGCCACGTTGAAACTAAAACTGGCTAAGATTGTGGCGTCCACGTCATTGAAATGGCCGGATGCCTTGCCGCTAGCATTGCTCTCTCTCAGATCGGTCCCCCACTCTCGAACAGGCCTCACACCATATGAAGTGGTGTTTGGAAGGCCTATGAATATTTGGGGGGTGCCTAAGCCGCGATTGATACATGATGTGCCTTGTATAATGATGAACGATTATTTGGCACGATTAACAAATGATTTACTTTCTATTCACCAACAGGTTCGAGAAGCGCTCCCTGAGAACTCTACTGGAGAAGGCCATGATCTTCGCCCTGGTGACCACGTCATGATTAAGTCGTTTGAGAGGGCGAACAGCTTGGAACCAAGGTGGAAAGGCCCGAGCAGGTCCTCCTGGCGACTCGAACAGCTGTACGAGTGACCAATAGGAAGCGGTGGATACATTCAACACACTGCCGTCGTGTCTCTCCTGATCTGGTGAATCCTGCTGTGTTGACCGACTTCCAAGAGATTTTGGAGAAAGAAAAGAGCCCAGCTGTGACATCGGCCGAAGTTGAGGGAGCCTTCCCGGACCACACTGCTTCTGGACGAGAGCGCTATAATCTGCGGCCACGATAAGAAGATTTTTTGGGTTTTCGAGACTGGTTGGTTACCGCTCTGGGGTTTGTGAAACGGAAGCCGGGAATCTCAAGGGGGGGGATCAGTTCTGCCAAGAGTAGCGACACCCGTCTTGACCCCGGAGAAGAAAACAACGGCTACCTCAGAGCTCAGCACCGTATTTTTCTTTTTTTAGGTGTAATACACACACATGTACATTTGAGACTTTGTGAACTTTTCGAACCACTTAAGACTTTGAAAAATAATTGAACTATGGCGTCTTCTGCATCACGGGACAAAAGAATACTTGGTGCCATCTTCTTTGTCTTAACGATTGTGGTAATAGCAGTGATAGCTTGGGTAGTTGAACTTGTGGTGCCTGCACGTGAACATTTGCTGCCGACTACCCCGGCTCCATCTGAACATTTTCATTTTACTTTGCCTTACCATGAAGAACGGCACCAACAGACTTATTTGAACAATAGCTTTATTCAAATACTGCATCATACGCATAACATGACAAACACGTCTAATTGCTGGGTGTGTGGGATGTTGCCTGGGCACCAGAAGAAAGGGGGCACTCCACTCATTCCACTCCCGTTCTCACATAATGGATCCTGCAATGCTTGGTACACTCTCCTCTTCACTTTGAGATGGCCAACAAAAGGGGGGGTGCTTTTCCGTTTGAATAAAGTATGTTACCATGACCGGGATGGGTATCCACGAGCTGAGGGTACTCGATTCGAATGGGAGGAGTACCGCCCCGATAATGTGTCTGCCCCACGTGTTTACAGCAATCAACGTAACATTAATGTCTCTAGCTCACATGTTATTAATGTTATTGCCACTAAAGCTGATTTGTGTATACGCAATAAAGGTACAATATCGGTTGGGAAAAGCGAATGCAATACTACATTCACGTTTGACAGCCCGAATGGCATATCGTTTGTAGCATCTCGAAATACGTATTTTATTTGTGGAACGAAGGGTTATCATCAGCTCCCGTTGGGATGGTTAGGCACTTGCTATGTATCTTTTGTACTGCCCCCTGTATTTATTGCCCCACTAATGTATCATAATGATTATATTCTGTATCATGATTTCGTGCTGAATCGTGCTAAACGTGCTGTTGTTCTGGACGACATCGACCAGACGGACACTGCTTTGCAACAGTATGTGGACTTCAATTTGGGACTGTTTTCCTTTGTTGGAGCTGCTTTAAATAGTCGAAAGATACGACGACTGACCCGTGTAGTTGAGGCTGTAGAAAATGATACTGCCATCGCATTAGGGAATATTACTGAAGAACTTCAGATTTCTAGGATTGTTACGCTCCAGAACCGAATGGTTCTAGATGTAGTTCTAGCTGACCGTGGGGGGGCATGTAGAATCATCGGAAGCAGCTGTTGTGTATATGTACCTGACAATTTACCATCTGTTTATGATGCCATTTCGAAATTGCATAAGATAGCTGCTAAAATACACCCGGATAATGGAACTTGGACTCTTTCAGGGTGGTTCTGGTCAATGCTTACCACTTGGGGTTGGAAATTGCTAACGATTTTATGCATCATTGTGGGGATACTGTTTGGTGTATGCTTATGTATTCAATGTGGCCCTGCTTTATGTTCTATGTGCTTATCGGCTTGCATACCATCAAGACGAGCTCTTGCCCATGATAAAATGATGCTTCATAAAGAAGTAACCCAAATAATGCTAATCGATATTGAAGATGAACACCCTGATTATGTTCACTATGAGGTAGCTTCAGCTAAACGCTAAAAGGGTCGTCTGTCGTAATTTGGCGATGGCCGAGTTAGCGCTTAGCTGTGCTACACGTTTTCCCGCTTAACTTGACTATACTCGGAAACGCCATTTTGTGTGTTACGGCGGCCATCTTAGATCATAAGCGGCCTCGTGGCCAGCATGGCCTTTAGTCCGTTGTCCGTGCCATTGACCACTCGAGTTTGCCCAGCAACAGGCTATTTTTAGTACTGGTCAAGCCCGTACATGCGCAGTCCCCACTGACCAGTCACCCCTCAGGAATGTGCCGCCAAACTGACCAGCGGGGTTGTAACCCCTCCAATGAGCTGGCTGTGTTCCAAAAGATGACCATATATGTACATAACGCTTTGTAACTTTGTACCGCCTATTGTTTTATTACCTGCAAATTGTATAAAAGAGCGAGTCACACCGATGTTCGGTGTGATACTTCTTGCATTACCGAAGGGTGCTGTAGGAATGTACCTCCACCCCATGAGGTCTTAATAAACTTGTTCTTTGAATTTTTCAGTTTCCGTGCCAACAGTTCTTTCGATGTAAGTGGGTTATCTTCGGAGCATGTAGGCCTTGGGAACCCGATACTACACCAGGGGCAGGCAGACACAGACAGGGAGTGGGACTCAGTCGGTGGGAGAACCACACCAGGACGACACCGACGAGGACTCCTCTTCTGGCCCTAGTAAGTCTTCTTGTTTTTAATAATAATTTTTATTCCATAACGTTTACTGCACCATATTTTTCCCAAACTATTGTTTCAGTTTCCTAATGCTATTTTTTACCAACAATCATCCTTCGATCTGTACTGTTTTGAACATCTTGTTATCCCTGCCTCTGCTATGATGACTCTCTGTACTACTGCTACTACTATTAGTCTGTCTGTACTGCAGTAGCTAAGCTTGCCCAGTTGGCCACTCTTTATTTAAAAGGTTGTAAATAAAACTCAGATTCACCAGTAGCTCGGGCCATTGAGTCCATTCCTTTGTGTCGTCCTCTTGTACTACTTCTAGTCTTATTGATCTTGAGTCTTTGTTAATCTTGAGGCCTTGACAATTCACACCAACAAATGCCCAAGCAGATTTATTACTATTTGCTATGATAGGACATACTACTACTGTTGTAGGGATTTTACACATACAGACCTTTGCACAAGAAAATAGGATGTTGGACCTTCCTCACACACCTCAATCAGAAGTTCAGAACCCACCACAATCCCCTGCCCGACTAGTAATAGTAGTGTCTTGTCATAACTATTAGCTCTCCGAACCCTCTCCCCAAGATACCCAACAAGTAGACAACCCAGAACATAACACACCCAACCTCTCAGTCGTGGAAGCAATGCACATGCTTCCTTTAATTTGCTCACTCGTGTAAGTCCACACCAAATACCACCAAGTCTATGTAAGTTCAAAATGTTTATTGACAAGCTCTGTACATTAACATAAACATTGTTACACTTATTTACAGTTAATTAAATCATGATAACTGAACAGTGGTGGAAGCACCACCATCCTCTAGGTAGGAATTTAGTTTATATGAATTTATAACTGAAGATCTCTGAGTGAAGGGACCCCTCACCTTAGAAGAACCTAGTACTGGTAGTTGTTGCATCATAACCTCTGCAAAGCTCTGGTTCGTAGAAGGGAATCTTCCGTCTGTAATGCGAAAAATGAAATGGTGCGCGTTAGTATATTGCAAGCATTTCTCAGCCGTGCCAAAAAGTGTAGCATTTATGGATCAGCAATATGGACTAACAGTACACCAGAACTTCATAAAAAAGTGGCTTGTTAATGTTTGGTTGACCGCTTGTATGCAGCGCTTAGACAGCAGCAGTCTGAGGTCATGTGGGCTCAAAGGTGTCTTCTACAACAAGCTGAAAGGTAACATCACATGTGCAAAAATAAAAGACACAAAGGTAAAATGGTTGCATGGCTCGGGCTAACTAAGCAAAGGCTAGAATGACCCTATGGACCATATATAACTACTAGTGTCTACTCGACTATTACCTGATTTGTACTAGTGATGTATGTTATATACTATTAACTCATTTTTCAATCTTGCTGCTGACCAATAGGGGGAGGTGTATATGACGCCTAAAAAATGTGTAATGTTTTCTAGGCGCACTACCCACGACCACCATTGCTGGGGCCAGCCAAGGCGACACGGAAGGAGAGGATGTAGCAGTTGCCGAGGATACCGATGGAGCGGTAGGGGGAGAGCCAGCACCAGTGGCGAGCGGTGGTAAGTTAGATTCATAATCCTTAACTATTGTTGACATTACACTCACTGCTAGGGTTGCCCCCGCCAGGCCAGCGGTAGTCACCGCCGACCCCGCAGGGGCAAGCCTCCCGCCATCCCTGTAGAAAAGACCCCCGCCATATTACAATTGCTGGGGGGTCCGCGGCGGATAGAAACGGTCTGCCGATTTTCCGCACAGTTGACATGTCGACCGGGTGGAAAAGGTTTCTATATATGGTGGTGGTGCCTGAACACACCACCAGCCATATCTGCATTTTGGAATGCCTTTCCGTGGCGGCATTGCCGCCATGGAAAGGCATGCAGAGTATGCTTAGGGTGCCCGTTGTGGGCCCCCATTGAGGGTACCTACCTATGCTATGTTACACCCTGCCTTTCAAAGCACAACGTGGCAGGCTCCGCGCGGGGCCTATCACATTGTGCTTGGAAAAGCACAACATGTATTTTTAGCATTGCGGCGGGTGGTGCTTTCGGCACCGCCCACCACAATGTTAAAAATACAGGATGCGCCCGCCACTGTGGCGTGCGCATCGTACCTGTCCCCACGGGACCCCCCCCCCTTATGGTGGGTGGTCCCTTTTTGGCGTGAGGATGGCGGGTGGACTTTGTCCGCCCGCCATCCGATGTCCTAAGTAAGTAAGTATTGTTGTCAACGTTTGAAGAGTGAAGAAGACACCCTTTAATTGGCATAGGGGCAGGCGTATTGAGTAACCAATGGCCTCATCTATCTATGATTTCAACTCCGCTTTGAAAATTTTATGGAGAAGACTAAAAGTCAGATCAGATCACCTGGTGTTCAACTAAAAAGTGAAAGACGGGTGGAAGGAAGAACGGGCGAGATTTAATAAATGTTATGTACTTACTGTGATTTATAGTGCTACCATGCCACTATGTGTATAACTATAACTTGTCTTACTGTTTTTCTAAAACTATATTTTACAATTGTCTTGTTTCTTTTTGATATACAGCTACTCCTTCCAAGGTTGAGAGGAAGGAGTTGGCCGCCAAGGCACGGCGCCGGAAACTGGAGGCAATACAGCGAGACTACCTGCGGCTGGTGGTTTTGGCGGAGGAAGAGGAGGAGACTGCTGCAACACTTGAAGCCTCCTCCAGTGCCCCGGGCCCCAGCCACCGCCCTCCAGCGGTACAGCACCACCGTCTGGCGGCCGCCCGCCACCCTAGCCACAACACCATCTCTGGTGCCCCTCACCACTGTTGCTCCTGCTGCCGCTCTCTCAAGCGCTGTGTCCGCCGTTTAGAGGAGCAAATGCGTGTCGTCCTCCAATCCCGCCGCCAGTCCCTGTCTTAGTTCAGCCCCTTTTTTAAATTCTTGTTTGGGTGGGTGGGAATTGGGCGTTGGGGATTTTTGGACATTTGGACTTCAGTTTCTTTCTTACGGACATTGGTTGGGGTTAGGGAGGGGGGTGGGTCAGCTTTTGTGGGTTTCCGTTTTACATAGTTTATTTTTGTTAGGGTAAATTAAATCTATATTTATACTATACATGCAATGTTGTTAATGTTTTGTAGGTGGAGTTACTGTTTTACATCACACTGCTGGTACAGGTCCGCCCTTAGCCAGTGTTTGATTTCAATAATTGGCTGACTGTGTAAGACACAAACAGATAGATGTGACACCCCTCACTGATTGAGTTGTCCTACCAGTACTTTGTCTCTCTCTTCTAGTCTATGCATTCTTTATCTGGACTCAAAGGGGTGTGTGAATGCATTGACAACATGTCCATTATTAATTATGCCTTCCCCAAACTTCTCTTACCTTTGCTTGATGTTTAACTTGGGCACAGCGATGGCTGCGTGGTGAAGATGGTTTCCTTTTTCTATTCTAACATGCCATGATTGGGGTGGTGGTGGTGGTGGTGGTAGTAGTAGACACTGGCAGGGCAGCAGCATTTGCAAAAAAAGAAAATGAGACAGTCCGTCGTCTTTGAGAGACTGGGCAGGACCAGGGATCAGGACAGTTCAGTCCGATACAGACGGAATAAGGTATTTGTCATTGGGAAAATGCCTACTGAATATCAGTGGAGGGAAAAGCTGTGACTATACTGGCACTCCC
This sequence comes from Lissotriton vulgaris, assembly GCF_964263255.1. Taxonomy (NCBI): domain Eukaryota; kingdom Metazoa; phylum Chordata; class Amphibia; order Caudata; family Salamandridae; genus Lissotriton; species Lissotriton vulgaris. The sequence goes on from NC_141699.1 coordinate 587,065,081, forward strand.
TGATAGGCACATGGGGTCTGTTTGACTGATTCCGGCTGGTCCGGGGAGAACTCCAGTCCGCGTTTTCCTGGCCACGGTTGCAAGCAGCAGTGAGGTGTAGTGAGGCGAGGCGGAGGAGCTGTGCGAGCAGCGTGGGGAGAGCAGCTGTGACCTGGCCGGAGAGTCGACCTTGCCGAGCCCGAAGCAGAAGCCGCAGAAAAACTTCGGAGAGCGAGATGTCCAAAGCCGCCTGGAAGCTGCCGAAGCCACTGATCCCTCGCTTTACCCCCTGCCGCGCAGCCACACACCTCCTGTAACATCAGTGACCGGGCCTCCTGAGCTCCCCGAGCTCCAGACCCAGCAGCAGTGGTAAGCCCTTGGCCCCCCTAGGGCACATACACATACGTTTGCCTATTTGCTCGAAAGTGACATCGCCGTGGGGCCACCTATCGGGGACATTTTTGCCCCGCTAGTTTCGCCGTTGGCCGTTCTGTCCCCTCCGCCGCCGCTGCAGCCTCTCCTCAGCACAGCACGGCTGGCGGGGAGTGGAGGGGGTTCAAGTCATGTGATTCTGTGCCGCACCGGAACCTGAAACTGCCCCCAAACATGACCAGAGGCACACAAACTCAAGCTGTGCCCCCCCGAAGCCCGGGCAAAGGCCAACAGGAACCACAAAAGGTCGGGCAGGACCGGGCTCCTCCTCTGATGACATTGTGCTGAAAAGTCCTGACTACGCTCAAGGTGTGAATCCACCTATTTTACTCGAGAGCCAACCCCGGGGCACACAGCGTGGATCTCATAGCCAGTGGTATATTAACTATTTGTTAACCCCGATCATTAGACTCATTGGAGTGGGACTACGGGCAAAAGGAAGAGCATGGAAGGAGCGGGCGGGCTGGAGAGATGGCTAATCCTACGAAGCAGAGAAAGGGAAAGAAAGCTAAGCGGATGCCAAGACATGCTGCCACAAACTGTATTATTGACCGCATAGACACTATTATTGAGGAATGTCATGTTATTCTGACGGATGATGTGAATATAGATCAGGGCGGGAGAACCAAGCACTACAAGAAAGGGCTTGATCAAAGTGGACTCCCCGATAATCCTCTTCCTACCATTCCTGCCATGTTTTGGTCAAAACAAACGATCCCAGATACAAACACTAAGGCAGGTGGGGAGGCAGGATCCTCCTCGGCTAAGCAAAATACAACTGATGTCTGCGTAAAGGTCTGCAACGAATGTGTGTCAACCCACTGTACCCGGGAGAAAGAGGTTGCTCGAGTAAAATGCTCGAACAGATTCTCGGTTTTAGCAAATACCCCAGTGGAGATTAAAGTACTAGAGCCAACGCAAAACCCCAGGGCCGTAACCATGACTGGTTTAAATTCAAGCCAAGGTCTAGATGCTTGGAGTGATAGGGACAGAATGGCCCCTAAAAACATTGAGGACCTAGCAAGTTTAGTTTCCCTTTTGAGAGACGAAATTGATGTCATGAAGCACATGATCTCAAACCTACTTGGTATAATAAAACATGGCACGGCTAGGGGGACCGTCAGTGCCGGGATGCTGGCCTAGGTAATGAGAACTTATTCCCATTGATAACTGGTAACGGCATTGACAAGGGCACAGGAAATACAAGCATTGGTGAGTGCTGTACTAATAGACCCAGTAGCAACATACACAGTACAGATAGTTTATCCAAAAAATATGAAACCTCCACCCTAAAATCGAGTATAGGCCCTGATAAGCGACCACCACATCTAAACCAGGGACTGAATAAGGAGCCTCGATTTGCTCCCAGATTACAGGGTTCCGCACAGGCATCAGGTGGTACGAAGTCCATCCCCTCAACAGCCTACTTGGGTAACTACCAGTACCAGAAAGGCGATTCTAGCCCAAACAAAATCTACATGAACAATGTCCCTAAGATAGAGGCAGGGAGAAATAGTAAACTGGAAGGAGCAGACTCTCTGACAAATAAGGCCATTCATTGGCTGCAGCACGTCAGAGGCTGCCGCTCAATCATTATGGAAGACATCATTAATGTCAAGAGGTTAACCTCCCCTCTAGAAAGATTCGATGTGATCGAATTAACTCTCTGCTCTGAATCTCTGGCTGAGAACTTATTCTCACTAGTATTTAGATCTAGCCCCCCAGTCCATTATAACATTCAGCTGAGGAAGACTTGCTCCTCATCCCAGGCACACAGGAAAGATAGGTGGAGGATGATGGGGGAAGGTAGTATGGAGGGAGTCTAATGACTTCAGCAGTATCTTCCCAAAAGCCTCGACATTGCTACTGTGGGTGTACCCTGTGGCAGCGCTGCGCTGGCAGTGGCACATGTCGAGCCTGGTAAAGGGTGGGGAAGTGGGCCAAGGGCCACAAAACATGCTAGCAACAAGAATCTATCAGGCAATCTACTTAGCAGGGCTCCCCTGGTACCATGTGAAACGATAGATCGTGACCAGAGCAGGGTTGGGCAATCGATATCAAACCAATCTAGGGACGTAAGTCCCCTTCTTTCAATTGATTTAGATACTGGGGTGGGCTCATTTATCTCATGGAACGTGGCTGGTATGAAATCTAGGTTGGAATCGCCAGAGTGGCTTCAATTCATCAACAACTACGATGTCTGTGTCTTCCAAGAGACCTGGTCATGCGAACCCCAGTTCGCACTGAGCTACCTGAATTTCTATATTCCAGCAGTGAAAGGGGCTAAAGGTCGCCCAATGACTATCTGGATTCGACAAAATCTATTTCCTAAAATTAATGAGCTACCTACTAGGAGTAACGATATCCAGCTCATTAGATTTCCTCTGGGCCCTCTGAGGAATCTTGACATCTACAACATATATGTCAGGGGGGCTAGAGGGCCTAAATCCCAGGTTTTAACGAAATTGGGCTCCCTCCTTGATCAGCACTCGAACGAGAACGCTGTGATCATTTCTGGGGACTTTAACCTAACTTTTGAACGCCTTACGATTTCTGAGTGTAGGTTAGAGGATGAAGAAGACCAACAATGGGGGATTCCATTTCTGGATCTAAAGCCCATAGCTTGGTGAACTGAAAGTATCATCCAGGTCAATGCTCTTTGCTAAGAAAAGGGTTTGAGGGCATTGAATGGTAGAACCTTGGGTGATAAGACTGGGACAGCCATGTTTGATATTGGGCGTCATGTAAGCAGAATTTACTACGTTTTATGTAGTCTGAAGCTCTGGCAGGAAATAGTGGACATGGTAGTCATGGGGAGAGTAGGAAGTGATCATAATCCCCTCTGTGTAACACATAAATTGTGGAAGGCCAACCACCCAGGGGCTGAGGCGGCAGCGTACTGCCCCCCAGATGTAGTTCCTTCCAACGACACTCGTAGGCTCAAATGGCCGCATATAGCGAATAAACCAGAGGTGATGGGCATTATTAGTAATAAACTTGACACTCACATAAAGGATGCCATTTGTCTGTCCTCATCGGACAAGGACTTGGCGCTTATACCCAGGCAACACGAGGATTTCTTTGAGGGTATTAGACCCTTTTTCTTCAAGTCAGTGAAAAAGGGTAAACATCCACCGCCCAAGCAGTTAAGTTGGTACAATGCAGATTGCAGGTCTGCTAGAGTATGTCTGAGTGCTGCCATTAGGAAAGGTGAGCCCGAAGGTGTTAGATCAGCTAGGCGAGAGTATAAAAAAATGTATACACCAGGCCAAGAAGCAGTGGGACGAACTCCATTGGCAGGATCTTAAGGCAGCTAGCGATAGCAAGGACACAAGATCATTTTGGAGCATTGTCAAATGGGGCAGAGGGGGTCCGGCTGATTCCCCAGCAAATTATGTTTCCCAGGATGAGTGGATAAATTATTTTAAACCTCAATATGCGTGCAACCGTAATGATATCCCTGTGGAAGTCGTAAAGTATGTTATATATTTGTATGGCCCTTTTGATGACAATGATGCTATGATTGCTCTTAATTCTCCGTCAGGGGGGAGAGCACCAGGCCCTGACGGGATTCCTGTGGATGTCTTCTTGCATGTTAAAGAACGTTGGGCCATGTACATTACATTGTTGGCCAATGCGGTTTCCCAGGGAGCTCCAGTTCCGAAATCATGGGGGAAGGGGCTGTAATAATTCCTGTCTACAAAAAAGGAAACGGAACGCAGCCTGGCAATTACAGGCCCATCAGCCTCATAGACACAATCCAAAAGGTGGTTGGGAGGATGACCCTAAACAAAATATTGAATTGGGTGGAAGAAAACAATATATTATCCACCTTCCAAGAGGGCTTCCGTAAATTTACCAGCACAATTGACCAGGTCTTCCGATTTGCGCTACTCCATTGGAAGACAGTGCTTTTGGGCAAGTGCAGCATTTATGCGGCATTCATGGACTTACGTGCCGCTTTCGATCTTGTCCCACGTTCCAAGTTATGGGCGGTTTTAAAAAAACTGGGTATGCCAGATGAAATCCTGACCCTGGTCATGAGGCTCCACAAGGCCAATTATGCTAAAATCCAGTGGGGTGGCCAGGGGAATGTCACTTCTGAATTTCCGGTCGAACGTGGAGTGCGCCAAGGCTGCGCAATGGCCCCTACACTCTTCTCGTTGTATGTCAATGGAGTGGTGGGCCGCATGACATCAGAAAACACAGATGCACCTAAGTTGGCAGGGGTCAGGATGCCAATGGTATTGTTTGCCGATGACACGCTCATTGTATCCAAAACTCAAAGTGGTCTACAACGCGCTCTGGCAGTGTTCGAGGAATTCTGTATTGACCACAGCTTGGAGGTTAATGTGGCTAAATCCAAGCTCATGGCATTCAACCCACACTCAAACTTTAGAGGGAAGTTCTATATGAGTGGGCAAGCTCTGGAAAGGGTCAATGATTTTGTGTACCTGGGTATGCATATAGAAAAAGGTAGCAGATGGGCTAAACACATACGTATGGCTGCCCTAAAACACCGCCAAGTCTCTGGGGTCTTGAACCTGGAACACAGTAAGTCGTCAACCAAGCCAATTAAGGCAGTGCTCCAGGTCTATGAAGCAAAAGCTCTGAGCTCAGCACTTTACGGCGCTGAGCTGTGGGGCTTCTAAAAACTGACTCCGCTATCTCTCTCTGAAAATAGATTTCTGAGGAATGTCACTGGTCTTCCACAGAGTACCCCATTGAACCCATTCAGGTACGATTTGGGAAGAAGGGCTATTGCAGATCTAGCGAGGCTACGCCCTATTCTGTACTGGAGGAGAATTTGGGTCTACGCCGGAGCTCTCACATTATCCTGAGGGCCTCATGGACGTCATTAATCTGGACGTCTTCCATAAGATTGGCTGGCTAAAAAAACTTTGTGAGATCCTGACGGGAATGGGTATGCGAGAGCTCTGGGAAGACCCGATGGCAGCTTTATTTCCATCAAAACAGATATTAAAAGAGATCTATTGGGAACGGGTGGCGTTCCGTGTTTGGAGTAACGCAGATTCTTCTGGAATCACGGGGTGTTTTTTAGAAGCAAAAGTTACTCCTAAATTGGAACCATACTGGGATTCCATCACTAAACCTGGTGATAGGAAGCTCTACTTCCAGCTTAGAGCTGGATCTTTGCCACTAAAATCCTTTACTGGAAGGTGGGCTGGAGCAAGTGTGGACACTTGCCAGAGACACTCAGAAACAGTTGCCCATTTTATGTTAGTTTGCCCTGCCTATGAAGGTCCCAGACGAGTTTGGCTAACCCCAATGTGTAGAACCATGGGTGAAAAAAGCAGTGCAGTAGCACTAAGAATAATATGCACCAGCACTTTGCCATTAATTTCGACGGTGGTAGCCAAATATCTGGGGTGGGCTTGGGCTATAAGGCTGAAGGCCTAGCTGTGATCTTTTTGTTTTCTTTAGGCTGAGCACAAAGCTGGAAATAGGCTCCAAGGGTGAATTTTACACTAATGCTTTTAAATTGTACCTTGACTGTTTTTACATTTCTTATTGTGTACAATGTATTTTTATCATGATCTTTTAGAATGTATACATTAATCAGTTTTAACATGTTTTAATGTGCAGTCCAGTAGACCATTATTCTTTTCTACTGTGTGCTTTCATGAGTGTAACTCGAATAAAGCTGAAATTGAGGAGTAGTAGAATGAAGTACAGTACAGAACTTACCGAGCAACAATAATATGCTAAATATTTTACAGCAAAACCTAATGGTGGTGGGGATAGCCTACTAGACAGAGTTACAAAAACTATAGTTGTGTTGAGTCACTTGACTAGGCCTACAGCGTAACAGTTAGTGCTCTGTATGAGGAATGCCAACAAATCCAATCAATGATGAGGTATATGTTCCTTTGTTAAATAAAAATCACCTCTAAAATATACTGCTCATGGGTGAGCAAGCAGAAGAAGGTCATCGCTCTGCCTTGAAATTGAAGTACTGTTGCTTTCGCCACATCCGCCCCAGCAAGCGTGTGATTAATTATTGGTGTACATTTAATTTAGTCACACATCAATAAGTCACTCAGCCCGGGGGAAGAGGGTTAGGGTTTGTTGAATGGATGGGAAGGGGGTATGGGGAAGGTTTGACAGTGAAAAACAGTATGCATGGACAAACAAACAACAATCTTTGAACACTACCATATCCATATCAATATGTTAAGGGAGAAAAAGGAAATGCAAGCATGATGATGATTGATAAGGAGACCCGGATTACATACACTTCTTGTTCTGTTGTTCCTGGCCTAATACTTTTACAGATAGCAAATAGAATGTTTAAATATTGGTAGGGATGAATCATAAACAGAGCAAACCTAATGAAAATAACAACAACAATAACAAGAACACACTGTTGTTAAGATTGTAGACAAAAAAATGAATACAATTATTTAAAAGAAGGTGAAAGTTGATACTGTTACTGTGTTATCCTGGTCAAAAATGTGGACTGGATTTGCATCTCGGCATTCCTCTTGGTCCTCTCGTCCATCAATCTTGGGTCTAGCCACTCGCCACTGCCCGCCTGGAAAAAAATAAGATTGGACAAAGGCAAAGCACATATCCATTCCAAACATAGCATTTTACAATTTAAGTTAATTAAAAGCACCGCAGTCATCCCACCGCTACACTCGACTCCACTTCTACACAGACATTTGGGTCTGCAGTGGTTGACGTGTTTACCTTTAGGCTTTTATGCCACGCATGAAACGTCCTCCTGGCTTGTTATTATTCCATCAATCATCTCTGATACTTGTACTGAATGACTGACTGTGAAGGTCGGCCTGCTGTAGAAGTAAAATTTTGTTATTACACAACAATAGTAGAACTATTATTGACTTGAGTCACTCTTTAGTGTGTACAGCAAGACTACTAGTACACTTTGACTTTACTTTGTGCACAACAAACAAACAACAAAAACACCAATCGCTCAGTCAGGTGTCCAATGCATGCCATTCATTTTCATTACCTGTTCCTTCTCATATAGTTAACGGGACATCTTTTTCGCCATCATCATCATGGACGGTGCTGTTGTCATACTCAGTGCATAGAATGAGCCCCCTTCCTGTATTCAATCAAAAGCAATGTATCAAGCTGCAGTAGAAGTACACATTTCTTATTTGCAAGAAGGGGAAAATTCACCTTGAGTTACGTTTAGTGTGTACTGTAGAAAGATGATTAGTGCACAATGACATAACTGCATGCACAACAAACAACAACAAAATCACTCAGTCTGCGACTCTGCGTCCAATGCATGGCATCACATCATTACCGGTTCCATCTCATTTTCATGGGCAGTCTCTCTCGGCTCTGAAATGAGGATAGCTATACTAGTCATCATGTTCCACTTCTTTTGGCAGGACTAGGAAAGTTTTTATTTTTTCTTCTATCTTCCATCATCCAGTCATCATGAGGGCAATGGATTTAGGCGGGAGATCCAGTATGATGGAGCGGAGGAGCTGGATTCGGTGGACTGTACTGTCAAATGCAAACACCTGAAAGTTGTATATTGAAATAAGAAGAGTAGAAGACGGTGGTAATGGAATGGATTTGTTGTGATTCACAAGTTTGTAACCGGAACAACAGACACACAAAACAAAGGAAAAAAAGGGAGGAAGACAGTAAGTGCAAGCCTAATTGTCAGGCAAGTACAGCTCGTCCTCAAACTCTGGGGGTTCAGCCAGTAGTCGGTAATCATCATGTGACACACTACTTCTGCTGTCGTCCTCATCTTCCTCCCTTGCTTCAGGTATTGTGTAATTCGGTGGTATGAAGTGCTGATTCATTTTGATCATTAACCTCTCCATGTTGTTCGGCGAGAGACTGGTCCTTCTCACTGTTACAATGGAACCAGCAGCACTGAAAACCCGTTCGGCAGAGACACTTGCGACCGGGCAAGCCAGATAGCTTATTGCCAGCCTGCTGAGCAGTGGCCATTCAGACCTTTTCCTATACCAATACTGCAATGGGTTTTGATCAATGTGTACACCTCTGTTGGGTCGTCCAGATAGGCCTGGACCATCCGCTCAATGTTCAGGGGTGCTGCTGCTAACCTTTTGGGCTCTTTTCTCTGTGCACCAGCACTGAACTTATTAATGCCTAACTGTAAATACCAATCGTCTAACGATTCTACTGGGCCTGATGATGATCGGCAGATGCTCAGTAAGTTGCTGACTATGGGTTCTTTTTTCAGAAAGTCTTGAACTATGTTTATGCAGTGCGCCAAAAACGGAACCCTGAAATAGGAACAAAGATCCATGGCCTTAAGTACATTACTGCCATTATCTGTGGCAACAAAACCAATAGTAAGCCCTCTTGGGCTCAGCCATTCAGAAACCTTGCTGCAAAACTCTTGCAAAATGTTTACAGCAGTATGAGATTTCTCCACGGCGAACATGGCTACAGTTGGATGTTTCCGAGTAGCTTTAAAAATCTCTGCTGTGTCAACAGCACCTTGTTCAGATAACTTATCTCTAACCCCCAGCTGGAGGTCGTGGTGGTGTAACCTGCGTTGGTGGTATCCGTGCTACATCCCGCTCAGTAGCAGCCTTTCTGGATAGGGTGAGAATGTTGGTCTCCATCCCCTTTGCGGCGGGAGTGATGTGCGTGATGACTGGCTCGTCCTCTTCATCAACATCATCCCCCTCTTCTACATCTACCTCCATAACTGTAAGTTTTTCGGGAACCTTCCTTTTCAGAAGAATTGTCTTGTGGCGTGCATCACTCTCAGACTGAGCTGGTGGCTGCCAAGTGGCATCACGGTCATCAGAAGCGGGGCTTGAAGAAGATAATGATGGACTAAGCCTCCTTTTCCTTGCTGGTGGTCTGAAAGACAATAGATCTTCCGAAACAATGGTTTGCTCCACTTTGTCGGCAGGAAGCTCGATTCCCTGAAATGCCCCAACGTCAGGAGCAACAACTGCTATTGTGGGCTGTTCCTGCGGCTGCTGCTGTTGTTCTAGCGGCTGCTGTTCTTGCGGCTGCTGCGCTGTTGTTGCTGCTGCACACTTATCTGCTGAGTTGCCTGCGTTGATTGTGTACTACTTTGCGATGATGATATTTCAACATCGCTACTCGTTAGTAGGCTGGCTACCTCTGCGACAATCAAGGGCTTTGGCCTAGGTTGCTGAGGTTGGACCGCTGTTGCGGAGGTGCTGCTCCCAGCTTCGTTCCCAGGCAACGCTGCTGCAGGCGTAACTTTTTTGCTCTCAAAAAAAACATTGGCCGGCACACCAGTCGTGGTTAATGGCACTTCGTTTTTCTGTTCCTTCTTCTCACCAGCAACTTTCTTGGTACTGGACCTGGTACCTTTCTTTGGGGGGCATCGTCTTCAGATGTCAGGCAGGACGGAGATGCACAATAAGTTGTGTTCACGCGTGGACATGATGCGCAGCAGGACTTCGGTCTGGCTGGCAGTACAATGGGAGATGATCATGACTCCTCCTCCTCTGGCTTTTTATGCACCTAAAAACAAATAAGCCAGGAGAAGAACATCAGTGAAATGTTGCATTTGTTGTTGTGTGGTTAAGTAAAGTTACTTACTACTGTACAAAAGATATAGTCTAGCCATTTCTGAGACTTTTTCAACAAGGGCTATGTTATACTACTGTGTATACACACACTATACTCTCAGGAAGGATAGGAAAGAGAATAAGAACCACCAAATTAAAAATGTAATGGAAGTGGGGTGGACCCTATTTGCCATTAAATTATTAGAGCATCACATCATTCATGGAGCTGCTGCTGGCAAAGGGGGTGGACGGATGGAAGCAGTAAGCCAATGGGAAAACCATGCAGGCATATATACCAAAAGCAGGACACTACTAACTCCCAACACAAAGAAAGGCCACCAGCCACATGGCCAGGCCCAACATCAGAAAGCCCCCCCCCCCCCAAAAAAAAACACACTTCCCAACTCAATCCAGTGCCATCCATGCCCTAAATGATGTCTAAATTTAACAGACCACACACAGAAACACTTGATTAATAAAGCTTTTTCTACCTGCTCTGAGCCTACTGGATGAAAGCAGACCTGTTGGCAGACAAGGCCAGCCAAGCTTGCAGGCCTAGGCTTCAAAATGGCCACCAGCCATAGGGCCAGGCCCAAAAACATCAGAAAGCCCACCCCAAAAAAACACACTTCCCACCTCAATCCAGTGCCATCCATGCCCTAAATGATGTCTAAATTTAACAAACCACACACAGAAACACTTGATTAATAAAGCTGTGGCTACCTGCTCTGAGCCTACTGGATGAAAGCAGGCCTGTTGGCAGACAAGGACAGACAAGCTTGCAGGCCTAGGCTTCAAAATGGCCACCAGCCATAGGGCCAGGCCCAAAAACATCAGAAAGTCCACCCCAAAAAAACGCACTTCCCACCTCAATCCAGTGCCATCCATGCCCTAAATGATGTCTAAATTCAACAAACCACACACAGAAACACTTGATTAATAAAGCTTTTTCTACCTGCTCTGAGCCTACTGGATGAAAGCAGACCTGTTGGCAGACAAGGCCAGCCAAGCTTGCAGGCCTAGGCTTCAAAATGGCCACCAGTCACAGGGCCAGGCCCAACAACATCAGAAAGCCCACCCCAAAAAAACACACTTCCCAACTCAATACAGTGCCATCCATGCCCTAAATGATGTCTAAATTCAACAGACCACACACACAAACACTTGATTAATAAAGCTGTGGCTACCTGCTCTGAGCCTACTGGATGAAAGCAGGCCTGTTGGCAGACAAAGCCAGACAAGCTTGCAGGCCTAGGCTTGAAAATGGCCACCAGCCACATGGCCAGGCCCAAAAACATCATAAAGCCCACCCCAAAAAAACACACTTCCCACCTCAATCCAGGGCCGTCCATGCCCTAAATGATGTCTAAATTCAACAGACCACACACGGAAACACTTGATTAATAAAGCTTTTTCTACCTGCTGCTCTGAGCCTACTGGATGTAAGCAGGCCTGTTGGCAGACAAAGCCAGACAAGCGTGCAGGCCTAGGCTTCAAAATGGCCACCAGGCCCAAAAACATCAGAAAGCCCACCCCAAAAAAACACACTTCCCACCTCAATCCAGTGCCATCCATGCCCTAAATGATGTCTAAATTTAACAAACCACATACAGAAACACTTGATTAATAAAGCTGTGGCTACCTGCTCTGAGCCTACTGGATGAAAGCAGGCCTGTTGGCAGACAAGGCCAGACAAGCTTGCAGGCCTAGGCTTCAAAATGGCCACCAGCCATAGGCCCAGGCCCAAAAACATCAGAAAGTCCACCCCAAAAAAACACACTTCCCAACTCAATCCAGTGCCATCCATGCCCTAAATGATGTCTAAATTCAACAGACCGCACACAGAAACACTTGATTAATAAAGCTGTGGCTACCTGCTCTGAGCCTGCTGGATGAAAGAAGGCCTGTTGGCAGACAAGGCCAGACAAGCTTGCAGGCCTAGGCTTCAAAATGGCCACCAGCCACATGGCCAGGCCCAACAACATCAGAAAGCCCACCCCTAAAAAACACACTTCCCAACTCAATCCAGTGCCATCCATGCCCTAACTGATGTCTAAATTCAACAGACCACACACAGAAACACTTTATTATTTAGAAAGCTGTGGCTACCTGCTCTGAGCCTACTGGATGAAAGCAGGCCTGTTGGCAGCCAAGGCCAGACAAGCTTGCAGGCCTAGGCTTCTAAATGGCCACCAGCCACAAGGCCTGGCCAAACAGCAGAAACTCCACCCCAAAATAACATATTCCCAAACTCAATCCAATGCCATCCAGGCCCTAAATCATACTTGAAAATGAAATACATAAAAAAACACCAAAGGAACAGTTGCTTCATCATGCACACACCCATGAGGCCATGACTAGCTCTGGCCTACTACTGACTACTAGATAGTTACCAAAATTAAATTGTAGTTGCAACAACTGCAATGCCCCCAATCAAACAGACACAACAACTACTTACTTGTAAAATATCCAATTCAAAAATCCTCAAATCCAATTGCAATGATGCAGCAGACAAAAAGAGGGATCTTTCCAGCTCAAAATCCAAAGGCAGAATGACCAGGAGATTGACAAAGCACTGGGAGGAGCCTGCTGGACAGGGACAGGAAGTTGGACATTCTGTGGCACTTCCTCCCTCTCCCAACCTTTTTAAAAAAGGACTCCTTGCACAAAAAAGAACAGCCAAAAGTCAATCTGAGGAGTTTTTGTCATCCAAATCATCATTTCCAGAAGGTTTCATGCTGCTAGAGCTGATATTCTTCTCCAAATTGAAAATTTCACATGTTCGAGTTCTCGTGCTTCACATTACTTCCGCAGGCGCGTCCAAAATGACTTGATCGCGTTCTCTCGCTCCCTGTCGCGTTGGATATGACGTGTTCGGGTTCTCTCGCTCCTTGTCATGTTCGATAGGATGTGTCCGCGTCCTCACACTCTCGCTCGTGGTGGAGAATGACGTGTTCAAGAACTCAATCATCTCATACTCTCGCGGTGCATGTTCGCGAGACGAATGACGTGATCGCGCGACCAATGACGTTAATTCGGGCACGAACTCTCGAGAGATAGCGCAAAATGGGAAAACTGGTCGGCGAACGCTGGGATTCAGGTAAGGCGATCGCACGCAAGAGAGAATGTACCTTTTTTACAGCGCGAGCAAGACAAAAATTTCCGGTAAGATACGAATTGCGGAAACTTTTGCGCTCTCCACGGAACGCGAAAATGTCAAATTATCGCAATTTCCGCGAGCGGAACGGAATTTGCGCCCAGGCCTAATGCAGATTCTACGCTTTGCATTATATCGCCACCTGGTGTTGGGCTTAGATGATTGCATGTTGTTGTCGTCTTGGAAGAAGTCTTTGTAGTCACGAGATAGGTGACTCCTCCCTTGGACGATAGTGCGCATCGGCTCCATCCTTTTCCGCCACTGGGTTCGGATGAAACTTTTCCGCTCTGGTTCGAAATCTACTTTTCAAGTACTGCGACACGTAAAAATTTCTTCAAACTTCACTAAACAACTTTCGATACCAATAAACATCGACTAGACTTCCTAAGCTCAATTACGGTCATCGACGGGGGTTGTTGGACCAACCCATGCCATGAGGCCTACACCTCATGGAAAAGACGCCATTCAAAAGATGCCCCGAGTGTGAAGCAAAATTTCCAGACAGTGACCATCAAGAGGTCTGTAACCTGTGTTTATCGCCAGTCCACGACTAATCCAGCTGCACAACCTGTGCATCCTTTCGATCGAAAAAGACCATTCGGGATCGTAGGGCCCGTAGACGCGACATGCAGAGATCAGCACCGGAACCAGTGGATATCTTCGACGAAGGTCCATGTGTCCCGGATGAAGATTCCGATGAGCTCCAGATCGTATCCGAGGCAGATGACTCCGATGACTCCATACCTTCGGGTCAACGTGTGAGTACCACTGCCCCTACCCCAGCCCAAACGCCAAAATCGAAGGCAACGGTCAACACTCCGCCTGCGGGGCCCAGTCGAGACCGAAAAAACACTTCAAACGCCCCGCCATCGAGCCCGGTTCCGAAGAAAATATTGAAGCCTTCAGATAGCTCCATACCGAGCAAACGCATGTGCCGATACCACCTGGTCCCTCGGCACCAAAACAAAAACAAGTCCCGGTTCCAAAAGACACCCCGAGAGACAAAGCGGCTCCGAAAACAATGAAGCCTGTTTCCGATGCCCCGAAAACAGCTTCCACTCCGAAGCCGATACCCTCGATGCTGAAACAAACAAAGCCTGCTTCCGATCCTTCCAAGTACACGAAACAGGCTACGGCTCCAAAGACAATACCTTTGGTGCCAAAATCTACGCCAAAGGACTCCACATTGGATACTAAGGCAAAAGACAAGCAACAAACAGGTTCGGAACCAAAACGATCGGCGCCGAAGGCTGTGCCTCAAGAAGAGCAGCTTTTCCAACCAGATCCATTACAAAAAAGGATCTACATTGATCCAGAAACAGGACAGGTTTCCACCACACAGGAAGAGGAAGTCATATACTGCACCTACACCTCCAGTGCGTGTCAAGAAGAAGGACTCTGCCACATCTCCTATGCACCCTTCTTCTCCTGTATCTCCTTCTCCTGCTCTTCCTTTAAACACTTCACCTCAAAATTCTCCTACTCATTCTCCACAACATACACCTCCTCAGAATGTTGATGATGAGTATAGCATGGTGGGAGGGGGAGACCCAGATGACCCTTTTCCCTACCCAACTGGTTCACCAGACTGGGAGTATCCAAACCCACAGAATGATGTACCAGATATTCCTGACCCACATATATATCCATCTAAACCTTCTCCTCCAGAAGACAATATTGGTTTTGGACACTTAATTAATAGATCTGCCATCTATCACAATGTCACCATGCATTCAGATGAGGAAGAGGAAGATTTTTTACTAGACACTTTTGAACACTCCCAAAAATCTGTGCAAATACTGCCAATGATTAAAGGAGTCATTACACATGCACCAGAAGTGTTTAAAGATCCTGTAAGAGCTAGAATCATAAACCCAAGGAGAGAGAAAAAGTACAGAGCAGCTCCTGGGGATCCTGCCTACATTAAAGGACAGCTACCCTTAGACTCCCTAGTAGTTTCAAATGCTAGGAAAATAGCAAATTCCCAAACAGGTGAAGCACCACCTCCTGATAAAGAATCAAAGATCATAGATGCTTCAGCAAAAAGAATAGCTGCCCAAGCTAGCAATACATGGCGCATCGCTAACACACAGGCCCTCCTCGTAAGATACGACAGGGCTCACTATGATCAGCTAGAGAAGCTCTTACTACACTTACCTGACCAATATAAGGCACAAGCAGATGACCTCATACAAGAGGGTAAGCTTATATCAAATGCCTCCATCAAATGCGTACTAGATGTAGCAGACACTCTATCCAGAGCAATAAACACCAGTGTTCTCCTTAGACGTCACACGTGGCTACGCATTTCAGGATTTAGGCAAGAGGTACAAACTACTATATTAAATCAACCATTCAACCAACAACAATTGTTTGGTCCAGAGGTAGACACAGCACTTGAAAAAATTATGAAAGACACTGACACGGCCAAGTCTATGGGAGCTCTGCAGTCCACCCAAGCAAGAGGCTCCTTTCGTCGCTCCTTCTACAGAGGAGGCTCCAAACAAGCTGGAGCAGACAATTCAGCTTCCTTTAAAACAAATACACAAACATCCTCTAATAAAGGATACTTTAGAGGAGGCTACAGAGGCAACAATAACAAAGGAAGAGGTCGAGGAAATAACAATCGAACCTCTCCCCACACAAAACAGTGACTTCCTTCTACTCCCCCAACAGCATTCCACCACTAGAGGTGGCAGACTAACACAGTTCCTACCTGTCTGGAATTCCATCACAACAGACAAGTGGGTAAGACAAATTATCCAGTATGGTTACTGCCTAGAGCTTACAGCTATCCCTCCGCATATACCACCCAGACAGTGTCCAATGTCCACAGAACATCTAACGCTGCTCCAACAAGAGGTTCTCTCATTGCTGCAAAAAGATGCAATAGAGCTAGTTCCGTTAAAACATCAAGGAACAGGGGTTTACTCGGTCTATTTCCTAATACCCAAAAAGGACAGAACACTAAGACCAATTCTAGACCTAAGGCCTCTCAATCTGTATATACACTCAGATCATTTTCACATGATCACTTTACAACAAGTGCTCCCATTGTTGCAACAAGGCAATTTCCTAACCACACTAGACCTCAAGGACGCCTACTTCTACATTCCCATACATCCTTCTCACAGGAAGTATCTCATATTTGTACTAGAAGGACAACACTATCAGTTCAAATTCCTTCCATTCGGGGTCACAACTGCACCCGAGTGTTTACAAAGTGCCTAGCAGTAGTAGCAGCACATCTCAGAATACAACATATCCACGTCTTCCCATACTGAGACGATTGGCTCATAAAAGCCAAGTCATTCAATCAGTGTGTCCAACACCCATCTCAAACAATTCAAACACTGCACGACTTGGGGTTTACAATCAACTACACCAAGTCACATCTCCAGCCCTCTCATGTACATCAATACCTAGGGGCTACCATAAACACCAATACAGCTCTAACTGATCCCAGTCCAGCCTGGATACAGAGCATTCAAGCCTTAGTTACAAGGTTTCAAAACCAACACTGTCCTCCAGCCAGAGTATTCATGCAACTAATAGGCATGATGGCATCTTGCATTTTTATTGTACCATATGCAAGACTGCAAATGCGCCCATTGCAGGAATGTCTAGCACATCAGTAGAATCAGGCACAAAGACAACTTAACAGACCTGGTGTTGGTGGACAGCTGCACTCATCGCTCTCTGCAGTGGTGGAACACCCAAAACTTGTCCAAAGGGCGGCCGTTCCTCGAGCCAGTGCCACAGATAGTAGTGACAACAGACACATCCCTGATAGGATGGGGAGCACATCTGCTCCACCACAAAACTTAGGGAAGATGAACCGCTCAACAAAAGGTGCTTCACATCAATCACCTAGAGTTGCTGGCAATTTCCCTAGCACTGAAGTCCTTCCAAGTGCACATAAGGAACAAAGCTGTCTTAATCCGGACGGACAACATGACAGCCATGTAGTACATAAAAAAACAAGGAGGCACACATTCCCTGCAGCTGTCCCACCTCGCACAAAACATTTGGAGATGGGCCATTCCACAAAAGATATATCTGCTTGCAGAACACCTTCCAGGAGTTCACAATCAGACAGCCGATCTGTTAAGTCGACAGACACAACAGATTCACAAATGGGAACTACATCTGCAAGTTATTCAACCATTCTTTCACAAGTGAGGTCATCCAGACATAGACCTGTTTGCCACACACGAAAACGCAAAATGCCCAACCTTCGACGCCCGTTTTCTACACCCGTTGTCCAAGGGCAATGCGATATGGATGAACTGGTTAGGCAGATTTGTGTATGCTTTTCCGCCAATCCCACTAATACCACTAGTGGTACGCAAGCTCAGACAACAGTCTCTCAAACTGATCCTGGTAGCTCCCACATGGGGACGCCAACCGTGGTTCACCACGCTGCTAGAACTCTCTCTAGTTCCACACCAAAAACTGTTTCTGACACCATCCATTCTAACGCAGAACCATGGAGACATCAGGCATCCAGATCCAAGTCAACTGAATCTGGCAATCTGGCTCCTGAAGTCTTGGAGTTTGGTTACCTTAACCTGCCACCAGACTGTATGAATATCATTAAAGAAGCCCGAAGACCTAATACTAGAGCTTGCTATGCTGCTAAATGGAAAAGATTTGCCATTTACTGCACTAATAATCAAATTGATCCTTTGGATGTTTCCATCCAAAATATTTTCTGTTACATTCTCCATTTACAGAGATGTAATCTGGCATATTCATCTATATGCTTACATCTTGCAGCCATTGCGGCATATCTACAAAACAGACAACATATGTCGTTGATTTGCTCAAACGCTCTGTCCATCATACCCTTTTGTTTCGCTTTGTTTAGAATACCAGCAATAAAAGCTTTTATGGAAGGGTTAAAAAGAATTATTCCTCCTAGGTTACCACCCTCTCCAGTGTGGAACCTAAGCATTGTTCTTACCAGGCTGATGGGACCCCCTTTTGAACCTTTACACAAATGTGAACTGCAATTTCTCACATGGAAAACAGCTTTCCTCATTGCTATTGCCTCTCTTAGAAGAGTTAGTGAGATTCAAGCTTTCACTATACAAGGACCATTCTTACAATTACACCGAAACAAAGTGGTTCTAAGGACTAATCCTAAATTCCTTCCTAAAGTAATTACTCCTTTTCATCTAAACCAATCTGTAGAGTTACCAGTGTTTTTTCAAAACCCAGACTCTATAGCAGAGAGAGCTCTACACACACTAGATGTCAAAAGAGCTCTTCTCTATTACATCAACAGGACCAAATCCTTTCACAAAACAAAGTAACTATTTGTAGCTTTCTCTCCACCACATAAAGGCAATCCCATTTCTAAATCAGGAATTGCAAGTTGGATTGTTAACTGTATACAAATATGCTATCACAAGGCAAAACGCACATTAACAGTTCCTCTTAGAGCGCACTCCACATGCAAACTAGGAGCCTCCATGGCTTTCTTAGGGAACATTCCCCTGGAAGATCAAAAACAAACAAGGTAGTGGGGGTCAAGAATAGTGGCACATCAAAACTAAATTTGTTCGATACAGGTATTGTCAGATTTGGTATCAAAAAGGTGTCATTACACATCAAGATGTCTCTCAGGTGCCAATCAGAGTAAGATACCCCACTACCTAGGGTATCAGTAATTACAAAACACCAAAGTGAATTGTACAGTCATATACACAAAGCACATACCCCGGCACTCTAACCATTTACTTATATAATTTAGCAAACTCCGTCTTTAGAACTAGAACCAATACTACTGATGATAAATAAGACTTTCTTTCACAGGAATTCATTCAAGAGTCAAATGTTCTCAATGTCTTACAAAAGTTTATTTGACAGTACCTACGCCAATTTAGGCCTAATGCAGCACCATAGTAACTAAAAACACCACTTTTTAATGGCCGTCGTGATTCAAAATACGGGAGCAGTCCACCTTCTGTTTCATTGTTATTCTAGCTGTTATGTCGACGTTTGCGTTGTTATTTCCTTTTACTATATCTGGATTTCGTCCAAAGGCTAGACTTTGTAATTGTCTACAATAACTGGTGACTATGGGTGTATTGGGATGACATTACCTATGACGATCTAGGCCCAATGCAGCACCATAATAATTAAAAACACCACTTGAAAATGGCCGGTATGACTTGGAGTACGGAAACAGTCCACCCTCTGTTTCACTGCCATTCTAGCGGTGACATCGACAACATTTCCAGGTCAATGTCTAGTATTTAGTTTACCACGAAAAGTAACTAACTCGGTTCGCAAAAACGAGACGGGAGGTATGCGTGGGAGAGCTGCTACTCAATTTGACAGGTTAGTATGATGGGGTGGGTTGTGTTAATCCATAGGGGTTATGAGTGTTAAGAACCATACTGGCTACCCCTTTTTTTAACAGGCTAGCTCGACGGGTTGGTTTGTGCTATTGCAGAGGGGTCATGAATGCTAAGGACTATACTGGCTACCCTGAACATGTAAACATTTTTTACTAAAACGAATGTGTTTAGATTAAACACACTAGTCACTGTATTTTCTGACGGGTTGTCTTAGAATCCTAGACCATGTAATTTGAACTGTGTAGAATTTATCAATAGATCTAGAATATTATATTGCATTCGAACATATCAAGCGTTCGGTGTTTGGATGCTTGATCTTAATTATACCTAATGTAACATTCGAGATGGAGGCTATTATAACCTTCAGTATACACAATGTTTGTTTTTTAATAGAAATAACACTTAAACAAGTGTTTTTTTAACGTCAAATCCTTAGCTCCTACCGTTTAAAATAGCTTTAAAATAGCCTTATTCCATCGTTCTATTGAAAAAACATTAAGAAAAATCCCACTCAATATAAATGTGGGTGCTGTGAATAGACATACGTGTGGTGTCTTCTGTATACACAGAATCTAGTTACCTCATTGGGTGATATTGTTTGGTTTTTCTTTTCTGATGTCCAGGGTCTTATCATGGCACCCAGGAGTTGACAACTGAACCGCGCCCTGAACAAAATGGGATCTGATACACCTTTGGGATGTAAGTTGTTGGGAAATAAGTTATCACGTATATGGATGAATGTCAGACTAAGAGTAAGAGAACTGATTTGAATCTAACCAAACATTCTCTCTTTAAAATACATGTAGGAACTTAGTTATGACAAGTCAAGATCAAGGCCAAGGACACATATATGTGTGAGGACTCTACTTTTAGTAAACCTTCTTGTAGCTGCCAGTAAGTGTTTTTTTTAGGAATAAAAACGCGACTTTGCTCTTAGATTTTTTACGGGCTTTATTGCTATAGAGGCATACAATGAGTAAACTCTGGCAGTAGAATAATAATTTTCCTTATTTTGACATCTTGTGTATTTTTTGATATTTTACCGATCAGAACTTCCATTCAAATGACTCCTTGCAAATGCATATATACTTTATCTTGAGACCGGCCGGGCCAAGAGGTATTATCTGGGACCCGTGTAAATTGGTTTTAATCTAGGAAAACGATTATTTTAGAGACTATGGTGTTGGCGCCACACAAATTTTCAAATTTTCTGATTGCAAATGTTTTCAACATTTAGGCTTTTCGGGGACTGGAAACAGATGTGCAACCCATGTGATCAATACCTGAAAATATTAAAAGACGTGGGCATATTTATTAGCCACCACAAGTGAGAAACCTTTTTTGAATATATTAAGTCTCGAACGCGTATTGAGACAGGATCTTTGGACACTAATCTTGTATTCTGACCTTATTTGTCATTTCATATTGTTCTCCTGCTACAGTTTCATCATCCCTTGCTTATTTGCGAATCGGGACCAAGACTGCCAACAACACTCAGGAATATCAGAGCCTAGCAAGCTGACACCAGGGCTCGCAGATTACACACTATAAGGTTAATAACTTTAAATACTTTATATATATATTTTTTGTGCTATATTTTCCTTTTTGGGGTGCACTATACCATGAGGTTTATTGTTTTCTGATTCACAGATGGTTTCTGTTCTCTTCTTCTTTTTCCTCTTTTTTCGCCTCTATTCCTGATATTTTGGGACTTTTACTGAAATGATCTTTCTATAACAGCACTTGTCTATACAAGTGCTGTTACGCATAATCATGTCTGTGTTTTTGACACAACATATTGGTTGGTTAATATTTTTGGTCCTTCTTTTTCTGGCTGGAACACTTTTCTCTTCTTTTTTCTTTTTACCTACCATAACATTGTGGTTTTGAGGTGTCTTTACAGACAGTGTTTAGTCAACACAAAGTATAATTTGTGTATACAATTGTTTAAAACAAATGCTGACTATTGTATATATGCTTATCTCTGCAGCCTTGAGAAAGTCACAGTGGTGACGAAACGCGCGTTGGTTGTTTTCTTAAATTACCTGAACAAGAAAAGGAATAAAGATTACACCACTAAAATCACGGAAAACTTAATTTAGCTTTGTTTTTTGTAAATGTTTTATAGGAATGTGGTTGTGACATTAGTGAAAAGAAAAAGTATTTATCTATGATATTTGGTTGAAAATAAACTTTTGTAACTCTTGAAAAAATTCCTGTGATAGAAAGTCTCAATCTATCATCTGTAGTATTGGTTCTAGTTCTAAAGACGGAGTTTGCTCAATTATAGAAGTAAATGGTTAGAGTGCCGGGGTATGTGCTTTGTGTATATTCCCCTAGAAGACATCTGCAAGGCAGCAACATGGTCAACAACACACACCTTCACTAAACACTAGTGTGTTGATGTGCAAGCCACGCAGCAAGATGCAGTAGGCCAAGCTGTCCTCAAAACTCTTTCAAACTACTGCAACGGATACAGGTGACCAGCGCTAGGGAAGACACTGCTGCACAATCGATACAAAGTGTAGAATCTGCAGCTCATATGCCTCGAATGGAAAATGCTACTTACCAGTATGCATCTGTTCGTGGCATGTAGAGCTGCAGATTTCTACACGCCCTCCCTCCTCTCCGGGACCTGTATCTGTTCCAGTTTTATCTTAATTAGATATACACGCATGGACATCCTTTCTTTCTTTCTACTAACTCCATCATGGCGAAAAACAATCTAAGGATGGAGCCGATGCCCATGCGCACTATCGTCCAAGGGAGATGTCACCTATCTCGTGACTACAAAGACTTCTTCCAAGACGACAACAACATGCAATCATCATCCGAGCCCAACATCAGGTGGCGATCTAATGAAAAGTGTAGAAATCTACAGCTCTACATGCCAAGAACAGATGCATACTGGTAAGTGGCATTTTCCTACTGAATAGCCAATTAAACGTCTATTTGCCGTTCCTAGACAGCTTAGACATGCTCAAGAGAGAGTAAGAAAAAGAGAGAGAAAGAGCACATAAATCAAGAAAAATGACAATGTGTTACGTAATTTTGCTTACCCTTAATTTGCCCTGGAGCTAATCTCCTCCCCTATTCGACAGTAGGTAACCGAAACAGGTGACCTCCTGTTGACAATATTTACCCCCATTTTTGGCAGCAAGGCACCAAAAAACTTGTTGGAGATAGATAACTAGGAAAAACCACACCAAAGAGGCCATGTACAATACAATTGGACTGTACCACTTTACTAGAAGACATTAATCCTTAACCAACTACCAATTCCTTTTTAGCTCATTGAGCTGTGTAAAATAAAAGCACATTAATGCAAACTTTATTTCAAAGCCTTTTGATCTGGCCCTAGCACAACAATATTGAGTTCAAGGCAGTATTTCTGTATGTATGGCAGAGCTATTCTCTGCATATGGCCTACAGACGCTGCTATCCCTTGATAATGTTATTCAATAGGATAAACCCCACCTGCATGTCTCCTACACTTGTATTATTTCTCAAGAAAACAGTGATATCCCCATGTGCTCCTTACAGAATATGCAATAATTCCTTTAGCTAATGTTACCTGAAACAGATCTGTGGTGTCCAATCTTGTTCCAGGAAGGCTTAATCAAGGCCATACGTTCATTGACATTTTACGTTCAGTAGTTCTGGTCAGTTCTAAATACTGAACTTGGCCTCTGACCCTTAAACCTGTTGTCCCCTGTCTGAGAAAGGCTATTCCCTTGCAGTTTTTACAATTCAAAGTAACTCTGGGGAAGCACAGCTGAAAAGCAGTCCTATTCCGTGCCTGTGTGCTAATAATTTCAACGGTAAGGTGCACTTTTTGCTGTCTTATTTTTGTTTTTATTCCTGGGAAATGTGCAATCTGATAGAGACATCTAGTCGCAGATTCCTTAACTTAGAATATCCCCAGGCGTGAGACTGGATTCTGAAAATTATTTGTAGCAGCACCTCTGCGCGCTGGGGGACGGCGCCAAACGACCCTGTCCTGACATCGTCCACGTATGTGACGTCAGCGAGGTCTTTTAAGTCCCTCCCGGCGCGCTGATGTCAGTTTCCTTCTTTTCCGTGTGCAACGTGGATCCAGAGTGAGCGGTTCCTCTGTCCTGTTTTCAGGCCTCCTTTTTGGCGCTTCGCTTCTGGAACAGTGTGCAATGCCTTCGAGCTCTAAAACTTGTAATTCTTGTTTGTGGCAGATGTCCACGACCGACCCGCATCTTATTTGTATGTGGTGTCTGGGCGCGCACCATGACTCCACGGCCTGCGACGCTTGCCAATGCCTCAAACCAAAGTATCGGCGGGAGAGGCGTATGAAGATTCTATCGGCACGGCTGTCCCGGTCGGAGTCATTTCGCCTCCCGGCCTCTTCATCAATGGCAGGTCCCTCTAATGTCCGGTTCCGGCGTCTATAGCCAGTTGGTAAGTTAAGGCGCTTGTCGCCGAGGTCTTCAACCTCTCCTTCTGTTGTTAGGGGCGGTGGTTCCCGGAATATTCCGGGTGCGGGCTCCTGACAGTCGCCCCCCCCTCTATCCGCCCTTTCCGGGTTTGGAGGCTTGTGCCGTGGCTCTTCAGGCCTCCCTTGGGTCCTCTCCCGTTCCTGGGGCATCTTTGGGGCCTCCGCTTCTTGTGGAGTCCCCGATGGACTCGCCGGCGGGTTCGCCTCTGGCGCCAACTGAGCCTTTGCCCCCCAGGAACGTTGGAGATGTGGAGTCATTAGGGTGCGGCCCGGCGGGGTCCCCTTCTATGGGCCACATGAAGTCGTTAGGGCGCGGCCCACCCGGGTCCCCCTCTATGACTCATGGAGCCTCTGCCGCGCTGCATAGCCCTGCTGGGCTCCCTGTTGCGCCGCAGGTGGTTGCCAGTGCTCATAGCCCTGCCTTGAGCACGCCAGAGCTTCTGGGCAAGAGACGGCCTGTCCGGAGCCGGGGTCAGCGCCTTTCCTTCTCTGCCCCCGCTAACACTTCCTCCCTCTCAGGAGTCCTGATGGCTGGAGCCGTGGGGTAGGAACATATTTACATCCATTAGTGCGGCCTTACAATACAGTGTGTGACTTGGGTCGGGCTACTTCTGCCCTGTGGGACTCTGCAGAGTCCTTGCTTTCCGCTACCTCTGAAGGCGCTCGTGTCGACCTCCTTCACCTACTTAGGGATGGCCGTGACCTTGCTGAGTTCACAATCCGCTCTGCCTTAGATACTGCGGATTCTTTGGGCTGTGCTATGGCGGGCTCTGTTGCCTTAGGGCAGGGGTCTCCAAACCGGTCCTGGAGGGCCGGATCCATGCCATATTTTTAAAATAACTACATGTATCTCAATGGGGATATCCAAAAAATCTGGCATGGATCCGGCCTTCCAGGACCGGTTTGGAGACCCCTGCCTTAGGGTGTCCTGCTCGGTTGCGAGACAGCGTGTTCCCTTAAAATATCCGGGAGCGACTGGTTGACTTGCCTTTGATGGGGTTTTGCTGTTTGATGCTCACGCCGAGTCAGCGGCTCACCGGCTCCTTGCAGGCTTTCGTCCTCCCACTTGGGTCTTCTTAGACTATCTTCGTGGTAGTACTTTTTCATTTTGTTTGTGTTTAACATGGGCAGTGAGCCTTACGTCTTCTTTTTTCTGTGGTCAAGGGTGATTCCTGCCAGTTGGCCTGCTGTGGCCGTGTTCCACAGGTTGCTGTGTCTGGTCCTCTGACTGTGGTATTGAGCCGGTGGCTCAGCTCAGTAATGCCATATGGCTCAGAACTCATGTTTTCGGTTTGTTACTGCACTATTTTAGCCTGGCTTGTTGCCCTAAGAGTTGTCCCCCGTTGTTTGGGGTATGCATACTCCATGTGGGGTACTTGTATGCGATCATATAGCTTTGCTTATCTTACCTGGGCCTGGAGACCCTGTGGACTCCATGTGTCGCTTGGTGGTCCGTTTTATGGTGTTCTATGATTTTCCATGGTGCCATCTGCTTCCGCCATGGTCATCCGCCTCCTTGGGAGGTTTCATTGTCTCCTCTTCGAAAACGGCTCCTTACTGCCCTTGGTGTACTAGGTTGATCCGGATGGACATGTTCATGCTCCTGGCTAGTTCTGTCTCTACATAATTATATGTTTATACATTTATGTATACATGCCGGGTGCCCTGGTATTCCTCTTCCTTTGTCACCACCTCTTTCAAAGCTGTGAGGTCTCGACCAATATCTCCATGTGTGGGGTAGCTTTTCTGAGTTGTTGCAGGTTGCCATGGGTTCCTCCTTGCTTCCGCTTACTGGGGTGATTTCCCAATTTGACATAATCCCTTTGTTGTGTTCAACACTATACACGTCTTTTCTGGAGTGTTGTTCTCGGATTCTGAGACTCTTCCCACCATTCGTTAACTTGGTGTTTTGGCCACTTCCTTCGGATATGCTGTTTTTCCAAATTATTGCCTACTATTGTTAAGGCTACGCCTGCGGGACAGCTCTTCTGATGGCAGTGGTCCTTGGCTACTGCCTGCAAGTCTATATTGTGGGTTGTTTCTCACTTTGGCATCATACTGCCCGGTCGGGCACTCTTATGCTTCTTGTGTGAGCCACTTTTAGGTCTCTATGGCCGTTTGCTTGTTGTATATTTCTACCTGCTTCAGCGGGTTAGAATTGATGCTAATTGCCCCTGCTTACCCCTTTTAGGATTGGGAGTGCACTTGGCGTGTTTCTAGTTCCTCCGGCTAATCCCAACGTGTTGCTAAGGTTCTAGTTCTTGCCTTTGGGCTCTTGATACCGGCTCCTTTGGCTTCCTTCTATAGGCTAGTCTGTTAGGCTCTGGTTGCATCTCTTCAAGTTCATTTCAAGTTTGGGTTAGTGTACTTATCGTGTGCCATTTAGCGGAGAGTGGTCCTTCTTCCTCTCTCTTTCTTTGCTCTGGTATAGGGCTCATGCCATTCTACATGTAATTTTTTTATACGGGTATGGTGTAGCACCATTTGGCATTTTTTGGATATCTTCTATCATGTTATTTCTGCTCTTCTAGCTGCTTGGGTTGCTGTCTGGCTGTTCCGCCACAGCTTTCACCCCTTTATCCGTCACTCTGTTGACAGATCGGTGGCTTGGCGCTTTTCTGTTGTTCTGTCGCCAACCCACCTCCCTTTTGGGGAATGGCTGTGGTATCTATTCTAAGTTAAGAAATCTGCGGCTAGATGTCTCTATCAGATGTACAAGTTACTTACCTTCGGTAACGGTTTATCTGGTAGAGACTTTGTCTAGCCGCAGATTCCTTAACGCCCATCCAGCCTCCCCGTTCTGCGAGGACCTTGTCTAGTGGTGTTCTCCACTGGCCTCTAAAGTTGCCATTGGGTTGTCTCTCAACAGGGTTCAGATTGTTGCACTTTCCTGAGTGTTTCCATATACAGTTAACTTCTGCTGAGGAGACTTCTTTCCTGTGATATGGTGCCTTTTGTTTCACAAGGAGGTTTGTTTTCCTCTCCAGTTACCTTACCTTTCCTCCGTCTTCTCTACTGACTCGGGGTCCTGGTCTCCTCATGGTTATCCTCTTTAAGGGTCGGTTGGGCTCTGTTTCAAACCTCCATTGTTAGAGGGAAAAGGCCAGGCTTTTTAATACTTTCCTACAGTGGGCTGTTGTTCTTTCTGTGTTCTGTTCTTACTAGAAGGCACAGTTCTACATGGCACTATCAGTCTATTTCTGTCTGTTGAGATGTTCTTCCCTGTTGCACTCGGGGAAGGGTCTTCGCTTAGCTTGCGGAGCTCTTTCTCACAGCTTCCACTTATGTGTAGGCAGTGTCTAATTCTGTCTTTTACGTTGGTGTCTTTCACCATCCTCCTACTTTATTCATGACTTTTCATCCCTTGCACACTGTTCCTATACTTTCACAGTTTTTTATTGGGGGCTTCGCGTTGTGCCGCGGAAACGTTTCTCCGAAGAAAACAGACATCAGCGCACCGGGAGGAACTTATATGACCTCGCTGATGTCACGTACATGCTCAATACCTCTCACGTGGCTTCCTCCGTAATGGCATATGCCATTACGGAGGAAGCCACGCCATGGAGCTGGCCGACATCTAACCTGAACGACCTACTATAGCAAATACTGTTTTGAAGTGATTCACCAACGTGAGAGTGACTCGCCATCAATTTAAAGGAAGCATTTTTATAAGGAGGAATAAAAACCCTTTTCTGAGACCTATGATCTATAACTGTCCTTGATAGAGGACCCACTGAAACTGGCTCATGACTATGCTATGACCCAGACTCATTTCGCCCTGAAGAAGTCCGTGAAGGACGAAACGCGTTGGCTATGGCTACAGACTTTTATTGAAGATTTAATAAAGAATGAACTTCCACAAGACCACTGATTCTGTCATGAATGATTAATATGTGTCCATAAAACTTGGTTACTTTTTGTATAAGTGTGCTGGACCAATTTTGTATTGAGCTTGTATGTAAGGACAGTTCTCTGCCCTGGGAGATTTAGGGGACTTTGAATCTCCGGTCCGTGGCACCTAAAAAATCTGTATAATACAGGAGAAAAGATATGTGCAATCATCTATAACCCCATTCCCCTGAAGCGTTTATCTAGATGTCACGTACATGGCGATGTCATGGCAGAATCGTGTGACGCCGTCCCCCGGCGCGCAGAGGTGCTGCTGCAAAAAAATTCCGGATCCAGTCTCATGCCTGGGAATATTCCAAGTTTAAGAATCTGCGGCTAGACAACGTCTCTACCAGATACACCTTTACCGAAGGTAAGTAACTCGTACTTCTAGCACCAAAAGAACATGCTCAAAATTTCAGTTTTCAGAATTCGCTCAGAACTTATCATGCTTTAAGGCGCGCAATGTAATTCTAATGAAACTAATATTCACCTTTTTAATTTTGATGCATGGTATATTTTAACCATTTAGACAATGTAATCTTGACGCACACTTTGCACAAGGTAATTTTCGGTAGTGCTAAATATTATTGAATTTTCACAATAGTGGTATTAGACATGAAAATCCTAATAGTGCAAAAATGATTGACAATGACTTTTAACAATTTTTTCATGTGCCAATTTCTTTTGAATAAGTATCACTAACCCTTTTGATGTTTCCACATATGAAAAGCAAGCCTTATTCCTTTCCTTTTGCCTTTTAAATGCATTTATTTATAACAGTAAGCACAGAAGCTGAACTGAAACATAAAAGGTTTGTGTCACTTTTTAAAGGGCAGTAATTATTTACCATCAAATCAACAGATGAACTTATTCAGAAAAGCACCAAGAAAGAAAGTCCTTACTTTTAATCCTTTCTCTTTTATCCAAAACTATGAAGCTGTATTTCTAACTTTTAAAATCAGTAGTTTTTAACCCACGTGCATTTATACCATGTTGTACTAATTGAAAACCTAGTTCCCATATCTTGATCTGTAGCTTGTGGCCGGGCATAGCCATGTGTTGTTTACTCAGCTGTGCTTTACGACCAGCAGGCATTATCTTCTTAAGCTTTTTCAAGAGGAAAAAAGCCTTGCTGTATTGTAATGTCCGAACAGAAACGCCAAAAAGATGATTTACCATTCATTACCTCCGTTTGTTCTGACAGACAGCTTCCTTCGGACAGACAGCTTTGAACAGCGGTTTAAAAGCTCTTTTTCCTACGCTGGGAATGATGTCGGTGCAGTCTATTTAAAACCCAGGCTTTCCGAGGCAGTACAAATCTATCGTTTTGCAATGTGAAAAAGAGGAGCTTTTATTTCAGCAACCAATTACTCAGATAATGTGAATACCTTTTAATATTAATAATGTATCTAAGGATAATGCTGTAACATTTTGTATTGAGTCCTAGTTGTGTAAAGCACACAACATTTATTTTCTTTCTTTCTATGAGGCCTATTTTTTTCCTATTGAGTGTTAATTTTAATGTTTCTTTACCATTGTGGCAATGTTCACACATCTATACTTTGTTACTGTTTTACTTTTAATGGTAGTGTGCAGCTATTTAGCATTTGTTCTATATTTCATTCCTTGAATTTTAAAAGTGTAATTCTTTCAATAACATTTGGAGTACATAATGATGACAACAAACCAAATTGAGCTCATTCCAGACATTTTCAAGAAGAGGGCCACAGACTCAGAATAAACACTGCTTGCTAAGGCAAGCTATTCTTACATAAAAAACATAGTCACTACTCACTGACCAAGTACTTCACAAGGATCACCACCGGTGTCAGTCCACAACCACATAGATACTAAAAAAAAAACACACTTAACCAACAAATCAACATTTAGGACAAAAGAAAGAGGCTGCGCACAGATTGCACTCAAACCAAACTATTTGTAAATTCCAATTGTAAGTCATATTTAGAAGTGAAAGGACTCTCATAAAATAGTACAGAGATTACACCAAGACAAATAGACAGCCAAAAGACTGCTATGTTTAAAAAGACACGCTCGAGCCTCAGATCTTTTCCAAAATACACCAAATTACCAGTTGGACTGGCAGAACACCCAAAAGTGCTCCGTATCACCACTTATGGATTTTGCTAAGGATGTAGATCAGGTTCCTCCTTAGTGTGTTTGTTCCGCAGTGTACTATACGTTATGGAAGAAATACCATATTTATTGTACATAAACCTATTTAGGTATCCCCTCTAGGGGAATCAGCTGAGTACTTTCTAAATCCATATTGATACCATCAAGACAGCAACACTTTCTACGAAGTGCGCTACTAGCAGGCATACCAAAAATATTACAATGTGATGCAATATAATCAAAACGTATTTTTCCTGAGAATTATTCAAAAGTAGAGAAAAATCTCCTCATTACCTGCCTTTATTTGCTGCAGCAAACAAACAAACCAAAATCTTGGCCAAGCTATACAAAAGTGTTGCTGCGACCTTACCAAACAAAAGTCTCCAGCTTCCAACTGCCAAGATCTTGGTGACCTATCGGTCATTTTGAAATACTCACGCCAAAGAAGATCTCAGTCGGGACCGGCCATCACCTAGAGGGTCAAATCGGGAAAACTAGAGAACACATAGGTCTGCAAAGACAAAGGGTCTCCTCATGCAGGATACTGTCCTCAGTGGATTCCTGCCTTCCGTCACGACCGCACTCTCGGATGGCCGGGTCTCCGATGAGCCCCACATTGGGCTCCAATTTGTGGAATAAAAAGCCTTTTTAGGGGCTCACTGATGCACCGGTCCTTAAACCAACAAAGAAGAGATTGGCATGGAAGCTGTAATAGTAAAGAAAATATACTTATTAACCTCACATGAGGGAGAATACGTCACCCTCAGGCCACTGTATGAGGTAGTCCATGGAGTACAGAAACCATGGGCCTTTTATGCCCAGTTTGTAGCTGAGTAAGCATGAAGACTTAAAAAGAGGCAGTACAGGTATACACAAGAATAGTTTTTTACATATATGGACTAACAGAAAATACTTAGTCAACTAAGTAGAAGGAGTAACAGAGTTGCTGACATTAGTTAAAATAGCCTTACAGTTACTTTAAGAGCAGGTGCATTCTAGCAGCTACAGGCCTTTCTGGGCATGTTCAGTGCTCTGGCTCAATGCTGAAGGAGATAACTGTAACTGATGACTCAATCAGAATACAAGGGCAGGCCACAGTGAAGAGGGAGAAGCACATGGCTAACTAAAATGGCTGCCACAAACAAAATGGCTTCAGCTCATGATATCAGCGATTTCAACTAGTTTCCACACTAATGTAAATAGATTTATAAAGGGCATTACTCACCTCTTTCCTCCTTCTCCGTTCACAATGCCCTAGTGGGACTTGAAACTGGTCTTAACCTATCTTATGTGTGCTCCCTTTGAGCCTCTTCACAACTGTCCTCTCAGCCTCCTCACTCTGGAGACAACTTTCCTTGTTGTCATCACCTTTGCTGTCAGGGTGAGTGAGCTTCAGTCTTTGTCTTCAAAACCTCCTTTTCTTGCTGTTCATCAAGACAAAGTAGTTTTTTGCACAAGGCCCTCTTTTCTTCCCAAAGTGGTTACCTCTTTCCATATAGGACAGACCATCACTTTGCCTACCTTCTTCCCACCTCCACACCCTTCCAAGGAGGAGACTCCACCACCTGGACCCAAAACGTGTGCTGTCTTTTTATCTCAACCGCACAAAAGATTTCCGGGTGGATGATCAGCTCTTTGTTAGATATGTGGTGGTTAATAAAGGTCGAGCTTTACAGAAATGCACCAACTCCCAATGGGTTGTCTTATGCATTAAAATCTGCTCCTCTTTGGCAAAGAAGGAAGCTCCAGTGGGACTGCATGCCCACGCCACCAGGGCAACAGCAGCTACTACTGCTTTGGGACGTGGAGTTCCACTCCTCAACATCTTTGCACATGCTCACCAAACATTATTGTCTGGATAGTCAAGTCCGGAGAGATGGCTACTTCGGCCACCTTGTTCTCTAGGTCTTTCTGGTGTGAACTTGGTTCGCAGACCCACCTCTGGGGTTGGCATTGCTGGGGTATCTATTCTAAAGGCAAGGAATCTATAAAAACGGTCTCTTTGAGGTGAACAAGTTACTTACCTTGGGTAATAATGTATCTGTAAGAGACACGAGTAGTTATAGATTCCTTACCGCCCCACCCATCCTCCCCGTTTATGCAAACTGACTTCTGGGGTTGTAGAAAAACAGTGTTTCTCTTGTAAGCCACTTGACAACTGTCCTCTTTGTTTACTGACTTTAAAGACTGCTTTCCTGGTTGCCATCACCTCTGCTAGGCGTATGAGTGAGCTCCAGGCTTTTCCCTATAAACCTTCTTTTCTGTCTGTTTATCCGAATAAGGTTGGGGTTCACACTCGTCCTTCCTTCTTGCCAAAGGTTGTTACTGCCTTCCACATCGGGCAAACTAAACTATCACTCTGCCCATTTTCTTTCCGCCTCCGCACCCTTCCACCGTCTGGACATAAAACGTGCGCTCATTTTACCTGAATCGCACACAACAGTTCTGGGTGGATGACCAGCTCTTTGTTGGCTATGTAGGCGCCAAGAAAGGCCGGGCTGTACAAAAGAGAACTGTCTCCCGCTGGGACATCTTGTGTTTAAAAGCCTGTTATTCTCTGGCTAAAAATGAACCTCCGATGGGGCTGCGAGCCCAATCTACCAGGGCGACAGCTGCTACAACTGCATTGGGACGTGGTGTCGCCCTGCAAGACATCTGTCAGGCAGCCACGTGGGCCTCGTGGCACACTTTTAGTGAGCATTATTGCCTTGACAGCCAAGTCCGAAGGTTTGCAGACCCACCACAGGGGTTGGTATTGCTGGGGTATCTATTCTAAGGTAAGGAATCTATCACTAACTAATGTCTCTTACAGATATATATCCTTACCAACGGTAAGTAACTTGTGCTTTTGGGCATGTCAGGGAGAAGCCCCATAGGCAAGGGTCACTCCCCTTTTTGTAAGGCACACATTTTGTCTGTTTCAGTGATATTTTTAGTCTCATCTGCCCCAAGCGGGATTAGAAAACCACTAGAAACCAGGGAGAGTGTGTGTGTGTGTGAGAACTGGAGTTTGGCTGATGGTCTGCGTGTACTGACCTTTGTGGCTGGTATTTTGCTGGCGTTGTGTGTAAACTTGCACTTGGCTAATGGTGTGTGTGGACTCGCGCTTGATGACTGTGTGTGTAGACGGTCGCTAGCCTGGTGGTGTGGCGCTTGGCTGGCGATGTACGTGGACTGCCGCTTGGCTGGTGGTGTGCGGGGATGGCACTTGGCTGGGGGAGCGCATGGGTAGTGCTTGGCTGGGGCTGTGTGTGGATAGTGCTTGGCTGACTGCATTGATGCCACTTGGCTGGCGGTGTGCATGGATGGCGCTTGGCTTGCGGTGTGCACAGATGTTGCTTGGCTGGTGGTGTGTGTGTGGATGGCGCGTTGCTGGCAGTGTGCGTAGATGGCGCTTGGCTGGTGGTGTGCGTGAATCGTGGTGCGCATGTACTGACTCTTGGCTGGCGGTGAGGCTTGCATAACTCCCCCGGAGTTTTCTTACCCAGAATCCCCCACAAATCTCCAATTTACATACAAAGTTGCATTTCCTCACACTAGTGTGTGGGTAAGTTGTAGGATCACCACGCAGGCACAAATTTCCTACCACCCAGCGTTCCCCTTTTTCTCCCGAGAAAAATTATACCTACCTTGTGTGTGTGCCCAAAGTAGTGTCTGACTAAAAACGTATAAACAAACTACCCGCTTTGGGCCCCCCTCAATTGTTATATTTCTATCTAGGACCCTAATTCGATATTCCCGATTCATGCCCTTATGTGGTTATAATTAATAATATCCTTATAAAGGCATAAGAATCATATCCATATTTAGTAACAGCCCATGCAGTCCAAAACAAGTCAAGGCTACTCCCATAGACTCCTAGAAAGCACAACGCGTTCTTTAAACAAACCAAGCCTCTAGCCGCCCGGGAAAACCCCCTGCTCTTGTTTTGATTTGCACAAGAACTCCTAGAGTCCAGAAAGAACTGTTAGTTCTTAGTGACGTCTTATGACCAACCTTACGTCAAACCCGGGACCTTTCAGGTATAAATATACCAACGTTGCCTTAAGCAAACACACCGTGGTTGGGAGCAGAGCGACGATCTACTTGCCCTGGAGCCCAGCTGTTAGGAGAGCCGACGGATACCGCCCCTCCCCTTGACGCACAGAGAGACGCTGTCTTTTTCTCCAGCCGAGAAAATCCAGCTCCGGTGTTCTCAAGTCACCCTCGCGGGTTACTGGGAGATCGAGTCCTGAGAAGCGAGATACAAGACCTCCTTCATTCTATAACCAAGGTACGGAGCTGATTGAAACCTTAGAGCAGAGGTCCTCAAACTTTTGGATGCCGAGACCCCCCTGTCAACATTTTCAAGCGTGAGGACCCCCTCCTGACAAAAATTTCTAAACTCTAGGTTATGAGGAAGGTGAGGACCAAATTATACGACAGGCTTGACTAAATTGTGAGAGTAGAAAATGTAAATAATGTTCTGTGATGCTGCGTATTTTGGGGTAGCATTGCTTTATTATTTAGATTTTTTTTAAACACAGTAATACTGAGGAAAGATTTCACCCCATCAGTACCAGTTTATAACCAAAATACAGCAATTAACATCAGAAAGGTGTCTAGTCAACCTCTGTGAAGGGCCTCCCAATCCGCAGGAATACGCGCTGCCAAATTAGAAGCTCACCTGGCCATGGCCGGGAGCAGCAAGGGTGCATGCAAACCGTGGCGGTCTTGTGCAGTTAAGCAGTTTACCCATGCCCCTTTCCTCTCACCCCCTTCCTTTCATCCCTCTCTTCTCTCCTCTCCCAAACCCAGATCCCTCTCTCACATTGCAGGCAGATGGTTATTAGA
This sequence comes from Lissotriton vulgaris, assembly GCF_964263255.1. Lineage (NCBI taxonomy): Eukaryota > Metazoa > Chordata > Amphibia > Caudata > Salamandridae > Lissotriton > Lissotriton vulgaris. The sequence goes on from NC_141699.1 coordinate 587,099,884, forward strand.
CCCAGGACACCTTTTGGTAACAGTAGCGCACTACAAATGTAAATAATAGGCAGAAGCAGGGTATCCACTAGACCCGAACTTCGGGGGGGGGGGGGGGGGGGGTTAACACTCCCAGCCAGGGCTTGTCCAAGCACTGAACGCACACGGTGCAACAGTCTTTCCACCTTCTCCATGAATTCCCTCACTACCATTCACCAACAATACACATCTCTCTATAGCACCTGTCTGACAAACATTTCATTTTTTTATAGCGCTACTCATAGTTTACTCACACTCAGTTCTGTGATCTACATGGTACATCTTCTTTGTACCAGGCACTTTAACCTTCTGCACTGTGTGGGTGACAACAGTGCCCATGTGACTGCACGGTGAGCAATGCAACAGTGTGAGAGCAGGGTAAAAGGAGTGACTGCAGGGTGAGTGAGGTGACCATATGAATTTGGGTTCGGCTGTAAGTGCAGAGTGGGACGAATTAGTGCATGGTTAGTGATGGCCTTGTTTGAGTGAGCTACAGATTGAGCAGTAAAGGGGGGACAGTTGAGTGAAGTGTCACTTGAGGGCAGGGTGAGAAGTGTGCTCGTGTGACTGCAGGGTGGGGTACAGAGTGAACAATGCAAGCAAAGTTTTAGTGCAGAGTGATCACTGTGAGTGCAGGGTGAGCGGGTGAATGGTGTGAGTGCATAGTGAATGGTGTGAGTGCATGGTGATTGGTGTGAGTGCATGGTGATCAGTGGGCATGCATGGTGATCAGTGTGCGTGCATGGTGATCAGTGTGAGTGCATGGTGAGCAGGTGAATAGTGTGAGTGCATGGTGATCAGTGTGAGTGCATGGTGATCAGTGTGAGTGCATGGTGATCAGTGTGCGTGCATGGTGATCAGTGTGAGTGCATGGTGATCAGTGTGAGTGCATGGTGATCAGTGTGAGTGCATGGTGATCAGTGTGAGTGCATGGTGATCAGTGTGAGTGCATGGTGATCAGTGTGAGTGCATGGTGATCGCTATGAGTGCATGGTGATCGCTATGAGTGCATAGTGATCAGTGTGAGTGCATTGCGATCGCTGGGAGTGCAGGGTGAACATGAAAGTGAAGGCGAGAATGAGAAGTGAGTAGTCTGAAAGCAGGGTAAATGTAATGTAAAAAAAATTGCATTCCCAGAAACTTGAAGCGTAGGGTTTCAGATATAAGTTAAACTGTTGCTTTAATGGCATTAATCAGGGTTCGAGGGTGGAGGAAATAAATAATGTGCCGATCCTGTAACAAACTTCCAGTCTAATGATTAGGGTTACCAGCTCATTATTTTGATGGCCCAGAAATAAGCAGTCACCTAAAGCTGTATTTTTTGCACTTATCTGTGAATACTTAAAACAGCAAATATAAATAGAAAGCACTTTTAATTGTGTTCTAGGGATGCCTCAATGATCCATGACTAATAATTAAAGAAAATAAAGACAGAAAAGTCACATCACTAATTAATACATTCTTTTTTATTTATAACTCAATTTAGTGTCAAGAGCAGGTCTCTGCTGGATCTTTAAACAACACATAGCAGGCATGTTTCTTTTGGCAACCCAACTTTATATTTTTTTTCTTTAAATGCATTCTCACACTACAGCAGTAAGTGTAAAAATACAAATGTAAGGAATAGGCAGAGTGGGGGCCCAGGGGGTACTGGAACCATTAAAAAACTAAGCTTTTGTAATCAATTAACAAATGCATGTAAATATGCTAATGGTCTTTAAAGACCTGTGAAAAACTCGGCCGGAGATAAGACTCCAGACACTGCCCAGCGAGGCCCCAGGAGCGCGAGCTGCACTGCAGCAGCCCGGGCTGAGACACAGGATGGGGGAGGAGGGGGGCTGAAGCCCTTGAGGCCATGGCAGAAGTGACACTGTGAAGGCGCGACCCCCTTTGCATCGCTCCACGGCCCCCCTGGGGGTCGCGCCCCACAGTTTGAATACCCCTGCCTTAGAGAGAATTCTTGATTCTGATACTTGGCAAAACTTAACTTAACTTAAAACTCCAACTTACTTACTCCTTCCCAAGTATTAGGCTTAGGTCAGGTAGGCGTATCTTAGAAGCACCAGTTGAGTTTGTTAGTCAATGTTTTTATGTATGTATATATGTTATCCATTTTAAAGTATCATATGGCTAAGAAACCATATCAATGCTTTTACAGTATTATTTCATAATACTACTTTTACTGTACGCACTTTACTTTATAAGTATTGCAATTGTGGCAATTCATTTCTCTTGCATGAGAAAGAAGACTGCTCAATAAAATAACACCTTTTATTGAAACCGCCCGTCTCTCTATTTCTCTGCAATCTGGTGGAACTAAGCATGCACGACTGACTGAGGGAAATAGTTGTCTATTGTTTTCACACAACTCTGGAGATACACTCTTTATTCTGGGGGAGCAAAGTTGTCATGTTTATGCGGTTGTCAGAAACTAATCCCTTCTTGTCTAAATCAGGACGGTTAACCCTTTCCTGAAAATTCGAGAAAGTTTCTAGTGACCTCTGAGCTAGCTGGCAAAACTAATTAAGTCTAACATAGTCAGTAGAGACCTAGATGACCTCAGCCCTACGTCTACACTGCTGTTTATGTTATTCCAATGCGCAGAGCCTATTGGGAATATAGGAACTACACTACATGGCGCCCAACGTTTGGTAAGGCGATAAAACTAACGCAAGACACTAGAGTAACTCAGTCGTGCTTTTCACACAGACCCCTTTCTCCCGTAAAAACTCCAATAGACGTCTGGAGTGGGTGAAAGGTTAATATCCGCCGGAACTTAGTAGGATGAGAATCCTATGTATTAGTTCTTGGTTCAGTCAACGTTGAAGGATACAGTGTTCCAAAATATTGTGCACCTAATCTTTGTTTCCTTGAAACTCGCTCTGCAACAAAACATTTTTAGTCAATAAAATGGCGGAAAGTGAAGAAGAAAGAGAAAGAGAAGCATTAGCAACTCAACTCTTAGAGGAAGACACAAGTCTCCAGCAAGGTGACCCGAATGCTATAATCATTCCGGTCGATGTAAGAAGATATAAGAATAAGAATAAGATATAGGAAGAACTATAACTCTTAAATTTATAGAAAATGGACTATCATCCAGAGGTGGTACAGTCTTATTCGTGATGGAGGCACATGAGTTTCGGCTGACCGAGGTGTTCTACACATGGATACATTTTCCAGCAGCACACGCTGTGACAAAAGATTTCCACTATTACAAAATAGAAGAACCTCCAGATAAATATACTCCTTTCGAGGACGTTGAAATCCCACTAACTTACCAAGAGCACCTGCTCTGGTTTAAAGGTGCCCTAAAACATGAAAATCACATCACCAGGCACGGTCCACTAGGTAGACCAGGAGCCACGTGGCTGGTTCTAGCCAGCTACACATCACATCCAGACATTGATAACATGTCAGACGTGGAACTTTTAGCTATTAATTAAAATACATAGACAATTAGTCCAATATGTCATGCGGACTGCAACAGTCCAACCAACAATTAACATCCCACAGCTGACCCCTCATCAGGGGAATACAAACAAAATTACACCACAGAACATACAATCATGTGTTGGTAAAACACCCATAAAATGGGAACAAATTCCATTCTGGTTAGCTCAGAAAATAACTCAAATAGAGGCAGTATTTCCTAATACTACACCTCATGAGAAACACAGAATTCTGACTATCTGCCTCACAATGGGGGTTGCACCACATGAGGAGGACTGTGACACTTGGGGCACGGTCTTTGCTTCCATCTACACAAAAACACATGGTGTTCCGTCTATGGCGGTAATACCAGATGTACTAAGATAAATTCAAAACAAATACGGTCCATAACCTGCCTTGAATCTGGGTATGAAATTACTAAAAGACTTTAAGCAGGTCTCGGCTATACTATTGGCCAACATAAGAGGAGACGCAGCATGTGTGGCAATCCGCCAGAAATTGAAGGAAACAGATATAACAGACGAACCATTTGAACTTGCCAGAATCATAGAAAAATCCTATGAAGAACTAGGAAGAGATTGTTTGGGTGGAAACTGGTAAAACCCCAACTAACTGAAAATCCTGAAAAAACATTTATTAAAAATAATTTAAATACTCCAAAAAAGGGTTGGGATGGTAATAAACAATCCACTCCCAAGGAAAAACGTTTCCAGTCCAGAGGAAGGTCTCCTCAACGGAGAGAAAGGACTCCAGGCCGAGGAGGCAAGTCTCCCCAAGGGAACCCTCTGAGAAAAGATACAGCCTTAGAGATAGGGATACATTGAGAAAACCTGATAGATATCAAGATATTGATACACGTCCCTCTCAATCTTTTCAGACTTCCTCACAGAAATCGGAAAGAATAATAATAATAAAACCATGTTTAAAGCGCCTGGCTGCACAGAAAACAGTGTGTCCCAGCGCTAAATACTACTACATCGCCAGAGGCAAGGGCAAGGGTGAGCCATGAAGTGCAAAGGGAAGAGGGGCGTTATGCAGGGGGGAACAGGAATGTTTTGGTCAGAACACAAGGAAGAGCACGTCAAGTCCAAAGACAAAGAACCTGCTCATCAAAGTAATAAATCACAATTTCCCAGAAAGAAGGTGGCAAGTATTAAAATTAAACATGCTGAGGACAGGACACAACTGAAAAACGGAAAGTGGGCTCAGACGCACAAGTTACTACTTGTGTAACGATATATCTGTAAGAGACATTAGTTAGTGATAGATTCCTTACCTTAGAATATCCCCAGGCGTCAGACTGGATCCGTAAACTTTTTGCGTAGCAATACCCCTGTGCGTCGGTAGGCGTCGTCTGCGGCTCCGCGTCTGTCGTCGGTGTCGTTAGCGCCGGAATGACGTCGTCGGAGTACTTAGACGCCGCCCATGCGCGCTGACGTCAGTTCTGATACACAGCTTTTCCGCGCCAGATACACAGAGCCATGATAGAACCAACACTGGTGCCATGAAACTAGGGCCCTGAAAGGGGATGACCTTAACCCTAGATATCGGTTCGCAGAACGGGGAGGATGGGTGGGTCGGTAAGGAATCTATCACTAACTAATGTCTCTTACAGATATATCGTTACACAAGTAGTAACTTGTGCATCTGAAAGAGACACGTTAGTGATGGATTCCTTACCTTAGAATAGATACCCCAGCAATACCAACCTCGGTGGTGGGTCTGCGAACCAATATCACACCAGAAAGTCCTGGAGGACGGAACGGCCAAAGAAGCCATCCCTCCGGACTTGACTGTCCAGGCAGTAGTGTCTTGCGAACGTGTGCAGCGAGGCCCACGTCGCTGCCTGGCAAATGTCCTGTAAGGGGACTCCTCGGCCCAGGGTAGTTGTCATTGCCGTGGCACGAGTGGAATGAGCCCGCAATCCAGCAGGGGGCTCCTTTTTCGCCATGGAGTAACATGCCTGAATAAACTAGATGATCCACCGCGAAATGGTCCTCTTGTGTACTGCCTTTCCCTTCTTCGCGCCCACGTAACCAACAAAGAGTTGGTCATCCACCCGGAAGTGGCGTGTGCGATCTAGGTACTAGGAGAGCGCACGTTTTGCATCCAGCCGGTGGAGCCTCTCTTCCTCTTTCGAGGGATGCGGAGGCGGAAAGAAGGTGGGCAAAGTAATGGACTGCCTGATGTGGAAGGCCGAGACTACCTTGGGCAGAAAGGAAGGTTGTGTACGCAACACCACCTTGTATGGATGAACAGATAGGAAAGGTGGAGTAGAAGAAAGAGCCTGGAGCTCACTCACCCTCCTGGCAGAGGTGATGGCGACCAGGAAAGCAGTCTTCAATGTGAGAAGACGGAGAGGACAGTTATGGAGCAGCTCAAAGGGAGCACACATCAGATAAATGAGAACAAGATTCAAGTCCCACTGGGGCATCACAAAGGGAACAGGAGGGAACATGTGTGTGATGCCCTTCAGAAATCTATTTACATGGGGGACTTGAATAAAGAAGGCTGATCAGGTAGCCTTAAGAAGGCAGAAAGAGCAGAAAGATACCCTTTAAGAGTGCCCAGAGCAGAGCCCTGCTGGGCAAGGTAAAGAAGAAAGAGCAGCACTTCCGAAAGGGGTGCAGAGAGAGGATCCACAGCCTTTGCTGTGCACCATGCCACAAATCTGTTCCACCTGCAGGCGTATACCGACTTTGTGGAGGGACGCCTGGCTGCCAGAATGATATCACAGACTTAAGGAGGCAAGTCAAATGGCCTCAACTGTCGCCGCTCAATCTCCAAGCTTGTAGGTGGAGACTGGACAGGTTCGGGAGCAGCACCGTCCCCTGCTGCTGCGACAGAAGGTCCTCCCAAAGAGGCAGACGAATCGGGGGATCGACTGACATGCTGAGTAGCTCGGGATACCAGTATCTTCGTGCCCAGTCCGGAGCCACAAGGATAACCTGGGCCCGGTCGTGCCTGATCTTCTTCAGCACTCTGGGCAGAAGTGGTATAGGCGGAAAGGCGTACAATAGACCCCAACTCCACTCGCGACGAAAAGCGTCTCCGAGCGAGTGCCGCCTTGGAAATTCCAACGCGCAGAACTGATGACATTGCGCGTTCTCTTCTGTGGCGAATAGATCTAACTAAGGCTCTCCCCATTGCTGAAAGAGACCTTGTGCCACGTCCGAGTTCAGACGCCATTCGTGATCCATCATGCACCGACGGCTGAGTTTGTCTGCCCTGGCATTCAGAGAGCCTGCCAGGTGTTGAACCACCAGGGTCACGCCCTGATGTTCCAGCCATTGCCATAGGCGCAGAGCCACCTGGCATAGGGTCCACGACCCCACTCCGCCTTGTTTGTTGCAGTACCACATGGCGGTGGTGTTGTCGGTGAACACTTGCAATACACTCCCCGAACAGAGGGGAGGAATGCTTTCAGTGCTAGACGAATCGCCCGCAGCTCCAACATGTTGATATGGAGCAGGGACTCCGCCGGAGACCAGAGGCCTCTGATCTCCGCCTCTCCCATATGGCCTCCCCAGCCCTGGAGGGACGCGTCCGTCACAACTACGAGCTCCGGGTGGGGTAGGGAGAGGGATCTGCCACTGACCCAGTCGCGGTCCGTGAGCCACCACTGAAGTTGTTTCGCAGTGCCCTCTGAGATCAAGACATGATCGGACAGGTTGCCCTGATGCTGGGCCCACTGAAACTTCAGGGCCCACTGCAGAGCCCACATCCGCCACCTGGCGTGATGCACCAGAAGGATGCAGGAGGCCATCAGCCCCAGAAGCCGCAGGTTCAACCTGACCGAGACTCGGGATAACGGCTGGAAGATAGGAATCAGAGCCTGAATATCCCGAACCCGCTGTTCGGGTGGGTAAACCCGAAACTGCGCCGAGTCTAGAACCGCTCCGATGAAGAGGAGCTTCTGAGAGGGACATAGGTGTGACTTCGGCACATTGATGGAGAACCCCAGCAAGTGCAGGAGGTCGGCCGTAGTCTGGAGGTGGTTGACGACTACCTGGGGCGAGCCCGCCTTCAACAACCAGTCGTCGAGGTAGGGGAAGACTGATACCCCTTGCCTGCGCAGATGAGCTGCGACCACCGCCATCACCTTTGTGAACACCCATGGGGCGCTGGTAAGGCCGAAGGGGAGCACGGTAAACTGAAAGTGCTCTTGGCCTACCGTGAACCGCAGGTAACGCCGGTGGGCCGGCAGGACGGTGATGTGGAAATAAGCGTCCTGCAGGTCCAACGCTACCATCCAGTCTCCCGGGTCCAGGGCAGCCAGGACCTGAGCCAAAGTCAGCATCTTGAACTTCTCCTTCCGGAGGAAGCCGTTGACGTTCCGCAGGTCCAAGATAGGGCGTAGGCCCCCTTTGCCCTTCTTGGGTACCAGAAAGTAGTGGGAGTAACATCCACACCCTACTTCTGGCCCAGGAACGCGCTCGATGGCCCTCTTGGCCAAGGGGGCTGTGACTTCCTCTTGCAGAAGTTGCAAGTGATCCCCCGACATGCGTTGGCAGTGCGGTGGCATGGATGGAGGGGATGCCTCGAAGGGAAAGGGAGTAGCCCCTTCGGACAATCTGCAGCACCCACCTGTCCGAAGTGACTGTGCGCCAGTGGGAGAGGTGATGGTGAACCCTGCCTCCCACAGGCGTCACATGGGCCTGAAAACTCGGACTAGGAAGGTTTTGAGGCAGGTGCTGCTGAGGGAGGTGTGGACTGGCCTCGCCGTGGTCCCCTACCGCCGCCACGGCGGTTTCCACGCCCGCCACTGCGCTGTTGGACATTCTGCGGTGCGTGGCTGGCAGTACGTGGGGGGGCGCCCCTTCCATTGCCACGAAAGGAGCGAAAGGCACCCGATTGCTGGTGTGGGGCCGTGAGGCCCAAGGACTTGGCCGTAGCCCTGGAGTCCTTGAAACGTTCCAGCGCATGGTCTGCCTTGTCGCCGAAGAGACGACGGCCGTCAAACGGCATGTCCAGGAGTGTGGCCTGGACATCGGCCGAGAAGTTGGCGGACCTCAACCAGGCGTGGCGTCGAACCGCCACTGTCGTTGCCATCGCCCTGCCCAGTGAGTCCGTTGTATCCAGCCCACACCGGATAGAAAAACGTGCTGCATCTCGGCCTTCCGCAAGGGCTTGGCCGAGTTTAGCCTGGACCTCCTCCGGGCATTGTGGCAGCACCTCCGCAACCGTGTCCCACAGAGTGTGGGTGCAGCGGCCCAAGAGACAGGCGGTATTCACAGACCGCAACCCTAAGCTAACAGACGAGAAAACCTTATTCCCGAACTGTTCGTATCTCTTGGATTCCCTGTCGGGCGGGGCCGACGGGAATGCGGTCTGGGAGTTTGAGGCCTGGATGACCAGACTCTCGGGGGTGGGGTGGGTGGACAAAAAGCATGGGTCGCCCGGGGCCGGGCGGTAGCGTCTGGCCACGTTCCTATCCACAGGCGGACCTGTGGCGGGCTTGGACCAAGTGCCCAAAAGAACGTCACACAAGGCCTCATTGAACGGCAGCAGGGGCTCACTGGAGCTTGACTGCGGTTTGAGGACCTCTGTGAGGAGGTTAGTCCTCACGGCCGCGACTGGGAGCTTAAGGTTTAAGGCCTTAGCTGCCTTCGTCAACACTACACTATATGTAGAGCCCGCCTTCGAAGCCACAGTCGGAGGTGAGCTAAATCCAGTGTCAAGACCACTGGCCTCCCCAAGCTCATATGTCCAGTCCTGTTGAGATTGGCAATCTAGTGCCAGAGGGTCCTCGGACCCCTCCCAATCTTCCTCGTCACCTGTGTCCTGTAAACCAGGATTAGTAGACAGGGCCTCCTCGTGGAGATAAAAATCCCCAAAGGCCGACGGAATCGGCGCCCAGCGGCGCCATTCCGGCGCCTGAGTCTGACCCCAGGAAACATTGGGGGCGGCAAACACAGTGGGCGCCGAGGGGCGACACCCGTGGCGACGGCGCCGGTGAGGTCGTAAGGTCGACCGGCGACGCTCCGGAGCCGGATCCGGCGAGGTCCTGCGGCGCCGAGAACGAAGTCGCCGGCGGCGCCGGGGCAGAAGCACCGACCCGTTAGGACCTCCAGACGGAACCGTTGGGCCCGAAGGCGCCACGGGAACCGACTGAGGAGGGAGGGCCCTCATGGCCATGAGGTACCTCTTGACCTCCTCTGGCGTCGTGCCGTCCCCAGAGACCCGAAGGTGTGGGGCAGGTGGCGACGCTAGCGACTCCCGCGGAGCCGCGTTGGCGGTGTCGCCCGAGCCCCCGGCCGCATCGTGCGAGCGTCGGGGTGGGTCGGAGGATCGATGACGTCGCTCCGACCTCTCATGCCTCTTACCTGAGGACTTGGAACCTGACGACCGGTGTCCACTCCCGGAGCGTCGATGACTCCGACCTCGCGACCTGTCCCTCGACCTCCCGTGGGACCGGGACCTGGAGCGGCGCGGGGCCGACTGCCTCAGCTCGAGTCGCTTGCGAGACCGCTCCCGCCTAGCCTTCGACGTCCGGGCCCGGCAGTCGGAGCAGGTTCGATCGTCATGGTCGAGGCCTAAGCACTTCAGGCACCGGCGATGGGGGTCCGTGACCGACATCAGTCGATCGCACTTCGAGCAGGGCGTGAACCTGGGCATCCCTACCGGCACCGATAGAGTCGAAGACTCGACAAAAAAGAGTGATCAAAAGATCAAAACGTTCAGTCAAAAATTGACTGGGGGTAGAGCTTCTTCCGGATCTGCGCTAGCTGGCGCGGAAAAAAGAAGAACTGACGTCAGCGCGCATGGGCGGCGTCTAAGTACTCCGACGACATCATTCCGGCGCTAACGACGCCGACGACGGGCGCGGAGCCGCAGACGACGCCTACCGACGCGCAGGGGTATTGCTACGCAAAAAATTTCCGGATCCAGTCTGACGCCTGGGGATATTCTAAGGTAAGGAATCTATCACTAACGTGTCTCTTTCAGATTCCCTTTAATAATAGTTACCAAAATAAAGAGGCAGGCGCTGGCAAACTGGAAGGCAAGAACAGGTTTATTACTCCAGAGGAGAACACATCAACTCGGACATGCAGAATGTCTTTGGGAGGTGTTCTAACAACTTCTCCACTGCTCAGTCTTTTATACAGTATACAGTCGGTTTATTGGTGGTCAAACATCCTAGGAATTCCTGCCTCCAGCAGGTTTCCACACAGACCCAGCAGCTGTCGTCCCCCCTCCTAAGTCTAACAGATGATCAATAACTTGCAGCTGGACATTCCAACAGTATCTAAATGTGTGTGGGATCGGTCAGATCTGAGGGTTCGTGCTATTGATTAAATCAGACTTCTTTGTTAGTGCTACAAATCCTGCCGTGAGGGAGCAATAAACTATGTCTACAGGGGTCGGTTAGTGCCTGAGACCGGATTGAGCAGCCAGGTGCGGGCAGGGGGGTTATCAGGAGGCCTTGCTCATGTGCAGAGGATGAAAGGACAAATGGGTTTAGGGCGGGAAGTGGCTCCGGAGCTTTGTCACGAGGACAAGATTTAATAACCCCAGTATGTTTGGTCATGCTTAGTCAGGGTGCTGGGGATGATTGCGAGTTCAGGGTGAATCATAGGTGACTAGCAGTGAATGAAATGGCTGCGATATCTAAAATGGTTGCTGCTTACGCGCACGCAAAGGCTCTGGTTAGGCAAGATGGCGCTGGCAATGTTTCACGATCTTCACTTTGCTCTCAACAGTGGCTGTGGTGAACATAAATGAACGCCGCTTATGTATACCTAAAGTTTATCGATTTCCACAGGGTTAGGGACTTCCTTTCAGGGCCCTAGGTTTGTGCACCAGTGGTCAGTGTCATGCATGGCTCTGCGCTTCTGGCGTGGAAAGTCGTGTCAGAACTGACATCCGCACGCAGGTGCGGCGTCTAAGTAGACATTGCAACTTCATCCCAGCGAACATAACACTGACGGCGGACGTGGAGTCGACTGATGCCACCTACCAATGCGCAGGAGTTCTAAGAAAAAATCTCCGGATCCAGTATGACGCCTGGGGGTAATTCCAAAGGTAAGGAACCTATAACTACTCATGTCTCTTACAGATACATCGTTTCCGGAGGTAAGTAACTTTTCCTCAAGGGCAACGCCACAGCTTATTTCATTATAGTGGCGAAATAAAAAAAAAAGGTCACTGCTCCAGCATGCAAGTGACTGCCACCAAAGAAAGTAACATAGTGTAGATGGTGGAGTGAAAGATGGAGAGGGCAGCCACCACACAGTGGTACATAGCAAGCTCAAATGCCCTCCTAAACGGAAAAAACACCTTCCTTGCCAATACAGGTAGAGAGAAAATGTGGTGATACAGGAGGGAAATAATAGAGATGATACCTGCTTAAAATCTTCATTAGCTACAGTGGTAATGGCTAGAGGAGTGGGACCTGGTTGCGAGTGTCAGGGTTCAAACTCGGGAGAGGCCTCTGCAATCAATGTACATTTCTTAGGAGAAAATCTCTTTAGAGCTGCTGTGGACTAAACAAACCAGCAATGGAAAAAAATAGAGAAATTGGAAAAGTGATTGGGGCCTTACAGTTTAGAGGGTATGTTAGTAGAGGAGCTGCCCCTACCAAGCGCACCAGAGGAAGGGGAATTTTTCAGCCTATTAGCCCACAATTCACAGACAGAGGGCCAGAGGAAGGGGACAGACTCCAAAAGGGTAAGGAGCCCGCTACCATGTGACTTCCAAGGGAAAGGCTCGCAACTCACGCCACCAGTAAGATGCAGAATAGGTGGTTTCCTGCAGAAGTGGAGAGCAATCGCTTCTGACAAATGAGTTCTCCATATCATACGGCACGACTATTGCATAGAACTTCCATACAAATCATCAAGGGTAAAGTCAAAAGTGGGAGCGTGCCCCAACAGAGTTAATTTACCTACTACAACAGGAGGTGGAAGACCGCCTAGTAAAGCAAGCAATAGAAAAGATGCAAAGAAAGAAATCAAACAAGGAGTTTACTCAGTTTACTTCTTGATTCCAAAACTGAGTGACTCTTTGGCCTATCCCGGATCTCAAGGACGCCTATTTGCACATGCTGATGAACTTCATACCCAAGAAATTTCTCTTATTCATAATAGACAAGGTGATTACCAGTTCAGGGTACTTCTTTTTCGGACTAATTCAGCACCAATAGTCTTTATAAAATGTCTTGCAGTAGTGGCAGCAAACGTGAGAAGGCAGGAAATATATGTATGCCCCTACCTGTATGACTGGCTGGCAAAGGTGAATTCACTCATACAATGCCATAGTATTCAAACAGTGATGCAAATTCTACGCAAGTTGGGATTCTTCCTAAATCTAGAGGAAACTTCACCAGTTCCCGAGAGGAAGAAGGCATTCTTGGGAGCAAGAATGAATCTAAGAGAGACCAAAGCATTCCTTATAAAAAAGAGAACTCTGGCACTGACAGCAAATTTGCCTCTTTCAGGGGGGACTGATCGAAACAAATGAGCAGTACACTAATGCTCATACATACCGCTGATGTCCACATGAGAATGAGTCAGGAATGGATTTAAAGGCAATTGTCCAAGGAGCTGGAAGAATCTAGTGGTTGTCCAGGAAAATGTCAAAAAGATAAGGTGGGACACAGAAGCAATTACAATAGAGACCCTTCAAACAACCGACTCCCTGTATGACCAGTATTGCAGATGCTTCCCACACAGGATGGGGCACATACATAGGGAAACTGAGCATCAGTGGCATGTGGAACCCTTTAAAAGCATATATTTGTTAAACTGAAAACTGTCTTCTTTGCACTAGAGGTTTTCCATGCACATGTCAACTGGAAAACATTACAAATCCAGACAAACAGTACAGCTACAATGTTTTACTTCCACAGACTGATAAGAAGATAGTCACATATAATGAATGAATGAATTAATGAATGATATTTATTGTTGGTTACTGAAAACCATTACATAAAACCAGAAATACAAAAGTCATCACTATACAAAAGTTAAAATCAAGAAAATTTCGAAAATCGACTTAAATGGTTACTCCAAGAATGAGGAAATGCCCGGGAAAAGGTTCATGGGCCGGCAAAAGACTCTGTGATCCGACCAGTAGAAGACATCAGCGTTGCCCATGCTTGGAAGATGAACTTTCCGAAAGCGGCCATGTGCATTACCATGGACAGGGTGTAAAGGTGAAAAATCCCATCCTTTGCAGAGCGTAACCCAGAGTGTCTAAGTAGTGGCCTAAGATAAAGATTGCGGGGCAACCGCAGGGCAGGGCAACAGAAGAGAAGATGTGCCAAAGACTCCCGTTTATAGCTGCAGAGCCTGCATTCCTGTGCTCCTAGGCTGGCCTTGCCACACGGGTATAGTTCTTTAAGGGGCAATGGGTGTAATCTATAGGCCAAGATCTTATGGAGGGCTGCCCTGCCCACTGCCTGCGAGAGATGCTGTTTAGGAGTGTGTAGGATGTGCGGGAAACACAGGGTCTCATGCAGGTCTTTTCTTCTCCTCAGGGACTCCAGATCCAGTTCCCGGGACCGCGCACGCACTTGCTTTTTAATCGCGTTTTTGATGGCAGAATATGTAACCTATTCAGGATTCCAGGAGTCCATGGCGAGGTTAAGATGGGCCTTAGCCACTTCGAGGGTGGCCGACCAAGGGTTCCCTGGCTCTCTGAAAATGCATTTCAGGACTGCCTTCAGTGTGTTCTCTTGTGCCTCCGTTGTTAGAAAATAGAATTTGCTTAAGGCGGCGAGCTCTTCCAGGTTTTGCTGGTTGAGTGAGAACTCCAGTTGAACGATGATGTTTCTGGTGCAGCTTGGCAGGTGAAAAAGTCTCTTATATGCCCTGCCATGAATTTTTTCTAATTCATGGCTCAGTCTGCCCGGGAATGCCTGGAGGGCATAGTTGAGTGCCGGCATAAGCTTGGCTTTAAGCACTCTACTGATGGCCGTAGTAGTCGGGCTGTGTAGGGAGGCTTGCAGCTTGCAGATGGCATAGGTGATGGATTTACCTTTGGCCTGGATTGACTTAAGATGGGTACTTGGGAGCCCCGACTCCTGAAAACAAATGCCCAAGTAGATGTAGTGCTGTGTGCTTTCCAGCAAAAGGTTGCCTAGCCTCCATTTCAAAGATTTTTTCCTTGGGTAATGCCCAAATATAATAACCTTTGATTTTGTTCGATTAGCTACAAGCTTGTTTTTGTCATTGTATACGGCAAGTGCAGCCAGCAGCTTTTGCAGCCTCATTCTCGTATGGTCCAAAAGGACCAGGTCATCAGCATATTGCATAAAGTATATTTTACGCCCGCCAATCTTTGGAGTGGCCAGGGCGGCGCCAGTCAAGGCCCTCTCCATGTCCTCTGTGTAAGTTGAATAATAATGGGGCTAGCACACACCCTTGTTTTAGGCCTCTATCTGTGTGAATCTTAGCAGAAGCATGGTCCCTTGAGAGTTTGATGCGCACCCATGTTTTTTGATATAGGGACTGTATCGCTCTTAGCAGCCCCAAGTTGATGTTCCATTGGACAAGCTTATGCCACAGAATTGCACGGTCGGCCCCATCAAACGCCGCCGAGTAGTCAATAAAGCAGGCGAAGAGGGGAAGACCTTTGCCTGACCGTGCACGATGTGCCAGGAAAGAGAGAGTGATGATGTTATCAACAGTGGCTGACCCAGGTCTGAATCCAGTTTGGCAGAATGGAAGGATGCCAGCTGCACTTGACGAGTCTGCGAGGTCCCTCAGGATGGTGCTAGCATAAGCTTTCAATATCCAACAAGGCAATCATGCGGTAATTGGCGGGTTCCGATTTTGGGACTTTTTTGTGAATAGGCTGTAAAAGCGAGCCTCTCCACGAATCTGGAACTTCCCCCAGGAGCCAACATTCGGAGTACAGATGGGTCAGATTTTTGGTCCAAAAGTCAATATTTGCCTTAAATAAGTGCCCAGGAAGTCCATTAGGGCCCGGAGCGGCGTTTAGTCTAATGTTTTTTTAAATTGTGGAGACCAACGATTTTCCCGGTGGGGCTGTCATCTCGATGGCAGGATCAAGGTAGTCTCCAGGAATGGGTGTAACATTTTGCATATTTACGGAGCCATCATTAGTATATAATGCCTTAACATGGGCGACCCAAATAGAGGTTTCAAGGGCATTTTCTCTGTGGTTTGGGCCTCGTCCCATGTTGCATATATAGTTCCAAAACTCCTGTGATTTTCCCGGGCTCAGCAAATCAAATATAATTAACCATTGTGCTTCACAGTGAGCACGTTTTGCAGCCCACACCTTTTTTGCGTGACTTTTTTTAGCTTCTTGTAATTGCTTCTTGTTTTGTTTTGTCCCGCTTTTATGGAACCGTTTACGTTCCTTGTTTAGTGTTTTGGCACTTGTTTTGATTTCTGTGTTAAAACCATATTTAGGGGGAGGACACCTGTGCGACACACTGTTCTGCTTCCCACGAAGGATCACCGCCAGGGTCTCTGATATGGCATTCCAGCTTTCTATTGCGCCATTTTTCTGTACACTCGGTGGCAAGCCTGTCCACTGATTTGCCCAGCTATTGAATTTGCTTATGGTGGTTTGTTCCCATTTAATCCTTCTGGGCAACTTTATTAATTCTTCTCCATCGGCCACTCCGATGTATTCAAGCTTGTGGCGTTGGTCTACGATGAGGTTCAAGGTGACGGTTAAGGCAGCGTGATCGCTGTCACTACGCGGGTGGACTGTAAAATTTGACATCAAGAGTTGGAGTTTGCCGCTTAATATTATATAATCAATTGTGGTTTGGTTATTGAATGTGGGGCCAACCATCTGCCCCGGACTGTTCTTTAAGAGGACTGAGTGAGCCGTTGCCAGGTTATAGGATTTTAGTAGATCATTTAGGGCATAGTCACATATACTGTCCAAGCTAGCCCAGGACATATGGAAATGGGCCATACAGAGAAATTTACTTCTAATGGCCATAGACCTGCCAAATGTGAAACAGGCAAACAAGACCCTTGCATGAGTGGGAACTAAAACAAGAAATACTGTAAAGTGTCTTCCAGGAATGGGGCAGAGCAAAAATAGGTCTCTTCGCTACACACATAAATCCAAAATGCCTAAAGTTTGTGTTAATGTATCCACAAAATATGTCCCAAGGGAATCTCATCAATAGATTGGTCAGAAAATGTGCACACACTTATCCCCCATTCTGCTGATTCCGTTAGTGCTCAATAGATACAGTCATCCATGACACTATTAATGATAGCTCCAGAATGGGCCAGACAGACATGGTTTTCAAAACAGAGATGGCACGAGGCAGGGTAATAAAATTACCCTCCTCTAAGTAACTAACAATGCAAAAAGACAGGTATGCCTCCTGGAGCCAGCCAGTCTCAGCTTGGCAGCATGGCTCCTGAGGACTTGATATTCAGACACCTAAGACTTCCCTGAAGATGCATGGAAGACCTGAAAGAGGCTAGGAGACGACAACATGAAATTGTTATACCATGAAGACTCCAAACGACACAAAACAGAAAATGGAGAGCCAGCCACAACAACACCACCACCAGCAGAAGTACCTACATGGTTGCCCCCGATGCTATTGCTAGCAAATTAGAAACACCAAGAGAAAAGAACTAGTGGACCACATCGAAAGAAGCTCCAACAGCTTCAAAGATCTTCTGAATCGTCAATGATTTCACCTCGCCCTTAGCCAGAACATTACTGCCCCCCAACTACTCTGTGACTACCTATCCAACTTCTTCCACAGCAAAATCGCAAACATCTATAGCAACTTTGCACATCAACCCAACCTCATCACTCACTAACCTACCCATCACCAACCAAGACGGCCACTTGACTAAATGGACAACCCTCACCAGAAACTAAAGAGCTACAGTCATGCGGACCATCCACTCAGGGGCCCTAACGGACCAATGCTCATGCCAACCTGGGAATATAACCAATCAACACTGCCCTGACCCACATCATCAACACCTCAATCATGGCGGCCACTGTTAGACCTGGCATCATTGGCGTGAGTCTCCCTTCCATTTTGACGGATAGCCTCCTCTGTTTTGATATGCTTTTGCTGGATTTATGCTTTGGGCACTGTGCCACTGCTAATCAGTGCCACAGCGCAAGTGCTGCCTATGTTAAATTAATGTACTAATTGGTTATTCCACAATTGGGTTATTTGATTTATCTGTCAGCCCCTAGTATAGTGCACCATGTGTGCCCAGGGCTTGTAAATCAAATGCTGCTGGTGGGCTTGCAGCACTGGTTGTTCCACCCACAGAAGCAGCTTGTAAAGTGTGTCTCAGGCCTGCCATTGCAAGGCCTGTGTGCAGTCTAGCACTGCCATGTCGACTTGGCCAAGTGCACCCACTTGCCAGTCCCTAATCCTTCCCTTTGCTCCATATTAGACACCCCTATGGTAGGCCCAAGGGCAGGGTGCATTGTAAGTATAAGGTAGGACTTGCTCTGATGTGTGTAACATGTTCTAATAGTGAATTACAGCCATTTTCGTTTTTCACTATTGAAGGCTACCTGTTCTCATAGGCCAGAATGGGCAGTTAGATTATTACATTCTTATAATCCTAACTGACTCCAGGAACACGGAAGAAATTCAAATTTAGTATGCCTGAACTCAGCATAATAAAATACATCTTTTAGTAAAGTTTATTTTAATATTCTGGGTTTTCAAATACCACTTTTAGAAAGTGGGTATTTGCTTGCCTAACCATTTGAGCCTGCCTCTGCTGGGTTGTGTATTCCTTGTCTGGGTTTGTGAGTGACAGGGCTGGGGGATTCCAGGGGACAGGCTGGGGTAGCCCAGTGGTGAATAGAGAGATCTGCATCTAGATGAGAGGGAGGAGTTGTACCTGGGAACTGAATAGGGCTGGGCCTTCCCTCTACAATGCTGGCTCCACCTCCTGTGGCTTGTCTGATGTGTCTGCCCTGCACTGTGAAAGGAGAGGAGGAATCGTGTCAACAGAGTGCTCCCGAGCTGTATCTCCCCCACCCCCCTGTGCTGGCTCCACCTCCTGTGATGTCTCTGCCCTGCACAGTGAAAGGAAGAAGAAGAGTCACGTAAACAAAGTGCCCGGGAACTGGTTTGGACTAGGCAGAGGCCTCTCTGCCTTCAGAGAACAAAGGATTTTGGGGTATAAGTATTGGGAACCTGATCCCAATAAATTAGTTCACTTCTGGAACAAGAAACCTTTCTGCAGAGGAGAAGAACCAAGGACGCTGCAGGAGTTGGACTGCCCCTCTGTCAGAGTGCTGTTTGCTGGGTTGGCCTGCAGTGGTTGCTTCACTGCCAAGGGAAAATAGAAGGACTTTGTAAGGACTTTCATCTACAGAATATTCTCCAAGGGCTTGATCTGTGCTTGCCTCCTGCTGAAGTCTCAGGGACAAAACACTACCTCCTGCTCCCCTCTGAATTTCCTTGCCGGGAATTCTGACTCCAGTCACTTGCATGCTGCTGGGAGCTGGAAGCGCGACGCAGCGAGAAGAAGTGTGTCGCCGCCGCCGCAGCTGAAATCATCGCAACGCCGGAGAAGCGAGTCTTCGTCGCATCTCCCTGGAAGCGTGTGTTCAATGGATGCTGCCTGCTGTCGCATCACCGGAGAAGCGTGACACCATCGAGAGAGTTGCCATCGCATCACTGCAGAAGCATGTCGCAGGGCCTGTCACGGCTCCAAAGTACAGAGTCGTCGCAAGGCTGCCAGGGCGTCATCGCATCATCATCATTGCATCGCCGCAGCAAGGGTGCCATCTTCTCGCATCACAACCGGATCATCACATCGCATCAAGGCGCCATCTTGCGCGCCGCAATGGGCCCGCAGGCCGAGAATCTACGCATCACCTCCGCACCGGTAAGGCTCATGATGAGTCCTCTACTCTGCGTAAGCATTGAGGAAGGACGCAACCATTACCCCGAGTCACGGAACCAATGCATCTCCCCTTTTGCGAGCCTTTTGTTCACTTTGCTTTACGTATCCAGGTACTTTGTTGAGAACTTTGTCAAATTTACCATCAACTTGAACTAAGAGACTTTGATCATCTTTTAAGTAATCTTAAGTGTAGTATTGTGGATTTTTGTTGTTGTGGTCTTGTGTTTGTCTACATAAAGTATACATATTTTTATAAAACCTGTGTTGTGTCCAGCTGTAGTGTTTTTACTGTATTACTGTGTATATTCACAAATGCTTAACACACTGCCTCTGAGATAAGCCTGTCTGCTCTTGCCAAGCTACCAAGGGGGTGAGCAGGGGTTATTAAGGAGTGTAATCCCCTTATCCTGACTTGCAAGTAAGGGTCCCTATTTGGACAAAGGTGAATACCATTGCCAACTAGAGACCCCCAAATCTAACAGCCACTTTCCTGGATGAGTGGAAACTTGCAGAAATCAATGCCCTCCTTAAGCCCACAAAAGGGGGTGGTGATGGACGGAGCATCTGAATCAATCAAACACTCACACCCAGTCAAAAGGTCTGGGTTTAATCCATCACCGTTCTTTAGCCCACTCTGCCAACCCAGTTCAGACATGGCTATATGCAAATCAGTCTGACCCTGTGCCTCATGGGAACAGTCCGGTACAGAATAAAGGGTCCCAGTAACAATATCACAACTAAACAAACAAAACAAAACACTTAATATCATACTATGTAAAAAAAAAAAAAAACTGTGTGCTTCACACCCTAATGATGTGACTAGGAAATCAACATAAATTAATTCAGTAATAGTTAATAAAGCATTTACCTTCTCTTTTTTAAATGCATAAAACAAACATTAATGAAACTTAGAAAGATTATCGTATTGTGTTCCCAAATGGAAAAAACAAACATTAATGAGACTCAGAGAGATTATCATATTGTATTCCCAAATGGAGGCCAAAATTGATAGACTCACTTAATTTGTTTTATGCATTTAAAAAAGAGAAGGTAAATGCTGTGAAGCACACAGTTTTTGATACAAGCTAGTATAGCAGCTTTTTGTTGTCTTCATAGATTGTTTGAAGCATGGAAGTAACTGTACATAAATTGCTTTTTGCATAGGGGGCTTTTTTCACGAAAAATTAGTCCTGATGATGGTCTTATTGATGCCTACAAGCAAGACCGAAACGTCGACTTAATCACCATCTCCACAGCATCAATGCTCGAAGGATACCTCTGTATACTAGTGAACTTGGTCTTCTTTTACCTATGGAGTTGTTGATACATTATGAATTGATTTGTTGATTTTTATGTACATCTATTCATAACTGCCAATATTGGATTTGTTTCTGCTTTTTATCCCCATGATTTGTACTGTCTGATCAATTCAATACTAAAATTTTCATTGATAATTAATTTACTGTGTGCTCACTTCATTTTATCTTCTCTTTAGCTTGATTTCATTGAATGTTATGAATAACACAAGAATGATACATTCTGTATTCATTCAAGCAGGAGCGCGAGAGTCCTCACGAAAGGCAGAAGACGGAGAAAAAGCACGCGCTGTTTACTTTTGATGAGAACGGGAATCCCTTCACAGCTGGTAGAAAACAGTGAGCGCATGCGCTGTTTGGGAGGGAGGGGTGGGGGAAGGTGAGCAGACCAAGAGACCCGGTAGAGTGTGAAAAAGGCCGCTTTATTGAAACAGGTGCACATTTACACAACAAATAACCTCGGCAAATGCCTAACAATCTAAACCTTTACCAAATGATTGTATTGTTTTTCAACCCCCAAAACACCCGCCCCCGCCCCTCACCCCTCATCAAACCCGCCCCCACCCGTACATACCCCATCACATATTAAAACCATACAACAGCCCCATTAAAACATTATAACTTCAACAGGCCCCAAAACCATATCTCAAAACCCCAATTACAGCCCAAGCTAGTTCAGATCCCCCAGCCTATGCCTCCAAACCCGAATTCAACCTGCACAACTTCCCCCGACAAAATCCCAATTCAAAACTATCAACTCCCATCATGCCCAAAACTGGCAAACCAAAATAATCCGCATCGCACCTGTTCCAAGCGACAAAGAATAACAATTTAAAGAACCCCATGTCCACCTGTTACAACCAGCTACGCCTAAAATAAAGAAAAAGAATAAGTTGGCCAAAAGAAAGGGAAGAATAAAAAGGCATAACAATTCATAAAGGGAGGGAGGGAGGGACAAAAGCTAACTGCAAAAAACACCCGGCCACCAGGTCACCTAAGCCTAAAATGGTGGCCGGGAGAAGGAGCCCAACCCACTTATAGGTTGGGCTCCATAGGCAACCAAAAAGTAGCCCAAAAACAGCCCAAAACGCCAGGCTGCTCAAAATGGACCCACCCACCCCTCCCAAACAGCCCGGGGGGGGGACCTCCCAGGGGTCGGCTGCCCCCCAAGCCCCCCTTGGGAGGGAGGGGTGGGGGAAGGTGAGCAGACCAAGAGACCAGATAGAGTGTGAAAAAGGCCGCTTTATTGAAACAGGTGCACATTTACACAACAAATAACCTCGGCAAATGCCTAACAATCTAAACCTTTACCAAATGATTGTATTGTTTTTCAACCCCCAAAACACCCGCCCCCGCCCCTCACCCCTCATCAAACCCGCCCCCACCCGTACATACCCCATCACATATTAAAACCATACAACAGCCCCATTAAAACATTATAAATTCAACAGGCCCCAAAACCATACCTCAAAACCCCAATTACAGCCCAAGCCAGTTCAGATCCCCCAGCCTATGCCTCCAAACCCGAATTCAACCTGCACAACTTCCCCCGACAAAATCCCAATTCAAAACTATCAACTCCCATCATGCCCAAAACTGGCAAACCAAAATAATCCGCCACCCAGAAAGCAGTGGGGGAAGGAACACAGGACCCCACCTTTCTGCCCCCCAACAAAGAAAATGGAGAGTGGGGGGGGGTTGCAGAAAAACAAGGCTGAAGGTAGAAAAACCACTAATTTAAGAAACTTTGAACTTTCAAACAGCGTGACAGCACCTCCCGCAGCTCCAAAAGATATAAATCCATCCCCATTCGTGACAGATGGACCCCATCACTTTAAAAAAATTCTACAGCATCATAACGGATGTCACTATGAACAACCCGACCAAAACCCAAATCTCTACAGAACCTAGATACTTCAAGATTAACCTTCCTGCGAGACTTGTCAATAGCCTTAGGTTTAACCGCATTCCTCCAAAGCCTCCTAGGAATCAGTTCTGTCCAGAGGACGTGACACCCAGCCCATTGCTGATGCAACAAAGAAAGATCTTTCTTCATGGCTCTAAGAAGCACAACACCTTTCACCCCACACAAATCATTCTCCCCAAGATGTATAACCAAAACATCCGGACAAACCCCTCCTACTAACCAAAAATCAAGAGCTGGAATTAGATCCTTCCATAACATACCTCCCCTACCCTTCCAAACAACATTGAATAGACGGTCATTGAAACCAAGCATAGTGCCAAAATAACTCAAACAAGCTTGAAGTTGAGCTCTTTTAATGAAGGAGTGCCCCACAATCCAAATAGTCAAGAATTCAGAACGAGGACCAGCCACGGAACCTGAAAGAAAAAAGTATCAGATAGGCAAAACAGAAGAAGACGCAGGCGCTTCCCCAACCTCCCGTCTGACATAGCGCTGAAAGCAATTTGAAGTCCAGCGCCCCAGACGCATAATGTCCTCCCTCGACCAACCCCTATTAAAAGCCTCTGTTGCAGCTCCTATTCTAAAAGAATGCGTGCCATATAGTGACTCATCAAGGCCAAGCTGACGCAGCGCTTTCCGCAACACCATGCGCAATTGATAATTAGTAACCACAGAACCATCCAGGTGTTGAAAAACATTATGCTCCAAAACCCCACCCGAAAACTCCCACCAGCGTCGCGCCCAACGCAAAGGGCAAGTCTCCAGGGGGGAAACAGCTTCCAACCAAATACCTTTGCCTTTGTTCCTCTGATCCGTCTTTGAATGAGAAAGCCAAATATGTACTCCTCTAACTGACAAATGAACATCCCCCCACGAAACGCCTTTTTTAAACTTGTTGCCCAACAACTCTGATACCCTAAAAGCTCCAAAAAACATCCAAACCATCAAAGTGGCAAAAAGACAAGCTTCCGACCTATCCCTGCAAACCACCGGCAAAACTGCCATAATACTTGCCAACTTCTGCCACGACACAGGAGACCTAACCGCCTGAACACCTCCCCGCTCCCGAGCCCACCCTTCCAACATTCTCCTACCCAACTCCCCAGCAGACGGCGAGTAACCCCAGAACAACTTACCCATAAAGGAAACGCCCGCTAACTTCCCAGCAATAGTAACCCTAGATAAACCCTTATCCATTAACCACAAAATAAACTGAACCACATCCTCTGACCTCTGCCAATACAGTTCTCTCTTACTAGCTCCAGAAGACAAAAACTCTTTCCATGCTAACTCATAGGCTGTTCTAGTAGAAGGAGCCAAAGAACCTACCACCAGCTGAAAGACCCTGTGTTGCCTACCGTCCACAGATGCTCCGGCATGGGAGTCGGCGTCTCGTCTGCCTCCAAAGCTAGCCCACGGAATCTCTCCCACTGTGAACGAGACAAAGCATCCGCAATGTCATTGTCCACACCAGGAATGTGCAGGGCCCTAAAGCAAATGTCAAACTTGAGGCAACCCAACACAAAGACCCTGAGCAATTTCAGGACTTGCACGTCCCTAGCAGATTGTCTGTTGATTACCTGCACCACAGCCAGATTATCAATCCTGAAAAGAACCTTCTTGTGAGCCAAATCCTGACCCCACAAAGTAACTGCCACAACAACTGGGAACAATTCCAAGAAGGCAATGCTCCTGCCTCCATTCTTCCAACTCTCAGGCCACTGTTGCGCACACCACTTTCCTTGCCAGTACAAGCCAAAACCATCGCTGCCAGCCGCATCAGAACAAATCTGAACATCCCAAAACCAATCAACCTCTCTGCATAAAGGAACACCATGGAAGGAATGCAAAAAAGTGACCCACATACGCAAATCCTCCTTGACTCCCGCTGTCAATCGAACTCGGTGATGTGGCAAGTAATGGCCAGACAGAGCCCTGCCCAGACGCCTACAGAAGGTTCTGCCCGCCCTGACCACCCTACATGCAAAATTAAGGTGACCTAGCAAAACTTGAACCTCCCGCACCATAACTTTTTCCTTAGGTAACATCATTTCCACTAATTCCAACATTTTCATTTTCTTGTCAAGTGGTAAACGAGCCTGCATGGACTGTGAGTCAATTTCTATTCCCAAAAAAGACATGGTCGCGCAAGGACCCATGGTCTTCTCAGGAGCTAATGGCACACCCAAATGATCCATACGTTTTTGAAACGTAAACGGAGCATTCTGGCAGTCTGAAGAATCTGCAGCACCCACAAAAAAGAAATCATCCAAATAGTGTGTGACCAAAGTATGCCCAGATTTTAGTGTGAAAAACCATTGTAAAAACGTACTGAAAGTTTCAAACAATGCACACGACATGGAGCAGCCCATGGGCAATGCCTTGTCCACGTACCACCTCCCAAGGAAATGGATACCCAGAAGATTCCAATCTTCAGGATGGACTGGAAGCAGTCGAAATGCAGATTTGATATTGCATTTTGCCATTAGAGCAGAAGGGCCCGCTGCCACTACCAATGACATGGCCACGTCAACAGAAGAATAGGAAACAGAAGCAGCTTCATCGTCAATAAAATCATTTACCGACCCACCCTCTGGCCATGACAAATGTTGGATGAGCCTGAACTGCCCCGGTTCTTTTTTGGGGACCACACCAATGGGTGAAATTATTAAATTCTCCAAAGGCCAATCATCAAAAGGACCTGCCATTCTGCCCTCACACACCTCTTCATTTAATTTCTCCTGGACCACAGCCTTATGCTCACCTACCGATTTTAGATTCTTATACCAACGCCTCAAACGAGGCCCATCATAACCCAGATGAAAACCTTCTTGAAAACCTGACAACAAAAACTCCCGCAACTCAGCAGACCCATAACCATGCAAAGCGTCAGCCAAATGAATTACATTAACCGGTGTATGAGCCTTTGGGCCCAACCCCTGTCGAAGATTTACCTCCCCTGGAAGCTTGAGGTGGTGTGGTGTGAGGTCCCGAACCCTCCTGTGACCACTGTTGCCCACCTGAAGGCCTAGGCCCCCAGCATCTTGACAAGGGGTGATTTTTTCTCCCACATTGGGAGCATTCATGTCGGAACTTACAAAACTCTCCATTGCATGCCCCTTTATTGAAATCACAGCAGGTCCCGAAACTAGACTGCGCTGATGGAATGGCCCCCACCCCTCTCCGGGTGGGTCGCGCCTGAAAGGGACGATAAACTAAAGGTAAACCACTAGCTGTAAAGATTGTTTTACCACTAGCTAAGCACCCATAGTGTGCTGCCAAAGGTCCGTGTCCAAATCTCCCCCATTTTGCCTCCGGGTCCCAAGCCATGCGCGCCCTAAACTCCTCATCATATTGCGCCCATGCAAAGTCATTCATTGTGATTTGCGCTTTTCTAATCACATCCATGTACTTAAACAGTGAGACACAGCGCTCAGGGAACTTCTCACAATAAACGCTGGCATAAATCCAAAAGGCTGCAGTCCAATTTTCAATGTTCAATGGGACCTTGGGGCGCTTGGCTAGTTCGTATTCCTCTTCTTTGGAACCCTCTTTAGCACGGACCTCCCTATGTAATAACTTTAAAAGCTCAACATACTCACCTTTCCATATCCTCTCCTTAGTGCTCAACATTAAATGAGCCCCCAAAGGCTTAGTGACGCCCATATAGGGCAACTTTTTAATTTTTAACTCTTTACTATGTAAGGCATCTTTCGCCGTGTCCATCCCAACTGTGGAAGTCCCACTGTCTACCTTGGCACCTACACCTTTATCATCCTCATTAGTACCTACACTCTGGTCCTTCACAATGCGACCCTTATATAACTTACCATCAGTCCCCCCAGATACTAAATCCTCCCCAATCCCAACAGATACCATTTTAGGCTTCGCCCGAGGACCATCATTCTCACCTGGACGACACAAAGGAGGCTGACTTGGCTCCGCTCTCCATGCCACATGTGAAACGTCATCTGCCCGCCGAGGAGCCCTCACTGAGGGGCCGAGCTCTCGTGGTCTTGACAACGCCGCTCGAGTGTGCAACACCGGTGCCTGTAAAGAACTATGAGAGACATGAAAATGCCCCCCCCCCAGACACCATGTCACGCACTTCACCCTCCTCTGGGCTATCCTAATCATAATCAAGAATTAACGACTCATCCAACTGGTGAGGGGCAGGCAACACCACATCCTTTTGGACCTTTTCAAAGGTATGAGAACGATCACGGGCCTTACCAACCCTTAACTGTGAGCGTGGCGGGGAAGCCAACTGAACTCGCCGGTACACACCTCCACTTTTACCACTCACAAAACCTTTCTCCACTGGCAAAACCACTTGTTGAAATTGAAGAGCCTGCGGAACAAGAGAAGTCGCGCCTGACCTGCTCTTGAGAACTGCGCTGTAATCCCTCGATGGGGCCAGCAAGGTCGCGCTTGACCTACTTACGCTGACTGTGTTGACTTCCCTCGTTGGGGCCACCGAGGTCGCACTGAACCTGCTTTTGCTGGCCACGATGGGATCCCTCGATGGTACGGGACGTGCCGCGCAAGGCTCCACCCTCCCTCCCTTCACCTTGGCGCAAATGGGCTGCATTCCGGCCTACCAAGTCCGCTGCTCCAGACCGCTCCCTATCCTGAAAAGAAAAAGGCCGGACTGATGTGCCGGGTCCCTTACTACATAAATAACCAGAACCTGAAGACACTTCTACTGCTGCCCTACCAACACTCTGACCACCCTCCTGAAAATCAACCGAACAAACAGGATCCCTCCCCTTAAAAACAGCACTCAACTGAGGGGGAGGGGGGGAAGGCCCACACACCTCCTCATCACTACTCCAGTCCAACATTGCTTGAACCACCGCAGACGCCGGACCCTGCACCTGGGAACCCTGACCCACGCCCTCCTCCAAAGCACCTGAAACCCTATTCCGCCCACCAACCTGTAAACCTGGAAAATTCACCGCACCATACATTGAAACCTTACCCCCATGACCCTCAATCTTTTGAAACTTGCTGGCGTCACGCAGCCCTTCCGCCCAAGAGGGAAAGATATCTAGGCACCCCCAAGACCGAACCCTAACCCCCGAGTGAGACCCACTCAAATGCCCCACCACAGGAGAAGACCCTCCACACCCTTGTCCACTGCCCCGGAAAAAGAAGGAACCTGAGAAAATACCAAAGCCTCATCCCTGAGACCTGAATGTAAAAGAGAAGATCCCTCATGACCCCCCATCTGTACCCACTCGCCCTCCCCCACAGAACCACTGCACACAGAAACCACCTCACCCCTAACAGATACCGGAGGAGAAAACAATAATGGGCTAACAGGAACCACGGCTGCACCAGTTTCCACAACCCCCCCCCTGCCAGAAAAGCATCCTCCTGACCTAGTGGAAAAGATCTATGTGGGCGAGAAGGAGTAAATAACAACTCTCCCTGTACCTCCCTAGGCACTGGAAAAGCAGCCTGCGTATGATTGCCCTGAGTAGAAAACAACACGTCAGTCACAGGCTCAACCTGCCCGCCTTGCACCGGCATGAAAACTAATGCCTCACGCTCCAAGGCCTCCGCCCCTCCCCCGCCAGTGACGTAACTAACCGTCACCGCGGAGGCCGAGGCAGAGCGCCGATTTCTCCCACGCTGTTTGGAGGCACGACGACCTCTATGTAGTGGAGCCGAAGCGGCTCTTTCATGTAAAGCTGCCACCGGTACTTCAACCGGCGCAGCCTGTATCTCCCCAACACTCGCCGGCCCGCCCGCAGCAAATTCCCTCGCACACACCGGCTCAGAGAGCCCCGAGCCACTCCCCCGCCGAGCCTTCACACCCGGGGCCGCTCTCCTAGTTCGAGAGCGGCCTCGTTCACTTAACGCTTCCTGACGACGGCGTTTTGGAGAGACACACGCCGCCACAACCGCCAACACTCCTGCCGACGCCAAACGTTGGGGACGCTGAGGCCCGACCTGCTCCCGGTCACCTATAACCAAGTCCAAACGGCCCACTTCACTAAGCAGGCGTATCGCTTCCAGAACGCGATAATCTTCCTCAGCCATATCGAAACGCTAATAAACCAATGAAACCTACCACAAATTGACCATAAAAACTACCTACAAAAGCTAACTGCAAAATTCACCCGGCCACCAGGTCACCTAAGCGTAAAATGATTGCCGGGCGGAGGAGCCCAACCCACTTGTAGGTTGGGCTCCATAGGCAACCAAAAAGTAGCCCAAAAACAGCCCAAAACACCAGGCTGCTCAAAATGGACCCACCCACCCCTCCCAAACAGCCCGGGGGGGGGGGGGGGTGACCTCCCAGGGGTCGGCTGCCCCCCCCCCCCCCCCCCCAAGCCCCCCTTACTTTTAATTATAAACGCGGCTGTCTTCACGTCAAACAAATAACAGCTTCCTCCTCGCGCTTCTCATTAATGGAATAACAACTTCCTCCTTGCGCTTGATTACATACCAGCTTCTTCCTTGCTTTTCACATTAATTAAATGACAGCTTCCTACTGCTCTTGAACGCACAAAGCCAGTTTATTATAAATGCAGACTCGAATGTAGGAAAATACTTTCGAAGCTTGGCTGCACAGACATCGTTAATTTAAGAAAAATGACAAATAACTTTCCTTCGCAGCACCAGACACAGTTTATTTAAAAACTGATATGTAACTTTCCTTAGCGCTTGGCTGGCTGCACATACACTGATGACATTAAAGCTGGCAGCTAACTTTGCTTAGCGCTTGGCTGACTTGCTCGAATATGGTAATAATTCTTCTCCACACAAGGTTGCACACAGGTTGCGCTGTTTTGCGTATGGAAAACAACTAAGATGATAGTCTCAGAACAATCACAGCAAATAAATTCAAGCTGAACTAAGTAGAGTCACAAAACAAAAATAGAAAAATGTATCCAGGGGTCACTTACTGTTTCTTAATGTTCCAGCACTACTCATAAGAAGAATGATTAGCGCAACTGTAAATGTTGAACAGAGATGTCCTGCTTAAAATTGTAGATATCCAACAGTAAAATTCTTCTTCAATAGCAGATATCCAACTTTTAAATTGGGCATCCCATCCTCGTCGCCAGTTTTGAAGAGGCAGGACTCAGATAATCCAAAGAAGGTATTTATTAGGTATACAGGAACAGACCCCTGGGACACAGCAGCTCCTCTCTTCAACTGCCCAGCTCTCACTGCATAACTCCAGTGACAGAACTGACAGGTTGCTAGGAAGCATGAGTGTTCCAAGGCAATACATAAGTAAACATTGGTAAAAGAAACACAGGGAAGAATATAACAGTATCCTCAGATAGATTGCAAACAACCCTAACATTATCTGCCAGAAGGCTGACAACTGTGGTGCAATAGTGGTTTTAAACACAGCACATTATGAAAGTGAAGTAGACAAACCTGTTTCGAATGAAACCACCTACATCAAGTTGGAAACAAATCCCACCGAATCCTTCATGACACTTTTGAAATCCATCATCAATAAAGCTTGGGTAAACGATACCATTAATGATAGAACAAAAAGGGTTCTCATAAAGGATAATCCAAGAAGCCCTACAATTTACATGGTACCGTAAATACAAATGGACGCAAGAAGTCCACCGTTGAGACCAATAGTATCCACCCAAGGCAGCATACACCAACCTATCAGACAGTTTTTGGATCAATACCTCCAACCTAGTGTGATGAAAATGAAAACCTACGTGAAATATGCAACTGACTTTTTGATGAAACTACAGCAAATTATGTTTAACACAGATGAACCTATTCTACTGTGCACTATGGATGTAAAAGCTTTGTATACCTTCATACCACATAATTTGGGGATTGAAGCAATAGAACACACTTTCTTACAGACTGATTATGATCGCGAGATGCAGATATTCTTTTTTTAAAATTTTTGGTAAACCTTTATTGTTGCATTAGTCAGATACAGGTATGGGCCTACAACCCGCATGGCCGGCCGCTAGCAAGGTTAGGTCAGCCCAGTAAAGCATCAGGCGAAAAGCATTAGCCCACCACCCGCAGGCCCCGCATCAAAGCTGATTACAATAGCACTAGGCATAACATACATATATCAGGATCAAGGAAGGTTTTTTTTTTTATGAGACAGAAAGACAAAACAGGATCCGGTTCAGTAGAGTCAATCAGTAAGAAAATAAGGAATAGCTTTATCACAGGATATTCACAATTAGGATCACTTTGATTTAAGTCTTCAGTGCCAGCGCACATGAAACAGGATAGTCAATAAAAACAATACTCGTAGCACCGTTAAAACTTTTCTCCGGCTCGCCTACAAACATTATGTAGTTATCCTCCCCAGTTGAGCGAGCTAACGGGAGATATGGAGATCCCCTACTCTACCCAGATCCCAGAAAAGAAGAGAGAAAGAAAATGAAAAAGGGCCATAGAAATAATAAAAGGACAAAATTAACAAAAGCCTATCCCCCCAACCCCCCACCCTGCACTCCTGTAGATGGCTACGGCCTACCCCCCCTAACAGTGTGCCTGTCGCCCTTGAAAACCCACTAAAAGAACTAACCTACAAGTAAGGAAAAGAAATAAATACCAATAAAGTGGAGGGGGACATCCAGGCCAGCCCCCGGCCCTACTCCGCCCGCGCTAAACCCTCGATACAATAAACAATACGGAATCGAATGCAGTCAGTACACAAAGGGGAATAAGATACATTGTTGCACCCGCAAAGCTACATAGTCACAGGACGTTTCCGAGTCTCCTTTCCGCCGTCAGCCAGGTAGCAGTCCCATTACAACGGCACCATCCCTAACCTTGGCCCACCCTATCAAGCTCACTCACGCTCATCAGCCGATCAGCCGCAGAGAAGATCATGACGGAGGGCTCAGGCACCCCAAGCAGCAAGGACAGCCGGCCATTTAAAAGGGAGTCATTGCGGGGATCAGTCCGCCCCAATACGTGCGCCGAAGACCGTGACAGACCTGAGCACGGGGTCCTTAGCAAGTGGAGAAGAAGCACTGTCTGAGTCCATTGTCGGGGCCGCGCCAGCTCCTCCAGGGGCAATGCGTGATCTTCCGGCCCCTCCGGCAGTACAAATCCACTGTTCCCCGCTTCGAGCGAACCCTCCGTCGGCAGGCCATGAGTTGTAGCGATCGTGGCACTCTGAGCTCCGCGTAGTAACAAGGTGTCAGGAACACATCCCACTGATGCAAGATCGGGCAGGTTTGCATTCACCCAGGGCACAACTGGCGACTCCTTCTTGAGGGCGGCAGTAATGGCGTCCAGCTTGTCCCCCAGAGTCCGTGCATCATGTTCCAGGGCACCCCGAAGGGCGCCAAGGGCCAAAACCAAGTCACCAAGCTCCATCTCACCGCAATACGCCCCAATTCCAGCGTATCTCCCCGACCCGAGACCACGGTCCCCCTGGGAGACCTGAGACAGGGCACTGCTGACCAGACCTGCAGCTCGGTGCGTATCCAGCCCCGTGCAGGATCGGGAGCAAGTCACAAACAACAGTCAAAAAGACGATGTTCTGGGCCCTCTTCAGTGGCACCACTAGCGAGGATGAATTACTGTCGAAGGAGCTAGGCATGTCAATCTCCCGCTCTGGGCTATCGGTGTGGTCTCACAGCTGGTGGCCGCCATTTTGCGTCGGCGATCGGCTCAGCGCCTCACACAAAGCCCCGGCTCCGGCGCCATCTCAGGCCGCGATCAAAAACGGAGCGTATCTCCAGCAGTGTAGCAGGTAGAGAGTCCGGAGGCACACGGCCGGTGAGCACAAGCATTCATCTTGCCGAATCCGCGGTGCAATCACAGGATCTCCGTCTGGATATCATCGCGGGCGGAGAGGTCTACGGAGCCAGGCGCCCGAGCGGCCATCGCGGTCGCCGGCCTGGCTCCTCCCGAGATGCAGATATTCTTGATGGAATTACTACATTTCACCCTCTCCCAAAACTATTTTAAATGGAAAGAACAATGTTTTCTCCAAATATCGGGGACTTCCATGGGCAATTGCGCCGCACCGGCGTATGCTAATCTTTTTATGGAAAGATTTGAAGAAGAGAATATCTTAATCAAGTTCCCATGGAACGTACACAGCAAATTATTTCTTAGATACATCGATTACATGTTTATCTTATGGAATGGTTCAAAGACAAATTTGCTGGACGCACTTCACAACCTTAACACCATTAATGAAAGAACTCAATTTACTTTTGAAGTACAAGAGCAACAAATTACTTTTTTAGATGTACAAATCACCAAGACCGAGTTTTGAGATCGACATCTACAGGAAGATAACAGATCGAAATAATACATTGCACTACAGCAGTTTTCACCAAGAAACTTTAAAAAGACACTAACCATATTCTCAAATGCTCAGAGTGAGGAGAATAGTATCCAACCCAACAACAGTCACTCAATGCATGGAAGAGATGGAAAACAGATTTGCATTAATAATAATAATAATAATAAGACTTTATTGCGTGATTTAAAAAAACCTTTGCAAGTTACAAAAGATAAAAGATATTTAAAAGTATACATATAAAAGAGAATGCGAATTCCAGTCCAGTATAGATAAAAGTAGCAGATAGACCTTGCCGAGATGTTATGCTGATGGAAGTTCACGTTTGGATCCCATCACAAAGTTTTTTTTTCTGCTTGATCCAAAAACCTTACTAGGGCACAGTTTAATTTGGTGTTCCGAGGATCAAAGCATGCCAGAACTGCTGCTCTGCACGATCTAACCATGTTTATATTCCAAAGTTTCCTTAAGAGGGACCGTCTTTCATGCAGCAGGTTTGGGCAGAGGTATAGGATGTGTATAATGTCTTCTTTATGATTCCCACAAAGTCGACAGTGTTCGTGGCCATGATCTCTTTTCCATTTTGGCAAGTGACACGACAAGTTGATGACTCCCATTCTCAATTTTAAGAAGCTTAGTTTTGTTCGTGCAGTGAATGATAAGGTTAGATACGGCTGTGGGATCAGCTGGACATAGGATTGCAAGGTCAACCAGCCGTGACTTCTTTTTGCTAGCCGAGCCTTGTCTTCCACTAAAGAAAGTTTTTTTGCACTTATTTTTGCTAGCCGTTTGAATTCGTTTTGGCTTACTTGCAGGTTCCAGAGGTTGTTCAAGCCTAGAGTTCTTAACCCTTTTTCCCAGTAGCAATGCCCTGTTCGCCATAGGTTCGTGTTAAGACAGGCCCATAGGTGTTGGGCTAGGCTGCCTTCCTTCGATGACCTCATTTTGTGACAGCACATTAGAAAACTCATGGCTCTGGCCAATGGTTGGTTGCAGATACCCAGTTCCAGCCTGATTTGCGCCGGTGATGTTTGAGTTGGTTGCTTAAACACTGTTCTGTAGATTTTTGTGATGATTTTATCCAATTGGCCACTGTCTAATCCTTTTAGCACCTCACTTCCATAGGTTAATGTTGGAATAATTTTAGCCTGTGTGACCTGTATTGTTGGAGCAAATGTTGGGCCAAGTAGCTTCTTATGTATGGTACTAATTGCAAAAGCAAGTGCTGCTCCCTTCTTTTTTTGTTCTTCTAGATGGATTTTATATCTGCCGTTGTTATTAAAAAGGACGCCAAGGTACTTATGGCAGCTGGATTCAGCAATGCTTTCCCGGTTCAGGACCCAAACCAGCTTCTTTGCCCTTCCTGGACGTACCGCCAAAATTGTTGTCTTTTTGTTGTTAATCTGAAGCTCGTTTTTGTTTGAGTATTCGGAGGTTGCATCCATGAGTCTTTGCATGCCAATCTTTGTTTTACTAAGGAGGACCACATTGTCTGCATATAGAAGGTTTGACAACACGAAGCCAGCTACTTTGGGAGCATGAGAATTTACCTTGTTTAAGGCTTTGGGAAAGTCTGATAGAAACAGATTGAAAAGTGTGGGGGCCAGGACACATCCTTGTTTTAAGCCTTTTGTCGTCAGAATTGGGCGTGATAGTCTAGAGCCGTCCCCAATCTTGATCCTCACCCATGTGTCCTGATGCAGAAGCTGTATGGCTCTTAAGAGGTCATTTGGGATGTTTAATCTAGAAAACTTCTGCCAGAGCTTTCCCCTGTTCACGTTGTCTAAGGCGGCTTTATAGTCGATGAATCCCATGTAGAGCGGGCAAGAACTGACCTCCCCCTGGTCAATCAAGCAGGAAAGGGTCATAAGATTGACAGAGGTGCCAGTGTTGCTTGTGAAGCCGGTTTGATTCGGAGGAATTACTGAGTGGTCATCTGCCCATGCCCTGAGTGAGTTAAGCAGCAATCCGGCAAAATACTTTGCTTCATTGTCAATAAGGGCTATGAGGCGGTAATTCCCGGGGGATTTTTTGACCCCGCCTTTGAAAATTGGCACAAGAATTGACCCCTGCCAAGAGGGCGGAATGATGTTGTTTTGTAGAATGGTGTTAAAGAGGGTGGTTAACTTCGAGGCCCAAAAAGTTGTGTCCTCCTTAAACAAAGCCTAAGGAATTCCTCCTGGGTCTGGCGCCCCATCCTTACGACCCTTTTTGATTAGTTTTTCAATTTGGATCTTCTGGATCATTCTTAGTTCTTTCCTATTTTGGTTTATGGGACACTCTGTTGATCTTTCGATTTTTTGGCCTATATTGAAAGATAACTCCATTGTAAACGATTTGGTTTGATGATCAATAGGCCAAGCTGCTGCTTTTTGAGCTGTAGTGCCTTCAGCGGTGGAATTCTGATGAAAAGTTATTTCTTTTTGTTCGTTAAAATCAATATTCAGGAAGTCGACCCACTCAGACTCCAAAATGCTTGACAATGCAACTTTTGGGGCACACCCAGATAGGCTGTTGATAGTACACCAGAACCTTGCAGAATTATTTGATTTAATGTCTTGCTGTAATCGGACCCAGAAGGAGTTCCAGTGAGTTCTGCGTTGTTCTCTTTTTGCCTTCTTCAGATAGCTGCGGGCCTCTCGCCATTTTGTTATTATTAACGGATCCTTTGGGTTTGTTTTTAAAGCCCGCCATATCCGATTCATGGTTCTTGTTGCAGATTGTATGTCGGAATTCCTACAGGGCATCTGCTTTTGCCCATTCAGGTTAACGTGCCTTATCGGTTTAGCGTGTCTATTAATCAATTTGATTGCGAATGTTGACCAGTTTGCAATATGGTCAATAGAGGAGCTGCTAGTGCTCTCAATGATTTGTTTGGCCTCTGTTGCTATTTGTTGAAAATTGCTGAAGGAGCACTTGATTCGTTTAAGGTTGATCGTGAACCTGTCAGATGGCAGTGCCCTTTCCTCTTCATGTTGGGTTAGACCGGAGATAAGAAATATTTCTTGGGGCCGATGATCGCTTTCTGTTCTGCTACCAAGACTAAACCCTGTTATTTGATGAAGAAGTGAGAGGCTAACAAAGGTGTAATCAATTAGCGAAGCACCACTCTTCGATATGTAAGAGAAACAAGGTGGCTTATCTGGAGGAAAGCGCCAGTTTAGGGCTCTGAGACCCAGATTTTCATGGTTGTTTTGGAGAGAGCGACCCCTCAAGTCGTCCTTGTTCCATCCTGGGGGTCCTGCGGTGGTATGACCCAAATACTTTCGTGTGATTTGGTTACTACGTTTTTTTGTAGATCAGACATTAGCCACATGTTGAAGTCTCCAGATAGTATTATTTCTGGATTGGGGGATCCAGTTTTCACTCTAAATACTGTCACTATTACCTCCTCTGTGAAGGATTGTCTTGATGCCGAGTTTGGACGGACATAGGCGTTCATTAAGACGAAAGACCTGCGCTGGCCTTTGCTGGTGGTGAAGGAAATACCCACGGACTAGAGGGAGTGTGCTGAGCTCGCTAAATCCCATGAGGCAATTGCGTTATTAATTGATATGTAGATCCCCAAACCTCCACTACCTCTACCCGAAGATTTCAATTTTTGGGCTGGAGTGTGGTGAGTTTTGAAACCTTCTATTTGCTGCGGTTCGAATCGCCATGTCTCTTGTAATAGTAGCATATCGAATTTTCGAAAATAAGAGATTATCGCTTTATCCTCCATTTTGTTGTTTAGACCGTTGATGTTCCACGAGCAAATCTTTAGAGGACGCGTGTTTGCGCTCCTTTCACTGTTTTACTGTCAGCGTAGGAGCCGAGTTGTATTGAGGGTGCCTGCCAGAATTGACCATGATCTGGCCTCATCCCGATCCCTGTTTAATGAGATCCTGTCATCTCTTGGTTTCCTGTATTTATGGTCGCAGATGGTGGTTTTGTTGCAAGCACCCCTAAGGACTGAATATACTGCTCCTCTTTCCACTCGCGTATGCTCGGAGTAGCGACTTGCCTGCAGGACATGTGGGTAGGCCGCTTCCATTCCTGGTTGTATAAGTATGCCCCACAGCTTAAAAGTTTCTGTATGCCCTAAGATGTTATTCATTGCCTCTTCCGATCTCCAGGTGACCTTTGTGGTTCCATTTGTTTGGCCATGGCATGGTACAATGAATTCTACTGATGTAATGTCTTCCGAGGTAATGACATTTGACAGGCCTATTGCTTGTATCAGCTTTATGATGTTCCTGCGATTCAGGATGTCGTGGCTTCCTTTGGACTTATACTCCGGGTAAAAGACTGTGAAAATTGGATCACCGCTGAAAGGGGCCCTAGGAGGCCCTGGATTTGACTCTGATATTTGGGCACAAGGCGTTTGATCTAATTGTATCAAAGGGCCCAATGAATGTACATTTGTTGTTTTGTGTTTGGGTGTGAGGGAGGCCTCGATCTGTTCGCTGAGGCACTTTTGATTTTTTCCTCGGATTATTTTAACTGCGGCGCCTTTATCACTCGCCGGGGATGCACCCGGATGATGTTTAGCAGAACTGTTGGTGTGCGCCTGGTTTAACGTCGTAGTGCTACCGAGCGGATTGATGAAATGGCTGGAATTTTGGCCCTGCACCTGTGCATTCTGCAAGGGAGGTATGTTTGAAGGTGCCTTATGAGTGATTATGTTTTGCTCCATTGACCCACTATATGCAATTTTTTGAGAAGGTGCGCCTACTGCTTCTTTTTCTGATGGCGATGGAAAAGTGCCACTCTTCCTTTTTTTGCTTTCCACAAAATTGGTTGTTGTTCTGATATGATACTTTGCTCATCAGTTCTTTTGTGAGTCAACGCACTCTATAACTTCTGGTCGTCTGAGAGTGTTGAACAACGGATAGAGGCCCAGATCTTGTTTGCGCCTTCCCATCTTATTACGGCCTTTTCGCTTCCTTTGTCTTTTCCCCTTTCCTACAGGGTTTTCAATATCTTGTTTAATTAAAGATGGAAGAGTAGAATTTACTCTGCCTGTGGTTGGGGATTTTTGTTGTTTACTCGTTTGACAAATGGTCGCTGATGTGTCCAGGGGTAGAGAAGAGTCAATTTCCATGGCCCCTTGTGGCCCCGAGTTTGTTGCCATTTTTACTATGTAGTTCTCACCTGAGTCGCCGGCACTGCCATTTCCAAGGGAGGGTTTTGAATTTGTGATTACTTTTAGATCTGCCAGAAGTTTTTCCATCATCCCTGGAAGTGTGCTAAGTTTCTCGACTATTGGAGTGCAATCACATCCTTGTTGCGGGCTATCTGCAGCTGCTTGGGCCCGTCTAATCAAGCTGTTTAGGTTTGTGATCTTGTTGTCTATTTTGACTACATACACAGCCAGTGTGTTCAGGAGGCTGATTTGTATGTCCATTTTATTAGCTTGATAGGTCATTGCGTCAGCTGACCTTTGAAGAATGTCTAAGGCTGTGACCCATGCCTTCTCTTGCGTGAAGTCCTCCTTTTTCTCCTCCATTGGTGAGGATGATGGCCGAGAGTAGCCTGGATTGGTGTTGCCATATGAGAACAGCATTTTTTCCCATTCCTTTGACTCCAAGTAGGAGAGGTCTTTCACAACTGCATCGACTTCAAGGGGAGGAGAGATGTCCGCTTGTTCCTCCTTCATTTTCGTTACACTGTCTTTTATAGGAGGGAGTGCAGATTGACCATTTTGAATACTCAGTATGCTGAAGCTAACTTCTTCCTTCGTTGGCGTTACACTGACCTTTTTAAGATTGATTACAAGTTTGTCATTTTGACTGCTCAATGTGCTGAAGCTGACATCATGAGGGACAGGGTTGGTTGCTACTGAGTTGCTGATTTTCCCTCTGTTTGAGTCAGTTTGGAGATCCATTTTATTGAAAATATGGTTTGGACGGGCGGCTGAAGTGGAGATGGAGTTGCATCCATGCTCTGGGTGGATTGAGGTGGGCTTGGTTGATAGGCTTCCCAAGGCCGTGACTCCTATTTGTGTTGTCTCTTCAAGCTTACTGGTGGCTGACGTATGGCTACATTGGAAATTGTCAGAAACCTTATTTCCCCCAGCGCTTTTGTTAATGATGTTCACTATGGGGCTCAGTGGAATTGGTAAGCCTGCAATTTTCATGTTACTTGAAAAAACAGCCGACCCAGCATCTTTCAGAAGAGAACATTTTGATGTAATTTTTGGTTGATTACTAAAAGATTTTCCGACCGTCCCGTCAAATCCCCTCAGAGGAAGTTGGGACATACTGTCTGTAGTGATTTCAGGGTCACTCAACGACAGATCTACAATCTGATCAGAGGCCGCAGTTGACATCTCTAAGTTCCCTCTCCGTTTCTTTTTCTTTTGTGGAGCTGTAGACCTCAACTTGCCAGATCTCATTTCAAATGAACAAGATGGAACAAGATGGAAAAAAGTGGTCAAGTGACTCCGTGGCAAGGAGGGTTTGAGGGAAAGAAAAGAAATGAAGTAATTAAATATACCAGATGCAGTGCTGTTGCCTCCTTTCCTCTTGGAGGTAGGCTATCGTGCGGTAGACCCAGAAGTGCAGAAGTCCCAAAGGCTCACGGTCACCTTCCTCTGCTATCGTGCAGTAGACCCAAAAGTGCAGAAATCCCAAGGTTCACGGTCACCTTCCTCTGGCTACTGCTTTCGGCCACCCTCTCTTCTACTTCCACTGGCCGCTTCCCCTTGGCCCCTGTCTCTTCTCTGGATGCCGCCCCGATGCGGCAAACAAATCATCCAGACAAAGCTGAAAAAGGCTGAAAAAGGCTGAAAGGCTGAACGGCTGAAAAAGGCTCCCTGCTCCCCGCTCACCACTCTGTATTCCTCGCTTCCCCGGCACACTCACCGGACTGCAGGGCAGTGGAGGCAGCGGATGGGGGATGGCAGATTGCGGCTTTGAGGAATCCTCTGCTCCATGGCTTTGCAGCACTTCTGCAGGGCAGGGCAGCGGCAGAACGCCGCGGACTGCGGGCTTGAAGAGCTCTGTGAGTTCAGTGAGCAGGGGGCTCAGGGGTTATGGGGTCGGGGTGCATGCCACGATGATGGTCTGTTATGGTCTTTTTGGTGGTAGGCACGAACGGCAGACGGCAAATGGCAGGCAGACACGGCTGCGGTCTCCTTGCTCCTCTCGCTCCTCGCTCCTCTCCCTCGTGTGCCTCGGCCGCTCACAAAACACGGATTGCATTAATAGGTTACCCTAAACCAATTTTGAAACAAGCCAAACTCCGGAGTCCCCAAAAAAACAGAAATGAATTGCTCTTGAAAACCAATCGAGAAAAAAGTAAGAACTGTTATAGTCTCTAAATTCTCTATGATGAGCAAGGCGTACCAACGCATTATTAAACAACATTGTAAAATATTAACACAAGAACACAAGTTCAACAATTTATTGAGGGAACCTCTGAGATTTGCATTTAAAAGGAGCAAGAATCTGGGAGCAATACTAAAACACCCCAACAAAGATTAGCCAACTATTCACAAAGGTACAATCCTGTGTCATAACTGCAACAATTGTAATAATATTATCTCCCGACCAATTATTACACATCTACGAAAAGGTAACAACATTAAGTTGTGAGTCACAGCTACATGTGACACGATGAACGTTATCTACCTTTTAAAATGTCCATGTGGGCAAGCATATGTCGGGAAGACTGTGCGAAAAATAAAAACCAGAATTAATGAACACAAATCGAACATACGCACCAAAAACATGAAATCAGCTGTTACAAACCATTTCCTTGAACTTCACCATAATATCAGTCAACTGAAATTCTTAATCCTAGAAGTCACCACGGAGATGGAGGGTCGAAACAACAATAAATATTTATTACCAAGAGAAAATGCCTGGTTTAAACAGTTGGAAACGTTGAAACCATTTGGAATGAATGGAATATCTATGTTATCTTTGACTGGTTGCTCTTTTGGTTCTCATCTGCCCGAAGAACTCTTACCACTTATCCCCAGCTCACACTGCATGCTTAATTACAACCCCATTTGATACAGTGCTCTTTCATTCACTGTTTATTCACCGATTTCCTCTTAACATTTATCATCCCAGTAAGGTTATATCTTTTGACCATCTTGAACGGATGGAACATGTATTTTTATCTTTATATGATTGCTCTTTTGGTTCTCAAAAGCCCGAAGAACTCTTACTACTTATCCACAGTCTACACTGTGCATGCTCAATTATTACTCCACTTGATACAGTACCTTTTTATTCACTGTTTATTCACAATTTTTCCTCTTAGCATTTAGTATCTTAGTGTAACTCTCTTTGACTTTTTTTAATGACGTATTTCACCCGTTTTATGTAACACTGCAGGCTTAAACCCGGTTATAATATGGCCGCCAACTTTCGCGTACAGGAGCAGTCCTATTTTCATGTCAATCACCTTTACACAGTGATTTAAATAAAACACACACAGCCGGCGTCTTCCAGCACTGGACCGGTTAGAATTGCAGAGTGACTCATACTCGTGAGTGAGCTTCCACATGTTTTGGCCATAACTTCGTCCGCGGACGCTATTACCCAGACTCTCGGCAAGTAAACCTTGTGAATCATTCACAAGTGCGTTTAGGAATTAGATTAACGCATCACGGGGGTTAACTTAGTTTTACGGCTACTAACTAACACAGATTGATAAAGCATGATATCATCCGCCATTAAGCACTGGCACCATATTCTTGTAATTGCCCGCAAAATTGATAATGTATTGTGTTGCATTTGTTTATATTCACAGCTCACCTCCCAATAATATAGTTTTTTTACAAACACAACAGCACATACACCTCCGACAACAAAGGCCGTCACGAACCAGCGCTAACCTTACAGCATCATCTGCAATCTTGTTGCCAACACAACTGCATATCACTATTAGCACCCTGGAACCAATATAGAACACCACTTTAACCTTTTAATAGAGCTTGATTTCACCAATACCCCAGTGTTAATTACTCAACAACCACATCTAATATGAGCACTGTTTCGTCTCCAAGTTAGCATGAACTGCACATGAAGCAATGTACAGATCATTGCAGATTTTCATTTGGAGAAGTCGCCTCATTTTTTGATTAAATTACAGCCTTGTTCCCCGACGAAGGATACACCACTCGAAATGCATTGGAACACTGAAGGAACAGTCGCATAATTATTGTAATACCAAGATTAATTGTGTGTTACGGATTAAAATATTCTGAAACGATTACAAAGTACCTGGAATGATTACTACTTCTTACCACAATGGATATTAACCCCTTCCATGCGGCCGCGATTCCCCTGGTGTGCTGTAAACAACACGAACAGGGGCGGGCCGTGACAAACCCCAGCCGTCATCAGCACATGAGCACCGTAGTGCATGACGGCTGGGGTTCGTCATCAGCATGGAAGGGGTTAAGTTTAAATTCATGAAGTAACCTGCGACATGGCTTATTATTGCCCAGGGGGACACATCCTATTCTACGATATGCATTTACATAAGTATGATATAACGTACTGGACCGGAGTACGTTACCCCAGGAGCACATCAAAACATTGAACATTTCTTGAATGACCATAAAATATACTGGTTGTGCGCATAGAAAATTCAATATGCCTAGATATCACACTGGGACATTTCCTAGATAAAAGGTAAGTAAATCAGTTTTTTTACATATGCAGTGTCTTAGAGTTTCATACAAACCAACTCCACACTTAGAACAATTTTCACAAGAAAGCAGTCAATGAAGTCCTATCGGAGAAAACAATGTTATTGGTTTACCGGTAAGTACTTGGGTTTGGAAGTTGGTTTTCTGGGGTTAGAACCAGGTTTCCCCCAGGGTCGAAGATGCTCTCTCCAAGTACTCTCGGCGACACTATGGAGGCTGGGTGCAGAGTGCTAAGGCACAATGTTATCCAATGGGGGTAGGGGGCCTCCAGTTGGTGGCAGCTCATGAGCAGGCCACAAGGTTGTGGGATCAAAGCTCCTGGACTTAGGCTCAGGGCAAAGAGGGATCCGATTTAGCACACAAGATGCACCCACAGCGGTGGCCAGGTGCAGGGTGTTGTTGTGGCATTTGGTGCCCTGTTGTTTTCAGTGGGGATTCTCCAGTTGCAACAAACACTGCAGGATCAGGAAAGAAGATCTTCTGGGGTCGACCTCTGGTTCAATCAGTCAATCAATCAGGGATTTACATAGCACGCTACTCACCCATGATGGTTTCAAGGCGCTGGGGGAGTGTCACCGTTGGTTGGGCCACCCAAGGCCGTAGGACGTTGGCTGTTAGGGTGTCTTTGCTGCCGTT
Organism: Lissotriton vulgaris; assembly: GCF_964263255.1. NCBI lineage: Eukaryota > Metazoa > Chordata > Amphibia > Caudata > Salamandridae > Lissotriton > Lissotriton vulgaris. Next base: position 587,143,004 of record NC_141699.1, read on the forward strand.
TTTTTCTTACCGCCTCTGTTCGCAGTCTGGGGGATCCTCCAGAAAGGGGCTGCAGGCATCAGTTGGAGACTTGAGGTAGTTCAGGGATCAACCGATCCCAGGTCAGGATCGCCGGGGAGACCGCGTGGTGTTGGGCCACTGGAACTCGGACCGTGAGCTTCTGTTGCAGAGTGGTGCAGACTCGTGAATTTTCCCGGAGCCAGAGTCTGTGGGTGAGCAAATCCGGTGCTCACAGGAGACAAAGTCCGGCTTGGGAGGGCAGGGCAGGTCCTCTGGGTTCTTGGGTGGTGTTGGCTGCAGGACACACCCGGATTTCGCTGGAGCAGGTCGAGGTCGGGACTGGTCGGTAGGGCTGGGGCCAAGTAATTTGGTGTCCTCCTCTTCTTTCAGCACAGCTTCTTCGGTCCTTCTCTCTTCTTGTCTGAGGAGGCAAAGTTCAGGGTTACTCCTAAATACTAAATTTAGGGGCATTACAGGTAGGTACAGGGCAGGATCAATGGGTCCTTTCCTTGGGTAGGGTACACCTCCTATTATGCCACCCTCCAGTGAGAGGGGGGCATAAGCCTCACTCTAGTTGGCTTGGTCCCCCCCATCTTCAAGATGGCAGGGACTGAGAGTTGTGCCTCACCTCGCCTCTCTCACCTCAAGGGTGGAGTTGGCAAAGGTGAGCACACCTGTGGTTCTGAAATTCTGGACCCTGCTGTAATACCGGTACCGAGGTCCAACACTCGTGTCACAAAATATCATCGTACCACGACGAATTTGGTGTCTACAGACCGGTAATGAGTAGGACATTATCCTTATGCATTTGCGTCATGATTGAGTGATGCTAACACCCTTAAATCATGGTTTCCGTCCTGAACCCTCGGACTCCATTTTGTGAAAGGCATCCATCTTATGGCTTGCCCTCATATAAGTCAATCGATTAAGGCCGAGTTTGATCCGAAAGGACACGTCCACCTTAGCTGACTTCCCCATGACCTGGCCAAACTGACTCCACTGCCTCCAGCCAAACCTGTTTGGGCAGCTCCTCGCCCAGTGGCCGAATAAGATAGCATCAATGCATAACATGCCATAAACCATTCACTACATACAGACCATGTTTTCTACACACATACACCTGTCCATGTTCCTTGTTTATGGCCAGTTTTACGACGAGGAGGTGCCCTGTTTTATTGGGGTTTCATCGATATCTGATTGTAATTCTGGGCCGGGCTGGGCCATCTATCACAAACTGGACATCTAAAATATGGGTTGGCCGACATGACTGTGCGTTTTGCTCTATTGTGGAAATATGTCTATGACCGTATTGTAAACTGAAGAATTCTTGCCTGCAGCTGTTATTTCTGTATATAAGGAGAAGGCTGGTTCTGTAAAAACGAACAGTCTCCTGAGAACTTACGACCCGTGCTGTTGTAATTCTAGGACGCTTGTTACTTGGTTGCAGCCAATAAAACTCGATCTCTGACTTCACCTAGAAGACTCTTGGTTTCTGTGGTCCGGAACAGGGAGAACTCAGAGGTCTTCGGGTGTTATCCCCTGGCACCACTGGGTTCCTAAAAACCCGGCACCTCAGTTGGCGCCCAACTCGGGGCGGTATTAAGCGGTGACGGTCCAAGCCAGATGTTCGTGAGGAGCTTCGTGTGAAAATTCCAGAGGAATGGCCAGCCACTTCAGCGACCCCTGTATGTCGACGTGGTTCCGAAGGTCTTTGCTGCGAGGTTCCCCACGTCCCGACGGCTACGAAGGACTGCTGCCCTTACTATCGCCCTTTTTTGGACCCAGTGATCCTTGGTAGAGCGAAACGATAGACGAGTCTTCTAGTGACGTCATCGATCTTCAATACTTCAGTTAAGTATAAGTGGAGCGTCTCCCAGTCCTTAGTTTGGTTCTTAGTTTTGGTATCCCTGAGATACACCTTGTTTGGAACTTGCAAGCGCCAAAACCGAGGGATTCGTGTATTCACGGAAATATCGTATTCGATAATCCCTTGAAGTTTGAAGCTAGACTAGTGAGCAAAGATGCCTGGTCTTAGCAGACTTGGAAACTTGTTTTGTCTTGGTTGTAGTAAGGACTCCCGATTAGAGGATTCGTGTCCGGTTCCTCCAATTGGAACTCCAACATATGAGTTATATATAAAGCACGGAGTAGGCCCTATCACGTATAATGAGGTATGGATAAAGTACACCAGAAAAGATGGTGTTTTAAAATGGCCCCAATATGGTAGCTTTGATACAAAAATACTAGATAATTTAGATGTCAAACTCTTCAAGAAGAAAGCCCGGCCGGCGATGTTTGACTCTTTTCGCTTATGGCGCAAAGAAGCCAACCAGAAAGAAATGAAATTAGCTAAGAAAAATAAAAGAGGTATGTCAATGGTGCAAGCTGCCATTGCATACAGGGATAATGAGGAAGAGCAGGAAAGTGAACAAATGCTCAGAAGTAAGAAACTAGCAGTAGATAAATGCTACCCAATGTTGCCCCATGAAGGACAAGATTCAAAGGGAACGTCCGAGAAAGATCCATTAATGTCCCAGTTATTGAATTCACCACCCCCATACACATCGAGTATTACTGGACCCCCGAAGCGTTTTGTTATACCGCGCCCCGGCGCACGAAATGCAGCTCTTGCACAAGCACCAGCTCCTCTTCAGCTGGTTCCTACTTCTCCGGCGCAGCCTTCTTAAGGGCCGCCGCCCTTGTTACATACTCCGTCTACTGTTTTTACAACTTTGCCCACTGCTCCAACTATTTATCATGATACTACTTCTGCTACTGCCTCTGCCACTGCCTCGACTTCCTCTGCTATTGCCTCGACTTCCTCTTTACATCAGCCTGTCTTTTATGGCACATCTGCCTCTCCGCAAGCTTCTCCTTCTGTTCGACAGAGAGTGGCGAGTACTGTCACTGGTCTGTTCTCACCTTTCTTTGGGTCGTCTAAAACGACCCCTAAAACAGGACGTAGACAGTTGCGTAGTCAACTGCCTGATTATGAGGAAAGAGAAGTGCTGAATGAGTTAGCACGCAAATGGGTTACTGATACTGCAAGGTATGATGTTCAGTCTGTTATGGAAGTTTTCTGTCAATGGGATGCACCCACTCAGAGATACGTATTTGAAGAGATGTGTGTATATCTTTGCGAAGATTTGGAAACAAATGATCCCAAACGCAAAATGCAGGAATTACTCTGTATGCTTTTCAAATTTTATGAAGGCATGATTGTAGGTGCCGATTTTGAAAGAGCAATAGATTTGTTGTTGTCCTATAGGAGTAAAGGAAACGTCTCTAGATCACTATATGAGGATGACATGTCAGGTAGAAAAAAGGCGCGACAGTACACTATGAGAGAAGTTCCTCCAGTTTGGAGGGAAGGTGATGCGAATGCAAATCCACCCGTTCTGCCGCATTTCCAGCGTGTATGGGTACATGTCCCCTGGAAAAGATCTGAAGTTTTAGCACTCAAGCAGACATTACCTGATCCACGTAAAAATCCTGCAGGGTATTATAAGGAGTTATCACAGACTGCCAGCTCATGTATTATGAATTTAGCAGATGTAGACATGTTGTTTGGGAACATTGTTCCACAGCCTTTATGGAGTAAAATTCGTCATGCAGATCATGATCAAGAACTGGGTGACACATGGGCTAATATTACTGCTGCAGATGCTAGACAAGTTGGTGGTTCCAAACCTGAGCCTTTAATAGCTGAACTTCCCGGTAGAATTATCATGTACATGAAGACTTTAATGCCTGAATTACGTGTAAATTGGGACAAGTTGTCTGCGTGCAAGCAGAAGAAAGATGAGAATGTGTCTGACTTTTTCACAAGGTTTGAAGAGACTTTCGTCGATCATAGTGGTCAGGATATGGCTACCGAGGGTGGCCAAAGATTGTTTGTAGACAAATTTGTACATAATTTGCTTCCCGAACTGTGTAATAAATTGAAAGATTCAGAGAGTGCTTGGGCTGTTTCCACGTCAGCGCAGATTTTAGCCACAGCCCAGTACTACGAAAATAGGCGCAAAGACGAGCTAGATAAGGCAGACAAAAAGACTAAAGATTTAAAAACTAAAGTTCTTCTCCAGCAAGCCTATCCGCCTCGCACTCCTAGTCAGCCCAATTACCAACAGCCACAGCAGTATTCGAGAAACGCGCAAGGAAACGAGTTTTCCCATCAGCGTTTACCATACGGCCCGAATCAGTGTGCCTATTGCAAAGAAGAGGGTCATTTCAAGAATAATTGTCCAGCTCTGGCACAACGTCTGAATGGTGCCTCTGGAGCTTCTGGTGCACGAGGTAGAGGTGTTCAACAGGCTCCTAGGGGTAGGGGTCGTGGAAATTTCCCCCAGAATAACACTTCCTTTCCGCCTCAGAATTCCATGATTAGCTTTGATCAACAAAATAATGCGTCTTCTAGATCAGCTCAGTACTATGCTGATGACTATTACGCAGAAAACGAGAATGAGGGTAATAATTGCTAGGACAGCCATGGACAAAGAGAGGGAGTTGCTTCAGTTCCAGTAGATCAGAATGGACCTTATGTCGAGGTGATTACATCAGGAATGTCAGAGCCATTTCTGATGGATACTGGTGCTACAAAAAGTTCTATTATGCACTCAAAACTTCCTAGCGCACCTTTGTCTGGCGAAATGAATGTTTCAGGAGGTTTTTCTGGCGCCCCGGTTAGAAACCCGATTTCTAGTCCTATGCCCCTTTCTGTTGGCTCATGCGAATTAGAAGCACCCCTCATTCTTACAACAGGTTGTGGCGAAAATTTGTTAGGTTTGGATTTGTTAAAGAGATTATATGCGACTTTGTACTGTTCTCCTTCGGGAGTACAACTTACCCTTGGTAAGAAAGTGGTTTCCCCGATGTATTTGTCAAAGGAAAATATTCCAACTGAATTGTCATCTCTACCAGATATACTTTGGGCTACTGGTTCTAATGATGTAGGTCTTTTGGAGATAGCACCGTATGTTATAACATTGAGAGCCAATGTTAGGTTGCCGCGTATTCCCCAATACAAGATCTCTAGCGAATGTGAAAAGGCATTGTTAACGATTATTTACGATCTGATCGAGAAAGATGTCATTGAAGAGACAACAGGCAACATTTGTAATAGTCCTATTCTGCCAGTTTTAAAGCGTACTGATCCTGCGCAGCCACCTGTGTACAGATTTGTGATTGATCTCAGAGAAGTGAATAAGATTGTTGTACCTCAGTTTCCAGTTGTCCCCGACATTACTGCCTTATTGACAATGGTTCCAGCTTCAGCCACTTGGTTTTCGGTGATTGACCTGAAGAACGCTTTCTTCAGCATCCCGATTGCTGAGGAGAGCAGAGATATTTTTGGCTTCAATTTAGGAGGACGAAGTTTCCGCTTCAAACGCGCTCCTCAGGGCTACTGTGAAAGTCCATCGATATTCAGTCAGGCTCTGAAAACACAACTTGACACGATTGTTCTACTTGATGGCGCGACTCTGATTCAGTATGTAGACGATCTGCTGATCGCTGCAGATACTGAAGAGATTTGCAAGCAAGCCACATTGTCGTTATTGCGTCATTTATGTGACATGAAGCATAAAGTCTCTCTTTCAAAACTGCAATTTTGTCAACAAGAAGTGACCTACTTAGGTCACATCTTATCGAAGGAGGGAAGGAGACTGACCCCAGAAAGAATACAGGCAATTGCAAGATTGAGTGTCCCAAGGACACAAAGAGAAGTGCGTGCTTTCTTGGGCATTACATCGTACTGCAGACAGTGGATACCGAATTTTTCACTATTGGCTAAACCTTTGCTGGCACTAATCCGTAAAGACACACCCGATCCTATGCCTTGGTCTGAAGATTGTCAGACAAGTTTCCACGAGTTGCGTGATGTATTGTGTTCGGCTCCTGTGTTGGGCAACCCAGACTACAGTAAGCCTTTTACATTATATGTCCATGAGGAGGAAGGTTGCGCATTATCAGTCCTGACACAATACTTTGGGGACAAACAGCGCCCATGCGCGTATTTCTCAGCGACTCTAGAACCTGTAGCTAAGGCATTACCAAGTTGCTTGAGGGCCACTGCTGCAGCAGCTGTCTGTATTCAACAGTCTGCTGGGTTAGTCATGAATAATACTCTGATCGTTATGGTCCCACATGCAGTAGACATTTTACTGAACAGAACGAAGACGCAGCATTTAACTAGTGCTCGACTGTCAAGTTATGAACTGACACTATTAGCGAGTCACATTCACATCAAAAGGTGCGATACACTCTACCCCGCCACGTTATTGCCCATTCCAACAGAGATAGATGAGGTTGAATGATACCTTATGGGTTGATGGTTCATGCTTCAAGTTGCCAAATGGTGATACGACTGCAGCATATGCTGTAACAACATTGCACACGATTGTAGAGGCCGCGCGCATTCCCCACAATTCTGCGCAAGCAGCAGAGTTGGTTGCACTTACAAGAGCGTGTGTGTTGGCAAAAGGAAAGCGAGTGAATGTATATACTGATAGCCAATACGCCTTCGGCGTGGCTCACAGTTTTGGAAGATTGTGGCGTGAACGTGGGTTCCTGACGTCTCATGGTGCAAGAATCCAACATGGTCAGCTAGTTAACGAGCTTCTCGAGTCACTGACCTTGCCACTGCAAGTTGCGATTGTAAAATGCAGTTCACACAGAAAGATTCAAGATGATGTTGGTCGTGGGAATGCCTTTGCAGATGAAGTTGCGAAAGAGACTGCAAGGAACGCGATGAGTCGAATGCATGTTGTAGGTCCTGCGAGATTGATTGCCGATGTGGGTATGTGTGAGGACACTATGGAAAGTGTGAAGTCCATACAAGCTGATGCCACTGAAAGAGAGGTGAATGAATGGAGAGAAAGAAAGGGTAGATTGGATGCGAATGGTTGTTGGGTCGAATTGTCAGAGCACCAACGATGGTTGTTACCCGATGCATATGTGCTTGCAGTAGTGACAATGGCCCATGGAATGGTTCACCTTAGTGCAAATGGAATCTGTAAGTTGTTGGCCCCAGTATGGCAGAATAGTGGTATCCCAAAATGCGCAGAGAATCTGGTCAGGAACTGTATGGTGTGCTTAAAGTACAATCCCGGTAGGGGAACCCCAACTCCAGCTGGTCATTTTGCGCCTCCAACGCATCCGTTCAAGGTTTTGCAGCTCGATTTCATCCACATGGAGAGGTGCAACAATCTGAAATACGTGCTTGTTGTTGTTTGCGCCTTCTCCAGGTGGGTGGAAGCGTATCCCCTTAAGGACAACACTGCCTTGTCAACTGCCAAAGCCCTTGTCAAGGAATTCTTCCCTAGGTTTGGTATGCCTAGAATGGTCTGGAGTGATAACGGAAGTGAATTTGTGGGACGAGTGATGAAGAGAGTGTGCGAATGTCTAGGCATACACCAGAAGTTCCACGCTGCAAATCACCCCCAATCAGGAGGATTAGTAGAGTGCTACAACGGCACCCTAAAACTCAAACTAGCCAAGATCCAAGCCAGCACAGGTCTTAAATGGCCCGACGCCCTGCCTTTAGCACTCCTGTCTACCAGAATGACTGTCCATTCTAGACAAGGATTTAGCCCTCACGAGATAGTGTTCGGCCGCCCAGCTAATATATGGGGAGTGCCAAGGCCTAGGAAACTTAGCGAGATAGAGCACCCTGTACTGCTTGACTATTTACACGAATTGACAACTAAATTGCATGTTTTACACCAACAGGTCCACAGCTCCTCTCCACCGGCGTCTGACGATCCAGGACACGCCATTGAACCTGGCTCCTGGGTCCTAGTCCGGAACTTCAGGCGAACCAAGAACGAGGAGCCTCGCTGGACCGGACCTTTCCAGGTCCTGCTAACTACCCGCTCTGCAGTACGTGTCCACGGGAAAAAATATTGGGTGCACGGCTCCCACTGTAAACGGGTCCCGCTGCCCCTTCCATATGCCCGGTGGGTCCAGGAGGGAATTGCTGACTCTGAGACCGAGTCCGTACCACGCTTTGCCCCCTTCAGCGATGCACGATTAAAAGGAACTGGTACCGATAAGGAGAGTGATCGTATTTTGCAAGGATTTGTGCCACCGTCAATGCAGTTGGACACTACAGAGCCTGAGACATTGTTTGAAGACCACACCCTACCTGGGAAACAACGATATGATCTAAGGTCAAGAAACACGAACTAATAAAAGCAAGCTTGTAAGATTTCCCCCCCCCCCCCCCCCCCCCCCCCCCCAGAACTATTTTTGATTTTACAGCTCTCTCGCCCCGGGAACTTGCTCATTTTTGATTTTCGAACCGCCATCCGGTTCTGCTGCTAGGGTCGCGGTTGATAGTCTGGGGAGTGCAGCTGGGGACGTTTAGGTCAACGGTTCTGATTGGTCTGAGGGAATTACCCCGGACTGAACAGAAAGCACTCCTTGGCAGAATCAATCTCCCACTGCGGGCAGCAACTAGAGGATGGAGTTTCCAAGGGTAGAGAGACCTGCTAGATCCACGAACTTTAAAAAGAAAATACGCACTGTGATGGCCAGAAAAAGATTCTTGATGATATGTATTTTAATGTTGTGTAGCGTAATGGTGTTCCTGATTGGCTATACTTTATTCACATTTCAAGTTACCTTTGTAAATAACACTCAGCCCACACCTCGTCCTACTGTTCCTACACACTCCTTCCACCCTCTCCCTGAACACGAGTCTGCCAGAAGACTAGAATTCGTAAATAACTCCTTCATCCAGCTCCTACACCAGCACCAGTCTATAATGAACACCTCGAACTGTTGGATATGTGAACTTATGCCACACACTACCGATAAGGGCATCCCTTACTTCGTCCTGCCATTCAGTTACTATGGTTCTCTGTGGGCTTTCCAGACAATGTTCCTGTTTGCCATAGAACCATATCCCCCGCGTCCCACAGGGAGCAATTCCAGCAACAAGGCACTAGTGGCAGGAATAAGGAATATGAGCAGGGATATCGACATGTACCGAACGATTCCCAAAGACGAGTTTACCCCGTATAGTAGATGGAACATTACTCAGTATGGGATTTCCTTGAGTAAGAGCCAGAAAACAAAGAAATCCTCCCCGGTTTGGACAGTGCCCCACCGAGGTCACCTATGTCTGCAAGGTATTGGCAGGGATCCCAAAACACAGTTGGGGAAGAGCGTATGCACGGAAACATATGTGTTTGCCTCCCGAACTTCCCCTTCATTCTTAGCTGCTAAGGGTACATACTTCATCTGCCATGACAAAGCATACACATGGTTGCCCCCTGACTTCTCGGGCACATGTTTTATCTCGTTTTTGCTGCCACCCACCTACACGGCCGAGGCAGATTACCATCGGACAAGGACAGTTAGGGGTGTCATGAGTCAAGACGACACTGCGGGTCAAGAGTTTGGGGACTTCGTAAAGGGTTTTCTGACGTTTTGGGGGCCTATGGTGAACAGCAGGAACATTCGCCAGTTAACGAGGGTAGTCGAATCCGCCGTGACCGGAACGGCCGGTGCCCTTAATAACTTGACAGCTGAGCTTCAGTCGGACCGACTTATGACCCTTCAGAACCGGGTCGCCCTAGATGTCATACTTGCAGACCGTGGTGGTGTATGTAGGGTGATCCAATCCAGTTGCTGCATTTTCATCCCTGATAATGCTCCGACAGTGTACCAAGCCATCTCCAAACTGCACAAAATCTCTGATTCCCTTTACGTGGAAAAAGGGGATTGGTCCCTGCTAGGGTGGTTCTGGGAACTGATCTCTGCCTGGGGATGGAAAACTCTGATCTTCATTGGGATGATCTTAGCCATTCTGTTTATGTTCTGCCTGTTTGTGCAGTGCGCTCCTGCAATATGTGGCCTCTGTGCTACTTCATGTGTAAGGAAGCCTGTGTCAAGGGACGAATTGAGCAACAGAATGATGCTACAGCAGCATCTCCATGAATTCATGAATACAGATTTGGACTCAGATTAGCATGAGTTATTGCCTAATATGAGGGCAAAAGGAGGGTCTGTGGTTCTGAAATTCTGGACCCTGCTGTAATACCGGTACCGAGGTCCAACACTCGTGTCACAAAATATCATCGTACCACGACGAATTAATTCTCAGGAGACTGTTCGTTTTTACAGAACCAGCCTTCTCCTTATATACAGAAATAACAGCTGCAGGCAAGAATTCTTCAGTTTACAATACGGTCATAGACATATTTCCACAATAGAGCAAAACGCACAGTCATGTCGGCCAACCCATATTTTAGATGTCCAGTTTGTGATAGATGGCCCAGCCCGGCCCAGAATTACAATCAGATATCGATGAAACCCCAATAAAACAGGGCACCTCCTCGTCGTAAAACTGGCCATAAACAAGGAACATGGACAGGTGTATGTGTGTAGAAAACATGGTCTGTATGTAGTGAATGGTTTATGGCATGTTATGCATTGATGCTATCTTATTCGGCCACTGGGCGAGGAGCTGCCCAAACAGGTTTGGCTGGAGGCAGTGGAGTCAGTTTGGCCAGGTCATGGGGAAGTCAGCTAAGGTGGACGTGTCCTTTCGGATCAAATTCGGCCTTAATCGATTGACTTATATGAGGGCAAGCCATAAGATGGATGCCGTTCACAAAATGGAGTCCGAGGGTTCAGGACGGAAACCATGATTTAAGGGTGTTCGCATCACTTAATCATGACGCAAATGCATAAGGATAATGTCCTACTCATTACCGGTCTGTAGACACCAAATTCATTGTGGTACGATGATATTTTGTGACACGAGTGTTGGACCTCGGTACCGGTATTACAGCAGGGTCCAGAATTTCAGAACCACACACCTCTCATCCTAACTTGGTTTTCCCGCTGATTTGCCCGCCCAATGGTGGGGTCAGGACCTGTGGGGGCCAGTTGCTGGGAGCAGCAAATGGCTGGGGTAGCTCACACAGGCAACAAGCCTTTGAAGCTTCCCCTTTGTGGACCCTGCCTATCCTGAGGGAGGAGGCTTGGCACCTCGCCCCAAGATGTGCATTGTTTCAGGACCCCAAGAGCCGCAGGCTCTCAACCCAGAGGTCCAGAAGCATGTCTGGTGGTGGCAGCTGGTGAGCAGCTACTCAGCCAGGACACTAGAGTTAGGTTGTTTTTCATGGGGCATGTCTAAGGTTCCCTCTTAGTGCATTTTACATTAAATCCCGCACTGGCATCAGAGTGGGTTTATTGTGCTGAGAAGTTTGATATCAAACTTCCCAGTTTTAAGTAAAGCCATCATGGTGCTGTGGAGTTTGTAATGACAAACTCCCAGACCATATAATCGTTATGCCATTACTGCACTTACAATGTCTAAGAATGGGCTTAGACACTGTAGGGGCACAGGGCATATCCACCTGTACCCTCACCACTGGTATGGTGCACCCAGCTAGAGGGGTGGCTTACCTATGCCAGGAAAGTGGATTGTAGGCAAGGCACACAGGGATATGTTCCATGTCGACTTCACTTTGCTCTGCACTAAAACGCGTAGCCTGCAATGGCAGTGTGTGTATGTGTGTGGGTGTGTGTAAAGGTACAGCGCCTCGAAGGGTGGAACAATACGTGCTGCAGTCCTTCGAGGCCTTCCTTGGTCACAGTGCCCTTGGTACCTATGGTACCTTTTACAAGGGACTTACATGTTGCCAGAGAGTTGCCAATTGGGTTATGCAGCAGTACAGTTTAGGAAAAGAACATAGGACCTGGGTTACAGGGTTGACAAAAACCCAGGGCACACACAGTCAAAGTGCATCCATATTGGGCAAAACATGAGGGGCAACCCTGCAAAAAGGGGCACTTTCCTACCCAATCCACCCCCCAACGAAAGAGGATGAGACCATCCTTTCCCTAGAGAGTCTTCATTGTCTAAGTGGTAGAACCTGGAAAGTCCATCTGTATTGGCATGGGCGGTCCCAGATCTATGTTCTACTGTAAAGTCCATTCCCTGTAGGAAGATTGACCACCTTAAAAGTTTAGGAGTTTCACCTTTCATTTGCTTTAGCCATTTGAGAGGTCTGGGGCAGTTTGAACTGTGAAGTGAGTACCAAACAAGTATGGTCTCAACTTTTTCAGGGACAAAACCACAGCAAAGGCCTCCCTCACAATGACACTCCAACACTGCTCTGGCAGGCTGGTCTTCGCCATCATCATTGGTCTGGGATAGGACTTCTTCTATCCCTAGCTTAGCGGCATCAGTCTGCACAAGTAACTGCTTGGTGTAGTCTGGAGCTTAGAGAATTGGTGCTGAGCACATTGCTCTTTCATGGTGTAAAACCCCTTTTGACAGCTAACTGTACAGTTTACCTTTTTGGGTACCTTCTTGGAGGTGAGTTCTGTGAGGGGTGTCACAATGGATCCATAACCTTTCACAAACCTCGTGTAGTACCCAGTCAGGCCAAGGAATGTCCTGACTTGGGTCTGGGTTGTTGGAGCTTCCAAGTCCAGGATGGCCTGGATCTTGGGATGTAAAGGTTGCACTTGGCCTCCATCCGTAAGGTGGCCCAAGTATACAACTGTTCCCTGCACTATCTGGCATTTGGATGCCTTGATCGTTAGGTATGCAGTTTGCAAGGCTTTTAAAACCTTCCCCAGGTGGATCAGGTGCTCCGGTCAGGTGGAGCTAAAGACAGCAATTTCATCATGATATGCTGCACTAAAGGGCTCCAATCTAGCAAGGACTTGGCTCAACAACCTTTGGAAGGTGGCAGGGGCATTCTTTAAACCAAAGGGCATAATAGGTAAACTGATAATGCCCATCAGGTGTGGAGAATGCAGTTTTCTCTTTGGCTATTGGGCCCATGCCAATCTGCCAGTACCCTGCAGTTAAGTCAAAGATACTAAGAAATCTGTCTGCACCCAATTTGTCTATCAACTTATCAGCTCTTGGTATGGGGTGAGCATCTGTCTTAGTGACAGAGTTAAGACCTCTATAGTCCACGCAGAACCTCATTTCTCTTTCTACACTGTGGATGAGGCTTGGACACTAAGACCACTGTGCTGGCCTAGGGACTGTCAGAGGGCTCAATCACCCCTAACGTCAGCATATTTGATGCTCTCCTTAATTTGATCAGACTGTCGATAGATTTTGTGTTTGACAGGTACACTGTCCCCAGCGTCCACATCATGGGTACACAAGTTTGTGTGATAGGGTGTAATAAATGTGTACTGCACCCCATACTCTTTCCACATGTGTTTGAGGTATGCAGACATGAAGTTTGACCCTCTGTCTGACACCACCTCCTTAGGAAACCCTACCCTGGTGAAGACACCAATGAAGGCCTTGGCTGTTGCAGGAGCTGTTGTAGTCCTAAGGGAAATTGCTTCAGAATACCTGGTGGCATGATCCACTATCATCATTATAAAGTTGCTTCCTGAGGCTGTGGAAGGTTCAAGTGGATCCACTATGTCCACACCTACTCTATCAAAGGGAACCCAACCACTGGCAATAGAATTAGGGAGGGCTTTGGGTCGCCACCTGTTTTGCCACTGGCTTGAGAGGTGACATACAAGCTTACAAATTCAATTAACTTCTGGGACATCTTTGGCCAGTAAAAGTGGCTAACTGGCCTTTCCAGTCTTGGTCTGGCGAGATGCCCAGCTAGGGGGATGTCATGAGCCAAAGTGAGTATAAACTCTCTGTACATTTGAGGCACTGCCATTCTCCTAGTGGCACCAAGGTTGGAGTCTCTGGCCTCAGAATACAGGAGTCCCTTCTCCCAACAGGCTCTGTGGGTCCCACTGACATCTCCCTTTCCCTGGGCAGCAGCATGCTGCCTCAGGCTTTCAAGAGTTGGACAGGACTGCTGTCCAAAGCATGGCTGTTTCCTAGTGGGCCCTTCTGGGCCCACTAGGCCACAGAGCTCAACCTGGTAAGGGTCAAGTTCCATAGGCTCAGTTCTCTGTGGGGCTGCCAAGTCCTCTCCCTAAGGAGAGGGGTCCTGAATCTCTTGCTGTTCAGATGCTGGTTTCCCAATCTCCTTACCTCTTCTCTTGGAGGATTGGCCACTCTTTCATGATCCAACACTTATTTGTCACCCTGTTTTCGGCTCTGTGCTCTAGTCTGGACACATGCAATCTCACGGATGCCCAGCATTGCTGCATAGGTTTTCAATTCTACCTCAGCCCATACTGAGGTCTCCAGGGCGTTTCCAAGTAGACAAGCAGCTGGAAGTTTTGGAGAGACCACTACCTGCTTCTAGCCAGTACCCCCCCCACCCCGTAGCACTGTCAGCATTGGTGACTGGATAAGATTTTCTAATTGGGTATTGCTCTGAGGAAACCAGTGTGTCTCTCACCATGGTGACACTGGCACCTGTATCCCTCAGGGCTTCTTTCCTAGTCCTATTTTTACAGTGGTATTGTAAAAACTTCTTAACGTTGGGAAGCCACATAGCTAAAGTGGCAAACTCAACTTCACCCTCAGTGACTAGAACTGCTTCAGTGTGAATCCTGATTTGCTTTGGGCACACTGTTGATCCCATCTGGGGATTGGCTACACCAGTACTAACTGGAGGAGGTCTAGGGGGGCTTCTTGTTAGGACAAGTAGCATCTCCAGTTCCAGTTAAGTGTCCCAACTTCTCACAGTTGAAACACCAGGCCTTATCGGGATCAAAGTTCTCCCTTTTGTACCTACCATTGGACTAGGAAGAGTTTTGGGACCCACCACCAAGAGCAGGTTTTTGTGGCACTTTTTAAGATTCTGGCTTTTGTCTTTGGGGTTGTCAACTCTTTTCCCCTGGGGAGGTTTGGTAACTCATTTTTTTTGGTCAATGCCAGTGGCTGTTTTTGTTACCATAGTCTTGACCCAGTGGTCTGCCTTCTTTCCTAATTCTTGGGGAGAAATGTGACCTAGATCTACCAGATGTTGATGCAACTTCCGAATAGTGCAATTACTCAAAATATGTTTTTTCATAAACCGATTGTAAAGTCCATTTAAATCATGCACATTATTTTCAGTTAACCTTCCATCTAGTGTCTTAACTGATTAGTCTACTAAGTTGATCTAGGCTTGGTTGTGGGTTTTGTGAGCCCCCTTAAATCTAATCCTTTATTCCTCAGTTGTGGGCCCAAAGCCCTCAAAGTGCTCTTCATGATGTCTTGGTGTTGAACAAAAGAAAACTTCTCAGGGGGTCCCACTGATACTTAGTCCTTTTAAACTCACAAAGAAGAAATTGGCACAGAAGCTGAACTATAAAAGAGACTCTTTATTATCCTCAAATGAGTGAGACTACGTCACACAGAAGCCTTAGCAACTGAATGAGGCAGTCTGAGGAGTGCAGAAAACAGAGCCCTTATTTAGGGTTACATACTCAGCATAAGACCCAGGGGCAGTCCTGGCTCATTTAAGCATGCACAAATGACTAAGATGGGCATGCAAGATCTGCTTGCTCAACAACGTGGGAGGAGAGTTACTTCTCCATGCAGCAGCAAAAATAGCCTGACAGTTATACTAGAGAAGCAGGTGCATTCTACTAGCTAGGCCCTTCTGGGATGTGCGAAGGTGGAAGATGCTAAACATAGTTTGTCTCTAGACAGACTACAAGAGCAGTTAACAGAAAGGTAGGACAGTGTCAAAGCCCTGCTCACCTGAGTATCCAACAATTCAGAAAAGGGGGTGGTGATGAACAGAGTGTCTGAATTAAGCAGACCACTCTTACCCAGTCCAAAGATCAGGGCTTGATCCATCACCGTTATTTAGCTCACTGCACCATCCCAGAGTTGAACCTGGCTATATGCAAATCAGTCTGTCCCTGGCCCAGTGCATCATGGGAACAGGGCAGACTAAACTAGCAAGCCAATTCTTCACCAGAAAGGAGACAAGCTACCGGGGACAGGTTTCTGGCATTTCAGCCGTCGTCGGCCCGGCTTGCTTGAATCCTGATGGTGCAGTGAGAAAGGGACTCATGTCCCTTGCTCACACCTACAGTGGCCAAAAACGATTCAGAAAAGGGGGTGGTGATGAACAAAGTGTCTGAATTAAGCAGACCACTCTTACCCAGTCCAAAGATCAGGGCTTGATCCATCACCGCTATTTAGCTCACTGCACCATCCCAGCTCAGAACCTGGCTATATGCAAATCAGTCTGTCCCTGGCCCAGTGCATCATGGGAACAGGGCAGACTAAACTACCAAGCCAATTCTTCACCAGAAAGGAGACAAGCTACCGGGGACCGGTTTCTGGCATTTCAGCCGTCGTCGGCCCGGCTTGCTTGAATCCTGATGGTGCAGTGAGCAAGGGACTCATGTCTGAGTATACCCTGCCACACCTATAGTGGCCAAAAACGATTCAGAAAAGGGGGTGGTGATGAACAGAGTGTCTGAATTAAGCAGACCACTCTTACCCAGTCCAAAGATCAGGGCTTGATCCATCACCGTTATTTAGCTCACTGCACCATCCCAGCTCAGAACCTGGCTATATGCAAATCAGTCTGTCCCTGGCCCAGTGCATCATGGGAACAGGGCAGACTAACCTACCAAGCCAATTCTTCACCAGAAAGGAGACAAGCTACCGGGGACCGGTTTCTGGCATTTCAGCCGTCATCGGCCCGGCTTGCTTGAATCCTGATGGTGCAGTGAGCAAGGGACTCATGTCTGAGTATACCCTGCCACACCTATAGTGGCCAAAAACGATTCAGAAAAGGGGGTGGTGATGAACAGAGTGTCTGAATTAAGCAGACCACTCTTACCCAGTCCAAAGATCAGGGCTTGATCCATCACTCAGAAACTCTGTCCATCACCACCCCTTGTTGTTAAATATTTTGTCCACCCTAAGCGTGGAAGGGTATACTCAGATGTGAGTCCGTTGCTCATTGCACTTCAGGATTCAAGCAAGCCGGGCCGACGACGGCTGAAATGCCAGAAACCGGTCCCCGGTAGCTTGTTTCCTTCCCAGTGTAAGAATTGGCTTGGTAGTTTGGTTTGCTCTGTTCCCATCATGCACTGGGACAGGAACAGACTAATTTGCATATAGCCAGGTTCTGAGCTGGGATGGTGCAGTGAGCTAAAAAAACGGTGTTGGATCTAGCCCTGATCTCTTGACTGGGTGAGAGTATTCTGCTTAATTCAGAAACTCTGTCCATCACCACCCCTTGTTGTTAAATATTTTGTCCACCCTAAGCGTGGAAGGGTATACTCAGATGTGAGTCCCTTGCTCATTGCACCTTCAGGATTCAAGCAAGCCGGGCCGACGACGGCTGAAATGCCAGAAACCGGTCCCCGGTAGCTTGTTTCCTTTCCAGTGTAAGAATTGGCTTGGTAGTTTGGTTTGCTCTGTTCCCATCATGCACTGGGACAGGAACAGACTAATTTGCATATAGCCAGGTTCTGAGCTGGGATGGTGCAGTGAGCTAAAAAACAGTGTTGGATCTAGCCCTGATCTCTTGACTGGGTGAGAGTATTCTGCCTAATTCAGAAACTCTGTTCATCACCACTCCTTGTTGTTAAATATTTTGTCCACCCTAAGCGTGGAAGGGTATACTCAGATGTGAGTCCCTTGCTCATTGCACCATCAGGATTCAAGCAAGCCGGGCCGACGACGGCTGAAATGCCAGAAACCGGTCCCCGGTAGCTTGTTTCCTTCCCAGTGTAAGAATTGGCTTGGTAGTTTGGTTTGCCCTGTTCCCATCATGCACTGGGACAGGAACAGACTAATTTGCATATAGCCAGGTTCTGAGCTGGGATGGTGCAGTGAGCTAAAAAACGGTGTTGGATCTAGCCCTGATCTCTTGACTGGGTGAGAGTATTCTGCTTAATTCAGAAACTCTGTCCATCACCACCCCTTGTTGTTAAATATTTTGTCCACCCTAAGCGTGGAAGGGTATACTCAGATGTAAGTCCCTTGCTCATTGCACCATCAGAATTCAAGCAAGCCGGGCGGACGACGGCTGAAATGCCAGAAACCGGTCCCCGGTAGCTTGTTTCCTTCCCAGTGTAAGAATTGGCTTGGTAGTTTGGTTTGCCCTGTTCCCATCATGCACTGGGACAGGAACAGACTAATTTGCATATAGCCAGGTTCTGAGCTGGGATGGTGCAGTGAGCTAAAAAACGGTGTTGCATCTAGCCCTGATCTCTTGACTGGGTGAGAGTATTCTGCTTAATTCAGAAACTCTGTCCATCACCACCCCTTGTTGTTAAATATTTTGTCCACCCTAAGCGTGGAAGGGTATACTCAGATGTGAGTCCCTTGCTCATTGCACCTTCAGGATTCAAGCAAGCCGGGCCGACGACGGCTGAAATGCCAGAAACCGGTCCCCGGTAGCTTGTTTCCTTTCCAGTGTAAGAATTGGCTTGGTAGTTTGGTTTGCTCTGTTCCCATCATGCACTGGGACAGGAACAGACTAATTTGCATATAGCCAGGTTCTGAGCTGGGATGGTGCAGTGAGCTAAAAAACGGTGTTGGATCTAGCCCTGATCTCTTGACTGGGTGAGAGTATTCGACCTAATTCAGAAACTCTGTTCATCACCACTCCTTGTTGTTAAATATTTTGTCCACCCTAAGCGTGGAAGGGTATACTCAGATGTGAGTCCCTTGCTCATTGCACCATCAGGATTCAAGCAAGCCGGGCCGACGACGGCTGAAATGCCAGAAACCGGTCCCCGGTAGCTTGTTTCCTTCCCAGTGTAAGAATTGGCTTGGTAGTTTGGTTTGCCCTGTTCCCATAATGCACTGGGACAGGAACAGACTAATTTGCATATAGCCAGGTTCTGAGCTGGGATGGTGCAGTGAGCTAAAAAACGGTGTTGGATCTAGCCCTGATCTCTTGACTGGGTGAGAGTATTCTGCTTAATTCAGAAACTCTGTCCATCACCACCCCTTGTTGTTAAATATTTTGTCCACCCTAAGCGTGGAAGGGTATACTCAGATGTAAGTCCCTTGCTCATTGCACCATCAGAATTCAAGCAAGCCGGGCGGACGACGGCTGAAATGCCAGAAACCGGTCCCCGGTAGCCTGTTTCCTTCCCAGTGTAAGAATTGGCTTGGTAGTTTGGTTTGCCCTGTTCCCATCATGCACTGGGACAGGAACAGACTAATTTGCATATAGCCAGGTTCTGAGCTGGGATGGTGCAGTGAGCTAAAAAACGGTGTTGCATCTAGCCCTGATCTCTTGACTGGGTGAGAGTATTCTGCTTAATTCAGAAACTCTGTCCATCACCACCCCTTGTTGTTAAATATTTTGTCTACCCTAAGCGTGGAAGGGTATACTCAGATGTGAGTCCCTTGCTCATTGCACCATCAGGATTCAAGCAAGCCGGGCCGACGACGGCTGAAATGCCCGAAACCGGTCCCCGGTAGCTTGTTTCCTTCCCAGTGTAAGAATTGGCTTGGTAGTTTGGTTTGCCCTGTTCCCATCATGCACTGGGACAGGAACAGACTAATTTGCATATAGCCAGGTTCTGAGCTGGGATGGTGCAGTGAGCTAAAAAACGGTGTTGGATCTAGCCCTGATCTCTTGACTGGGTGAGAGTATTCTGCTTAATTCAGAAACTCTGTCCATCACCACCCCTTGTTGTTAAATATTTTGTCTACCCTAAGCGTGGAAGGGTATAGTCAGATGTGAGTCCCTTGCTCATTGCACCATCAGGATTCAAGCAAGCTGGGCCGACGATGGCTGAAATGCCAGAAACCGGTCTCCGGTAGCTTGTTTCCTTCCCAGTGTAAGAATTGGCTTGGTAGTTTGGTTTGCCCTGTTCCCATCATGCACTGGGACAGGAACAGACTAATTTGCATATAGCCAGGTACTGAGCTGGGATGGTGCAGTGAGCTAAAAAACGGTGTTGGATCTAGCCCTGATCTCTTGACTGGGTGAGAGTATTCTGCTTAATTCAGAAACTCTGTCCATCACCACCCCTTGTTGTTAAATATTTTGTCCACCCTAAGCACGGAAGGGTATACTCAGATGTGAGTCCCTTGCTCATTGCACCATCAGGATTCAAGCAACCTGGGCCGACGACGGCGGAAATGCCAGAAACCGGTCCCCGGTAGCTTGTTTCCTTCCCAGTGTAAGAATTGGCTTGGTAGTTTAGTCTGCCCAGTTCCCATCATGCACTGGGACAGGAACAGACTAATTTGCATATAGCCAGGTTCTGAGCTGGGATGGTGCAGTGAGCTAAAAAACGGTGTTGGATCTAGCCCTGATCTCTTGACTGGGTGAGAGTATTCTGCTTAATTCAGAAACTCTGTCCATCACCACCCCTTGTTGTTAAATATTTTGTCCACACCTGAGTATCCAGTCAGTTCTGATGGAGTTTGAAGACAGTCCGATCCCCCCTGAAACTGCTTGTTCCAGCACACTGATTTATACAATGTGCGAAGAACCAGAAGCCCCAGGGAAGGGGGAATTGGATAAAATAAAAAAAGAGAGAGACAACACTGCTCTGGTGTTTTCCACTGCTGAAGTTCTGTAATGTAAAGCTCTTTCAAACTTCCAGTGAAATTGTACCTAGTAAAACATAAACAAGAACAGGTAAGTATAACCTATTCCTAGCCGTTAACCTCACTCTCCTGTATGATGCGAGATTCTATCCTTGCTAAATACCTCTCTTGTCCTGGTGTTTGTCTTCCAGGCTAAATTAGTTCTGCTCTCTGGGATGTGCCTTCTGCTTATGATATCCATCTAAAAGGCTAAGAAAACACTTTTGTTAGATCCATAAACTCTAAGCATCGACTTTGAATTTACTAAAATAATTTCTGTTTGTTTTATAAAAGTCACTTATCACATGCCCAAGGTCGTCGTAAAATAAGAACTGCACTTTTAATCCAAAATGCAGTGAAAAATCTGTGCCAGTCTAAGATTAACTGTTTATCTTGCAGTAAACCATTTCAAAGTTCGAATTTTAATGTTCCTCCGTGATGGGAATGGAAAACAATGTTTGATTCACAAAGTTCCACAAAGCACAGTCATTTAACCAAAGTTCGATGTACAGGTTCCTTTTAAAAGTATCAGAAAACAATGTCCATTTCTTAACTTCTTGATTTAAAGCGTAAAAATCCTGGTATCACATGAAGAAGAAAAAAGCTTGCTGAAAATAAAGGTTTTTTCACTTACTTGTTGCACGGAGGGGTTAATGCTCAATCTAACCTTGTTTTCTTTTCTTTTTTCAGCTTGCTTCAATTTGTAAGGTGAATAGGCCGAGATCCTGTAGAACTGGAGTCCGGAATGAAGAGGTGTCAGTATCAGCGCCCCCAGGTTCGGAAGAGAGCAAGGTTCGCCGCTGAATGAAATGCCAACGCCAGACTGGAGGAGGATCGGTAATCAGGTAAGCAGGAGAAAGACGAACACAAGCACTGGGAAATGTTCGGGGCTGTCTTTTATACTGTACCGGGTGTGGTTCCCACGTGCTGCACGTTGTTCCTGGGAAACGTGTAGCGCTTCAGTTTTTATGCAAATAAGAAGCACACGGGAGGGTTATAGCACATGGCAGAAAGAGAACAACTAAACAAAAATAATCCTTGGTAAAATCAAAAGCACTACCCACATGATAATAATACTATGCCTGATTTACTTAACTTTAAGAATGCAATATAAAGAACAAAAGGAATCTA
Organism: Lissotriton vulgaris; assembly: GCF_964263255.1. NCBI lineage: Eukaryota > Metazoa > Chordata > Amphibia > Caudata > Salamandridae > Lissotriton > Lissotriton vulgaris. Next base: position 587,164,554 of record NC_141699.1, read on the forward strand.
GGGGACGAGACTGGATGCTTCATATCAATGTGTAGCTTAAAGAAAGATCTATCTGTGAGACCACTAATGAAATGAAAGGGAACAGGCTCTTTGTTGTGCACAAACCCTAACAGACAGAGCACATGGCAAACAAAATGGCTGCCAGAAATACAAAATGGCTTTCACAAAGCGGATAAGATAACTTCAAAATACAGGATGGCTTCTTCTAATGCTAACCCATTGCTGACAATTTACAACATTAGGACCCAACATCTGACCCAGTAAGAGTCAGGAGTCTGTCCCTGCAATTACCAGTGAACAGTTCCCAAAGGAGTGCCCCCCAGTGTGACTTGCTCACTTTTTGTATTTCACAAGCTCTCTCAAAAGCTGTGAACCATTTGGTGATTTAATCACCTACCATAAATTTGGGGACAATCCCTTTGGGGATTTTGGGATCACAAGATTGCTCTCTGTCCCTAATTAGTATGTTGCTGCCCCACTTGACGAGAGCTACGCCTATCCCTTCTCTTTCTTTTTCTAGAGCCAGAAGTCTGGTCTCTAGATCTAATCTCTTGGTCAACCTCACTATGTGGTTGGTCTCCTCACTGAGGCTGTCCTCAATGGACCCAGAAGCACCTGACCCACCAGTGTGGGATCTAGGTGCTGTGAGTTGTATTTTTGGAGTCAGGGGCACAGGGCCCTTTTCTCCCTTGGAAGTAAGGGGGTTGGAAATTATCCCCATCCCCTCCATCCTCTTCCCCATCTGAGAGGTCTTCACCTTGCACAGAGGGGTGGTCCTTAGCATACCCTGACAACAGCTTCTGGAGCTTTTGTTTGGAGGGACGGGACACCGTAGTAATGTTTTAAGTTTACATAGAGACAGTAACTCCTTAAATTCTATATGGAGATAAGAGGTGAGTTTGAGCTCCTCAACCATGTTCTCTGTGTCATTGGTTCTATTATTACTAATAGCCGGGTTCTTGTAAAGAGACATTCTACAAAAAGATTCTAACCCTCTGACCCCTAACAATAGTGAGTTTTTATTTTTCTAAAAATTCTAAAGGGACTTAATTAAGGCACTAACCAGACTTTTAGGGATTTTGAGAAGTTTGTCAATTCAAACATTCTATAGACAATTTGAGAGTTTTTTCGTGTGATCAGGTGTTGACCAATTCAGTTCAACAAATGCAACGTTGTAGACCCCACCACTGATCCACCAATGTAGGAAGCTGGCTCTGTATATACTAAACCAAAATAAGGTATAGTGTGCACAGAGTCCAGTGGTACCCCAAAGGTAGGCAGAGGTAAAAGTAGATAATACGTTACTCTCTATTTGTGGTAGTGTGGGCGAGCAGTTAGGCTTTATGAGAGGGTAGTGTTTTGCATTTATTGTACACACTCAGGCAAGAAATGATTTCACACACTCAAAAACTAAATTCTGGCTAATTGTTTCGTATAAAAATGTTTCTTTGTTGTATTCTATTTTTAGAACAAAGCCAGACTTGGTGCGAGTAAGTAAAAATAGAACTTTTCTGATCATACAGTTGAATGCAGTTGCATGTAGAAACATGTAGGTCACATGTTCAGAAACAGTTGAAATTACTTTTCAGTTACTTTGCAATTACTTTGTTATTACTTTTTAGATTACTTTTCAGATTACTTTTTCTACTCCGTTTGATATGCCTAGATATCACACGGGTTCATTTCCGAAATCAAAGGTCAGTCAGTTTTTGTTAACACACAGGTTCTTAACCCCTTCCATGCGCCAGACGGGCGGGAGCCATCCCACGCCACAGTCAAATCAAATCATGGGATATTTATTTAGCGCACATATCACTCGAAAGACTCATGACTCTAAAGATAAGCCTGATTTGATACGGTTAGATGTCAAACATCCATGTCTTTAACTTCCTGCGGAAACCGTTATGGTCATTGATGATGCGTAGGTGCAGGGGCAGTTTGTTCCAGAGAGTCGGAGCAAGGAAGGAGAAAGATCTCCCTCCGTTTGTGGTAGTTCAAAATCTGGGAGATGCGGGAAGTGATTGGTTACTGATATCAGAGTTCTGCCGGGTTGGTACCAACCTAACTTTTTTGCCCAAAAACCTGGACCTTGAGGTGCCGGGTTTTTAGGAACCCGGTGGTGCCAGGGGATCACACCCGAAGACCTCTGAGTTCTCCCTGTTCCGGACCACAGAAACCAAGAGTCTTCTAGGTGAAGTCAGAGATCGAGTTTTATTGGCTGCAACCAAGTAACATGTGTCCTAGAAGTACGACAGCACGGGCCGTAAGTTCTCAGGAGACTGTTCGTTTTTACAGAACCAGCCTTCTCCTTTTATACACAGTTTTACACTTCAGGCAAGAATTCTTGAGTTTATGATATGGTCATAGACATATTTACACAATAAAGCAAAGAGCGAAGTCATGACGGCCAACCCATATTTTAGATGTCCAGTTTGTGATAGATGACCCAGCCCAGCCCGGAATTACAATCAGATATCGATGAAACCCCAATAAAACAGGGCACCTCCTTGTCATAAAACTGGCCATAAACAAGGAACATGGACAGGTGTATGTGTGCAGAAAACATGGTCTGTAGGTGGTGAATGGTTTATGGCGTGTTGTGCTTTGATGATATCTTACTCGGCCACTGGGCGAGGAGCCGCCCAAACAGGTTTGGCTGGAGGCGGTAGAGTCAGTTCGGCCAGGTCATGGGGAAGTCAGATAAGGTGGACGTGTCCTTTCAGATCAAGCTCGACCTTAATCAATTGACTTATATGAGGGCAAGGCATAAGATGGATGCCGTTCACAAAATGGAGTCCGAGGGTTTGGAACGGAAACCATGATTTAAGGGTGTTAGCATCGCCCAATCATGACGCAAATGCACAGGGATAATGTCCTAACCATTACCGGTCTGCCGATACCAAATTCGTCATGGTACGATGACATTTTGAGACACGAGTATTGGACCTCGGTACCATATCACAGCAAGGTCCAGAATTCCAGAACCACAGACCCTCCTTTTGCCCTCATATTTAGGCAATAACTCATGCTAATCTGAGTCCAAATCTGTATTGATGAATTCATGGAGATGTTGCTGTAGCATCATTCTGTTGCTCAATTCGTCCCTCGACACAGGCTTCCTTACACATGAAGTAGCACACAGGCCACATATTGCAGGAGCGCACTGCGCAAACAGGCAGAACATAAACAGAATGGCTAAGATCATCCCAATGAAGATCAGAGTTTTCCATCCCCAGGCAGATATCAGTTCCCAGAACCACCCGAGCAAGGACCAATCCCCTTTTTCCAATTGAAGGGAATCAGAGATTTTGTGTAGTTTGGAGATGGCCTGGTACACCGTCGGAGCATTATCAGGGATGAAAATGCAGCAACTGGATTGGATCACTCTACATACACCACCACGGTCTGCGAGAATGACATCTAGGGCAACCCGATTTTGAAGGGTCATAAGTCGGTCCGATTGAAGCTCAGCAGTCAGGTTACTAAGGGCACAGGCCGTCTCAATCACGGCGGATTCAACTACCCTTGTTAACTGGCGAATGTTCCTGCTGTTCACTATAGGCCCCCAAAACGGCAGAAAACCCTTTGCGAAGTCCCCAAACTCTTGACCCGCAGTGTCGTCTTGACTCACGACACCCCTAACTGTCCTTGTCCGATGGTAATCTGCCCCGGCCGTGTAGGTGGGTGGCAGCAGAAACGAGATAAAACATGTGCCCGAGAAGTCAGGGGGCAACCATGTGTATGCTTTGTCATGGCAGACGAAGTATGTACCCTTAGCCGCTAAGAATGGAGGGTAAGTTCGGGATGCGAACACATACGTTTCCGTGCATACGCTCTTCCCCAACTGTGCTTTGGGATCCCTACCAATACCTTGCAGACATAGGTGACCTCGGTGGGGTACTACCCAAGCTAGGGAGGATTTCTTCGATTTCTGGCTCTTACTCAAAGAAATCCCATACCGAGTGCTGTTCCATCTACTGTACGGGGTAAACTCATCTTTGGGAATTGTCCGAGACGTGTCAATATCCCTGCTCCTATTCCGTATTCCTGCCACTAGTGCCTTGTTGCTGACATTGCTCCCTATGGGACGCGGGGGATATGGTTCTATGGCAAACAGGAACATTGTCTGGAAAGCCCACAGAGAACCATAGTAACTGAATGGCAGGACGAAGTACGGGATGCCCCTATCGGCTGTGTGCGGCATAAGTCCCCATATCCAACAGTTCGATGTGTTCATTACAGACTGGTGCTGGTGTAGGAGCTGGATGAATGAGTTATTTACAAATTCTAGTCTTCTGGCGGACTCGTGTTCAGGCAGAGGGTGAAAGGAGTGTGTGGGAACAGTAGGAGGAGGTGTGGGCTGAGTGTTATTTACAAGGGTAACTTGGAACGTGCATAGAGTAAAGCTAATCAAGAACATCGTTATGCTGCACAACAGTAGAATACATACTATCAAGAATCTCTTTTTGGCCATCACGGTGCATATTTGCTTTTTAAAGTTCGTGGGTCTAGCAGGTCTCTCTACCCTCGGGAACTCCATCCTCTGGTTGCTGCCCGCGGTGGGAGTTTGATTCTGCCAAGAAGTGCGCTCTGTCCAGTCCGGGGTAATTCCCTCAGACCGACCAGAACCGTTGACCTAGGCGTCCCCAGCTGCACTCCTCAGACTTCAACCGCAGCCCTAGCAGCAGAACCGGATGGCGGTTCGAAAATCAAAAATGAGCAAGTTCCCTGGCCGAGAGAGCTGTAAAATCAAAAATAGTTCTTAGGGGAAAGAGAGTCACATAAGTGCACTTTTATTAGTCCCTTTTTCTTGACCTCAGATTATATCGTTGCTTCCCAGGTACGGTGTGGTCTTTAAACAATGTTTCAGGTTCTGTAGTGTCCAACTGCATTGACGGTGGCACAAATCCTTGCAAAATACGATCACTCTCCTTTTCTGTACCAGTTCCTTTCAGTCGTGCATCGCTGAAGAGTGTAAAGTGAGGTACAGTTTCAGTCTCAGAGTCAGCGATTCCGTCCTGGACCCACCGGTCATATGGAAGGGGCAGTGGGACCCGTTTACAATGGGCGCCATGCACCCAATGTTTTTTTCCGTGGACACGTACTGCAGAACGGGTAGATAGCAGGACCTGGAAAGGTCCGGTCCAACGAGGCTCCTCGTTCTTGGTTCGCCTGAAGTTCCGGACTAGGACCCAGGAGCCAGGTTCGATGGCGTGGCCTGGATCATCAGACGCCGGTGGAGAGGAGCTGTGGACCTGTTGATGTAAAATATGCAGTTTAGTTGTCAATTCGTGTAAATAATCAAGCAGCACAGGGTGCTCTATCTCACTGAGCCTTCTGGGCCTCGGTACCCCCCATATATTTGCTGGGCGTCCGAACACGATTTCGTGGGGGCTAAGTCCCAGTCTAGAATAGACAATCATTCTGGTAGATAGGAGTGCTAAAGGCAAGGCGTCAGGCCATTTAAGACCTGTGCTGGCTTGGATCTTGGCTAGTTTGAGCTTTAGGGTGCCGTTATAGCACTCTACTAGACCTGCTGATTAGGGGTGGTTTGCAGCGTGGAATTTCTGGTGGATGCCTAGACATTCGCACACTCTCTTCATCACCCGTCCCACGAATTCACTTCCATTATCACTCCAGACCATTCTAGGCATCCCAAACCTAGGGAAGAATTCCTTGACAAGGGCTTTGGCAGTTGACAAGGCAGTGTTGTCCTTGAGGGGGTACGCTTCCACCCACCTGGAGAAAGCGCAAACAACAACAAGCACGTATTTCAGATTGTTGCACCTCTCCATGTGGATGAAGTCGAGCTGCAAAACCTCGAACGGGTACGTTGGAGGCGCAAAATGACCCGCTGGAGTTGGTGTTCCCCTACCGGGATTGTACTTCAAACACACCATACAGTTCCTGACCAAATTCTCTGCGCATTTCGGGATACCACTATTCTGCCACACTGGGGCCAACAGTTTACAGATTCCTTTTACATTGATGTGCGCCATTCCATGGGCCATTGTCACCACTGCGAGCACATATGCGTCGGGTAACAGCCATCGTTGGTGCTCTGACAATTCGACCCAACAACCATTCGCATCCAATCTTCCCTTGCTTTCTCTCCATTCATTCACCTCTTCTCCGGTGGCATCAGCTTGTATGGACTTCACACTTTCTATAGTGTCCTCACACATACCCACATCGGGGATCCATCTAGCAGGACCTACAACATACATCCGACTCATTGTGTTCCTTGCAGTCTCTTTCGCGACCTCGTCGGCAAATGCATTCCCACGACCAACATCATCTTGAATCTTTCTATGTGCACTGCACTTCAATCGCAACTTGTAGCGGCAAGGTCAGTGACTCGAGGAGCTCGTTAACTAGCTGACCATGTTGGATTTTTGCACCATGTGACGTCAGGAATCCACGTTCACGCCACAATCGTCCGAAACTATGGGCTACGCCAAAGGCGTAGTGGCTATCAGTATACACATTCACTCGCTTTCCTTTTGCCAACACACATGCTCTTGTAAGTGCTATTAGCTCTGCTGCTTGCGCGGAATTCTGGGGGATGCGTGCGGTCTCTACAATAATGTGCAATGTTGTTACAGCATATGCTGCAGTCGTATCACCATTTGGCAGCTTGAAGCATGAACCATCAACCCATAGAGTATCATTACATTCAGGAAGGGGAGTGTCCTGCAAGCCTACTCTCCCTTTTGTCTCTTCTTCTGTCCTAAAGCAGCAATCGTGTTTTTCAACCTCATCTGTCTCTGCCGGAATAGGTAATAACGTGGCGGGGTTAAGTGTATCACACCTCTTTATGTGTATGTGGCTTGCTAATAGTGTCAGCTCATAGCTGGACAGTCGAGCGCTAGTTAAATGCTGTGTCTTCGTTTCTGTTCAGTAAAATGTCTACTGCATGTGGGACCATAACGATCAGGGTATTATTCATGACTAACCCAGCAGACTGTCGAATACAGACAGCTGCTGCAGCAGTGGCCCTCAAGCAACTTGGTAATGCCTTAGCTACAGGATCTAGAGTCGCTGAGAAATACGCGCATGGGCGCTGTTTGTCCCGAAAGGATTGTGTCAAGACTGATAATGCGCAACCTTCCCTCTCATGGACATATAATGTAAAAGGCTTACTGTAGTCGGGGTTGCCCAACACAGGAGCCGAACACAATGCTTCGCGCAACTCATGGAAACTTGTCTGACAATCTTCAGACCAAGGCATAGGATTGGGTGTGTCTTTGCAGAGTAATGCCAGCAAAGGTTTGGCCAATAGGGAGAAATTCGGTATCCATTGTCTACAGTACGATGTAATGCCCAAGAAAGCCTGAACTTCTCTCTGTGTCCTTGGGGCACTCAATCTTGCGATTACCTGTATTCTTTCTGGGGTCAGTCTCCTTCCCTCCTTCGATAAGATGTGACCTAGGTAGGTCACTTCTTGTCGGCAAAATTGTAATTTTGGAAGGGAGACTTTATGCTTCATGTCACATAAATGACGTAACAACGACAGTGTTGCTTGCTTGCAAATTTCTTCAGTATCTGCAGCGATCAGTAGATCGTCTACATACTGAATCAGAGTTGCAGCATCAGATAGAACAATCGTATCGAGTTGTGTTTTCAGAGCCTGACTGAATATGGATGGACTCTCACAGTAGCCCTGAGGAGCGCGTTTGAAGCGGAAGCTTCGTCCTCCTAAATTGAAGCCAAAAATGTCTCTGCTCTCCTCGGCGATCGGGATGCTGAAGAAGGCGTTCTTCAGGTCAATCACCGAAAACCAAGTGGCTGAAGCTGGAACCATTGTCAATAAGGCAGTAATGTCGGGGACGACTGGAAACTGCGGTACAACGATCTTATTTACTTCTCTAAGATCAATCACAAATCTGTATACAGGAGGCTGTGAAGGATCAGTACGCTTTAAGACAGGCAAAATAGGACTGTTACAAATGTTGCCTGTTGTTTCCTCAATGACATCTTTCTCAATCAGATCGTAAATGATCGCTAACAACGCCTTTTCACATTCGCTAGAGATCTTGTATTGTGGGATACGTGGCAACCTAACATTGGCTTTCAACGTTATGACATACGGTGCTATCTCCAAACAACCTACATCATTAGAACCAGTAGCCCAAAGTATATCCGGGAGGGATGACAATTCAGTCGGAATATCTTCCTTTGACAAATACATTGGGGAAATCACTTTCTTACCAAGGGTAAGTTGTACTCCCGAAGGAGAACAGTACAAAGTCGCGTATAATCTCTTTAACAAATCCAAACCTAACAAATTTTCGCCACAACCTGTTGTAAGGATGAGGGGTGCTTCTAATTCGCATGGGCCAACAGAAAGGGCCATAGGACTAGAGATCGGGTTTCTAACAGGGGCGCCAGAGAAACCTACTGAAACATTCATTTCGCCAGACAAAGGTGCGCCAGGAAGTTTTGAGTGCATAATCGAACTTTTCGTAGCACCAGTATCCAGCAGAAATGGCTCTGACACTCCTGATGTAATCACCTCGACATAAGGTCCATTCTGATCTACTGGAACTGAAACAACTCCCTCTCTTTGTCCATGGCTGTCCTAGCAATTATTACCCTCATTCTCGTTTTCTGCGTAATAGTCATCAGCATAGTACTGAGCTGATCTAGAAGACGCATTATTTTGTTGATCAAAGCTAATCATGGAATTCTGAGGCGGAAAGGAAGTGTTATTCTGGGGGAAATTTCCACGACCCCTACCCCTAGGAGCCTGTTGAACACCTCTACCTCGTGCACCAGAAGCTCCAGAGGCACCATTCAGACGTTGTGCCAGAGCTGGACAATTATTCTTGAAATGACCCTCTTCTTTGCAATAGGCACACTGATTCGGGCCGTATGGTAAACGCTGATGGGAAAACTCGTTTCCTTGCGCGTTTCTCGAATACTGCTGTGGTCGTTGATAATTGGGCTGACTAGGTGTGCGAGGCGGATAGGCTTGCTGGAGAAGAGCTTTGGTCTTTAAATCTTTAGTCTTTTTGTCTGCCTTATCTAGCTCGTCCTTGCGCCTATTTTCGTAGTACTGGGCTGTGGCTAAAATCTGCGCTGACGTGGAAACAGCCCAAGCACTCTCTGAATCTTTCAATTTATTACACAGTTCGGGAAGCAGATTATGTACGAGCTTGTCTACGAACAATCTTTGGCCACCCTCGGTAGCCATATCCTGACCACTATGATCGACGAAAGTCTCTTCAAATCTCGTGAAAAAGTCAGACACATTCTCATCTTTCTTCTGCTTGCACGCAGATAACTTATCCCAATTGACACGTAATTCGGGCATTAAGGTCTTCATGTACGTGATAATTCTACCGGGAAGTTCAGCTACTAAAGGCTCAGGTTTAGAACGACCAACTTGTCTAGCATCTGTAGCAGCAATATTAGCCCAAGAGTCACCTAGTTCTTGATCATGATCTGCATGGCGGATCTTACTCCATAAAGGCTGTGGAACGACGTTCCCAAACAGCATGTCTACATCTGCTAAATTCATTATACATGAGCTGGCAGTCTGTGAAAACTCCTTATAATACCCTGTGGGATTTTTACGTGGATCAGGTAATGTCTGCTTGAGTGCTAGCACTTCAGATCTTTTCCAGGGGACATGTACCCATACATGCTGGAAATGCGGTGGAACAGGTGGATGCGCATTCGCATCACCTTCCCTCCAAACTGGAGGAACCTCTCTCATGGGGTACTGTCGTGCCTTTTTCCTACCTGACACATCATCCTCATACAGTGATCTAGACACATTTCCCTTACTCCTATAGGATAATAACAGATCTATTGCTTTTTCAACATCGGCACCTACAATCATGCCTTCATAGAATTTGAAACGCATACGAAATAATTCCTGCATTTTGCGTTTGGGATCATTTGTTTCCAAATCTTCGCAGAGATATACACACATCTCTTCGAATACGTATCTCTGAGTGGGTGCATCCCATTGTCGGAAGACTTCCATAACAGACTGAACATCATATCTAACAGTGTCAGTAACCCATTTGCGTGCTAACTCATTTAGTACTTCTCTTTCCTCATAATCAGGCAGTTGACTACGTAACTGTCTACGTCCTGTTTTAGGGGTCGTTTTAGGCGACCCAAAGAAAGGTGAGAACAGACCAGTGACAGTACTTGCCACTCTCTGTCGAACGGAAGGAGAAGCTTGTGGAGAGGCAGATGCGCCAGAAAAGACAGGCTGATGTAAAGAGGAAGTCGAAGCAACAGCAAAAGAAGTCGAGGCAGTGGCAGAAGTAGTATCAGGATAAATAGTTGGAGCAGTAGGCAAGGTTGTAGAAGAAGTAGACGGAGTATGTAGCAAAGGCGGCGGCCCTTGAGAAGGCTGCGCCGGAGAAGTAGGAACCAGCTGAAGAGGAGCTGGTGCTTGTGCAAGAGCTGCTTTTCGTGCGCCAGGGCGCGGTATAACGAAACGCTTCGGGGGTCCAACAATACTCAATGTATATGGGGGTGGTGAGTTCAATAAATGGGACATTAATGGATCTTTCTCGGATGTTCCCTTTGAATCTTGTCCTTCATGGGGCAACATCGGGTAGCATTTATCTACTGCTAGTTTCTTGCTTCTGAGCATTTGTTCATTTTCCAGCTTTTCCTCATTATCCCTGTATGCGATGGCGGCTTGCACCATCGACATACCTCTTTTATTCTTCCTAGCTAATTTTATTTGTTTCTGTTTGGCTTCTTTGCGCCATAAGCGAAAAGAGTCAAACATCGCCGGCCGGGCTTTCTTCTTAAACAGTTTGACCTCGAGGTTATCTAAAACTTCTGTATCGAAGCTACCATATTGGGGCCATTTTAAAACACCATCCTTTCTGGTGTATTTTATCCATACCTCATTATATGTGATAGGACCTACTCCGTGCTTGATATATAACTCATATGTTGGAGTTCCAATCGGAGGAACCGGACACGAATCCTCTAATCGGGAGTCCTTACTACAACCAAGACAAAACAAGTTTCCAAGTCTGCTAAGACCAGGCATCTTTGCTCACTAGTCTAGCTTCAAACTTCAAGGGATTATCTAACTATGATATTTTCGTGAATACACGAATCCCTCGGTTTTGGCGCTTGCAAGTTCCAAACAAAGTGTACCTCAAGGATACCAAAGACTAAGGACAAACTAAGGACTAGGAGACGCTCCACTTATACTTAACTGAAGTATTGAAGATCGGTGACGTCACTAGAAGACTAGTCTATCGTTTCGCTCTACCAAGGATCACTGGGTCCAAAACAGGGCGATAGTCAGGGCAGCAGTCCTTCGTAGCCGTCGGGACGCGGGGAACCTCGCAGCAAAGACCTTCGGAACCACGTCGACATACAGGGGTCGCTGAAGTGGCTGGCCGTCCTCTGGAATTTTCACACGAAGCTCCTCACGAACATCTGGCTTGGACCGTCACCGCTTGATACCGCCCCACGTTGGGCGCCAACTGAGGTGCCGGGTTTTTAGGAACCCGGTGGTGCCAGGGGATCACACCCGAAGACCTCTGAGTTCTCCCTGTTCCGGACCACAGAAACCAAGAGTCTTCTAGGTGAAGTCAGAGATTGAGTTTTATTGGCTGCAACCAAGTAACATGTGTCCTAGAAGTACGACAGCACGGGCCGTAAGTTCTCAGGAGACTGTTCGTTTTTACAGAACCAGCCTTCTCCTTTTATACACAGTTTTACACTTCAGGCAAGAATTCTTGAGTTTATGATATGGTCATAGACATATTTACACAATAAAGCAAAGAGCGAAGTCATGACGGCCAACCCATATTTTAGATGTCCAGTTTGTGATAGATGACCCAGCCCAGCCCGGAATTACAATCAGATATCGATGAAACCCCAATAAAACAGGGCACCTCCTTGTCATAAAACTGGCCATAAACAAGGAACATGGACAGGTGTATGTGTGCAGAAAACATGGTCTGTAGGTGGTGAATGGTTTATGGCGTGTTGTGCTTTGATGATATCTTACTCGGCCACTGGGCGAGGAGCCGCCCAAACAGGTTTGGCTGGAGGCGGTAGAGTCAGTTCGGCCAGGTCATGGGGAAGTCAGCTAAGGTGGACGTGTCCTTTCAGATCAAGCTCGACCTTAATCAATTGACTTATATGAGGGCAAAAAGAAGGAGTCAGGTCCTAATTGTGCAAGAGCGCAGTAACACATTAAATGTATCTATGTTAATGAACATTGTGCAAGCTCTTGCCCCCTTTTCACTTTGCTTTGGTGGTTTGAAAACAGGCATTGACATTTAACCATGAATTACTAAATGTGTCAATATTTTTGTTCTGTGTTCTTATGTTTTTCATCAATTGTTGTTGTTCATAATTGTAAATAATTGTATGTATTTGTATAATCACTGTGTTGATTGTGTGGGTTTACCCCTTTTTTCTGCTTTTCAAAAAATATTTTGCTGAAAAAATGTAAAAAATATTAGTAGTTGGTATAAATAAATGTACCTTTACATGTGCCATTCAGTTACACGTGCTTTTTTGAATAATTGTTTATTCCATGAGGTGTGGGCATCTTCTATTTCTTCCTCATTATATGAGGGCAAGGCATAAGATGGATGCCGTTCACAAAATGGAGTCCGAGGGTTTGGAACGGAAACCATGATTTAAGGGTGTTAGCATCGCCCAATCATGACGCAAATGCACAGGGATAATGTCCTAACCATTACCGGTCTGCCGATACCAAATTCGTCATGGTACGATGACATTTTGTGACACGAGTGTTGGACCTCGGTACCATATCACAGCAAGGTCCGGAATTCCAGAACCACAACCTCCTCCGTACATATTCTTGTGCGTTAAGCATAGGATCTTAAAGCGTATGCGTTTTCTTAAGGCAGCCAGTGTAGAAGTTTCAATTTAGGTGCCAAGGGGGATCTTGGTGGAAGATTGAGTACCAACCTGGCTGCGGTGTTCTGCAGAACCTGCAGCCTTGAAAGAAGGTTTTCATTTATTGACACCAGCAGGGCATTTCCATAGTCCATAGATTGATAATCAGTCCCTGCACTAAGGGTTTTCTCACCTTCGTCGGAATCCATTTAAAGACTTTGCGTAAGTTACGCATGATGCCAAAGCAGGAGCTGATTGTCTTATTAATCTGGTTATTCATTGATAGTTTATTGTTATGTTATGTTATGAAAGCCTTTTATATTGTCCATTTGGAAGCCTAGATTCTGGACCATCTATGTTGGGTTTGGACAGGGGCCAAGACTTGAAGGCCACCAGTCGTGTGACCAATGCTCATGGACCGTGCCATAGAGCATGATCTCAGTTTTTCCTCCATTTAGTTGCAGATGATTTATGCTCATCCACTTGTCAATGTGGGACATGCAGTCTTTTAAGCGTGACTTAGTTTCCATCGGATCTGGGCCGAGAGTGATCAGGATCTGAGTGTCGTCGGCATATGACACAACATCAAAACCATAGGATCTGATCACTTTGGCCAGAGGGGTCACGTATAGGTTAAAGAGTGTTGGGCTCCAAATAGAGCCCTGTGGCACTCCCATCCTGACTGGTCTGCTGCACGAGATGGTGTTTCCCTCCTGTACTATTGTAGTTTAATCCGTTAAATAGCTTCTGAGCCACTGTAAGGCCTTCCCCCTGACACCAATCTCCCAGAGCCGACATTCAAGAATGCTGTGGGAGATGGTGCCGAAAGCTGCTGATAGGTCTAGCAGGACGAGGATGGATGACTGCCCTCTGTCTGATGCCAGTTTGATGTTATCAGTTACTTCCAAGAGAGCTATTTCAGTACTATGGGCTGCCCTAAAACCCAATTGTGAGTGGTCTAGCAATCCCTGGCTCTCAAGATTGACAACGAGCTGTTGATTAACCAGCGATTCAAGCTGCTTCCCAAAATGAGGGAGCAGCGATATTGGGCAATAGTTGAAAAGAAGTTTAGGATCTGCAGTAGATTTTTTTAGTTTTGGCCTAACTCCGGCGGTTTTCCATATCTTAGGGACTTCAGATTGTGACAATGACTTGTTAAATAGATCTGTAATGTTATCTAGCAACGCTGGGGCTATAACTGAAAGAAATCTCGGTGGCAGGGGGTCTGTGGGTGAGCCAGATTTTATTTTAAACATAACTCTGATCACTTCTTCTGAATTACACTGGGTAAATTCATCCAGAATGTGTGGGGTGTCTGAGGCTGTCGTGGAAGAATTTCCTGAGACATTAATGGTGTCTTGTGTGGGAAAGGTGTTATGGATTGCTATGATTTTGTCGTCAAAGAATTTAGAGAGGGAATCTATCCAGTATTGTGTGATAGAGGCTTGTGTCTGAATGGGTGGAATTGTGAATTCTTTTAGGATTTGATAGAGCTCCTTATTAGAGTTTGCATCCTTCTCAATACGATTTAGGAGAAATCGTTTTTTTGTTTGTCTGATGTTTTCCATATGATTGTGGTGAATACATTTATATGTTTCATGATCAGTTGGATCTTTGGTCTTTCTCCATTTCCGCTCAGCTGTCCTACAGCAGAGCTTTGCTGACTTAAATTGTTCCGTGAACCAGGGAGCGGCTCTGGATTTAATTGTTACCCTTGTAAGAGGGGCAATTTTGTGAAGCGCATTGGTTATTGATTTTTTTCAAAGGAAATTGCTCCCTGATCAATATTATCTGTTAAACTAAATTTGGTGGAGCTAAAGTGGGTAGTAAAAAGAGGTAAAGTGACTTTACGCCATGATCTTCGCCAGATTGGTTCTTTCCTGGGGGTCGTTTTAATGGTGGCGACCGGGATAACGAATTTTAGTAGGTCATGGTCCAACCATAATAATGGTAATGGTGGCTCAACCTTAACTTCTGTAGAATTTGTTTACCAGTAGGTCAACCGTGTGACCAGTGATGTGTGTGGGCCCTGTTACCAATTAGACTAGTCCTAAGGTGCTCATACTTGAGATTAGGTGATCTGTGTCTGGATTCTGTAATAGTTCTGCGTGGTAATTGAAATCTCCTATTAAAAGGAAAAGGTCGGAGGCCAATACGTGTGGGGCAATTGTCTCGAGTAGCTTGTGTGGGAAGTCGTTTTTAGGGCCAGGAGTTCTATATACTAATTCTCCTCTCCATACCCCTCCTAACGGACCCTCCATTTTAAAGACACGCAGTTCCAATTTATCAGTACTTATGGTTTCTAGAGAGGTAACACATGCATCAGGGGTAGTGGCAATGAGTAGGCCTCCTCCTCTATTATTTTCTCTGTCCACTCTTATTATGTTATATTGTACCGGAAAGGCTGTGACCACATCTGTGGAGGCATACTCGTGTAACCAGGTTTCCATAATAAAACAGATATCTGGTCATTCAGTATCCATCAGGTACCATATTTCAATGGCGTGTTTAGGGATAGAACGCACTTTGAAATATATTGCTTTTAATGATTTGGGGGTTTTGGTGTGATTCAGGTTACATGATGAGTTTTTCTGAGTGGAGCTAATACGTTCGAACTTAATGTTCTTTGCACTCCACTGGTTGTTATATCTCCTAATGTGGCTAAATGTCTCAGAAATGAAATCTTTCAGCTCCTGACTTGAGTATTTGAGCAAAGTCATTTTGATGCCTCACTGAGTTAAAAAGGATGAAATGTAGGAAAATATGAAGACAAACAGGGGTCCTGGCAGAGGACGGGCGCAGACAGGCTTGCCTTTGGCGCCGCCGTTCACGTCCACTGTCCTGCCCCGCCTTTTGTAGGACTCAAGGCTGGTTGGGAGTAGTGGTGTGATAACTGCACTTCCGGTCGGCAGACCGGAAGTGAATGCCTTCGCGTCCCTCTGCTCAACCGGCACAAGCCGTGGTGGCCAGAGGACTCAGACAGCTCAGGCAGTGCTCTTGTGTGTCGGACGGCTTTCCAAGTTCCCGAGGCTGTTTAGTTTTTTCACTAAAATGACTATCAGTGTGCATGTCACGCTGATGAATGAGCCGATCGGCTCATTTCAGTTTCACTTGTGTTAAAAGCAAAACGACAATCATGAACATTATCTGCGCCATCTTGTCTGATGGAAGTTCCTATGTGCACATGAACTGCAGTCATTCTGACCGACCGCAACCATTTTGTACTCTGTTGGTCACCTTCGTTTCACCCTGTCCTTGCTAGCATTCTTCTGACTCTCTGACCAAACCTGATATGTGTGCTGAGGGCTATAAACTATTGCCACGACAAACATCAATACCACCTGCTGCCACAAACTTGTTTTTCCTCTCATCTCTGTTTACAAGCAAACTCATGAATACTCCTACGCAAACAGGTTCCAAATACCAAACAAACTCTTGCAAACATGGTTTATTGCACTGCACACAGCAAGACTTGTTTTTGCCAACAATGGGACCTGTTTTTATCAACAGAACGGACTCTTAGATCTGGCCAGTCTCACATGTTTTAGACCCTGAAGCAAGGTCCAGCTGCAAGATTAAATTGTCTGTTTTGGCCTCGGTGGGAGGAGAATTAATGTTGGGCTTGTGTAACCATGTTGATGAAACAATGTTGGGCTTGTGTGACAACCTGCCCGGGGAGGAGACTCCAAGCTTGTAAACATGATAAATGAAAAAAATACATTGTGTCAAACCTGTATAAAAGGAAGAGCCAAAGCAATTGCCAGCAGAACACCTCCCTGAGACATCCCGGTGTCTGCAGTTGACGTGGTCTCCTCTCGAGAGTAATAAACCTTTTTCTTGCCTTCCAGTTTCCCGCGCCTGCCTCGTTATTTTGATAGCGAATCCAAAGTGAATTAAAGGTGACCCTGCGCCGGGGGGGCGTGGCTAGCCGAGCAGCGAGATGGCCGCTCTCTGAGTGAGCTCCGCCGGCTACTTTTATTAATCCTTACCTGATCCTGTTCCTGGTGACTGCAGTCCCCCATTCCTTCGGGGTTCTGCTCCTGAGACCCGGTTGTTCCTCCAGCCCGAGTTTTGGACGCGGGGGCGGCTGCCCTCGGAGACGGGACCATCCTCCGTTCTCGCCGGCCGGCGAGCGGCTCCTGTCCCCAACCGGAAGTGCCTGCTACTGGGCGCCGCGGAACACGGTGGGCCGAGGCTGCATAGGCCCCAGCAGATCGAGGTCATTTTGGGGAGGAGAAATACCGCGCCGCTGCCAGGGGCGCTGCCGGAGGAGTATTGACGCTGCTCTCCCGCTGAGGCTGACGGTAGCTCCATCTGGCGCGCGACTGCGGGAAGATAGCGGAGACCGGAGCGGCTGTACAGGTGCAGTTGCGCAGAAGTGGCAGGGATCCTGCGGCCGCCGAAGACGGCGCGGACACGAGTGGCGCCCGGTGGAGGACAGAGTGGCCGCGCCTGCACCATCCTCATCATTGCAGTGCGAGAGCGGAGGTGAGCGGGTGCTGCCGCGGAGCTGGGGGTTTCACATGGTGACACGTACTGGTGGATAGCTGCGCATGGCCCCCCCCCGCTGCTCTGAGACACGGCAGCACTAAACACCGCACGCTTGATGCGCCTACTTGCCGCACTGATCCCCTGGAACTCCTGAGCTGCTCCTCCTCGGGTGTTTGGGTGGTCCTAGAGAACGCTGCCAGCGCCCGCCATTTTGGACCGCGTGGAGGCCCTGAATACGCGCATGAGAGCCTGTAGCGGTTTCCATTTCTTGCTGAGTCTACATAGGCACGTCTAGAGTGCACTGGCACCACCTGGGCGACCGCGCTCACACAGGACACTTGCTCGCTGGGACGCAGTGGAGTGCTGCCCCACTGTGGGACCGGTGAATTACTCTGTTCGCGAAGATGGGGAAAAATGAAGCCAAGCAACCAAAGCTGAGCTTTGATAATAGAAAAACGCCAAAGACCACGCCGGTGGAGTCGGATGGAGGCGCAACGTCATCGCAAGGAGGTGCCCAGGACATAGATTTTGGAGCCCTCATCATGGAAGTGAGAACCAGCTTGAAAAGCATAGACGCCAAGCTTGATAATATGGCGGCGCAACTCGAAACCGTGAAAACGAAAGTGGACACTCACGAGAAAAGGCTGGACTGTCTCGAGAATAGACAAACTGAGTGTTGTGAATTCCAACAACAGGCCAAGAAACACATCACAACGCTGGAGCGGGAAATTGACAGCTTGCGCGCCAAGTCGGACGATTTGGAAGCACGTTCCAGGAGATCCAACGTTCGCATTACAGGCATTCCAGAGACCACAAACACCGGGAAGATGGAATCGTATGTATCAGACCTACTCCATGAACTGTTCGATCCGGATCTGTCCCCGGTTTTCACGGTGGAGAGGGCGCACAGATCCCTTGGAAAAAAGCCCCCAGTGGGCGCCCCACCGCGCCCAATCCTGGCTAAACTACTCAACTACCAGGACAGAGACGTCGTGCTACGCCTGGCGAGAGAGAAAGGTACAATCACGCATCAGGGAAACCACATTTCCTTTTACCCGGATTTCACCCCTCTGGTGCAAGCGGCACGAAAGGAATTCCTACCGGCGAAGAAGATCCTACTGCAAGCTGGAGTGCCCTACTCACTCCTATACCCGGCGAAATTGAAGGTTCAACACGAAAACACCTCTCACTTCTTCACTGACGCCAAATCAGCCCTCAAGTTTGCCAAACACATATGTGCTGGAGCCAGGAGAAAATCGCCACGGCTGGAGGACGCCTCGGAGCAACTCAGTGACAATGACTGAAACCTGTGCAACGCTCATCCGGCACGGTAACCGAACTGCCTGTTACACTGGGGCTGGGAGGCCTGGAACAATCTTTCGTAAAGGTATGCTCCTGCTGGACTGCCTCCTTTTGGGTAAGTCACTGGGCCGCCTTTATACTACCTTTTGCTGCTAACTCCGTGCCTCTGCTGGGACATTGGTAGACTTTGTCACTGGCGGATTACTGGATGGGGGTCGCTGTCAGATCCCAGGGACACGGAAATTTGACTGTAGCCACCCCGTGTATGCGGGGGTGTTGGCCGAGCGCACCACGCCTCATGGGGTGCCTCCCTTTGTTGTTGATGTTGGGGTACTTCCACGCATTGCGTGAGGACTTTTGGGGTATATCACGACCTAATTGGGGGGTTGCTGAGGGTGGGGGGTTGATGGGAGTTATTCCTGAGTTGCGAGTTCCTGTTTGTATTTGGTGCAATGTACTACTACAATTGTCTATGTGTTCGCGTGCTAAGTCTGCAATTATGGCGTCTGGATGCCTGAGGGGCCTTATGGGGCGGGGAGGTGGGGTGGGGGCTGGTTACGGTTGTGTACTTTAATGGGAGGTATCAAACTCTGGACTTGGAACATTAGGGGCCTGGGGGACTACAAGAAAGCCCGCTTACTGCATGGAATGTTGTCTAGGCACAATGTAGATGTATGCTTCCTTCAAGAAACTCATCTGAATGTCGCCCCCTCAGCTCGACTGAAAAATTCCAGATGGGCGCATGTTTATTCTTCCATCTATTCGAATTATGCGAGGGGTGTCGCCATACTCATTCGAAGGGGGTTGGATTGGCGGGAGTACTCCCAGGTGCGGGATGAGGAGGGTAGGTATGTTCTGCTGCATGGGTCATTACAGGGGCGACGGATTGTCCTAGCTGCTATCTATGGCCCCAATGTGGACGATCCGGATTTTTTCAGAAATGTTTGGGCGAAAATTGTGTTACTGGACTGTCAGTCGGTAGTGTTGGGAGGGGACTTTAATACTGTGTTGAATGATGACATGGATCGCAGTGGCGTAAGCAGGCCGCAACACAATAGAACGCGCCAGGCGATATCTGATATCATGAATGAAGGTCTGCTGTCTGATGTATGGCGTGCTAGACACCCGGGAGCGAATGTGGGAACCTGTTACACCTGCCATAAGGCTGCATGGTCGCGGCTGGACTTCTGGTTGGTGTCTCCCGAAGTCGCGACATGGGTTTCAAAGGTTGATATCATGGCTAGATCTTTGTCCGACCATGCCCCATGCATGTTGGAACTACACCCCCCGGGAACTCCACATAGGGCATTCCAGTGGCGCCTCCCTCCACACGTGCTCACAGACCCTGTGTTCGTAGAAGAGATAAGAGAAGACATTAACAATTACTTTGCTGAGAATGCGGGATCTGCCACATCTGAGGCCGTTGTGTGGGATGCATTTAAGACTGTCATCAGAGGTCAATGTATAGCGCGCAAGGCAGGGGTGCTGCGTACCATCAGGGATGAGCTGGCTAAAATTGAGAGGGAGCTGCAGGCCCTAGATGTTGCGTTTAGTGCTAACCCGTCGTTAGAGACTGCAGGCGCTCTAAAGGCCAAACTGCTGACCTTTAACGAGGAGGCGGAGCGGGAGGTGAAGTTTCTAGGGAAACAGGCAGAAGCGCGCAGGTATGGGGAGGGTGATAGGCCAAGCAGGACCCTTGCCAGACTGATAAATCCCTGCGCATCATCACATTTCATACACACTATTCATGATGCCACCGGACGCCTTGTGGTGGGACAGGAGGCAGTGTTAGACGCCTTCGCAGACTTCTATGCTACCCTGTACACCTCACGACAACCCACCCCGCCGGCATCGCTGCGAGACTTTCTTGACTCCATAGCACTTGTATGGTTCAACAACAACCACAGGCAATACATGGACCCCACTGTCACAGTACAAGACATAGCCCAGGTGATTAAGAGTATGCCGGCCAATAAGGCGCCTGGCCCTGATGGCCTGACCACCTCCTTCTATAAAACATATGTTACTGAACTGGCGCCGAGACTTCATTCTGTATTTGTCGAGGCTCTCGAATTGAATTCCCTCCCTGACTCCATGCGAGAGGCTCTCATTATCACACTACTCAAGCCGGATAAGGATGAACAGCAGCTGGACTCCTATAGGCCCCTGTCCCTTATAAACGTTGATGCTAAAATATACGCAAAGGTCATCGCGGATAGGTTACAGCCGATGTTGCCTATGATAGCGCTCCCAGATCAATCAGGCTTCATTCCTGGACGCGCGACGTCACACAATCTCAGAACGATCTTTTCGGTCCTTCACTATTTACACCCGTCAGTACAGGCAGCAGTGGTGTTTCTGGACGCCACCAAAGCCTTCGATTCATTAGAATGGCCCTACCTCTTCAGTGTATTAAGGCGGATGGGTTTCAGTCAGAACTTCATGACCCTGATAAAGCTTCTTTATAAGGAACCAAGGGCCCGGGTGTGCGTCAATGGTCTCGTCTCCGAGCCATTCAGTATTACACGAGGCACTAGGCAAGGCTGTCCCCTATCGCCGCTCCTTTTCGCGATTGCGATGGAGCCGCTGGCGGCCAGAGTCAGACAACACCATACCGCCAGGGGCATCGGATTTAGTGCTAGAAGCTTACTAATCTCGCTATATGCGGACGATGTAACCCTGTACGTCCTGAATCCTAAAGAGAACCTGAGCCCGCTACTCCGGGAATTTGTACGATTTGAGGGATTAGCGGGGATATCCATTAACTGGGCGAAGTCAGTGGCCTTCCCCCTGACGGAGAGCACTGAACGCCCTGCTCCTGACTACCCCCTCAGATGGGAAACTGAAACTGTCAAATATTTGGGCATCTGGATCAGCAGGGATGTGCAGGAGTTGTGGCAGATGAACTTCGGTAGAGCGGTGGATTGGTTGGAGGGGAGGGTTGAGATCTGGAATAAACTACCGCTTTCCCTGGTAGCAAGAATTGCGTTGGCTAAAATGGTGGTCCTCCCCAAATTCTTATATTTGTTTGTAAATGTGCCACTGCCTATGACAGCTTGCTTCCACGCCCGGGTCCGCTCACTGCTACTTAAACTGGTGTGGGCTGGAGGACAGGCTAGAATCTCCTGGGACCTGCTCACGCTTCCGCTGCGACAAGGGGGACTAGGTGCCCCAGATTTGAAACTTTACGCACTCTGTGCGCAAGCCCAGTTCCTGCATTTCTGGGCATTCCCTACACCTTACCAACCACATGTGGCGGTGGAATTAGCCGTTGTCGCCCCCTTGCCATTACGAGTCGCACTGCACGGTAAGGTTACATGCCCGTCACGCGAGGTAGACACAGTAGAGATGGTCCGCTGGACATGGCGCGAACTCCAAAAGAGAGCCGGTCTCTCCCTGCTTTATGCACCAGCTATCCCCCTGAGGGGCAACCCGATGCTGCCGTGTCTGACGGCCAGAGGCGACGTCCTCACTATCCTTGGGAATAGGCTACTCACTTTTGCAGACTTATATCCAGATGGTACCTTTTTCGAGCTGTCTGCCGAGGGAGCCGACCGGCTCTGTACATTTAATGACAAATTGCTATTTCATTCCCTTAGGGAGTCTTGCAAGAAGATGGGGCCGTGCTTCCCGGAGGAACCCCGCACACTTGCCGCCCTCCAAAACTTGCTTTCACGACCTTCCCCCAAAAAGCTGGTGTCCAGGTTATATAATTGCATGCAGGAACAGGCCCCGGCGACAGTAGCCACGGCCAAAACCAGCTGGGCTGAGGACCTGGGGGACGAGCTACCAGACGACGCCTGGGAGTATTGCTGTGCGCAACTTACAGCCCTGTCCCCAAACTATCGTCTGAGGCTCATCCACTTCAAATTCCTACATAGATACTACCGCACTCCGACTCTACTACGCCGAATGGGCGTCCGTGAGGATGCCAACTGCTGGAGATGTGGAAGTGAAGAAGCGTCCTTTCTTCATATGGCCTGGAACTGCCCCAAGCTGACTACATACTGGTCAGAGGTCTTCACGGCCATAAATCAAATCACCCGAAGGGAGGACTCACCTTCCCCGCTGCTAGGTCTACTGGGGTATGTTAAGGACACTGAGCCCTGCGACAGGAAACTGCATGCCTTACTCCTTTTATATGCCAAGCGACAGATCGCACTGCACTGGGGTAGACCAGCCCCCCCCTCTCTTGAGAGCTGGATCAGGGACGTGACTTACGGCCACACGCAGTTAACGCACTATTGGGAGTCTATGCCCACCGCTTCCAGACCCACTGACATATGGGGCCCGTTTATACAGTGGGCCACAGCACGCAAGGGCTCTGACTCACCAGATACCTCCCGGGATACGAGTGTTTCAGACGACATGGGCTGAAGGTGCGCAATGCGTAAGTTAGTTATGATGATCCCGCAGTCCCGCGTTTACACTGACAGGCCCTGACCGGACGCACGCTGGGAGACTGCTGCACACGCTGACCCGAATCGAGACCCTGGCCGCCCTGCGCCCCACTGGCAGTCTTGTGTTCTAGCCTCTGTCCCTGGCCCCCTCCCCCCCGCATCGCCCATGCTCCCCTAGACTGTGCATAACCGGACTAGATATCCTTACATTCCCGCCCTGTATGTAGCTAGCCCACTACCTGCATGACCTGAGGCTGGCCCATATGACCTCGTTGTGGACTGCCGTGTTGTGTGAATGGTTTGTCCATGTACTTGCACCTCTGTTTGTAGTGTTTGGTTTGACTTGCTGGGGGGGGTTGTTGGGAGAAAAATGGTGCTGACGGACGCATCCTTTTACCGTACCGCTGTGACGGGGGATTAACCACTTCCTACTCAGGGGCGACCTCGTTGATTTTCTATATCTTTCAAATGTCGACAGCACTATGAGAAAAGTAAGACCGTTTCCTTGCTGAAGTTGTACTGCGTATGCTCAAAATTCTGTTGTGTCTCATGCTTTCATATGTATGTCTTACCCGGCTGGGTGAAAGACTCCGGTCTGTCTCTCAGTGATCTCTGTATGAACTTCCTGATAGCGGCCTGCCTCCGGGTTGTTGGCGTGACGCAGTGTACATCTTCATGGCCTTTGTTACAAATAAATGTCTTACACCAAAAAAAAAAAAAAAAAAAAAAAAGGTGACCCTGCGCCGGGCAGCATTGGGGGGTCTTAGTAGACTCGCTGCTTTTCACAAATTGGCGACCCAACGTTGGGGCTCATCAGAGACACGTGGGCCCGGTAGAGAGGTCCTAACGACGGAGTGAACGACTAAATGATTGGAGTGCACCTGCATGAAAGAGACCCTCATCTGGCTGTCGATCGACTGAACTTCACCGGTTCTGAACGGACCTCTCTCGAGTGACCTGCGGTCCTGACTGGGACCTTACAGGAACGCCACATTGATTGTTGGAGTAAGAGGACAACCAGGCGCTGGAAGGGGAAGACGAAGAACTGTCTATACGGTCCGGATAAGGTCGTGAAAAAAAACCAACTGATTGATTGCTTGATTGATAGAAATACTAGTATTCCTTTTTTGAGTTATTTGAGACATTCCCTGCTTGCAAACATCGTAGAATAGGAATATTCTCTCTTTGCAGAAAGCGAAGGACAGGTAGTGCAGACTTTTTGTCTAAAATTAATTGAGATATTCATTTTAACCGCTAAATACGTCATGCCTGTTTTCTCTAGATTGTTTGATTGTTTTCGACTGGACCGTTTGTTAGAGGTCAGTCATCCGGCACTGCCGGAAGGCACCCCTAACAAGGACATGTACGTAAAATATGGATTAGCCACCGTAGCTTATAGCAAACTATGGCATAAGTACACTAGGAAAGACCGGGTAAATCAGTGGCCACTGACAGAATCTTTCGATCCCGCTAAAATAGAAACGTTAGAATTAGCTCTCCACAAAAAGAAAGCTAGACCAGCCATGTTTGATAGTTTTGGTTTATGGCAAAATGAGGCAGCTCAACGAAAGAAGAGAGACGAAGCTAGACAAGATAAAGAAACACGAAAATCAACTTACCACGCCTGTAAAAAGTTAGAAGAAGAACTAAAAGAAAAGGAAATCGATAAAAAGGAACAGGAATAAAAAATATCAGGTCAATGCCCTGTTAGAACGCCCTTAACTCTTTACCCCGAGTTACCAGCAAAACAGAGGGTAGATGATGATTTATTGTTAGGTCCCCCAATGATATACATGCCACCCGCTTATGCCCCTTCTCATCCCGTAGTACATCGTTAGGACCCCCAAAGTATAGCTGGAGATGGCACGATCGCCTCAGTCTCCACCGCCTCTGCTCCCACCGAGTCAACCACACCAAATGCCTCATCAAAGGATGCAGTAGTACAGGTAGGAACAAAAGAAATAGGAGCGCCCAGAGTCCCGCGATTAAGATAAAAATGAGCGAGCAGGCATTGATAAAATAGTTAAAACCCTCATAGATAGGAAAGAAACAGAAGAATATGTAACTGACAAATGTGACTCCTATGTTGAAAACCACAAACGATACTATATTGTACATCTCTGTTACCACACCCTTACTGCATATGAAGAGAAGTACCAAGACGTAGGGCCCGAGCGACTAGTGGCTCTCTATAGGAAGGTAGACATCGGAGATGAAGGCGACAACGATGTTGCTGAACTATTTTCATCCACACTAGAAGTATTGCGTCACCTCGAAGAACAAGGACAGATAGATAGGGACAGGACAACTAAGATAGCAGGACCCCTGTTGAAAAAACAGATAGCAGGATGCCAATAAAAGAAGCTGCCCCTTACTGGGTACCTCCTAGAGGACAAGGGACTAATGACGATATAAACCATTAAGACGCTAGAGGAAGGGTGGTCTACAATTGGGTGTATCAGCCATGGAACATCTTGACATTCCGTAAATCTTTGCCGGATTTACGAAAGAACCCCACCGCCTTTTACACCGAGCTAGGTACCGCTCTGGGACCAACAATAATGACACTTGTCGACATAGACTTGTTCTTTGGGTTATGTTTGCCAGCAGATGTGTGGAAACAGATTAGGAAAGTAGAACATATCGAACTGTTTGGGCATACCTGGGAACAACTCGACACACTAGATAAACAGTGGAGCCCTGGTCATAAACCAGTTAAAGCAATTTTAGACCTCCCTGACAAAATAGTGCAGAAAGTGAAAACGCTGATCCCAGAGAAAAAGATAGACTGGTCCATAGTAACCGCATGCCGCCAGAAACCACAAGAGGATGTCTCAGAGTACTTCTCCAGATTTGAAACTGTGTTCTTTGATTACAGTGAACAAAACATGTCCACCGCAACCGGACACCACTTATTTGTGCAGAACTACGTCAAAGGACTACTGCCAGATGTATCCAAGAAACTACAAGCCAGGGAAAGTAGTTGGGCAGCATCTAAACCGACGACCCTTCTCCAAATGGCCCAGTACTACGAGCATCAGAGAAACGAAAATGACAGGGCTACAGAAAGGAAAAAGAAGGACTTGAAGGAAAGGGTAATGATAGCACAACTCCAAGGGGCGAATACAGGAAGGGAGCAATATAGGGGAGGAAACCAGCAGAATACCCCTAGAGTACAGCCACCTAGTAACAATCCATCGACATCATATGTAGGACGGCAAGACCTAGTACAGTATCAATGTGCATTTTGCAAAGAATATGGACACTGGAAATCCCAGTGCCCTACTTTGTTAGGAGCTGGTAGGGGCAGAGGGGCGAGGGAAATAGCAAGTGGACAGAGAGGAAGAGGACGTGGGAGAGGGTATGCGAGTGAAGCAAGCGAGGAAAGGCCAGGAAGAGCGAATACATTTGACCATCCCAGACAGAATCAGTACCAACAGACAGATTACGACAACACATACAACTTTGCATAGGACAGCCAAGGGCAAGGGAGGGATCCAATCGAGCTCTATGTTGATCAGCAAGGCCCTTATGTTACCGCTGAAGTCCTGGGCACAAAGTCGCCATTTTTGGTAGACACGGGAGCAACACGTAGTGCACTATCCAAACGACTGATTCCAAGGGCAACGTTGACAGGCTCACATGTGACCTCAATAAGATTTGACGGTACGCCCTCCACCAACCCTTTGTCCCGACCGATCCCTTTTAATCTTGACAGCAATGGCGTCAAAATGACATTCCTCCTTTCATCTAACACCCCAGACGCCATTATGGGTCCCGACCTTTTGAAACACTTCCATGCGACTATCAGATGCTCACCCGAAGGAGTGCGTGTCATCCTGTATGATAACCCCTAACGCCAAAGAGAGAACCCTTTTCAGCACATGTTTTCCACCTCCGAGACTGACACATCCCTACTGGACACTTTGCCATCACACTTATGGGCTAGGGCTGATTAAGACGTAGGACGAATGATGATTGACCCAGTACATGTAACAATACAACAGGACGCAACCCTGCCGAAGGTACCGCAGTACAAAATATCGCCAGAGGGTGAGAAAGCACTGACAGAGATCATACACTCTTTGGTAGAGGCAGGGGTGGTAGAGGAAGTAGCGAGCAACATTTGTAACAGTCCCATACTACCAATTGTAAAGAGACAGGGAGAGGGAGACGGGAAAGCCTACCGCTTCATCATTGACCTGCGGGAGGTAAACAAAATCGTAGTACCACAATACCCAGTAGTTTCCGACATCCTGACAATTTTGACTTTAATCCCCTCCACTGCCACCACGTTCACTGTGATCGACCTCAAGAAGGCCTTCTTTTCCATACCTATACACGAGGACAGCCGCTATCTTTTTGGATTTACCCTAAATTCCCGTTCATATAGATTTTGTAGAGCACCTCAGGGGTACACTGAGAGCCCAAGCATCTACAGCCAGGTGCTTAAAAGACAGCTGGACGCCATACAATTGCCAGATGGAGTGGCACTAATACAATATGTAGACAACATCCTTCTAGCAGCAGACACCATACCAATAGCCGTCACAGCCACCATCAAACTACTCCATCTCCTTGCTGAGAATGGTCACAAGGACTCCCGAAAGAAATTGCAGTTCTGTAAATCACAAGTGACCTATTTGGGTCACCTTTTATCAAAAGAAGGGAGAAAGCTCACGCCTGACAGGATCCAGACAATTCTAGACATCCCTGTCCCCAAAAATCAGAAGCAAGTCCGCTCTTTGATAGGCCTCACCTCGTTTTGCAGACAGTGGTTACTGAACTTTAGCCTCATTGTCAAACCCTTCTCTCCCTCCTAGCTAAAGACATCCCCCTCACCTCTCCTCTGGACCCCCGAATGCCAGATAGCCTTTAAAGAACTACGCAATGCCCTTTGCTCAGCGCCAGTCCTAAGAACCCCAGATTACTCCAAACCATTCTTCCTCTACACACACGAAAGGGAGGGATGTGCATTGTTAGTCCTAACACAATCATTTGGTAACAAACAGCGCCCTTGTGCATATTTTTCTGCCACCCTCGATCCAGTAGCCAGAGCGCTGCCAGCGTGCCTGCGCGCAGTGGCAGCTGCTGCAGTATCAATACGCCAGAGCGAAGGAATAGTGCTCTCCAATCCAGTCACTGTTTTAGTACCCCATGCAGTCGACACACTACTGAACCAGACCAAAACCCAACACTTGACTAGCGCCCGACTGACAGGATATGAGTTGACCCTGCTAGCACCGCACATTACCTTAAAGCGATGCACCACCCTCAATCCAGCCACACTGTTACCCCTACCTGAAAATGATCCTAACGAGGCTCCACTACACGACTGTGTGACACTAACCGATGAACAAACAAAGAGTAGAGTAGACCTCAAAGACACTGCCTTTCTAGAGCCAGATGGAGAACTATGGGTGGATGGTTCGTGCATCAAACTCCCCGACGGTACCACCTCAGCTGCATACAGTATCACCACAGCCCGAACCATTCTAGAAACAGCCCGTATTGCCCAACGTTCCGCCCAGGCAGCAGAACTAATTGCCCTCACACGAGCATGTATTTTAGCAGCTGGCACGACAGTTAACATATACACCGACAGCCAATACGCCTTCGGGGTGGTTCACCATTTCGGGATTCTATGGAAAGAAAGAGGGTTCCTGACTTCACACGGTACACCCATCCTGCATGGAGATTTAGGGCCAGATGTAGGTAAATACTATTTCTCTGTTCTTAAATACCGAATCATACCGATTCGGTGTTTAAGAATAGGTAAATAGTATGTAGGTAATTTTTCAGTAAATTTTACCGAATCTGTAAAATTCAGTATTTACCGAATCGGTATTTACCGATTCGGTAATTGCCATTCATTCCTGTGGGCCTGGAGGCCCATAGGAATTAATTTACTGATTCGGTAAAAGGGGGAAAACATTGAAGGGTGGCAGGGTGTCACTTTGACACCCTGTTGCACCCCTCAATTGTGTATGGGTGCACATGTTGCAGACATACATGCCCTAAGGGCATGCATGTCTGCAACATGGCACTAAAGCAATTTGCATAAAATAGCTTTTTCTTTTCGTTATTTATCCCCAACTTGTATTTGGTGGTAAATAACGAATCCTAACATGGGATAAGCACTCATTTAAGTGCTCCCTACATTAGGAATTCGGTAATTTACCGAATCGGTATTTAAGAAATCCGTAATTTACCGATTCAGTAAATTACCGATTCAGTAAATTACCGAATCCTTATTTTCAGCCCCTACATCAGAAAAGCCTATTACCGGTCGGTAACGGCCAAAATTAGTTAATTTCGTCCGTTACCGACTGGTAATAGCCTTCCTACATCTGGTCCTTCGTCTCCGCCTTGACGGAAGCAGTTCTCCTCCCCAAAAAGCTAGCAGTGATAAAATGCCAAGCATATAGGGAAGTGACAGATCTCATTGGACAGGGAAATGCGCTAGCAGACGTTACTGCCTGAGCCACGGCAGTAGACAGAACTACGACACGAATGTATGTGACCAGGTCACAAGCTGAACAATGGACTGACGCTAAGACCACTGTAAGGGACATACAGACTACAGGCACACAAGACGAATTGACCGAGTGGGGAAAAGGTGGGACTAAAAGACGAGGAAGATTGCTGGAGAACTAAAGACGGAAATAAATGGCTGTCACCCAATGCCTACCTCATCCCCATATTGACCATGGCACATTTACCAGCACACATAGGCTCCACCCCCATGATTGAACTAATCACCAGAGTATGGCATATTGTCAAGATAACAGAATCTGTAAAACGTCTAGTACATCAATGTATAGTCTGCCTACAACACAACCCAGAGAAAGGGACAGTAGTACCACGGGGAGGGTTTGGAGTCCCTGACCACCCCTTTGAAGTCCTTCAGATGGATTACATCCAACTAGAGAGATGTCATGGTATTTAATATGTCCTGGTGGTTGTGTGTGCTTTTAGCAAATGGGTGGAGGCATATCCCACCCGCGACAATACTGCCATAGCCACTGCAAACGTATTGTTGAAAGAATTCTTATCCCCGATACGGCCTTTGCAGAATTTTATGGAGCAACAACGGCCCACACTTCATAGCCGAAGTGATACAGAACATACTGAAAGGGTTGGGGGTAAAACAAAAGTTCCATGCCGTCTTCCACCCCCAATCAGCAGGCCTGGTAGAGAGACAAAATGCAACATTGAAACTAAAGCTAGCCAAAATAGTTGCCACGACTGGGTTGAAATGGCCCGACTAAGCATGGGCGAATTTTGCGAATCTGGCAAACTCGCAATCCGCAAAATCTGCGAATTTGAAGATTTTTTTTTTTGTGTTCGCAAGGGTTTCTGCCAGTTCGCGAGGGTTTTGTACCAGTTCGCAATTGCGAACTTACTTGTCGGCTCGCAACGGTCGCGAGTATGTTGTTTCTACGTCTGGTTCATCATCACAGGTTCACAGCACCCTCTGTTTCACCACTGCCACCCTCTGTTTCACCCATGCCACCCTCTGGTACATCAATGCCACCCTCTGGTTCATCACTGTAGATTATGGGGGGGGAAAGCAAGCACACCTGCCCTGCTTCAACAGACATGAATTAATTTAGGGTTGATTTATTAATGTGTCACTGTTTTAAAATTCCAGTCTGGCACCTGCTTCTTTATCTGTAATTTGCTTTCTGTTGCAGTGCAATTTTTTTCCCCAGGACCTTTGTGGCCTACTTGTAGCTATTCTAAGAGCCTGCTGTGAGGGTCAGAGCAGGGTCATAGAATAGTTGCAAGTAGGCAACTGAACTCTGGAGGGGCCCCTCAGGAAGCACTACAGGGAATGGTTACTAATGATGAGTTTGAACTTTTGCACCTGCTGAGTGCTTTCAGTTTTGCAAAACTCGTTTTTCTGCAATTTCGCGGGATTCGCGGGGCGCGAACTTGCGCGAGATCGAATTCGGAAGCCGCGAATTCGTGCTAATATGCAATTTGTTTTTTGCTGCGTGTTAGTTCGCAAGGTTTTGTGCGTTTTAGCGAGCCGCTTATAGCGCAACGGCGTGAAGTTACCGTCGTTCACGGGCGCGGCCATCTTGTTTGCATGACGTATTTCTGTTTCCGGGCGCGATGTGTAATCTCGCAAAGTGTGCGGCTCGCTAGTACAATTTCGAGAGTGATCGTTAGGAAAATCTTGCGCGAACTTACCCCCGCGGTCGTGAACGGGCGCGGCCATCTTGTTTCTCATTCATTGCTATGGTTCTGGGCATGCTTTCTGTATCCTCTCTGAATCTCTGCCATCCTTTGCTTGTTTGAAGTTTTTTGTGATCTATTTTACTTATTATCTATCCCTCTATTTTTCTAGCTCATTATTTTTGTGTTTTCTGCTACTTTTGGTTAATTTTAAACTGCTTTTTAAAACTCTTTTCTTTTCTTCTTCCCTATTCTATTTCTTCTTTATTATTTAGATTCCTTTCTGCCCAGACCATGGTAAAGGGAGCCGGGAAGCATCCTGAGAAGGGGAAGGGTCCTGCACCCCGTGCCCGGCTCCCGTGCGGGCGTTTGAGGGGGGAGCAGGTCGCAGCCCGGGAGATCTTTAGCGCGGAGGAGGTGGCCGCACTAATTTTTTATGTTCAGCGCCGCCTCCCCAGGACCATCATGGCAGGCGGCAAGTTCGCTAGCGGGTACGGCATCCAGGAGCGCCGGAAGCGGTGGGAGAAGGAGTGCCGGGCCATGTACCAACACTCTCGGGTCCGGCGCACCTACAACCAGGCCACCCACCGTTGGACGGATCTCCTGGACCGGGAACGTGATCTGCTCGACCTGCTCGGCCTTTAGATCCCCGGGCTTGGTGAGTAGTAGTAGCTATTTCTTTACTACTCTGTTTTATCCTGCTCTGTGTGTTATTATATTGCAAATTTTTGTTTTTTACTAAGAGCATTAATGCTGCTGATTACATTGTAGGTAAATTATATTTCAAAATCTTCTGTGCATTTCAGGTGCACTGCTCTCCTTCTCAGTAGCGTTGCTACTATGCTTATTTGTTTTCGATTTTGTGTTCATTTCATTGGCCTGTGAAATTATGTATGAGTGTAGTTTAAAGAACTGCGTAATGCTAGACACTTTGTTTGGTACTCCTCTTCGCGGTCCTTACGCTCTTCTTCGGCTCAGCTGCTTGTGGTACCGAGATTCCAGAGAGTGAGGATGGGTGGCCGTTCATTCAGTGTCGCAGCGGCCACGCTCTGGAACTCCCTGCCACTGTCCCTAAGAAGCCAAAGGGACTTCCTCCCGTTTAGAAAAGCCCTGAAAACCCATCTTTTCCCCAGGGTTGTCTGAGCAGCGTATGTGGCGTTAACCGCGCTATATAAGTACACATACAATACAATACAATACAATACTAAGGGTCAGATTTTTAATTACCGGCGCATCCCTGCAAAGTAGCAGGGATGCGCCAGTAATTGTGCGCCACGCCACCACCACCCATGGTGCGCCGTATTTACAATGCTGCGAACCATGGGCCCAAAACATCACCAAAGCGTTACGCATCTGTGCCGTAAAGCGGCGCATTGCTGGAGTTGCGTCGCAACGATGGCGCAGCTCCAGCAATCCTCTGGGGTGCCCTATCTCCCCAATGCTGCGTCAAGCCGTACGTCTGCTTCAAGCAGGCGCAGGGTTTGAGTCACGCATCATTGTCCTCAAAGTGACTGATTGAAATCTTGTAGATTTCCCTCAGCCACTTTTAGGATGCGTTCCTGCGCAGGAACGCCCTCCCTTGCGCCGGAACGCCCCCTGATGGCGCAGGGCTTTACACCGTGATGCATCTCCCATATGCGTCACGTTGTTAATAAATGCCGCACCATAGCACCTCTTTTGTTCTGCCGCTGCGTCACAAAAGTCACGCAACAATGGAGCAAAAGAGCCGCAAGTGACTTCTAAATCAGCCCCTACAGACTCAAGTCCAGTCCTTCCTTTGTACACATGGCGATAAGAAGAAATAGTGGTGGTGGATTGATAGTTTGAGTATTTTAATGACTGGTTAATGTAGTAGGAAACTTTTTAGTGTTGTCGCTGATCTGCAATCACGATGGACTTTGTCTGTCACTTCGCGTGCTGCGGACTGCTGCCTGCCAGTCCTAGGCGAACCTTTTTAGTAGTTTGTTTAGTGAGTTACATAAAAACTTTCCAAGTCGACGGTCCGCAAATCAAGCAATACTAATAACGTAGTAGACCACAGGAGATCGGTCAATATATCCAGTGGAATAGTTGTCTATTTGCTATTTCGCCAAAATATTTTGTTATTGTTCTTGTGAAATGTTTGATTTGGTTGACCAATATCATCCATGTTTTCTGGTCTTTCTTTCTTTCATGTTGTACATCAGCTCCCCCCAGGGGCAGGAGGGCATTGGAGGAGGCTGCTGCTGAACAGGATCGGTCAGGCGAGGGCTCCTTTGCTGGCCCCGGTAAGTTTTAATTTTAATATAGAGTACCTATTTTTTCCATTCGATTTTTTCTAAATCGTCTTTGATCTTCTTGTAGACTGTATCTAAATTCTTATCCTGCCTCGACTGACTCCCTGTGGTATTACTAGATTATTCTTATTAGTCTGTCTGTGTAGCTAAGTAAGATTGCACATTTGGCAATTCCATTGGACTCCCATTCTAGTCAGCAATAGCTCTATGCACTGAGTGCAGTCCTCTGGGATTGTCCATAATGTCTTTTCAAGTCTTCTAAATGTTTATGCTTTGACAATTGCCAACAATAAAAAGGTGAATGACCACCAAGAAAGAATAAGATACTACTTTACTTTTGGTTTGGATAGGAGGACAATCCATTCTACTACTGTTGCAGGGACAAATCTGCACAAACAGAACTATGGACACTAAATAGTGCATTGTTTATCAATTTTAATAGGCGCAGGTAGACTTTCCACATACCTCAGTGATATCAGACTTTGAAGAACCCCCAATCTCCTTACTGACTAGATAGTGTGGGTGAGTCATTTAGCTCCTGAATTCATCGATGATTGATCCCCAATGATGATTACCCAACGCAGGACAAGAGTACGGAGTCAGAGTCCAGAAGTGTCAGAGGCACGGACTCATGCTTGCAAATTGCAAAACCTTTTGCTCATTCACTCATGACCAAACACCACAGAGTCTATTTAAGTTTTAAAGCTTTATTAAAAGTAAAAATATTTATTAAAATCAAGCTTGTCATAAAACAGAAACGGTTGATTAAAAATGGAAAAGTGCTAATAGTGATTTATTTCACACATTTATTGTGGGCGAGCCGAGCCCTCACCTGGTTTGAACTTTAATTTTTCTTTTTTGGTGCTGAATCGTTGGTCCCTCTGTCCTAGTGGTGATGATGATGATTTTTTCTTAGAAGTGAAGCTTCTGTCTGTTATGAGAAAAATGGTGCGTGTTAAAAAGCAAGCATTCATCAGTTGTGCCAAAAAGTGCAGCAAGACAAGACCCTTCACTGGAAATGTTTTTTTTTTTTTTACTTTTTTTTTTGAAAACCTTTATTTACGAAATGCACAATACACAGCGTCTGCCTACAACCCCGCAGGGCCGGCCGCTATGACATACAAAAGAAGGATAAAGAGGAAGCCATTCGGACAGAACGCTGTTAAAGCCAACTATAAGCAAAGAGTATACTGTGGAGTAGCGAGCGATAGTATGAGGATAGAGAAAGGTTTAATTTTATGATTTTGTCGAGTACGAATTATAACACTACAAGGAGAGTAGAGGCTACTAAATGACCAGGATAGCTATAGTCAATCGAAGAACACTGAACCCCGACCCCAAAGAGGAGAAGAAACATGAAAGAAGAAGAAGAAGAAGAGAAGAAAAAGAGAAAGAGGGCCATAGAAACAAAGAGAGAACATAAAACACAACCCATCCCCCCACCCTGCATACCAGCGGAAGGCCACGGCCCACCCCCCCCCCAATAGGCATGCCTGTCGCCCCAAGAGAACCCACAAGTGGGAAAGAGAATAGAGAGAGTGAGAAAGAACATCCCACTCCCCAACTCCCGGAAGAGGAGAGAGGAGCCAAATTCAACATATCTCCGGTCCCCCCCCGGCCCTATAAGCATCCCCTCCCCGAGAGTATCAGATGCAAACCAGTCGTGGCAAGCGAAACTGTAGGTGGGGAAATCAAATCAAATTCTAGGAGTAAATCAAACAAGGGGGCAGTATCATGCTCAGACAGTGGTAGTCCCAGCTCAACCATCTCATACACCAATAACAAGGAAGAGCGATTTAGCCCTGGCCTAATCCCGGGTACGTCCCCGAATGGAGTTCCTGGAGATAGCTCGCCCCCCTGAAAACCCCAGAAACAACATGGCAGCATATACTAGAAAGTCAATGGAGGGCCTAACATTAGTCTTCCCGGACATACCCGCTGTGCAGTCTCTCCCCACTCCGTAAGATAGTAAAACAATAGCAGTCTTAATTACGATAGAGACGGGGTGGGTCATTGCGGTGCGCACAATCCAAAGCGTAGCAGAATAAGTTCCAATCCGAGTCCCATTAGCTCGTCAGTCCCGATATACAAAACAGAGGCCTTCAGCCCTGGCCAGAGCGCGCGATGGTAGAAAACAATACACGATGTGTGCACACAACATTTACAGGAGCAGTTTCAATCCCTGTGCAGCCCACCCGGATAAGCATTGTGTCATTAATCACCCCAAACACGACATAATAGCGGGCACACGTCGAGGCTAGACATTAATATTCACCCTTTAGGCCCCGGACCCAGACAGAACCCCCCTCCCATCATCAAAGAGCACAGCTATACAGGATAGACACAGGTTCAATTGGGAAAGGGGCTGCAATTGCGAATCAGTCACCATATCCAAGCGATAGACAGTCCAGGTCACCGCCAGCCGATCAAACTAGCCGAGATGAAGGGCCACATCAACCCTGGCCCGATCGACGAAACTTCTCCAGGCATGGCCATTCCAGCGGATACCCGTCCAATAGAACAATGGAGCAAAATGGCCGCTCTCGACGGGAAAGGTGAAAAAGAGAGGAAGATGTGCGTCCCCGGTTTCCATGCAGGAGCAATGAAGGTGGAGGCCGAGCCTCGAAGTGCGGAGTGGAGAGAGACATTGTAGCAACATCCACGTCGATAGGCAAGCCGACAGCACTGTTGTCAGTAATCACCGGCGACAAAGTAGGTGCCTGCTGCAACATAGTGTCCAGCCCAAAAACAATGGTAGGCAGCAGAGAGCCAGAGCGCCACCGGTGTCTCGGCGCTAGAATCGCCCCGTCCATTTTGCGGCACAAATCCTTAGTAACTTGCCGACACGTAGTTCTGAGATCCGTGATGGCTACCAGGATATCAGTATAGGTGGGGGCCCGCTGTAATCCCACACAAGACGGCTGTTGGGTCCGTATCCACGGATCACAGGAGTGAGTTAGGGCGGGCGAGACAGTGTGTCCAGGCGACAGAGAAGCAGCCCTCTCTCCTTCCTCAGAGACCGCCATCTTTGCTTCGGCGATTCGGTGACAATGGGAGAGAGAGGCGATCAAAAATCGGGAATCATCAGGCAGGGGCGCCGGCAGGGGAGCGGCTTGGAGGGCAAAAGAACAATCTGTAAACGACCCCCCGCCGCTGGTTCAGAGGCTGCTCCCGACGCAGGCGGTCCCGGTCGCCTGAGCCGAGTCAGCCCTCCAGGTACTCCGCACTACAGTACGAGGGGGGGGTAGGGGTCTCGTCCCGCCCGTGCCCACCGCACCAGGTCCGGGGAGCCAAGGGTGCAGAAATGACCTCACCGTCTCTCCCCGCCGGCGGTAACCCTGCTGCAAGCAGCGGCGCTTCCAGTATCCGTCTGCCCGGTTCCTCGGCATCCCTCGGCGGCCATCAGAGCTGGGTCTCGGGGATGTGCTGGCAAATGGCTCACACAACAGTATCTCCGTCCACACGGCTGATAGAAGCCTCGGAGGAACGCGGTTGTGACCAGCGCGTGCATGCGGTCGTGGCGCCGCATCAATAATTCAGGATCAGTGGCAGGATATCGGTGCGGGAGTAGGAGGTTCGCGGAGCCGGGAGCCTACACGTCCGTCCTGTCGGCCATCTTGGCTCCTCCCCCTCACTGGAAAATTTTACTTTAGAGTAGACAGTCACAAATTATTAGATTGGTTTCTGTATTCACATTTCTTCATTCCTAGACAAAATTCTAGTGAGTGGTGTATGTCTATGAAATCTAACAT
This sequence comes from Lissotriton vulgaris, assembly GCF_964263255.1. Classification (NCBI taxonomy): domain Eukaryota; kingdom Metazoa; phylum Chordata; class Amphibia; order Caudata; family Salamandridae; genus Lissotriton; species Lissotriton vulgaris. The sequence goes on from NC_141699.1 coordinate 587,201,826, forward strand.
TCTTAAATGTACTTTGTAGGTGGAACATCTGGCGCTGGGCCCAGCGCGGAGGTGGAGGAGGAATGCTCTGGGGAGGAGGCGGTGCAAGTGCCGGACCAAACTGCTGTGCGGGTTGCCACGGTAGTGGCGGGCAGTGGTAAGCTCTTATATTCCTTACTTATTGAGATTGCAGACTGCAACACTTAATACGCGCTCGCTACAAAAGCATTATTTAGAAGTCTTTTCCCTACTGCTTGATGGGGACATTGATATCCTTGCAATCTCTGAGACATGGCTAGGCTCTGCCTCTATGCCTGACATTTTGGCTCCCCTTCCCTCAGACTATGACGTACTCTGGTATAATCGTCCAAACGATTGCAAGGGGGGGGGGGGCGTAGCCTTTTTGTACAAAAAATGCCTCGCAGTGAAAGAGATCGTAGCACAAAATTGTGCTAGTGCAGAGTTGCTAGGGATAAAAGTCTCATTCAAATCTTCATGCATAGTAATACTGGTGGTCTATCGCCCGCCGCAAAGCTCCCCAGACTTCAATGACGTCCTTTTTGAACTTTTAACGGACTTGGCCACAAGATACAAGTCCCTTCTGGTGGTAGGTGACTTCAATTACCATTGGGACAAGGTACCTAGAGCCACAACAGAGACCGAGTTTGAAGCCAATCTCTCGTTGCTCAACCTGCAACAGCTAGTGGTAGGCCCAACTCATGTGAAAGGCCATACATTGGACCTTGTCTGGGCCTCCCTGCCTAATATAGAAATAACGGAGATCAGTCCGTGTATTTGGTCAGATCATTCTCTCATAAAATGCTGGATTCCAGGTGATCCGGTGAGGGCTGCCTTCAATAAAGCCCGGAGAAAATTCCGTTCCTGGAGTAAGGTGGAAGCCAACCTCCTAATTACGACCCTGCTCTCTTCTACCCCTCCTAACATGAACGGCACAGACCTAGACAATGATGTTAGGATGTTAGAAACCTGGCTGCTCACCGCACTGGACAAACTTGTCCCTGAGCAGATGGAGAGCACCAGAACTAAAGGGAAAGGAGCGCCATGGTTTGACGCCTCCTTGAAACAGAAGAAACAAGCCCTCCGTAAGGCAGAGAGAAGGTGGAGACTCCACTACAGTCAATCAGAGGCCGAAACTTACAAAACTCTGCTTTCAAAATATAAGGCAGACATCCTAGAAAAAAAGGCTGCCTTCTATGAGGGAAGAATAAGAGAGGCAACCAATATTCAGCGAGAAACCTTTACGATTCTTAGGGAACTCACACAACGAGAAGGGAAAATCTCGGCGGAAGATCAACCTGATTGTGACTCCTTTCAAACTTTCTTCCTTCAGAAGGTACAGGACATCATTTCAGACATCAAAGCACGGCTAACTACAACTTTGCCGCCCAGTCAAACTGCTCAGGTGCCATCCATGACTCTGAACAGCTTCCCTCCTATCGATGACAAGTGTCTATTGAAGCTGGTCGGTCAAATTAAATCAGGTTCCAACATAGACCCATGCCCCCCTAAAATTTTTAAATTGGCCCTGCCAGCCATTCATCTTCAGGTCTTGAATTTATTGAACAACTCACTTAAATCAGGCTATTTGCCTACCCAGATGAAAGAAGCCAGGGTCTCCCCACTCTTAAAGAAAGCAGGAACGGACACGACGGCCCTAAAAAATTATAGGCCCATTTCGCAGTTGCCTTTTCTCAGTAAGATCTTAGAAAAGCACGTTCTCAGCACTCTAGAAGAATATCATCTTCTTCACACCAGGCAGGCTGGGTTTCGGCCCCAACACAGCACAGAACTGGTCATGGCCTCGGTCGCCGATGAGCTGCGAGTCAGGGCAGATAACAAGCAGCCGTGCGCCCTGATTCTATTAGACTTATCGGCGGCCTTCGAAACGGTCTGCCATACTATTCTGCTGGACCGTGTTGCGAAGTTGGGGATCACAGGCCAGGTGCTAAAGTGGCTAGAATCCTTCCTGTCAGGTCGTACCCAGAGAGTGCAGCTAGGACACCAACTGTCTGAGACCTGCGAAGTGACCTGGGGGGTGCCTCAGGGGTCGGCCTTATCCCCCCTGCTTTTCAATATCTATCTACAACCTCTAGTGGAGGAGCTTATGAGTATGAACTGCGAGATTTTTAATTACGCAGATGATACACAGCTCTTAGTCCGGCTAGACAACACCATTGAGGCCCAGGAATCAGTGAGGAACTTGCTCTCATTCACATTCAACTGGATGACTAACAATCTGTTGAAAGTGAATGCTGATAAAACAGAAGTGCTGGTGATCAGCAACAAAGAGGATCCCTGGAGTGACCTGTATTGGCCCCCTGAGCTGGGAACCACCCCGTCTCCTGGCACCGTAGTAAAAAGCTTGGGACTAAGGATTGATGCAGACCTCTCAATGGCCCCTCAAGTCTCTGCTGTCGTCGGTTCCTGCATTGGTGTGTTGAGGCAATTGCGCAAGCTAGTTCCCATCCTATCTGCCTCCACCCTGCAATCGATCGTATCCGCCACAGTCATCTCGAGACTCGATTATGGCAACGCCTTATACCTGGGCTTACCACACAAGCTGTTGAGGAAGCTGCAGGTAATACAGAATGACGCAGCTAGGCTCATCTATTCTGTGCCTAGAAACTCGCACGCATCCCCCCTTCTTCAGAAGCTGCACTGACTTCCAGTGAAATTCCGAGTCCAGTTCAAATGTCTCTGTGTGGCCCATAAGGCACTTTTTGGGAAAGCCCCAGAGTACATTAAACAACGTCTGAAGAGGTATATTCCTGGGAGACCTTTGCGCTCAGAAACAACCTCCAACCTGATTCAACCTAGGTTCAAATTAAAGACCAAAGGGGGCAGGGCCCTGTCTGTTCTTCTCCCACAGTTGTGGAATGAGCTCCCGCCCACCTTGAAAGAGGAATCGCAGCTTCTACCCTTCAGAAAGAAATTAAAAACTTATCTTTTCAGAAGGGCTTTCATGACATTATAGGAGGTGGAACAACTGAGGTTCTAGGAGCATTAGTATGTTATGTTTTTTGTTCTGGTAAGCGCTTAGAGGCCGGCGGTGATAGGCGCTATAGAAATACTCCCTAACATAACATAACATAACATAGTGTGCTCCCCGTGAGAAAACGTAAGGTTTGTCCAGATGAGAGACATGAAGAAGAATGATTGACATTTAGGGGCCTATTATGATGGCGGACGGACCTGAGTCCGTCCGCCACCATAGAGTAGGAGGGACCGTCAGCAGGGGCAGCGGCGGTCCCTCCGTGGTAATTAGGATGTGACCGACACCCTGGCGGTCACATCCTGTATTTTTATCATTGCGGCGGGTGCTGCTTGAAGCAGCACCCGCCGCAATGATAAAAATGTAAGTTGTGAATTTGCATGCACAAAGCGGCAGGCACCGCGCGGTGCCTGCCGCTTTGTGCAGGAAAATGCAGGGGGGTACCATAGGTACCCCCCATGTGCACCCCCCACCCCCCCCTCCACCTCTGGGGGCCCGCAACAGGCCCCCAAACAAAAATCTGTATGCCTTTGCACGTCGGAAATGCCGCCGTGTAAAGGCATGTTCCTCCAGACATCCTAATATGGCTGGCGGTGTCTGATAGACACCGCCAGCCATGTAAGTGCTTTTCCGCCGCGGACGGGAGGCGACCGCGGCAGAAAAGCTGCGGACTGAAAAACGATCCCCCAGCCATCCTAATCTGGCGCGGGGTCTTTTTCAGTCCGCTGCGGATTTCCCGCATCCTCCGGGCCGGCGGTGGATTCCGCCGGCCCGAAGGATGCGGGAAATCCGCAATCCTAATCTGCCCCATAGTTTGAATGGATGGATGCCTGGATCATGGTACTATCTGACTCTTAGATAGCATATGTGTATCTAGAGAGAGTAGACGGTCACTGGATGAACTAAGTGTTACTTTGAAGAGCATGTAACACCGCACCCGCACGTCCGTCCCAGTGTAGGAAAGGCAAGGAAAAGAAGTTGTAATTTTGTCCGAATACTACCATGAATAGTAGCAGTAGTTTGTATTGCAAGCACAGCATATATCCGGCTATTACGATGGCCACTCACTACCTCTGTTAATAAGTTTAGTAGAACTCGGTCATTCATGTGTGGATGTATCACTGTTCACTCAATAAAAAGCAAAGCACCTAAAGTCATCCCATATGTAATTAAATACATACCATGTGCAGTGATAGATAATCAGATTATTTATCTTCTTCATTTTCCTTTTCTAGTATTCATTGGCACTGTAGGGTGAAAGTTAAATTAATTAAGCAGTAGCCCTTGTAACAGAGTATTCTCAGTGCCACCCGTAATAGAAAAGTAAGAGCATCACCACCTGCTTGTACTGGACTGGTACAGTAACGCAAGTCTGTCTCACTCATCATGGCGGGCGTCTGTTTTCCTCGGGTGCAAGTTGACTGCGCTGGCATTATGCCGGCTTGTAGAAGTTAACGTACCAATTTTGCTAAACAAGAGAGAAGAAGAAGAATAAGACTGGTGTACTGTCCTAGTCGACTCTAATGGAGTGAGTCCACAGTGCTCGTAGAATTGATTCCTTAAACTCCCACTAATGTTAGAGTAAGGGTGAAGAAGTGGGAGGTTAGATAGATACTGGCCACAATAGTTATGTACTGCACTTCAAATTGCTAGTTCTACTGTGACACAACTTTCTGCTGAATCATTTTTTGTTAATCTTAAAGAGCATTGGTTACAGACTATGTCTTTCTTTCTTCATATAGATGCTCCTTCCAAACCAACCCGGAAGGAGCTGGCTGGACGGGCCCGGCAACGGAGGCTGGAGGCCACTGTCGCTGAATATCGGCGGCTGGTGGCCCAGGAGGAGGGGGACACACAGTCTACCACAACATCTACCGGGACAGCTGCATCCTCCTCCGCGCTCCCTGGGTCACCCAGACGGCGCAGGTCTCCAGCGGTACGGAGCCGGGATACCGCAGCCACCCACCACCGCCGAGCAAAGAAATCAGCTGCCCCCCACAGCAGTTGCAAGAAACGTATGCACCGCCTTTCCCTGAGGGTTTCCTACCTCGAGCAGGAGCTGCTCAACACCAAAACCCTGCTCGAGACCCTCCGCAAGGAGCATTCCGACCTGGCCCGGAAATTCAACAGCAGCAGCCAGCAGTTGGAGGAGACTGTCCCTTGCCCCTTTTTTAAAGACTTCTGGGGGGTGGGAATTGGGAGTTGGGTTTTTTCACTCTTTTGGACTTTTCACGGACATTCGTTGGGGTTAGGGAGTGGGGGTGGGTTGGGTCTTGTGGGAGATTATTTTTGTCAGGGATATAAATATACTTTAAACTTTATCTTAGCATACGTGTTTTTTTTACTGCTTTTGAGGCAGGTGGGTGGGGGTTTAACAGTAACTTTGTTTTGGTGACACTTAAGTGGCATCTTGATTCAAGTTGTGTAATTAATTGCCCAAATGTTTTCAAAACTAAGTGCCTTTCACAGAGTAAGTGAATTCAATAGTCCTAGGACTTTACTAGTACTAGCGTCAGTCTCTCGTCTCTCCTAATACTCCATTATACTTCCTCCCCCCCAAAAACTTATCTTACCTGTAATTTGTGTTTGGAAATAGGGCTAGGCACAGGACTGGCTGCACGTCAAATGGCGATATGGCAATCCTGGGCGGATGAAATGTCATCATTGCGTTGGTACTAGTGGTGTTACACAGTGGCAGTTGCAGCATCTGAAAAAAAAGAAAATGAAACCTTGTTTGTCCTTACCGTAGCATTAGAACAGTACGATAGAGAATATAGCAGGTGACAGTACACTAGAACAGTGCCACAATGTAGCCTAACAAATGGTAAAGTATTGAAAGTATAACTAGTACTTGCGTTGAATTTCTTTGACATTGGCTACTACTACAAGAAATAGTACTGAAGCTGAGTAAGTCTAGAATATATCCTCGGATTCCTTCACCAGCCTGTTGATATGACCTTATCCTCCCCAGCAAGTGTGTGGAATTATTGCTGTCATTTAGTCACACATCAATCAAAACCACACAGCCCGGGGGAAGAGGGTTAGGGTTTGTAAATTGGATGGGAATGGGGGATTTTGGGAAAGTTTTTTTGAGAGAAGAAAAAAAGCACAGCATGGACAAACAATAATTGAAGATAAAGAAATCTTTGGGTACAAAGCTAACCATAAATCTTTCAAGTGACATAAAGGAAGTGCATGCACTACTGCATGCATTGTTACTGAAAAGTAAGTAGTACGTTCGACAACCGTGAATGACAGAATGCGACAGTACAGGGCTGCAGCGTTTTCACTTGCCTATCTCTGCACTCAGAGAAACACTTCTTAAATTAAATTAGGTTTAAAAAATAGCCGAAGTAAAACCTTAAGTATGGCTGTAGGGATCAATTTAGAAGCAGAGAGAGATCCAAGAAATGCAGAGTCACACTCATAGAAGTTCACAGCAATAACATTACTTAAAAAATAATTTGAAAAGAATGGATACTGTATCTGTATGTTGTTGTAGTTGTCCTGTTGAATTTGGTAAGTTGCACGCATCAAACCATTCCTCTTATTAGCGGCACTCCTCCATTCCAGCTGACGCTTCGTCCATCAATGTTGGTGACCAGAAGACACCCTGTCCACTGCCTGCCTGGCGGATGCTGAATTGCGGCTCGCTAATGTGAAGCCTGACTTCATCCTTATTTTTCCCATTGCACAGACTGAAACCCGGCCTGTAATTATTGATGGAAAAACAGGAAGTGATTTTAGAACACCACTGACAAATAAATATAAGGTATGTACGCTGTGTAGTGCAAAAAGTCACACTTTGAGTTTCCTAATAGACAGTAAAATATTTTTGAAAGTGCGTACTCTGTCTGAGTCTCCTTTTGAAGGATAAATAAGTATGGGCAAATTAATTTAGTGGATCTTTCCCCTCAAGCTAGGTGTACTGTAAACTGTGTTTTAGAACAAAATTAGACCTTCCCAGCAGTGCTCCCACCCAGACCCTTACTAAAGCCAGTCGCAAAAATATAGAAGATCCCCAATCAGATCTCAAAAAACGAGGCCTAGTAGAAAACTGGTGACAAAACGTACTTTGAAAGTAAAAGTAGGCCCAAATCCCCCCTTACCCACCGTGGATTGTATTCAAACCACTTGCAAGCAAGCAAAAGTATCCATACCCAGAATCGCTCTAAGACTCGCAAACCCCCCCACAAACAGCCCCCCACCCAAACACATGCAATACAAATACTGCTAACCCTAACGAGCCCTAAGTTAAGAATAGTGGCAAACGCTTTCTTTAACTATGCCAAATCCCCCCTTTCCCACCATGGATTTTCTTCAAATCACTTGCAACCAAAATTACACATTCCCACGAGTGCTCTAAGACCCCAGAACTCAGTTGCAAAAAACTAGAACACCCCGAAACACATGCAATCCTGCTGCTAGGGCTAACCCTAATGAAGCCTAAGTTACAAAAAGTGCCAAAAGGCTTTTCCGCATGGATGTTCTCCAAACCAGTTTTATCCGGTATTAGACCTTCCCAGCAATGCCCCAAGACCCGCCAACCCACCCGCAAAAAAGCACAACACCCCCAAACAGCCAAAAAGGAAAATCTCATACTTACAATATTTATCGGCCTTCGGTCCAAACGCGCTGTGCAGCTAGGTCATAACTCCCGTTTTCCACCACGGATTTCCTGAAAAGCAAATGCAATCAAAATTAGACTGTCCCAGCAGTGCTCCCAGACCCCGAAACCCACCCACAAACACCCGGAACCCCCGCAAAGAGCACCTCAAAGACAAGCAAGTCAGCAAAAACACAAAAATAATTTTGCCTCCGATTTGGTCCAAACCACTTTTATCCGGTATTAGAGCTTCCCAGCAATGGCCCCAGAGCCGACAACCCAGGCGAAAACAAGTAGAAGACCCCCAAACAGCCAAAAAGCAAAAGTAAAAAAATGGGGACTTGGTCATTTTCATTGCAATTTCCAAAAATCACTCCGCGCGCGCTCTGCAGCTAGGCCCTAACTCCCCTCTGCCACCATGGATTTGCTTCAAACCTCTTGCAATCAAAAGTATCAATAGCCAGCAGTGCTCCCAGACCCCGAAACCCACCCACAAACACAGGAAGCCCCCCAAACAGGGCCCCAAAAACGCTAAATTGAGCGAAATGTCAGAAAAAGCAAAAACTTTTTCCTCATGGATTTTGTCCAAACCACTTCTATCCGGTATTAGCACTTCCCAGCAATGCCCCAAGACCCGCCAACCCACCCGCAAAAAAGCACAACACCCCCAAACAGCCAAAAAGGAAAATCTCATACTTACACTATTTATCGGCCTTCGGTCCAAACGCACTGTGCAGCTAGGTCATAACTCCCGTTTTCCACCACGGATTTCCTGAAAAGCAAATGCAATCAAAATTAGACTGTCCCAGCAGTGCTCCCAGACCCCGAAACCCACCCACAAACACCAGGAAGCCCCCCAAAGAGGCCCCTGAAAACATGATAGTCAGCAAAAAGTCAAAAATGTTTTCAGGTCTGATTTGGTCAAAACCAGTTTTATCCGGTGTTAGACCTTCCCAGCAATGCCCCAAGACCCGCAAAGAAGTAGAACACCCCCACAAGTGCAGAGTCTTTCTTCTTTGGGCGTAATCCAGCCCTCTGCTTTGAGGGAAATAGGAGTCTGGAGGAGGAGGATAGAGGAGCATGTTCTTGTGAACTTGTGAACCTGAGGAATGCAGACTGCGGCACCTTCAAATCAATAAGCAAATAAGGGAAGACAGTTCTGCTGATGGGCTTGTTTTTGTGATTAGGTGATTAACGTTTTAATTATATTAACTGTGCAAAACAAAGAAAGACAGACACACAGGAATAAAAGTGAATAAGGACGAAAAAGAAAGTTATTGAATCATTGGCTCATTTTCACGGCTGACAAGGCTAGCCAACGTTTGTACTTTGTAACATCTTCATCACCAAAAGGAAAGAATGCTCTGCCTGCCAGCGCCTTTTTGTAGCGTGTATCCAGAATAGTAGCACAAATGTAATGCTGTTCTGAGTGGATCATTTTAAGACGTTCATCGCCAAGTAGGCGCTCTAATAATTTCTCAGCCAAAACAAAAGCGTCTTGCTTTTCTTTATCTTTTTGAAACATAGAACACACCACCTTCAGTTGGTGCTCCAGCATGCGTAACAATGGGATAGCTTTTCCCAAATTACAGTCCTCCCTGCTGACTGCACGCGTGAAGACCTCAAAAGGACGAAGCATGTCTGTCAGGCTTTTAACTAGCTTCCATTGCGCCGCATCTAGCCTCAGGTCCTTCTGAGCTGGACTCAGTGTTAAGAAATACTGATCGAGTACCGTAAACTGCTCATACAGACGCTCAAGCATGTAGAAGGTTGTGTTCCAACGTGTTGGCACCTCCTGGATGAGTGCTTTCACTGGCATTCGACGTTCATGTAGCAGGCCCCTCAGATGCTTCCGTGCCTTAAAAGAATGGCTGAAATGGTTGCACATTCTTCGGCAGGTAGCCACTAACTCGCAGGCTGGACTGTCTTCTGCACTCAAGAATTCTTTAACAACCAGGTTTATACAGGGCGCCAAACACGGCACTCTGAAATAGTTACCCAGCTCCATGGCCTTAACTACATTGGCGCCATTATCCGTGGAAACATAACCAATCTGGCGTTTTTTTGGGGACAGCCAGTGAAAGACCTTTGTGTTAAACTCATTCAAAATGTTTTCTGCTGTATGACGTTTCTCCAAGCCAAACATGGCTAGTGTTGCATGTTTCCGAGCAGCTTTAAAAACTTGGTCTGGGTCAACACCTGCGTTTAGCTTTGCTTTAACCCCTGAAAAAGAGACCCAGTGTGCAGTGATGCACATGTAATCAGCGCCTGCGCCACTGGTCCACATGTCTGTTGTCAGATGTATAGAGTGAACAGCACTCTTCTGCAAAGCTGCCCCAATCACCTCCAGCACATCTTCATGTAGTGCTGGAACCGCAACTCTGGCAAAATAGAACCGGCTAGGAACCTTCCATTTAGGGCTGAGCGCTGCCACTAATTCTAGAAAAACAACCCCTTCTACAAAAGAAAAAGGGAGAAGGTCCAGAGCTAGCATTTTAGCCAGCTTAGTGTTATACAGACGCGTGAGTGGGTGGTTGCGTTCATATGGCGTGTCTGAAAACAACATGGTTCTAATGTTGGCCTGGACCATGATTTTACGGGATGATGATGATGACTTCTTCGACCCAGTTACGCTCGCTGATGAACTTTTTCGCATTGGTGTCTCACTCTCTCCCACACTCTTAGTGTGGCTCACAGGGGGTGTGCTGACAGGGGTACTGGGTGTAAGTGAAGTGTTTGACACTTCTTCCTCCTCGTCATCATCAGATGAAACATCAACGTTTTCTTGACTTCCAATTCGGGCTTCCTTGATCTCCTTTAGGTGCGCATGCCATTGGACAGTGTGCTGTCTCTCAAGATGACCTCTCTGGCCTCCAGTACCATAGTTGGTACCAAACTTACCACGACTAACTGCAAACTTACAAATGCTACAAATTGCTATGTTTTCTTTTTTTGGGCAAACACTAAAGAAGTCCCAAACTGCGGACTTGAAATGTCTGTGGGGGCCGGAGGAGGCGATACTGGTGGTGGTCATGCTGCTAATGCCATATAAAGTGGAGGATGTGTATTGCCGAACCTTACTACGTTGTGCACTTTCACCACCACTAATTGAGGTCGAGGTGGATGGAGGTCCCTTCTGGCGAGGAAGAAATATTGAAGCAGTAGGTGGTGGTGTACTAGTTAACTCCAATGATTGTGCTGTTGCCATTGCCTCCTCGTCGACAACATCATCATGCTCAGCAGCTTTTCGGGCTAGGGTCAAAATGTCTGTTTGCTGCATGCCCGCTGAGCCTGGAGTGACGTGTCTTCATCAGCAGGAGTATACGCCACTTCTTGTTGAGCGTCATCATCACACTCCATAAGTACGAGACTTTTGGGGACCATCCTTTTACGCTTAGCTACTTTTGTCAGATCATGGTGTGCCTCACTCTCAGACGGCAGTGGTTCCCAATTTTGATCTGTATCATCAGAAGGAGGTGGGCTTGAAGAAGATGTAGACACCACCCTTGATCTTTTCCTTGCTAGGGATGTGGAAGACAATGAATGATCATCAGGAGGAGTGGCTTCCTCAATTGATACCTCGGCTTGATTGTCGATTTCCTGATGTGCCCCTACTTCGGGAGGAACAACTATTGTGGGCACTTGTGACCCTCCATGCACCTCTGCTTGCGCATCTCCTTGCGCTGCCTCTCCTTCCACATGTACTTGGGCTTGTACTTGCACATGTGGTTGTTGTTGCGGCTGTGGTTGTTCAACACTCGTCAGATGAGTTACAACAACCTGTGTTGATTAAGGGACATTGCTGCTACTTTCTTGCGATGAGCCAACATCACTGGTCGATGGTGATTGAACAACTAGAGGGCTTGGACTTAAGTCGGCGTGGTGGTGGTGGCACTGAGCCCAATGGTGCGGGGGTGCTGCTCCCAGCTTGGTCCCCAGCAGAGCCCGCTGCTGCTGCAGGCGTACTTTTTTTTTTTACTCCCAAAAAATGTGGCGGGCGGCAAACCAGTCTCCTTGGTAACTTGCTTCTTCTGCTCCTTACTGGCAACTTTCTTGCTAGAGGAGCTACGGGGAACTTTTTTTGGGGCCATCTTCTTCAGAGGTCAGAACAGCAGGCCGCAGTTGCATGAGTTGCAGAGTTGTCTGTGGCCAGACGTGACGTCGCATGACGTTATGCTGCACACACACACCGCTGCAGGACTTCTTCCTGGCACTGGTGGTTCTCTTGAGTCTTGTGCACCTAAAAGCAGTGGAAGACAGAGGAACATCAGTTCAGTTATACACCCCAAAAACTCGAAAACCACATAAAAATCAGCACAATCCCATGCCATCCAAGCCCTCAATGATGTTTAAATTCAAGACACCCCACAGAAAGACTAGGCCCATGCACCACTCACTACCCCTGGGCCTAATGTATGAAAGCTAGGCAAAATGGGTGCAGGCCTGAGAACACTGCCTGCATTCAAAATGGTCCCTTGCCTCCCAGGACATGCCCAGGGCCTGCCTGTACCAGTACTCAAAATGCCCCCCACCCACATGGCCTGTCCCCATGAACAGCCCAAAAAATCGAAAAACACAGAAAAATCAGCACAATCCCATGTAATCCATGCCCTCCATGATGTTTAAATTCAAGACACCCCACAGAAAGACTAGGCCCATGCACCACTCACTACCCCTGGTCAAAAGGCCCCAACAACAGCCCAAAAAATCGAAAAACACAGAAAAATCAGCACAATCCCATGCAATCCATGCCCTCCATGATGTTTAAATTCAAGACACCCCACAGAAAGACTAGGCCCATGCACCACTCACTACCCCTGGGCCTAATGTATGAAAGCTAGGCAAAATGGGTGCAGGCGTGAGAACACTGCCTGCATTCAAAATGTCCCCTTCCCTCCCAGCACATGCCCAGGGCCTGCCTGTACCAGCACTCAAAATGGCCCCCACCCACATGGCCTGTCCCCATGAACAGCCCAAAAAATCGAAAAAGACAGAAAAATCAGCACAATCCCATGCCATCCATGCCCTCCATGATGTTTAAATTCAGGACACCCCACAGAAAGACTAGGCCCATGCACCACTCACTACCCCTGGTCAAAAGGCCCCAACAACAGCCCAAAAAATCGAAAAACACAGAAAAATCAGCACAATCCCATGCCATCCATGCCCTCCATGATGTTTAAATTCATGACACCCCGCAGAAAGACTAGGCCCATGCACCACTCACTACCCCTGGTCAAAAGGCCCCAACAGCCCAAAAAATCGAAAAACACATAAAAATCAGCACAATCCCATGCCATCCATGCCCTCCATGATGTTTAAATTCAAGACACCCCACAGAAAGACTAGGCCCATGCACCACTCACTACCCCTGGGCCTAATGTATGAAAGCTAGGCAAAATGGGTGCAGGCGTGAGAACACTGCCTGCATTCAAAATGGCCCCTTCCCTCCCAGCACATGCCCAGGGCCTGCCTGTACCAGCTCTCAAAATGGCCCCCACCCACATGGCCTGTCCCCATGAACAGCCCAAAAAATCGAAAAACACAGAAAAATCAGCACAATCCCATGCCATCCATGCCCTCCATGTTGTTTAAATTCAAGACACCCCACAGAAAGACTAGGCCCATGCACCACTCACTACCCCTGGTCAAAAGGCCCCAACAACAGCCCAAAAATCGAAAAACACTGAAAAATCAGCACAATCCCATGCCATCCATGCCCTCCATGATGTTTAAATTCAAGACACCCCACAGAAAGACTAGGCCCATGCACCACTCACTACCCCTGGTCAAAAGGCCCCAACAACAGCCCAAAAATCGAAAAACACAGAAAAATCAGCACAATCCCATGCCATCCATGCCCTCCATGATGTTTAAATTCAGGACACCCCAGAGAAAGACTAGGCCCATGCACCACTCACTACCTCTGGTCAAAAGGCCCCAACAACAGCCCAAAAATCGAAAATTCCAAAATTGTAGTTGCAGCACCTGTAATGCCCCAAACAAACTTACTTGTGAAATTTCTAATCCAAAAGTGATCCAAAGAAAGTCAAAAAGGCCTCAAATCCAAATATCCAGCAGCATCCACAAAAAGTAATCCTTCCAGGTCAAGATCCGAATGAAAGTGACCAGCACATGAAGAAAGCACTGGGAGGAGCCTGCTGGACAGGAACAGGAAGTTGGAGACTGTGGGGCACTTCCTTCCTCCCCCCCCCCCAATGGACTCCTTGCAAAAAAAAGTGCAGGTAAATGTCAACCTGAGGAGTTATTCTGATAAAAAATCATAATTTTCAGAAGGTTTATCCTGCTTGCTGGTGGATTTCTTGTGCAGAATTGCAAATTCTGTATTTCGCGAGTGCGAGATTGTTGCTGCCCGCCGCATCTACGTGTTCGCAATTGCGAACTCTCATGATGCGTGCTGTGCAAGGTGGCAAGCCGCGATTACGTAATCGCGGTCGCCAAACTCCCGCGGGATCCCGCAGCAAGATCCAAAATGGCGCAGCACTCGCAAAATATCGAGAAAAACAACTCGGCAAACGCTGAATGACGGTTAGTGAACGCCGCGTGCCGCAATATTGTATCACCAAGCAAAAAAATCCGCTGCGTGCAAATTTGCGGATTTTTGGTAAATTCGCGAGAGTTCGCGGATTGCGAATTTACCGAAAATCCGCAAAATCCGCGAGCGGAACGGATTTTACGCCCATCCTTAGGCCCGACGCCGTTCCATTGGCATTGCTATCAATGCGCTCCACCCCAGCCAAACACAGACTGACCCCGTATGAAGTGGTCTTCGGCAGGCTATGAGCATTTGGGCGGCACCAAGACCCACCTCCATTAACAATGTCCTGAACATATTAATGTCAGATTATTTGCATAAATTGACAAACGAGCTAACAATTATCCACCAATAGGTGCAGCAAGCCTTGCCTGACGTATCTAGGGGCCCAGGACACGTGATAAAGCCTGGGGACTTCATCCTAGTTCGCAAGTTTCAAAGAACGAAGAATCCGGAGCCCAGGTGGACGGGCCCCTGGCAAGTCCTGATCACCACTCGAACTGCCCTCCGAGTGGAAGGAAAACTAAACTGGCTGCACACCCATCACTTCAAGAAAGTCCCTCCAACACTGGCAACCTGGTAAGAGGTGGGGGTGCAAGAGGAAGTACTCGCAAAGGACCGACCAGCTCTGAGTTGCTACCCACAAGAAGACACCCGCCAACTGTCTGAATTTCCCGACCCCACGGTGCCATACAAGGAAGGGTACAACCTAAGATCAACGAAAAGGGGGAGCTCCAACAACCAGGCCACTAACTGAGTCAGAGTCTCAGATCGGTAGCACAGCCAAACAACGCTACCAGGAAAAGCACCAGGCAAAAGTCTGTGGTCCTAACAGTTGGTGAGCTCCTCGAAGATGATGGAAGAAAAGGAACACCTGCAAAGCGACCGCAAAGACACCAAGACTGTTGAACTGCACAGTACAAAGACAATTGCACTTGTAGCCACATTTCTCAATCAATCAATCAATCAATCAATCAATCAATCAAAGCATTTATATAGCGCACTACTCACCCGGAGGGTCTCAAGGCGCTAGGGGAGGGGGGGTCCGCTACTGCTCGAACAGCCAGGTCTTGAGCTGCTTCCTGAAGGCAAGGTGGTCCTGGGTCAGGCGGAGGTGGGTCGGGAGGGAGTTCCAAGTCTTGGCGGCCAGGTAGGAGAAGGACCTTCCTCCTGTGATGGCTCTTCCGATGTGGGGGACAGAGGCGAGGGCGTGGCCGGTCGATCGGAGCTGGCGTGTGGGGGCGTAGAAGTTGAGGCGGCTGTTGAGGTATCCTGGGCCTTGGTTGTGTAGGGCTTTGTGTGCGTGGGTGAGGAGACGGAAGGTGATTCTCTTGTTGAACGGGAGCCAGTGCAGATCTCTCAGGTGTCCGGAGATGTGGTTGCGTCGGGGGATGTCCAGGATGAGTCGTGCAGAGGCGTTCTGAATCCACTGGAGTCTCTTCTGGAGTTTGGCGGTGGTTCCGGCGTAGAGGGAGTTGCCGTAGTCCAGACGGCTGGTGACGAGGGCCTGGGTGACCGTCTTCCTGGTCTCGGTGGGGATCCACCGGAAGATCTTACGTAGCATGCGCAGGATGTTGAAGCACGACGAGGAGACGGCGTTGACTTGTCTGGTCATGGAGAGGGAGGAGTCCAGGATGAAGCCCAGGTTGCGTGCGTGGTCTGTTGGTTTGGGTGCGTTGCCCAGGGCGGGGGGCCACCAGGAGTCGTCCCAGGCGGAGGGTGAAGATCCCAGGATGAGGACTTCCGTCTTGTCCGAATTCAGTTTCAGGTAGCGGTGTTGAAGGAGGTGTTGATGATGTCCCGCAGGTGGGGTGCGATGACAGCGTCGGCCTTGTTGAAGACGTGGTGAGGGCAGGGGTCAGTCGGAGATCCGGAGTGGATGGAGTTCATCGTGCGGATGGTGTCTTCGGTGCTGATCGGGGTCCAGGCGCGGAGGGTGGCGGTGGTTCAGTCGTGGCGTGGGTCGGTTGAGTGCTGAAGCTGTTGTGTATGTCCGCAATCTTGTTGTGGAAGTAGGAGGCGAGGGAGTTGCAGAGGTCTTGCGAAGGGGTGATGTCGTTGTTTCCGGCGTTGGGGTTGGAGAGCTCTTTAACGATGTTGAAGAATTCCTTGCTGTTGTGTGCGTTGTTGTCCAGTCGTTCCTTGAATGCAGTTTTCTTGGTTGCGTGGATCAGTTGGTGGTGTTTTCGGGTGGCGAGCTTGAGGGCAGTCATGTTGTTTGGTGTTGGGTCTCTGCGCCAGGCTTTCTCGAGTGCTCGGCAGTTCTTCTTGGATTGGAGCTCTTGAGTTCGTCGGTGAACCATGGGGCTTTCTTGCTGCCGGGTCTGCTAGGCGGGGTCTTCAGAGGAGCGAGGTCGTCTGCGCAGTTGCTGATCCACTTCGTGAGGTTGGTGGCCGCCTGGCTTGGGTTAGTTGTGCTGGTGGGAGGGTTCATGCTCAGGGAGTTCGTGAGCTGGTCGGCTGTAATCTTGTTCCAGCTTCTGCGTGCCACCTGTTGTTGGTGGTGGTGGATCGAGGTCCTTCTGAAGCTGAAGTGGATGCAGCTGTGGCCTCCTGCTAATGGTCACACTCTGGATCATTGAAGAGAATGCACCTGCATACAGAACATTGTCACCAAACATGCAACCAATCACCAAGAAAGAACACTACCTGGTATCACTGTCGCCACATCTCCGAGAACGACGCAAAGAATTCTGGAATAATTCTTTCGTACAGATGCTGCACCAGCACGTTCTTGCCACCAATGCCACTAACTGTTGGGTCAATGGGCTGCTACCACATGCCACTGAACATTCCATCCCTTTCATCCCTTCACCCTTTTCTGTTCACGGATCTTGCCTTGCCTGGATGATGCTCCTACAAGAAAGTTACAAAGACAATGCCACTTCCGATGGGACAATCGCTCAGTTCTACAACGAGTTCTGGCTAAACAAAACAGGAAGAACAGCCGCTCCCTTTTGCCCTCACACCTCCAATGCAACATTCCCAATGAATGTCCCCTCCAAAGAACGAGTGGAAATACAAGTGTTCAATAATCCTGTCAGAGACTTGGACAATTGGAAGTTGGCTTTGGGGCATCTTGAAGGACTGGGGTTGGAAAATATCAATGTTTCTCTTGGTCCCAGTATTGGCAATATGTGGTTGTTATTTGGGTGTACAATGTATACCACCTTTGTGTTCTCTTTGCATAAGTACCTTGCGCCCTAGGACTATGGACACTCAGCTAACAAAAATGAGAGTAATGTATGAACAAGAGATACAGGACATTATGGAAATCGAAATAGACTGTCAAGCTGGCTAGTTATGTTCAAAGGGGCGACTGTTAAATGCAAAACGACAATCATGAACATTATCTGCGCCATCTTGTCTGATGGAAGTTCCTATGTGCACATAAACTGCAGTCATTCTGACCGACTGCAGCCATTTTGTACTCTGTTGGTCACCTTCGTTTTACCCTGTCCTTGCTAGCATCCTTATGACTCTCAGACCAAACCTGATATGTGTGCTGGGGGCTATAAACTATTGCCGCGACAAACATCCACACCACCTGCTGCCACAAACTTGTTTTTCCTCTCATCTCTGTTTACAGGCAAACTCATGGATACTCCTACACAAACAGGTTCCAAATACCAAACAGACTCTTGCAAACATGGCTTATTGCACTGCACACAGCAAGACTTGTTTTTGCCAACAATGGGACCTGTTTTTATCAACAGAACGGACTCTTAGATCTGGCCAGTCTCACATGTTTTAGACCCTGAAGCAAGGTCCAGCTGCAAGATTAAATTGTCTGTTTTGACCTGGTGGGAGGAGAATTAATGTTGGGCTTGTGTAACCATGTTGATGAAACAATGTTGGGCTTGTGTGACAACTTGCCCGGGGGGGAGACTCCAAGCTTGTAACCGTGATAAATGAAACAAATACATTGTGTCAAACCTGTATAAAAGGAAGAGCCAAAGCAGTTGCCAGCAGAACACCTCCCTGAGACATCCCAGTGTCTGCGGTTGACGTGGTCGCATCTTGAGAGTAATAAACCTTTTTCTTGCCTTCCAGTTTCCAGCACCTGCCTTGTTATTTTGATAGCGAATCCAAAGTGAATTAAAGGTGACCATGCACCAGGCAGCATTGGGGGGTCTTAGGAGACTCGCTGCTTTTCACACTTGGTATGTGCTCGTGGGGCTATCTCAGCACCTCCAGAACGTATAAAGACAGGAGAGGTATCATTGGAAAGGGGAGAATCTCCCTTTTCCAATGGTACCCCTCCCTAGTGGATCGCTGCTTCGGGATCGATTCAGGAGGGTGTTTCCCAAGCAGGGATCCACCATTTGACACGGGGGGAGTGGCCCTTTGGGCAAAGGCCCTTTGCTCTCCCCAAATTAATTTGGGCAAATTCAGTCTTTCCGCCCGATGGGGGGCATTAGCCCCCAATCTGCTCCCCCTTGGGGGCAGAAAGCACAATCAATACCAGGGATTCTTTTTTAATTGTATTTAGAGGTGGGGGCTGCGATAAATGGCATGCCAATGCCCCCACCCACCAAATAACCTCCATAGATGTTCTGCCCCCCCTAGGGGGCAAATGAGGGGTATTATACTCAACCTACCCCCGGGCCCACTAGACACCAGGGAGTTTTAATTTTCCTTTTTATAAAAGTGGGATGGGCCACCCACAAAGGGTAAGACCATGCCCCCACCCAAATATATTTGGGAACAGTCTTTCTCCCCCACTCCCCCCCCCCCCCCCCCGGGTGGCAGAAAGTACATTAGATACCAGGGGGTACTGTTTTATAGTATTTAGGGGTGAGGACTGCCCTAAATGGGACTGCCAATGTCCCCAACCCCAAACAACCTCCACATGCTTTCTTCCCCCCAGGGGCCAAATGAGGGTTATATTCTCCCTCGATCTGACACCCCCAGGGGGGGACAAAAAGCCCACTAGACACCAGGGAGTTTTAATTTTTCTTTTTTATAAAAGTGGGATGGGCTGTCCACAAAGGGTAAGACTATGCCTCCACCCAAATATATTTGGAAAGTCTTTCTGCCCCCCAGGGGGCAGATGGGGGCAGAAAGCACACTAGGCACCAGGGATTCTTTTTATGTCTATAGAGTTGGGGGCTGCCCCAAATGGGCAAGCCAATGCCCCCATGTCCCCCCAAAACAATTCTGCAGTCTTTCTGAACCCCTCCCAAGGAGACAGATGGGGGCAATAGCCCCTGATCTGCCCCATGGGGGGCTAAACGCCCACTAGGCACTGTTTTTTTATTATACTTAGGGGTGAGGAATGCCCAAAATTGACATGCCAATGCCCCCACCCTCCCCCAAAAATTGGCAGTCTTTCTACGTCCCTGCGAAGCAGATGAGGGCTATAGCCTCTGAAAAAGTCCACTAGGCACCAGAGATTTTTTTTTATATGTAGGGTTGGAGGCTGCCCAGAATCATGCTAATGCCCTCACCCCCAAAAAGGTCTTTCTGCCCCTTTCCCTTCCCTGATGGCAGATCGGGGCAATAGCCCCGAAAGCCCACTAGGCACCAGGGATATGTATCTGAAAGAGACAAGTTAGTGATAGATTCCTTACCTTAGAATTAAGCCCAGGCGTCAGACTGGATCCGTAAAGTTTTCATCAGCAGTACCCCTGCGCGTCAGTAGGCGTCGTCGTGCGGCTCCACATACATCGCTAGCGTTGTGGTCGCCGAGATGACGTTGCTGGAGCTACTTAGAAGCGCCCACGAGGGCTGACGTCCGTTTTTCTTTTTCCATGGCAGCAAGCGCAGATCTGGTGAGAGCGTCACCCCCAGTCAATTTTTGGCTGAGTTTTTGGGAACTTTTGTCTCTGTTCTTTGAGTCTTTGGTTCCTGCTGTATAGGGATGCCCAGTTTCAAGTCTTGCGAGGCTTGTCCCCGTCTGATGTCGGTGACCGACCCGCACCGCAAGTGTCTCTATTGCCTGGGGCGCCACCATGACCCTGCGTCGTACCCCGACTGCTGGGCCACGGCTCAGAAAACTTTGCGGGTGCAGTCCCGAAAGTTGCTCGAGGCCTGGGAGTTGGCTCCGCACCGTTCAAGATCCCGGTCCCGTAGGAGGTCAAGGGACTTGCTGCGGAGCCGCCACCATTGTTCAATGAAGTCTTGGCACTCTGGGTTAGGTAAGATGAAACCCAAGAAGTGACGTAGCTCTTCGCCTTCCCCTAGCCTGTCGCATGACACGGCCCAGGGTGCAGGTGGTGCCTCCCCGCGCGGCTCAGGCGGAGCCTACACAGTCGCCGTTGGCCTACCCGCCCTTCCCAGGTCCGTCTTCGACTCCGGCCCAGCTGCAGGAATTCTTGTCTGCCATAGTCCGCCTCTTTGACCCATCGGGCCCAGCCGGTACGCCTTCGGACCCGCGAGTCCGGCTGGGGGTTCTTGCCCTACTTTGTCGGGGACTCCAGCCCCGATGTCATCGACGGCTCCGGCCTCTGCACTGCGAGACCCCCATGGATCCATGCATAGGTCCCAGCCGATGTTGGTTGACCTCGTGCGACCTCCATCGACGTCTACGGCACCGCCACCGGCGTCAGCCGCCCCCTCCCCGCCCGATGTTGTACCCGGCTTCCACCCCGACATGGAGACAGCGCAGGACCAGTGTTGATCGACGCCGATGGGGGATTTGTACCAGTTTCTCCATCCTCCTCCATCTTTTCCACCTGCCCAGCAGGTTATGGAGGACGGGGAGTACTGGGAGGGGTCTGAAGCCCCTCCTGCAGCCCAATGCCAGTTAGACCCGAACCTGGTGCACGGTCTCCATCTACCATGGCTACGGAGGAGGGTGATACTTATTGAGTGGTGTTGCGTAGGGTTGCAGAGGCACTCCACCTCGAGCTCCCTACAATGGCCATCAGGACTAACCTCCTGACAGAAGTGCTTCGGCCGGCGGCTACCTCTCCGGAGCCACTGCTGCCATTTAATAATGCACTTTCAGACGTCCTTTTGGGCACCTAGTCCAGGCCCAACACAGGGGCTTCTGTGGATAGGAACGTGGCCCGATGCCATCGCCCGGCTCCGGGCAACCCCATTTTCCTCTCCCAATATCCTACCCTGGATAGCTTGGATGTCCAAGCCTCTGTGTCCCCAAGTGCATTCCCTTCCGCACCTCCGGACAGGGAATCCAAGAAACTGGAGCAGTTTGGGTAGAAGATTTTCTCTTCTGCCAGTTCAGGGCTGTGGTAATTGAACACTGTATGTCTCTTGGGCCGTTATTCCCACTCTGTGTGGGATACGATGGTGCATGTGCTGTCTCAGTGTCTGGAGGAGGCCCGGATGTTGCTCTCCCAAGTTATTGCTGAGGGGAGAGATGCAGCCAAGTTCATGATTAGTTGTGGCCTTGACACCGCCGACTCGCTGGGCAGAGCGCTTTCCACGACGCTGTCACGCCTGGCTGAGAACCACTGGATTTTCAGGGGATGTCCAGAACACTCTGATTGACATGTCTTTTGATGGCACTCGCATTTTTGGCAACAAGGCAGATAGTGCGTTGGAGCGCTTTAAGGACTTCCGGGCTACGGCCAAGTCCTTGGGCCTTTCAGGCACGCACACTCCTTAGGCCTCTGCTTTTCGCTCTTCACGTGGCCCAGGAAGGGGCTCCAAAACATGTTAGTTTCAAACCCACAGGCCTGCGCAACAACAGTCTCAGCGCAGCCGCGGACATGGGACCAGCTGAGGTGGGTCACGGGGCTAGCGGGCGGGTCAGTCCACCACCTCCCCTGCCACCACTGCCTCCAAACCTTCCTAGTCTGGTGTTTCAGGCCCACCAAACACCAGTGGGTGGCAGGATTCGCCATCACCTCCCCTACTGGCACACCATCACTTCGGACAGGTGAGTTTTACAGATTGTCCGAAGGGGCTACTCCCTCCCCTTTGAGACCACCCCTCTAGCCGTGCCACCTCAGTACCACCACATGTCAGGGAATCCCTTGGCACGTCTCCAGCAGGAAGTTTTGTCCCTCTTGGCCAAGGGGGTCATCGAGCACGTTCCGACGCCAGAAGTAGGTTGTGGCTGCTACTCCCACTACATCTTGGTCCAGAAAATGGACAAGGGCCTGAGTCCTATCTTAGACCTTTGGAACGCCAATCACTTCCTCCGGAAGGAGAAGTTTAAGATGCTCACACTTGTTCAGGTCTTGTCTGCCCTAGACCTGCAAGACTCGATGGCAGCGTTGGACTTGCAGGACACTTACTTTCATATCCCCATCCTGCCGGCCCACCGGCGTTATCTGCGGTTCATGGTAGGCCATGAGCACTTTCATTTCACTGTGCTCCCTTTTGGCCTTACCAGCGCCAATCGGGTGTTCACGAAAGTGATGGCGGTAGTCGTAGCTCATCTGCGCAGATCAAGGGTTTCAGTCTTCCCCTATCTCAATGACTGGTTGTTGAAGGCAGGCTCACCCCAGGCAGTCGTCTCCCACATCCAGACGATGGCCGACCTCCTGCATTTGCTGGGGTTCTCCATCAATGTGCTGAGGTCGCACCTGATTCCCTCTCAAAAGCTTCTTTTTATTGGAGCGTTTCTGGACACGGCACAGTTTCGGGTTTATCCTCCCAAATAGTGAGTCCGGGACATTTGGGCTATGATTTCGATCTTTCGGCTCTTGTCCTGGGTTTACGTCAGGATGACCTTGAGGCTGCTGGGCCTCATGGCCTCCTGCATCCTGCTAACCAATCATGCCAGATCGCACATGTGGGCTCTGCAGTGGGACCTGAAGTTCCAGTGGGCGCAGCATCAAGGGGACCTATCCGAGTACTTCCATATCTCGGAGGGCACTGCACGACAGTTGCGGTGGTGGCTCACGAACCAGCATTGGGTCAGCGGCAGATCACTCTCCCTTCCCCCACAGGAGCACACAGTGGTGATGAATACGTCCCTCCTGGGATGGGGTGGCCACATGGGAGAGGCAGAGATCAGAGGCCTCTGGTCTCCGACGGAGTCCAGGCTCCATATGAACCTTCTGGAGCTCTGGGCGATCCTACTTGCACTGAAGGCATTCCTTCCCTCTGTCAAGGGTAGTGCAGTAGTTCACCGACAACACCACTGCCATGTGGTACTACAACAAGCATGGCGGGTGGGGTCGTGGACCCTATGTCAGGAGGCTCTGCCTCTCTGGACATGGCTGGAACATCAAGGCATTTCCTTTGTGGTTCAACACTTGGCAGGTTCTATGAACGCCAGGGTGGACGAACTCAGCCGCAGGTGCATGATGGATCACGAACGGCGTCTTCACTCTGAGGTGGCGCTAGGTCTCTTTCGACAGTGGGGAGAGCCTTGGTTACATCTATTCCCCACCGAAGCGAACGTGCAATGTCAGCAGTTCTGAGCGTTCGAATTTCCAAGGCGGCACTCGCTCGGCAACACTTTTCGTCACGAGTGGAGTTGCAGTCTATTGTACGCCTTTCCGCCTACACCACTTCTACCCAGAGTGCTGAAGAAGATCAGGCACGACCGGGCCGAAGCCATTCTTGTGGCCCCGGACTGTGCTCAAAGAGTTTGCTATCCTGAGCTACTCAGTATGAGCGTGTATCCCCTGATCCGACTGCCTCTTCGGGAGTATCTTCTGTTGCAGCAGCAGGGGACGGTCCCCCACCCGAGCCTGTCCAGCCTCCACCTCCTTGCGTGGAGATTGAGCGGCAACAGTTGATTCCATTTGACTTGCCTCCTGAAGTTTATGATATCAATCTGGCAGCCAGGCGTCCCTCCACTAAATCAGTATACACCTGCAGGTAGAACAAATTTGCGGCATGGTGCACAGCAAAGGCTGTAGATCCCCTTTCTGCCCCTATTTCAGAAGTCCTTTTGTTCCTTCTTTCTTCGACCTTGCAGGGCTCTGCTCTGGGCACTATTAAGGGCTACCTTTCAGCAATGTTGGCCTTTCTCAGGCTCCCCGATCAGCCCTCTCTTTTCAAGTCCCCTGTCATAAGTAGATTTTTCAAAGGCATTACTCACCCTTTCCTTCCTCTTTCGTTTGTGATGCCAAATTGGGACTTGAATCTGGTGCTTACTTATTTGATGTGCGCTACTTTTAAGCCACTTCACAACTGTCCTCTTTGTTTACTGACTTTAAAGACTGCTTTCCTGGTTGCCATCACCTCTGCTAGGCGTATGAGTGAGCTCCAGGCTTTTTCCTATAAACCTCCTTTTCTGTCTGTTTATCCGAACAAGGTTGGGGTTCACACTTGTCCTTCCTTCTTGCCAAAGGTTGCTACTGCCTTCCACATCGGGCAAACTAAACTATCACTCTGCCCATTTTTTTTCCGCCTCCGCACCCTTCCACCGTCTGGACATAAAACGTGCGCTCATTTTACCTGAATCACACACAACAGTTCTGGGTGGATGACCAGCTCTTTGTTGGCTATGTAGGCGCCAAGAAAGGCCGGGCTGTACACAAGAGAACTATCTCCCGCTGTTATTCTCTGGCTAAAAAAGAACCTCCGATGGGGCTGCGAGCCCAATCTACCAGGGCGACAGCAGCTACAACTACATTGGGACGTGGTGTCGCCCTGCAAGACATCTGTCAGGCAGCCAAGTGGGCCTCGCGGCACACTTTTAGTGAGCATTATTGCCTTGACAGCCAAGTCCGAAGGTTTGCAGACCCACCACAGGCGTTGGTATTGCTGGGGTATCTATTCTAAGGTAAGGAATCTATCACTAACTAATGTCTCTTACAGATATATATCCTTACCAACGGTAAGTAACTTGTGCTTTTGGGCATGTCAGGGAGAAGCCCCATAGGCAAGGGTCACTCCCCTTTTTGTAAGGCACACATTTTGTCTGTTTCAGTGATATTTTTAGTCTCATCTGCCCCAAGCGGGATCAGAAAACCACTAGAAACCAGGGAGAGTGTGTGTGTGTGTGAGAACTGGAGTTTGGCTGATGGTCTGCGTGTACTTTGTGGCTGGTATTTTGCTGGCGTTGTGTGTAAACTTGCACTTGGCTAATGGTGTGTGTGGACTCGCGCTTGATGACTGTGTGTGTGTAGACGGTCGCTAGCCTGGTGGTGTGGCGCTTGGCTGGCGGTGTACGTGGACTGGCGCTTGGCTGGTGGTGTGCGGGGATGGCACTTGGCTGGGGGAGCGCATGGGTAGTGCTTGGCTGGGGCTGTGTGTGGATAGTGCTTGGCTGACTACATTGATGCCACTTGGCTGGCGGTGTGCATGGATGGCGCTTGGCTTGCTGTGTGCACAGATGTTGCTTGGCTGGCGGTGTGTGTGTGGATGGCGCGTTGCTGGCAGTGTGCGTAGATGGCGCTTGGCTGGTGGTGTGCGTGAATCGTGGTGTGCATGTACTGACTCTTGGCTGGCGGTGAGGCTTGCATAGATCCCCCGGAGTTTTCTTACCCAGAATCCCCCACAAATCTCCAATTTTCTTACAAAGTTGCATTTCCTCACACTAGTGTGTGGGTAAGTTGTAGGATCACCACGCAGGCACAAATTTCCTACCACCCAGCGTTCCCCTTTTTCTCCCGAGAAAAATTATACCTCCCTTGTGTGTGTGCCCAAAGTAGTGTCTGACTAAAAACGTATAAACAAACTACCCGCTTTGGGCCCCCCCTCAATTGTTGTATTTCTATCTAGGACCCTAATTCGATATTCCCGATTCATGCCCTTATGTGGTTATAATTAATAATATCCTTATAAGGGCATAAGAATCATATCCATATTTAGTAACAGCCCATGCAGTCCAAAACACGGCAAGGCTACTCCCATAGACTCCTAGAAAGCACAACGCGTTCTTTAAACAAACCAAGCCTCCAGCCACCCGGGAAAACCCCCTGCTCTTGTTTTGATTTGCACAAGAACTCCTAGAGTCCAGAAAGAACTGTTAGTTCTTAGTGACGTCTTATGACCAACCTTACGTCAAACCCGGCACCTTTCAGGTATAAATATACCAACGTTGCCTTAAGCAAACACACGGTAGTTGGGAGCAGAGCGACGTTCTACTTGACCGGGAGCCTAGCTGTTATGACAGCCGACGGAAACCGCCCCTCCCCTTGACGCACTGAGAGAGACGCTGTCTTTTTCTCCAGCCGAGAAAATCCAGCTCCGGTGTTCCCAAGTCACCCTCGCGGGTTGCTGGGAGATCGAGTCCTGAGAAGCGAGATACAAGACCTCCTTCATTCTATAACCAAGGTACGGAGCTGATTGAAACCTTAGAGAGAATTCTTGATTCCGATACTTGGCAAAACTTAACTTAACTTAAAATTGCAACTTACTTACTCCTTCCCAAGTATTAGGCTTAGGTCAGGTACACTGGGGTAGGCGTATCTTAGAAGCACCAGTTGAGTTTGTTAGTCAATGTTTTTATGTATGTATATATGTTATCCATTTTAAAGTATCATATAGCTAAGAAACCATAGCAATGCTTTTACAGTATTATTTCATAATACTACTTTTACTGTACGCACTTTACTTTATGATAAGTATTGCAATTGTGGCAATTCATTTCTCTTGCATGAGAAAGAAGACTGCTCAATAAAATAACACCTTTTATTGAAACCGCCCGTCTCTCTATTTCTCTGCAATCTGGTGGAACTAAGCATGCACGACTGACTGAGTGAAATAGTTGTCTATTGTTTTCACACGACTCTGGAGATACACTCTTTATTCTGGGGGAGCAAAGTTGTCATGTTTATGCGGTTGTCAGAAACTAATCCCTTCTTGTCTAAATCAGGACGGTTAAGAGGCGGCAGACCCGAGAGCAGAGGACGGCCCGGGACCAGGGTTCGATTCCCGGCGCGGCAGGTTTCTGGACCAGGGTCAGCGGACTCGATAATTCTCTCGCCTCGGTGCCCACTCTGATCAGCGATCACACTCGGCAACTCTGGGCATTAGCTTGCCTCATCTTCACTAACGGCCCCACCAGACCGCCGGGGATGCCTGGTCTCACCCTGGAGATACCCATTAAGGGACCATCTCTCAGGGAAGCCAGGAAGGGTTTCGCAGCGGTCGAAGCGCCTTGGGACCCTACGGGTAAGTAGTGCGCTATATAAATGCCAATACATACATTTCCTGAACATTCAAGAAAGTTTCTAGTGACCTCTGAGCTAGCTGGCAAAACTAATTAAGTCTAACATAGTCAGTAGAGATCTAGATGACCTCAGCCCTACGTCTACACTGCTGTTTATGTTATTCCAATGCGCAGAGCCTATTGGGAATATAGGAACTACACTACATGGCGCCCAACGTTTGGTAAGGCGATAAAACTAACGCAAGACACTAGAGTAACTCAGTCGTGCTTTTCACACAGACCCCTTTCTCCCGTAAAAACTCCAATAGACGTCTGGAGTGGGTGAAAGGTTAATATCCGCCGGAACTTAGTAGGATGAGAATCCTATGTATTAGTTCTTGGTTCAGTCAACGTTGAAGGATACAGTGTTCCAAAATATTGTGCACCTAATCTTTATTTCCTTGAAACTCGCTCTGCAACAAAACATTTTTAGTCAATAAAATGGCGGAAAGTGAAGAAGAAAGAGAAAGGGAAGCATTAGCAACTCAACTCTTAGAGGAAGACACAAGTCTCCAGCAAGGTGACCCGAATGCTATAATCATTCCGGTCGATATGAGAAGAACTATAACTCTTAAATTTATAGAAAATGGACTATCATCCAGAGGTGGTACAGTCTTATTTGTGATAGAGGCACATGAGTTTCGGCAGACAGAGGTGTTCTACACATGGATACATTTTCCAGCAGCACACGCTGTGACAAAAGATTTCCACTATTACAAAATAGAAGAACCTCCGGATAAATATACTCCTTTCGAGGACGTTGAAATCCCACTAACTTACCAAGAGCACCTGCTCTGGTTTAAAGGTGCCCTAAAACATCAAAATCACATCACCAGGCACGGTCCACTAGGTAGACCAGGAGCCACATGGCCGGTTCTAGCCAGCTACACACCACATCCAGACATTGATAACATGTCAGACATGGAACTTTTAGCTATTAATTAAAATACATAGACAATTAGTCCAATATGTCATGCGGACTGCAACAGTCCAACCAACAATTAACATCCCACAGCTGACCCCTCATCAGGGGAATACAAACAAAATTACACCACAGAACATACAATCATGTGTTGGTAAAACACCCATAAAATGGGAACAAATTCCATTCTGGTTAGCTCAGAAAATAACTCAAATAGAGGCAGTATTTCCTAATACTACACCTCATGAGAAACACAGACTTCTGACTATCTGCCTCCCAATGGGGGTTGCACCACATGAGGAGGACTGTGACACTTGGGGCACGGTCTTTGCTTCCATCTACACAAAAACACATGGTGTTCCGTCTATGGCGGTAATACCAGATGTACTAAGACAAATTCAAAACAAATACGGTCCAGAACCTGCCTTGAATCTGGGTATGAAATTACTAAAAGACTTTAAGCAGGTCTCGGCTATACTATTGGCCAACATAAGAGGAGACGCAGCATGTGTGGCAATCCGCCAGAAATTGAAGGAAACAGATATAACAGACCAACCATTTGAACTTGCCAGAATCATAGAAAAATCCTATGAAGAACTAGGAAGAGATAGTTTGGGTGGAAACTGGTAAAACCCCAACTAACTGAAAATCCTGAAAAAACATTTATTAAAAATAATTTAAATACTCCAAAAAAGGGTTGGGATGGTAATAAACAATCCACTCCCAGGGAAAAACGTTTCCAGTCCAGAGGAAGGTCTCCTCAACGGAGAGAAAGGACTCCTCAACGGAGAGAAAGGACTCCAGGCCAAGGAGGCAAGTCTCCCCAAAGGGAACCCTCTGAGAAAAGATACAGCCTTAGAGATAGGGATACATTGAGAAAACCTGATAGATATCAAGATATTGATACAGACTTCCTCACATAAATCGGAAAGAATAATAATAATAATAAAACCATTTTTTAAGCGCCTGGCTGCACAGAAAACAGTGTGTCCCAGCGCTAAATACTACTACATCGCCAGAGGCAAGGGCAAGGGTGAGCCATGAAGTGCAAAGGGAAGAGGGGGGTTATGCAGGGGGGAACAGGAACGTTTTGGTCAGAACACAAGGAAGAGCACGTCAAGTCCAAAGACAAAGAACCTGCTCATCAAAGTAATAAATCACAATTTCCCAGAAAGAAGGTAGCAAGTATTAAAATTAAACATGCCGAGGATTCTGAGGACACAACTGAAAAACGGAAAGTGGGCCCAGACGCACAAGTTACTACTTGTGTAACGATATATCTGTAAGAGACATTAGTTAGTGATAGATTCCTTACCTTAGAACCGGGGTCTCCAACCGGTCGATCGCGAGCTACCGGTAGCTCGCCGAGACCCTGTGAGTAGCTCGCCGAGTGCTGCTCAATTTATTAGCCCATTCATTTCATTTTGCGCTGTTCAGGCTTATTTCCGTGTCTGTTGCCCGCCCTCACCCACCGCAACTGCTCCAATTGGCTTGCGCTTAGATGGGGTGGGGCGGGCCGAAGAGGATGACGTTCCTTTGCTAAAGTCTCGCGAGAGGGAGGAACAGTGGAATGGTGACGAGGGCCGAAGCAATGTGCAAGTCGAGGGAAAATGCCCTAAGGGCACGGACTCACCGCCGAAAAATCTACCTCCCAACGCGATGCATCAGAGGCACAGGCGGCCGCTTTGGCACAAACCCGGAGGCCCAGAGACCCTGGGCAGCCCCCAGTGCTCTACCGGCATTGTTCCCCCCCCCCCCTATAGGCCGCGGCGCGGGCTTTTGCAAGCTCCCCCCCCCCACTATAGGCCGCGGCACAGGCTTTTGCAAGCTTTACCCCCTCCCACCCCCCCCAAGTAAAACCCGGCGGCCGCAAAGATATCTCCCGGTCCGTGCGGGGCTGAGCCTCTCAGAAACTGTCTACCCGCAGCGGACTAGAGCCAGCTCTTCTGGCAGTCAAAATATACCGGGAGGTGTGGTGAGGGGGGAGAGGGGCTCATAATTGGAGGCCCCCGCCACGCCAACACAAAGGGGGAGGAGTGAACCTAGAACCCCGATCAGGCTTGGGAGACGAGTGCTATGCGCTACATCGCAACATACTTAAAGGAAACCTTCCCAGTGTCCAACCCTCCGGCTGAGAGGAGGAAGGACCCCTCGTAGTTGGACCCCGCTGGAGAGACACGGTGAGGGGCAGGACAGACAGGGGCAGGAGGAGACAGTGGTGCTTGGGAGAGACTGGGGCGCTGGAATGAGAGAGAGGGAGAGGCGCAGCTGTACTGAAAGAGACCGCGAGGAGCAAGAGAGAGGGGGGCTGGGGAGAGAGAGGGGCTGGGGAGAGACAGTTGGGGCGGAGAGAGACAGTGAGGAGCAGACGAGAGGGGCTCGGGAGAGACAGTGGAGGTGCAGAGATACCATGAGAGGTAGGACGGAGAAGGGACCTGGTGGAGACAGTAGGGGTAGGAGGAGAGAGAGGGGCTGGGGAGAGACAGTGGGGATGGAGAGAGACAGAGGGTTCGACGAGAAGATTGTCGAGATGTCACCGACAGACTTAGGGCGTAGACCGGGAGAGAGGGGGGCAAGAAAGAGTGAGGGAGAGCCAGAGACGGTGAACAGGGCTCAGGACAGGAGCAAGGGCAGGGTAGGGTTAGAGAAGGGGCAGGGATCATGGGCAAGGTGCAGTAACAGGGAGCGTGTCCGGGAGCCATGACAGAGTGCAGGGGTTGGGACAGGGAGCAGAGACAGAAAGGCAGACATGTTGGGCAGAACAAGGGACAGGGGGGAGTGCAGCGATAGAGGACAGTGGTGAGCAGGGCAGGTACAGGTGCAGGGACCTTAGCCATGGATATGCAGTGAGTAGGGAGTGGGACAGAGGCAGGGTCCTGTGGCACAGAACCGGACAGACAAGGGGTACCGGAAGCACGGAGTGAGAGCAGGGGAGGACAGAGAGCAGGGTGCAGGGGGCGATAGCATGGGCATGGGGCAGGAAGAGGGCGCCGGAAGCACCTCTCAAGCTGGTCCATTCTGAGCCTGTGCTGACTGAACCCGAGGTGGGCTGGACCACAATGTGCCTTTTCACTGGCCTCTGTGTGCTCTTCAGGGACACAGGCAGCTCTGGCTTCCCAGCTCTGGCCTCTCCACAGTGAGGCCTTGACTGTTTCATGGTGTCGTGTGGCCACTCAGGATGTTATGTATGGTTGTTTTGTGGTCTGTTTGTGTGACAATTTTTTTGGTTGGTAGTCTGTGCCAATACTTGTCTGTGGGTTTTTGGCTATTTGTGTTCCTATTTTATTGGCTTGTGGGCTGCTTTTTATTGTAAATTTTTCTGATAGTACCAAACATTGCCTGCTGCAAGCACAAATAGCCAAGTAGTCTTCCATACCTTGAAAAACACCGTCATACAACATGTCTAAGTTTTACTTATTTTTCAAATGTGGGACACTTTTTTTTATCTATTTAATTTGCCTGCCCTATATTTAATAACATAACAGGTCTAGTTGCAAAGCACACGATCACCAGAAGTTGTCCTGGGGCTGAATAACAGATGTTTATTGTTACCCAACTCAAGGCTATTCATTATATCGACCTCAAATGGAGGAAAGGATGAGTGGACCTGCTGGGATTTAAACCTGTGACCATGAGGTCAAGCACAGGCCCCTGCAGTGGCTGCTTTAGTGCAGTGAGCCATCAGACACGGATTATGGGGCTGCTTTTAATTTGGTGCCAGAGCCTCTTTTCTGTCCCATTCCGACAAGCATCAGCCTCCGCTTGCACGGCTTGTGCTTTTGTTGTCACTGTTGTGGCTTGTGCTTTAGCTTTTTGGCTCACTGTGCTGCAGAAGGCAGTGCACAGGAAAAAAGGGAAAAAAAGTTGTTTCTTTCAGTGTTATTGTGTTGAAGCCACAGTATGGGGCCCATGGGCTCTGAAGAAATAGGCTTAACGTCAATAAAACTGGGCGGGGGAGGTCGCTCGAAAAATGCGCGAGTTGCTTGGAGTTTAGTAGCTCACGATGATTTTCACTGACCAGAAGTAGCTCACACTACACAAAAGGTTGGAGACCCCTGCCTTAGAATATCCCCAGGCGTCAGACTGGATCAGGAAATTTTTTGCGTAGCAATACCCCTGCGCGTCGGTAGGCGTCGTCGGCGGCTCCGCGTCCGTCGTCGGCGTCGTTAGCGCCGGAATGACGTCGTCGGAGTACTTAGACGCCGCCCATGCGCGCTGACGTCAGTTCTGATACACAGCTTTTCCGCGCCAGATACGCAGAGCCATGATAGAACCAACACTGGTGCCATGAAACTAGGGCCCTGAAAGGGGATGACCTTAACCCTAGATATCGGTTCGCAGAACGGGGAGGATGGGTGGGTCGGTAAGGAATCTATCACTAACTAATGTCTCTTACAGATATATCGCTACACAAGTAGTAACTTATGCATCTGAAAGAGACACGTTAGTGATAGATTCCTTGCCTTAGAATAGATACCCCAGCAATACCAACCCCGGTGGTGGGTCTGCGAACCAATATCACACCAGAAAGTCCTGGAGGACGGAACGGCCAAAGAAGCCATCCCTCCGGACTTGACTGTCCAGGCAGTAGTGTCTTGCGAACGTGTGCAGCGAGGCCCACGTGGCTGCCTGGCAAATGTCCTGTAAGGGGACTCCTCGGCCCAGGGCAGTTGTCGTTGCCGTGGCACGAGTGGAATGAGCCCGCAATCCAGCAGGGGGCTCCTTTTTCGCCATGGAGTAACATGCCTGAATACACAAAGGGAACAGGAGGGAACATGTGTGTGATGCCCTTCAGAAATCATTTACAATGGGGGACTTGAATAAAGAAGGCTGATCAGGTAGCCTTAAGAAGGCGGAAAGAGCAGAAAGATACCCTTTAAGAGTGCCCAGAGCAGAGCCCTGCTGGGCAAGGGAAAGAAGAAAGAGCAGCACTTCCGGGTGCAGAGAGAGGATCCACAGCCTTTGCTGTGCACCATGCCACAAATCTGTTCCACCTGCAGGCGTATACCGACTTTGTGGAGGGACGCCTGGCTGCCAGAATGATATCACAGACTTCAGGAGGCAAGTCAAATGGCCTCAACTGTCGCCGCTCAATCTCCAAGCTTGTAGGTGGAGACTGGACAGGGTCGGGAGCAGCACCGTCCCCTGCTGCTGCGACAGAAGGTCCTCCTGAAGAGGCAGACGAATCGGGGGATCGACTGACATGCTGAGTAGCTCGGGATACCAGTATCTTCGTGCCCAGTCCGGAGCCACAAGGATAACCTGGGCCCGGTCGCGCCTGATCTTCTTCAGCACTCTGGACAGAAGTGGTATAGGCGGAAAGGCATACAATAGACCGCAACTCCACTTGCGACGAAAAGCGTCTCCGAGCGAGTGCCGCCTTGGAAATTCCAACGCGCAGAACTGATGACATTGCGCGTTCTCTTCTGTGGCGAATAGATCTAACCAAGGCTCTCCCCATTGCTGAAAGAGACCTTGTGCCACGTCCGAGTTCAGACGCCATTCGTGATCCATCATGCACCGACGGCTGAGTTTGTCTGCCCTGGCATTCAGAGAGCCTGCCAGGTGTTGAACCACCAGGGTCACGCCCTGATGTTCCAGCCATTGCCATAGGCGCAAAGCCTCCTGGCATAGGGTCCACAACCCCACTCCGCCTTGTTTGTTGCAGTATCACATGGCGATGGTGTTGTCGGTGAACACTTGCACTACACTCCCCCGAACAGTGGGGAGGAATGCTTTCAGTGCTAGACGAATCGCCCGCAGCTCCAACATGTTGATATGGAGCTGGGACTCCGCCGGAGACCAGAGGCCTCTGATCTCCGCCTCTCCCATATGGCCTCCCCAGCCCTGGAGGGACGCGTCCGTCACAACTACGTGCTCCGGGTGGGGTAGGGAGAGGGATCTGCCACTGACCCAGTCGCGGTCCGTGAGCCACCACTGCAGTTGTTTCGCAGTGCCCTTCGAGATCAAGACATGATCGGACAGGTTGCCCTGATGCTGGGCCCACTGAAACTTCAGGTCCCACTGCAGAGCCCGCATCCGCCACCTGGCGTGATGCACCAGAAGGATGCAGGAGGCCATCAGCCCCAGAAGCCACAGCGTCAACCTGACCGAGACTCGGGATAACGGCTGGAAGATAGGAATCAGAGCCTGAATATCCCGAACCCGCTGTTCGGGTGGGTAAACCCGAAACTGCGCCGAGTCTAGAACCGCTCCGATGAAGAGGAGCTTCTGAGAGGGACACAGGTGTGACTGCGGCACATTGATGGAGAACCCCAGCAAGTGCAGGAGGTCGGCCGTAGTCTGGAGGTGGTTGACGACTACCTGGGGCGAGCCCGCCTTCAACAACCAGTCGTCGAGGTAGGGGAAGACTGATACCCCTTGCCTGCGCAGATGAGCTGCGACCACCGCCATCACCTTTGTGAACACCCGTGGGGCGCTGGTAAGGCCGAAGGGGAGCACGGTAAACTGAAAGTGCTCTTGGCCTACCGTGAACCGCAGGTAACGCCGGTGGGCCGGCAGGATGGTGATGTGGAAATAAGCGTCCTGCAGGTCCAATGCTACCATCCAGTCTCCCGGGTCCAGGGCAGCCAGGACCTGAGCCAAAGTCAGCATCTTGAACTTCTCCTTCCGGAGGAAGCCATTGACGTTCCGCAGGTCCAAGATAGGGCGTAGGCTCCCTTTGCCCTTCTTGGGTACCAGAAAGTAGTGAGAGTAACATCCACACCCTACTTCTGGCCCAGGAACGCGCTCGATGGCCCTCTTGGCCAAGAGGGCCGTGACTTCCTCTTGCAGAAGTTGCAAGTGATCCCCCGACACGCGTTGGCAGTGCGGTGGCATGGATGGAGGGGATGCCTCGAAGGGGAGGGAGTAGCCCCTTCGGACAATCTGCAGCACCCACCTGTCCGAAGTGACTGTGCGCCAGTGGGAGAGGTGATGGCGAACCCTGCCTCCCACAGGCGTCACATGGGCCTGAAAACTCGGACTAGGAAGGTTTTGAGGCAGGTGATGCTGAGGGAGGTATGGACTGGCCTCGCCGTGGTCCCCGACCGCCGCCACGGCGGTTTCCACGTCCGCCACCGTGCAGTTGAACATTCTGCAGCGCGTGGCTGGCAGTACGTGGGGGGGTGCCCCTTCCGTGGCCACGAAAGGAGCGAAAGTCACCCGATTGCTGGCGTGAGGCCCAAGGACTTGGCCGTAGCCCTGGATCCTTGAAACGTTCCAGCGCATGGTCTGCCTTGTCGCCCAAGAGGCGACGGCCATCAAACGGCATGTCCAGGAGTGTGGCCTGGACATCGGCCGAGAAGTTGGCGGACCTCAACCAGGCGTGGCGTCGAACCGCCACTGTCGTTGCCATCGCCCTGCCCAGTGAGTCCGTTGTATCCAGCCCACACCGGATAGAAAAACGTGCTGCATCTTGGTCTTCCGCAAGGGCTTGGCCGAGTTTAGCCTGGACCTTCTCCGGGCATTGTGGCAGCACCTCCGCAACCGTGTCCCACAGAGTGTGGGTGTAGCGGCCCAAGAGACAGGCGGTATTCACAGACCGCAGCCCTAAGCTAACAGACGAGAAAACCTTGTTCCCGAACTGTTCGTATCTCTTGGATTCCCTGTCGGGCGGGGCAGACGGGAATGCGGTCTGGGAGTTTGAGGCCTGGATGACCAGACTCTCGGGGGTGGGGTGGGTGGACAAAAAGCATGGGTCGCCCGGGGCCGGGCGGTAGCATCTGGCCACGTTCCTATCCACAGGCGGACCTGTGGCGGGCTTGGACCAAGTGCCCACAAGAACGTCACACAAGGCCTCATTGAACGGCAGCAGGGGCTCACTGGAGCTTGACTGCGGTTTGAGGACCTCTGTGAGGAGGTTAGTCCTCATGGCCGCGACAGGGAGCTTAAGGTTTAAGGCCTTAGCTGCCTTCGTCAACACTACACTATATGTAGAGCTCGCCTCCGAAGCCACAGTTGGAGGTGAGCTAAATCCAGTGTCTGGCGAAGTGTCAAGACCACTGGCCTCCCCAAGCTCATATGTCCAGTCCTGTTGAGACTGGCAATCTAGTGCCAGAGGGTCCTCGGACCCCTCCCAATCTTCCTCGTCACCTGTGTCCTGTAAACCAGGATTAGTAGACAGGGCCTCCTCGTGGAGATAAAAATCCCCAAAGGCCTACGTAATCGGCGCCCAGCGGCGCCCTTCCGGCGCCTGAGTCGGACCGCAGGAAACATTGGGGGCGGCAACCACAGTGGGCGCCGGGGGCGACGCCCGTGGGGACGGTGCCGGTGAGGTCGTAAGGTCGACCGGCGACGCCCCGGATCCGGAGCCGGATCCGGCGAGGTCCTGCGGCGCCGAGACCGAAGTCGCCGGTGGCGCCGGGGCCGAAGCACCCGACGGCGTCGGGGCCGAAGCACCCGACCAGTTAGGACCTCCAGACGGAACCGTTGGGCCCGAAGGCGCCACGGGAACCGACTGAGGAGGGAGGGCCCTCATGGCCATGAGGTACCTCTCGACCTCCTCCGGCGTCGCGCCGTGCCCAGGGACACGAAGGTGTGGGCAGGCGGCGACGCTAGCGACTCCCGCGGAGCCTCGTCGGGGGTGTCGCCCGAGCCCTCGGCCGCATCGTGCGAGCGTCGGGGTGGGTCGGAGGATCAATGGCGTCGCTCCGACCTCTCATGCCTACTACCTGAGGACTTGGAACCTGACGACCGGTGTCCACTGCCGGAGCTTCGATGACTCCGACCTCGCGACCTGTCCCTCGACCTCCCGTGGGACCGGGACCTGGAGCGGCGCTGGGCCGACTGCCTCAGCTCGAGTCGCTTGCGGGACCGCTCCCGCCTAGCCTTCGACGTCGGGCCCGGCA
Source organism: Lissotriton vulgaris (assembly GCF_964263255.1). Classification (NCBI taxonomy): domain Eukaryota; kingdom Metazoa; phylum Chordata; class Amphibia; order Caudata; family Salamandridae; genus Lissotriton; species Lissotriton vulgaris. The sequence goes on from NC_141699.1 coordinate 587,238,778, forward strand.
GTCAGGGCAGGTTCGATCGTCATGGTCGAGGCCTAAGCACTTCAGGCACCGGCGATGGGGGTCCGTGACCGACATTAGTCGATCGCACTTCGAGCAGGGCTTGAACCCGGGCATCCCTACCGGCACCGATATAGTCGAAGACTCGACAAAAAAGAGTGATCAAAAGATCAAAAAGTTCAGTCAAAAATTGACTGGGGGTAGAGCTTCTTCCGGATCTGCGCTAGCTGGCGCGGAAAAAAGAAGAACTGACGTCAGCGCGCATGGGCGGCGTCTAAGTACTCCGACGACGTCATTCCGGCACTAACGACGCCGACGACGGACGCGGAGCCGCAGACGACGCCTACCGATGCGCAGGGGTATTGCTACGCAAAAAAATTCAGGATCCAGTCTGACACCTGGGGATATTCTAAGGTAAGGAATCTATCACTAACGTGTCTCTTTCAGATAATGCTAGACAGCGCAGCAGAAGTGACAATAGCTCGCAAGATCCTGATGAATCTTCTGGAGACAGTGGACACGAATGAATACATTCAAGTGGAAACTGCAGACACACGAGTCAGTGTGCCCCATAAACTATATGAAATAACATTACGCATAGAGGGAGATAAAACTAGGAAAATAAAAGGTGTCTTTTGGGAGAAACTTTCAAAAGGCTATGACATCCTGTTAGCTGAAAAAGATTGGCCACCAGAGTTTGTCAGGGAGTGCCCTCATGGCGAAGAAATGATTATGCCTGCCTTCTCAAATCATATTCCGATTCATAAAAAATACACATTGGTAAGAAAATGGACAGTGGCCCAAGCTCCTGCATTATATAAAAATCATGTAGGATGGGATGAGGACTCTCCTCACCACAAACTCCAGCAAAAAAATCAACCTACTGCACAAAGGCAGTACCCAGTTAAACAAGAAGCTAAAAAGCAAGTCCGGGAGATCTTAGATCAACTTGAATATCAAGGGGTGATTGAAACATGCACCTCACAAATGAATAATCCTTTGTTTCCTGTCTCCAAGCCAGACGATTCATATCGCCTAGTTTTGGACTACAGACATTTAAACTCCTGCTGCAAAACTTTTGCAGTACAAAACTCACACAGTGCAGCACTAATGAACAACATCGTGCACAAAAAATATAAAACAACATTAGATATCGCTAATGGATTCTTCTGTCAAAACATTGTACCTGAAAGCAGGTATTTGACCGCTTTCTCAATAATGGGGTTGCAAAAACAATTTTGCCAACTCCCACAGGGATTCAAGAATAGCCCAGGATTATTCTCAGCAAGGGTAACAGAGTTACTACAAATATATGATGATGAGGCATTATCATATGTCGATGACATCTATCTTACAGACGATGACCTGGAGACTCACTTAAAAAGAGTGAACACCATAATACTTGGGTTCGCATCAGAGGGTTACAAATTCAACTTTAAAAAGTCAAGAATTGCCCATCTAACAGTCCTATTTTTAGGATATGAATTATCAAGTGAAGGCAAAAGCCTGGCAGACAACTTCCTAGAGAAGTGTGCAGTACTCCAAGCACCAAAAACGCTGAAAAATTTACAATCAATACTAGGTTTCCTGAATTTCGGAAGAACATACATTCTAAATTATGCAGAGAGGGTTAAACATCTCTATGAATTAATAAAACCTGATTTCAAACCAATAAATTGGACTCAGAAACACACAGAATTTTTAAGATCACTTCAAACAGACATGTTAGCTAAAACAAAATTACAAATTCGCGACAACATACGCAACCTTGTAATCCGAGTCATCCCAGGAAGATGCGGATTCACATACCTGACCTCTAATGAGGGAGAAACGGTACCTATAGCTTACAAATCACATTTGTACACTCAAGCTGAAATGAAATTCAGTTCTACAGAAAAAATTCTGAGTGCGGTTCAAACTGCTGTAGCAAAAGAAAGAGCCCTAGCCCAAGGCAAGAGAATACCTGTTTTTACAGCAGAATCAGCCCTTGAGGCATTAACAAGTCCACGCAATCTGAATACAGTGGCATTAGATCCAACATGGATACAATGGGAAAATTCTCTTGCTACAGAAGACGTGAAATACTATTTTGACCCGAAATTGAAAAAACTAGATGAACTAGAATATGAACAAGAATATCCTCTGCCAATCGAAATTCTGCCTCTTGAACAATATTCCTGCGTAATCTATATGGACAGATTCGCACAACACTACGATGTAGATAAAAAATCCTACAATGCAGCGTGCGCGATTGTCAAAGGTCGCTGGCGCTCTGGTAAATTCAGACCTATGATTACCAAAACTGAATCACTCAGAAACTGTTCAGCTGAACGAGCTGAAATAAGATCTTTAAAGATGGCGCTTGAAAATGCCGATTGCGAATTCCCCACACTAATAGTATGCGATTCGCATTACTGCGTCGTCAAGTCAAACAACAGTGACATGCAGACATGGAGCAAAAACAGTTACAAAGATGACACAGGTGCCACAATAAAGCATAAAACGCTTTGGGAACAAGTAGTTCTTTTATAGAAAGAACTACAAAAGACTCACGTGATACATACACTGAGTCATCAACATGATGGCGTTCACGTTGCAGGGAATTCATTGGCTAACACAGACACAGCGGAAGCGGTTCAACCGGCTTCCGTAGCCACAAAAAAGCGTTCAGAAAAACACATAGATGGAGAAACCATGCTGGCGGTAAAAGCCTCATTAAAAGGCAATTATGCAGCATTACCTCTCAACTAGCCACTCAGTAATACATACATAATTGATGCAAACTCTGTTCCTTTTGCTCAAATCCCTGGAGTGGGGGATAGAGTAATTCCAAACACAAACCGGAGAGTTTTCTTGATTGGAGACGCACACATGTGACTAGGTCCGAGGCACCAACAGATCTTGAAATCTATAATAGAATTACAATCAGAATACTGGTGGCCGGGGATGAGCTTGCAAATATACAAATTTGCAATGGATTGTCCAGACTGCAACAGAGATCGCAGTTGTGAACCGGACCAGACTATTGCCAGGACACCTTTATTAGAAAGCATCAGGTGATCTATAACGCAGAAATCCAACCGGAGAAATGCGTCCCCATAATTATTAAGACAAAATTAACTTAAAAATGTAGACCACCAGCGCTCGGCTGACGCCAGAACTGTTATAAAAGATTTGCGAGTCTTTATCGGCACATACGCAATTGGCATGCTACATTCTGATCAGGGTCCTGCGTTTAGCTCTCGAGCTTACAAAAAGGCCATGACCAGCATGGGCATCGCATTGCGGTACTCTTCTCCCTTCCATCCTGAGGGAAATGCGGTAGCGAAAAGAAAAAACAGTGACATAAAGCAATCTATAACGGCAAGGGTATTAGGTTCGGGTGATGGGTGGGTCAAACATTTAATAAGTGTCCAACGTAGTCTTAATAACATGCCAAGAAATTCTCTAGGAGGTATCAGTCCGTACGAACTATTGTTTGGTACTAGAATGATAATCCAGGATCTGGATCGTCAAATTTCAATGGTAGAAGAAAAAACCTTTGATATCAAAGATCGTTTGGCTGTTTTACAGGACTTGAATGAAACAAGAAAGAGTCTAAGTAACATAAAGTTTAAGCCAACAACCACTGAAGAACCACCTGTCCCAGCAAGACCTGTCTGGATTCCGAAGATTGGGGATCTGGTCAGAGAAAAGATTGTGGTAAAGAAGGAAATCGGGCCTTCTTACAGAAAAGCAGTACCTGTCTTAGCTGTCAGCGGAACAAGATCAGTAGTACTACCGCCACTTGCTGGTAAAAAGGAAAACAGAATTGTTTCCATCGATCTGGTGAAACCACAAACATGTGGCCGATAATAAATAGCAGGCCCAGTGGACTACCAAGAAATAGCAGAAGACCAAACTTTGCTACAATCCAAGAGGTTCAAACTGAGAGACTAATCACATTCGATAAACCTGCAGTAAATAACAAGGGACTATGCAACAAAGCCATGGAACTTGTGCCTCTTGAAACCCAAATTGCAACAATTGATAATGATACACCAATCTACAACGATGTAGCATCAGAATGTACAAATGTAACAAAAGAAAATGCAAAGATCAATGGAAGTCTGGAAGCAATCCCACCAATTGACAGAACAGCATCTGGTTATTTTATCAACTTCGATGACTTTTCCGATGATCCAAGTGAACATGGAGACAAGCCAGCAACAAAAACATTCAAAGAAAAAATAATCGAGCTTTTTCACCAACTAAAAGAAACATATCTGATTTCCCCATGGATTGAATTTTGGACTGTGTTAGGTGTACTTTTTCTGGCTCATCATGGTTTTATACTTGGGTAGATTCATTGATAGAAAATATAGTACAATGGACACAGCAAGCCAGAACATCAACTTGGTCCTAAAGTCTCACAGATCCTCTCACATCGAGAAAAGAGAACTATCCTCAGTGAACATCACAGCCAACCGAATACCTGGTGGTAAAGCATGGGACAGAACTGACTATGATATTTATGGCCCGATTGAGCTCTTGAAGTATCCACACCAGTTGAAGGTTTCCCTAAGTGACTTTGTGATACCAAGTTCTTTTTCTGATGATTGGGACTTTGAAAATATAAATAATATGATGTCAGATTTAGTAATGTCAGCTAAATTCACAGAACATGATTATTTACAGGGTTCATCAAATTATGAGGAATTATACTGTTACAATCACTATGGTCATCACTATTTGCATAAATCTGCACAACCTAGAAATGTTTTTAATTACAATCAATGGGAACATTGTCCAACTCCGCCAAAAGGCAGCTCGAAGACATTCTATGAGAAATGTCCATACTTCTCAGGGTTTAACAATAGTGATCCAGAAACGTGTTATTTTAAAATGTTAAACAAAACAGGATTGAAAACAATGTTGACAAATACTAAATTGATTTATTCTGAAAAATTTTATGACAAAATGTCTACATTTGGTTTTGAGTTCTGGAAAAATAACATTGAAACAAAAACCATCTGGGGAACAAAAGATTGGCAGGTACAAGGTCTAGAATCATTATTCAGAGCCTGCATGATCCCAGAACAAATTATGTTCCTGAATGATACCATTAAACAAACTACTTGTTTTGGCCTAGTTAAGATAAAAGATTTAAACAAACCGTCTATTTCGAAGCCCATACCTGATAGCAATAGCACTACAGATGTGGAAATAGACGTATCCCATATTTTTCACCAAAACAGAACAAATCCTGATTGGAAAAAATGGTTGATCTGGCCCACAGACACAAACAACTGTCAAGATAGATTCCTGAACAAAAAACAGGGGTTAAAAATGACCAGGCCAGACCCAAGATAGTCCCAGAGACAACATCCAGGGATAGTTACAACATACAGTGTAGGGAAATTATGCCTTGAGTGGCTACAGAAATCCACACTGGCTGAAATTAAGCAACACTTGACTTTACTTAAAGAAGGTGCTGACTTGCGAGATTTCACAATGGGACCTTGCAAACAGCGTCAAAAACGTTTCATAGCGGTGGTATATACGCTGCATACAACGAAGCTTGGAAAGTAATGCAAATTGAGACAGCAGAAAAAATACGAGAAATTGATCGTATAAATTTGGAAAAATCACTTTCTGTTGTGGACAATGGGTTAACGACTCTGTCTTCCAGAATATATTCACTGGACAGTATTGTGTCATCTGCCTTTGAGATAATAGAGCAAGACTTACTAATGTTACAACATGGTCAGTCCCAATTGCGTTCTATTGTACAGCTTGGCTGGACGTTGCAAAACCTACGTTCAGGCTAGGTGCCATGGCGTCTAATCAACGTAACGTAACGTAACGTCATTATTTTCTATCTTTAACCTTACTGATAAACAAATCAGTTTGGCACAAAAAGGAGCAGATTATACGATTCTGAGCATTGAAAAACTTGAGAGATTACCATTGACAATGTCAGAGAGACCTGTCATTGTGTGGAAAAGTTGTAGGATCACCAGCCCGCCACAAATTTCCTACCACCCAGCGTTCCCCCAGGTCTTCCGATTAAAAATGGTACCTCACTTGTGTGGTTAGGCCTAGTGCCCATGACAGGAAACCCCCAAAAACGTACTTTGGAGACTTCAAAATTATCGATCGGAAAACAGTTCTCACAAGTAAAATAATACTTCATTTGTGTGGGTGGGCCAAGAGCCTGTGACTGAGAAGGGCCAAAAATGTAGAGATTGAGGGGATTGCACAGTGAGCTCTAAGCACAATTTCTTTTTATATATATACGTTTTAGGCTGGTTCTGCATTGAACACCCACACAAGTGAGGTATCATTTTTATCGGAAGATCAAGGTAGGAAATACGTGCCGGCGCAGTTGTAATGACCTTCATTCACCTGAAAATCCAGGTGGTTCACCTTGAAAGACGTGGAGATTATTCTCCTCTGCCCCCAAGAATCTAATCCTGAATGACTGAATATTAATTTACAGCCAAACAAGACCAAAGTCCCATGGGAAGGGGGAATTGGATAAAATAACAAACAGAAAAAGACACTCCTAGAATCTGTTTCTCTTGATTAAGGAGAACTTGGCATCTAAGGACTGTGTCTCTGATTAAAAGAAACAAAGAACAAATAAGAAAAACATTAGCCACTGGATGTTTATACTAACACAACTTCACCACTAAGTAATAAATATACCTTTCACTTCTGGTTTTATTTCCACCAGACTCTTATTCTTTGGTGCGTGAGGCGCCTTTTGTTTTCAGAAATAGCATAAAACTCTGCAATGCATAATTATACATAACAAGACATTAATCACCCATCTGACTAAATATGACTGTCAATTCTAAACAAGGTCAAGCTTGTACAAAATACTCACTAATAATGTCTGTAATAATGTCTGTATAACAAAGAGTAGTTCAATTCTAAAGTTCAGCGGACTCCTCTCAGCTTAAAAGATTTAAAGTCACTCTGTCTTCTTTTTATCACGATCAGTGGAGAACCTTCTATGTTTATCAGCCTGCTTCTTCATCACATTTCTATATTTATGTAAATGTTTCTTGGCTTTTTCTTGGATGTCTAACAACTGATTGAGTCGTTCAGTAACCCCCGGCGTTAAGGATGATGCTACTATTATGGGCAGTGATCGTGGGTGAAAACCATTTAAGAAATAAAATGGTGTACATTGAGTGGCTGAATGTATATTATTGTTATAGACAAACTCAGCAACTGGTAATGCTTTAGCCCACTCACTAGTAAACTCAGCCATTAAACACCGAATAGTTTGTAATAAAGTCTGGTTAACTCGTTCTGTTTGGCCATCAGTTTCTGGATGGAAAGCTGTGGAAGCACGATTTCCATATTTAAAGTTTTACACAAATGTGTCCAAAACTTTGAGGTGAACTGACTTCCCCTGTCCATTACAATTTTAGTTGGCAAACCATGCAATCTTACTACTTCCTTGATAAAAAACATTTGCGAATTCTGATGCAGAGGGAAATTTTAATAATGGTATAAAATGTGCCATTTTAGATAGATAATCTATCACTACTAATATGGTGGTGTATTTATTTTCTGTGGGCAAATTAGTGATAAAATCCACACTAACTGTATGCCCGGGGTTTGGAGGAGTAGGTAATGGTTGTAAAAAAACAGATGGTGCCTTATGTAGCGACTTATTCCTGGCACAAGTTGGACAAGTATTAACATATTCTTTAATATCATTCCTCATTGAGGACCACCAAAAATGTCGTTTACAAGAGTCTAAAGTTTTTTGATAACCTAGATGTCCTGCCAAAGTTGAATTGTGATTCCATGAAATAACTTTTTCTTGTAACTGCTCAGTCGGCAAATACAGGAGAGATGTATGATAAAATAAACCCTCCTGAATAGTATTCTGGGGATCTTTTAGCCATTCTTGAGCATTTAAATTTAAATGTTCTGTTTTAACCGATATCATAAAATCATTTTGAGTGATGGGGGCCAATATTTTTTGAGGAGGAATAATAGGTGGACCAATTGTGTCTTTTTTCGACTCATGTGTATAACCGTATCTAGATAAAATATCCGATTGCAGCTGCTGCGTCCCTGGTCTATAAGTTATCACAAAGTCAAATGCGCTAAAGAAGTTTAACCATTGCATCTGACGAGGTGTAAGAGCTTTCACTGAACTAAAAAATTGCAAATTTTTATGATCGCTAAAGATGGTTACTGGATACTTTGTTCCCATTAAATGGTGTCTCCATTCGGTAAATGCTAACTTTATGGCCAAGAGCTCCCTCTCAGCTACAGTATAATTTTGTTCTGCAGGTAGTAATTTTTTAGAATAGAAAGCTACAGGATGCAATTGTCCATCTTGTGTATCTCTTTGGGACAAAACTCCACCAACAACCACCTGTGAAGCGTCAGCTTCCACAAAAAAAGGAAGATCAGGGTCTGGGTGCTTTAAAGGAGGAGCTGAAATAAATTTTTGTTTCAAAAAAGCAAAAGCCTGAGCTGTCTGTTCAGTCCATACAAATGTTTGTCCTTTTTGTAATAATTTCGTAAGTGGTACTACTGTTTCTGCAAAATGGGGTAAAAAAACGCCTATAAAAGTTCGCCAATCCCAACATTTTTTGGATTTCTTTCACAGATTTGGGTTCTGGCCACTGCTCAATTGTGCTAAGCTTTTTCGGATCCATCATAATTCCAGTAGGAGATAGACAGTATCCAAGAAAATCTACAGTGCCTGTATTATAGATACACATTTCTAATTTTGCAAATAAGAGATTTTCCTGTAATTTGGCTAGTACTGCCCTTACATGATGTGCATGGTCTTCTTTTGTCTTGGAATAAATAAGTATATCGTCTATGTAGACGATTACACAAACATCAAGGAACTCGTGTAGGACTTCATTAATAAAAGATTAAAAAGCTGCAGGGGCATTACATAAACCAAAAGGCATAATTGTGTACTCGAATAAGCCAAATTTAGTTTTGAAAGCAGTTTTCCACTCATCGTTCTCTTTTACTCTAACCAAATGGTAAGCCCCTCTTAAATCCAATTGGGTATAAATTGTGGACTGACGCAGCTGGTCAAGGAGAACTGGTATCAGGGGCAATGGATACTTATTTTTAATGGTAGCCTTATTTAACCGGCGACAGTCAATGCAGGCGCGCAGAGACCCATCTGGTTTAGGAATGAAAAATAGTGGCGAAGACACAGGGGATGTTGAATGCCTTATAAAACCAGATGCCAACAATTCATCTAGGTAAGTTCTCAGATATTTAGTTTCTTCTTCTGAAAGAGCATACACTCTACTACTTGGTAAAGGAGCCCCAGGTATAAGATCGATGCGACAATCATATGATCTATGTGGGGGTAATGAGGAGGCTTTTACAGGATCAAAAACGTCTTTGAAATCTTGGTATTCAGGTGGAATGGCAAGGGAAGGTTTCACAGTACTTGCACAATGCAAAACCGTCATAGAATCATTATGAGCTTCCTGATAACATGATGCTCTACAATAAGAAGAATCTAATGTCACTGTTCGTGAAGACCAGTTTATCTTAGAGTTGTGTGTAGTCAACCAAGGTACTCCTAAAATAAGACCAAAATTAGGAGTATCGATTAGGTCAAAGCTTATTTGTTCTGTATGTCCATTTTGACAAACCATTATGATGGAACCTGTTCTCTTTGTAATCATTCCAGATGATAATGCAGAACCATCTACAGCACAAACAGCCTCAGGTTGGGTTTTAAACTCTGTGGGGACATGTAAATCTCGAGCTAACTTTATATCCATAAAGTTCCCAGTGGCTCCTGAATCTAACAAAACTGGAACCGATTGACGCAACTGAGTACTGATTATCAAAATTACTTGAATAACAAAATGTCTAGGTATTCGTGGTACTACATTTGCTAAATAATGAGAGATCTTGTTCCTTTTCTTACTCGTACAAGCGATCCTCGTTTTTGATGAGTAGATTAGTTTTCCTGTTCTTTAGGGGTGGTGATTAAAGCATTAATCTTTTTAGGTACCTTAGGTTTTACCGGACACTTTCTTGCAAAATTTCCTGATCGAGCACAATATAAACATAAATTTTACTTCCTTCTTCTTTCCTTTTCTTCATTTGACAAAGGGCCCTTAACTGTCCCAATTGGCATCGGTTCTGGTTCCGACATTTTACTTTCCAAATCTTTTTTCTCATGTTTCATTACTGAGAATCTAGACTCAAATCGTGATCTATCACCTTTTCTTTCTCCTATATGTTGATCTAATTTAACAACTAAATCTACAAAGTCTGCATACTCTTCAGGTAAATCTACAATGTGCGCTAACGCATCCTTTAAATCATCACGCAATCCTCTGTAGAATAGATAAATGCGCTTTTCCTCAGGCCACTGGGTTTCTGTTAATCTGTTAAATGAAGTAAGATAAGTTAACAAATCTTTATTTCCTTGTTTCAAATTAAGTAACTCATTATCACTTGCTTGAATGTAAGTATGTTTGACAAACAACTTAGTCATGGTTCTTTTAAACAAAGACCAATTATGTAAAATTGGATCATCTCTTTCAATGTAAGGTATTGACCAGTTTGCTGCTGTACCTCCCAGATAAGATAGCACAAATGCCATCTTGGTTGCATCCGTAGGAAATAGTTGGGGTTTACATAAGAAATGCAACTGACATTGACTGATAAACACATCAAACTTATTACTATTACCCAAAAAGCGTTCTGGAGCTGAAAGCGGCACAACATTAGGTACTGCTACAGTAATTTGTACTGGTGAAGAACTTGGTTCTGACATCATGAAGGTATATGACGTTTTAAATTCAGCGCCCTTTTCAGTAGTACTAGATAAAGCGGAGGAAAATGGAGTTTCCCATGCAGACTCTCTAGGTTTATAACGCACAACTTCTTGGTGCAAAAGCTGATTCTCTTGCTTTAACTTATTTATTTCTAACTGCATCTGTTGTAGCATTATAGTTACTGAATTATTTCTTTCTACATCATCGCTGAGAGCCTGAGCCATTGCCTGACCATCAATTTTGTCGTCTTCGTCTTCCATGTCTTTCAAGATGAACCTTTGATTTTTTGTGAAGGCTTGCACTTCTGTAATGACCTTCACTCATCTGAAAATCTAGGTGGTTCACCTTGAAAGACGTGGAGATTATTCTCCCCTGCCCCCAAGAATCTAATCCTGAATGACTGAATATTAATTTACAGCCAAACAAGACCAAAGTCCCAAGGGAAGGGGGAAGTGGATAAAATAACAAACAGAAAAAGACACTCCTAGAATCTGCTTCTCTTGCTTAAGGAGAACTTGGCATCTAAGGACTGTGTCTCTGATTAAAAGAAACAAAGAACAAATAAGAAAAACATTAGCCACTGGACGTTTATACTAACAAGATCAACTTCACCACTAAGTAATAAATATACCTTTCACTTCTGGTTTTATTTCCACCAGACTCTTATTCTTTGGTGCGTGAGGCGCCTTTTGTTTTCAGAAATAGCATAAAACTCTGCAATGCATAATTATACATAAGAAGAAATTAATCACCCATCTGACTAAATATCACTGTCAATCCTAAACAAGATCAAGCTTGTACAAAATACTCATTAATAATGTCTGTAATAATGTCTGTATAACAAAGAGTAGTTCAATTCTAAAGTTCAGCTGATTTCTCTCAGCTTAAAAGATTTAAAGTCACTCTAATGTCTTCTTTTTATCACGATCAGTGGAGAACCTTCTTTGACAATAATTAAATCAAGTTGTTGCATAGTCGACGATAAAAATAAAAAAATCTTTCTCCTCGAGTCTTTGCTCCTTATTTAAGAAAGCTTTCCATGAAAAATGCAATGCACATTGCTTAAAAGATGAGTTACTGTAATACTTGGAGGTTCACTTACTTGTTTTCTTTCAGTGCGCAAGAAGCACGTTTCCTTTAATGATGAGAAACCGTACTTTTATTTGCAGGCTGGAGCACGATGATGGACCCGGGAAGCTCAAAATCACAAATCACCTTCCCGTGTCATTGAGGGGAAGAACAAAGTAACTGGACCGGAAGGAATTCACCACAACATTCTGTTTGCTGTTGCCACGACAACCATCTTTCAGGAAGGAAGAGGCACCGAAGAAGAACTTGCGAGGAGGATCCTGGACTTCAGGTAAGGAGGGAAGAAATACGAGCGCAAGCCCCTTTGTGTGTTTGGTCAGGGCTTTTATAGGAAACCTGGTGGGTGGGGTTTATTCATGAAGCAAAGAGAAAGCATTTGCACGTGTGAGCTTTGTTCAACAGTCTTTCAGACCACGTGCTAGCTTATGTAAATGCTGCTTCTGTAATGTTCGGTAGCTTTCCACGTGCAGCCTTCTTGCAACTTGGCAATATAGGGCTTGGCAAACTCAAAAGAGAACAATCACTGATAAATACAAAACACATTTCTAGTCAGTGACTAAAAGGAAACAAGCATAGGCAAATACAAATGGCAAAGCATTTCTTAATGTGAGGGGACTATAAATACCAACACTTCTATTATGAATCAGAGGTTGAGGCTTGATTTTGTACAATAACCCTAACAGCAGTGATCCCACACAGAAATGTGAGGGATTTAAAATAAAAATTGTTAAACTTGGAGTGAACCTAGGGGAATGGTGGGAGGACGGAAATTTGTGTCAGCCCCGTTATCCCACAAATTTTCCACACCGAAATATGAGGAAAATGTGATTTATTTTTTTTAGGTAAATTTAAGGTTTGCAGGGGATCCTATGTAGGAAAATGTAAGGAGGTGTATGCAAACAACACCTCCCTGGACTCCCCTGGGTGTCTATTTTTCAGAAATGTCTGGGTTTGGTAGGTTTCCCTAGATGGTCGCCGAGCCCGGGACCAAAAACACAGGTGACTCCCTCGCAAAATCAGCTAGTTTTGGGCTTGATAATTTTTAAGTCTCAGTAGCATGTTTTGGGCCTGTTCCTGTTGCGTGCACTATGCCTACCCTATCATTTTTATCGGGAGACTTGTGGGAATACTGGGTGGGTGGAAGTTTGTGGCTCCCCGCAGATTCCAGAACTTTCCATCACAGAAAAGTGAGAATAATTGTGGGTTTTTTTTTTTTTTTTTTTTTTTACAAAGTTTGAGTTTTGCACTTGGTAACAGAACCTGGTAATAGCCACACAAATCACCCTATCCTGGATTCCCCTGGGTGTCTAGTTTTGAAAAATGTACAGGTTTGCTAGGTTTCCCTAGATGCCGGCTGAGCGAGGGCCAAAATCTACAGCTAGGCACATTGCGAAAAAAAGGGTCAGTTTTCACTAGAAAAAAGAGATGTGCTGAAGTTGCGTTTTGGAACTTTTCCTGTCGTGGGCACTAGCCCTACCCAAACAAGTGAGGTACCATTTTTATCGGGAGACTTTGAGGAATGCTGGGCGGGTAGAAGTTTGTGTCTCCTCACATATTCCAGAACTTTCCATCACAGAAATGTGAGGAAAATATGCTTTTTTGGCAAGGTTTAAGGTTTGCAAGACATTCTGGGTAAAAGAACCTAGGGAGAGCCACACAAGTCACCCCATCCTCGATTCCCTTGGATGTCTAGTTTTAACAAATGTACAGGTTTGCTAGGTTTCCCTAAGTGCCGGCTGAGCTAGGGTCCAAAATCCACAGCTAGACACATTGCAAAAAAGGGTCAGTTTCCACCGGAAAAATGTGATATGTCCATGTTGAGTTTAGGGCCATTTCCTGTCGCAGGCTCTAGGCTTACCCAAACAAGTGAGGTGCCATTTTTATCAGGAGACTTAGAGGAACACAGAATTGTAGTACAAGTGTTATTCCCTATTGACTTTTCTATGTACGTCTTTCTTCCAAATGCAAGACAATCTGTAAAAAAGAAGTCACTTTGAAAAATGTCCTCCAATTCACATGCTAGTATGGGTACCTACAATTTCGGAGATGTGCAAATAACTACTGCTTCTAAACTCTATATTGTGTTCCCATTTCAGAAATACATAGGTGTCCCTTGATACCTATTTTCCATTCTTTATATTTTACAAAATGAATTGCTATATACCTTGTACACAATGAAAACCCATTGCAAGGTGAAACTCAGTTATTGGCTTTGGGTACCTAGGGTTCTCGGTGAACCTACAAGTCCTGTATATCACCAAAACCAGAATGGTCCAGTGGACATAACTGTATATTGCTTTCAAAAATCTGCCATAGTTAGAAGAAGTTACAGGTGAAAACGTTGGGACAAACAGCTGTTTTTTTCAACTCAATTTAAATATTTTTTTATTTCAACTGTTAGTTTCTATAGGAAAACTTTGAAGGATCTACACGAATGACCCCTTCCTAAATTTGGAATTTTGTCTTCTTTTCTGAAATGTATAGCTTTCCGGGATCATTATTGCTTTCACACCCATTTCTACTACTAACTGAAAGGAGGTTGAAAGCACAAAAATAGGCTAAATGTCCCAGTAAAATGCCAAAACAGTGTAGAAAATGTTGGTTTTTCTGACCAATGTTTACCTGTCCTTGAAAGATGGGAAGATGATGATTTCAGCATCACAAACCCTTTGTTGATACCATTTGCAGGGGATAAAACAGACGCTTTCTTCTGCAGCACGTTTTCCCCACCAAAAACAAAATGTTGCTGTATTTTGGCTAATTCACAAATCCTTGGTACCTTTAAAATCCTCAGGCAGTTAGAAGAAAAGGACCTAAATTTGGCGTGGATACCTTATGTGAACAAAAAGTTACAGGGGCCTAAGCACAAACTACCCCAAATGGCCAAATAAAGGCTTAGCAAATGGGGGGGGGAGGGCCTAGCAGTGATGGGGTTAAGTTCTCTTACAATTTCCAACACCGCATTTAGAACTCTTTTCACAGAAAAGCAGTCAGTGCAATCCTATGGTAGGAAATGAAGTTATCGGTTTAAAGGTAAGTACTTGGTTTTGGGAATCGGGGTTAGGACAAGGGTTCCCCCAGGGCCAAAGATGCACTCAAAAAGCACCCTCAGCTGCACTAGGGCGGCCAGGTGCAGAGTGCTGAGGCCCAATGTTATCCATTGGGGGATAGCGGGCCTCTGGTTGGAGGCTGCTCACGTGCTGGATGTGGGAGCAAAGCTACAAGGGTTAAGCTTGGGGCAAAGGGGGGATCAGAGTTAGCAACCAAGGTGCACTCACAGCAGCACTGGGGCGGCCGGGTGTAGGGTGCTGTTTTGGCATCAGGTGCTTGTTGGACTTGGCCCTTTTCCCTGAAATGTTTCGCTTTTCGGTCCCCTAATTCTGGATATCCCCCCTCGTAATAAAGTTGTATAGGCCCTGTGTAGTTGAGATGCCCTGTGTAATGTTAAAATCAATGCTAAGGTGCAGGTGCTCTCTTCCCCCAACATGGCTGCCACTGACCCCTGCTACTGCGGCACAGTCTTTTTAGACGCACTCTAGTAGCCAGGAGCGGGCTGGAACCCCTAAACAATGTTGCGACACCAGCCTGCCTACCCTGCCCATAGCTAGAGTGAGGAAGCTCCTGGAACCTTCCGGAATAGGGCAGTGGTCACCAACTGCCAACTGTCGCTATAAAAGAAAAGGGAGGGAAACTTTCTAGTCAGTTGGGGCATCACTGACCTGGGGGACCCTACGCAGGAGACTTAGGCGGTAGGGCCAAGTCAGGAACCTATACCACTGGGGGTGACAGGGTTTAGGCGCTGCCCACCAAGCTGTGTGAGGAACACTGAACTAGCCCACTGATCTGGCCCGGCGGGAGGGGAACCCAGGGACCCCCTGAAGTGACCTGCTGAGGAATCCTGTCAGCAGCCCTCAACTCAACCCCCCTCCCTTCAAGGAACCAAGTATCTACTTCAGAAGGGCGCAAGAACCATTGAGCGCCAAGAAGAAACCTAACTGCTACAGGACTACTGCAACTGCGCCCCCCTGACTTAATCTGGGCCCCTGCACTGTCCTGCCTAGCTCCCCCTGACTAAACTGCCTGTACTGCTAAGCGCTCCTCCTTCCTAGCGCTAGCATCCTGAACTGCCCATCTGCTTGTCCTGCCTCATCTCCAGTGACAAGTGCCTGGACTGGCTGTGTGGCCTGACCTGAGGAAAGTGCCCCCACTGAAGTGACTGCTAAGCGCTATCACTGCGCAGCGCTAGCACCCAGAACTGCCTAAATTACCAACGCGGTTTGAACTGCCCCATGCGCTCTCCCGCCATGGCCCTGAGGGAGCGCTGTGACCCCCAGAGGCGCTACACTCTTCAAGCGCCATCCTGTCTGTGAACGTGCCGCGTCACCGAAAGAGGCTGGGAACTAACCGCCTCAGAATTGGTCCTTGAGGTGGGTTTCTGGGGACGCGCTGTGTCCTGGAGCGCTCCCGATTGCCCCCGGCGCTGTCGCTGCTGAGGCCCTGGGAGAGCCCTCGCTGCTGCTGCCATTTACGCTGCGGCCCCCGGAATCTGAAGAGGGCCGCCGGAATCTGAAGAGGGCCGCGCTAGGCCCCGAAGACTGCCCAAGTCACCGCCGCCGTGTAAGAGTGGGCCGCGCCCACACGGTTGTGAGCA
Source organism: Lissotriton vulgaris (assembly GCF_964263255.1). Classification (NCBI taxonomy): domain Eukaryota; kingdom Metazoa; phylum Chordata; class Amphibia; order Caudata; family Salamandridae; genus Lissotriton; species Lissotriton vulgaris. The sequence continues at coordinate 587,255,299 of NC_141699.1, forward strand.
GTCTCCGCGGCGGCCCCCGAAGCCTTGGAGAGGCAGCCGCGATCAGCAAGAAGGCCGCGCTAGGCCTTGGAAGCAAGCTCACTCGCCTCACGTGACAGGGGCGTCCGGCACGTCATCGGCCGCGCCCCCGCCCCTTTGCCGCGCAGCCATTGGCTGCATTTGCAGCGCCCACTGGGTCTGCCCGACGATTGGCTGAGGAGGTCGAGCCCCCTCACCTCCAGCCTCCGGATTGGTTTCCGGGTCTCGGAAGTCCGCGTTGGCCAGGGACCAGGAAGATACACTGCTGGAGGGCTCCGGGGAGAGTAGGAGCCATCCCCCCGGCGCCGGAAACACGTCGGAGGGCCTGTAACGACCGGATTCTCGGACCAGATAGAATCAGCTCACCAGAGCTCCACCAACCCAGCCGGAACGTAATCACCTCCCTCCTTAGGACCTATTTACAACAGGTATCTATGTCTCCTACCCAAGGATGGGGAATTAGCAATGTACATGCCTAAGTTTTCTACAATATCACACTCATACCAGGTAGTCTCGCGGCAACTCAGGCCCAGACTGTTCTACCCTGGGGCAGTTCTGATTATATACCATTACACACTGGCCGCAACCAGTGCTCGCTCAAGCCACAATCTTGTGGGTATAAATACCAGTATCCCCCTGGTACTCTCTTTTATCTACGTACAAGCCACAATCTTGTGGGTATAGACACCAGTATCCCCCCTGGTGCTCTCTTACTTACATTACAAGCCACAATCCTGTGGGTATACACACCAGTATCCCCCCTGGTGCTCTCTTTAACGCCGTCTCCTGACGACGATCACTTTCCTATGAATACCGTTAGCTCTCCATATTGGGGAATCTCTCGCTATTTACTAAAGGTATAATACTACGATATTATGGGTCACACAATGATAGCCGAATTAGATGATGTACAACTTATCCTCTACGTTAAGGGCTCCTCTCTCCCTCATTATTCAACCACTGCGTACCTGATCGGGAGTTGCGTCCGTTCGCGAAACAGTACCTGACTAGAAGAACAGGTTACCTTTTCATATAAGAATAAGAGGCACATGCCGGTTCACTAAGAACTGGGGTACTTTATTTATCAGAACAACAATATCAATATAACACTATACTATAACATATAGCCTGCAAAGGAAAGTGAAAGGTTAGAATGTGCACGCTAATAAGAAAGGGTCGACGTCACCTTATTAATATGAAGTCTGGACTCAGCAGTCATCTGGGTTCCCTTCTCGTCTGTGCCTTGGCTCGTCTTAAGGTCACACCTCGGCAGTCACGGATACACGTCTGCACCGCTATGCTCTGTCTCCTTCGCCTCCCTCCAAGTCACTGGAACCTTCCTTTCATCAGCTGCTTTCTCTCTGGCTGTTCTGCACTACTCCTCTCTCCTCTCAATCGCGGACCATCTTCACTTCTCGGCTTCGATCTTATAACTCAGTTTCAGCCACTCTGGTATTCGTTCCCTTAACTAACTGCTTCACTCTGTATGCTCTGACCTAAAGGTCAAAGCTCGCCAGCTGCTCTAGCTAAAATAACTTCAATATTTCTAAGAGAGTATCAGCTTCTCGATCTTTCTCAGACTTTAAAATGGCGACTGTCTGCCCTGAAATAATTAATGGCATTGATGCTAACGGCTAGCTGCCGCCTACAGACTGACTAACTCACTGCCTCATGCTTTCACTAATATGGAAGCTTGTTCCTTCATGGAAAGTTATGGCCAGTAACCTGCCGCCCACCAAATTCTTGTACCTCCCCGTACCAAGGACACGTTCCCAGCCTGCCGGCCTGATGTTGTGTCTTCGGAATGGAGAAAAATACAGTCTTTCGATAAGGGCCAGCCTGAGCCGGTTCTCTCCAAGCGAACAACACCTCGTAACTAAAACATTACATTTGACCTAAAAGCATCTCAAGCTGCCGGGGCAGAAAGAAAGATGGAGTCTCTCCCGTTTGAGGCCTACAAGGCCCGAAATAAGCATAACTCCATAGAAGGTATACTAATACTCTTACAAAAGGATGGATTATCACTAATACTAATGAATCTATCCCCTAACATAAGTTTATAAGCCCTGATCTAAGGAAAAGGGTACGGAATTATATCAACACGCCTTGTGAATAGGCTCTATTTACGGTTCTAAATCTTCCACTAGAATGATAGTAGACTGAAGTCACCTCCAATCACCTTCCCTCAAGGAAGGGCCGAAAAAGTCGGTCAGAACATTTCACCCTTGACTTTAGGCTACTGATCATTCGCTAAATGGAGCTAACATCTGTAGAAGAATAATATGAAACAAAACTAAGTGATCTATTTCTCGTACCAAATCTACAGTACTGGAGTAAGGAAGGAATGTACTGAATAAAGCAGCAAATAGCTACTAAAATGCTAACAGTAATCATAATACCCCCTAATATTTGTCATAGAGAATGTAAGTCAGGTAACCAATTGAAGAGCCAGTCAAACCAGCCCTGGTCAATGTGTTTTCTAACCTCTTCAGTCAAGTCATGAAGTTTGTCAATGTGAGCCTGAATGGATTTAGTATGATCCGACAGATTAAAACAGCAAAGGCCCTCAAAGTCAGAACAGTCAAGTCCATGTTTGAGTAAAAGATAATCGATAGCAGCCCGGTTCTGCAAGATAGCTCTGCGTTCACCCTGGGCGTCTAATAGCATGTCAGATAGAATTGTAGTAGTATGATTAATAGATTTTACCATCCAGCAGGCCATCTTCCCTATAGATTTAGCATTATAGACAGCCAAGGCTGGAACACCAGCTAAACTAAGGTATTCAGATTTAGAATATAAATGCAGGGAAGAATCACAGTCTTCATGTAACATCATAGCATCACGAACCACACGGGAATATGTATTAGGATGTGAGGAAAACATCAATAAGCTTAATCTAGTGATGGCACAAGGGCCTCCAGAAATGTTTGCAGGAATGTAGGGCCAGGAGGTATTACCACAAGAGAAAAGCCATCCAGAAGGTAACAACATTGTACGATAATGGCTAGGGGTAACTACTAAACTTTTACAGGTCATATTATTTTTAACAGAAGTGCATGATTTCGGAGGTCTTCGGGAGCACAAAGTTCGTTCATGAGCTGAAAAAGAAGTGGCGGCTTTTAGTTTTAAACGCATACATTCAGTAATTGCATTGGGATCACATGTAAGGAAGAAGCATAAGTCTCCCTGAGTAATATTATATGTGGTTATTTGGGAATGAATCTGTGGTATTGGATCTAAAAGTACAGTGCATAAAGGACAATACTCATGGGTTGCGAAATCACCAAGGATCACGTTGAGGTGGGCATTTGATATATTAAAGATATGGGTTAAAGTCTCCAACGAAGCGGGGACAGCAACCAAACAGGTCGCTAGAATGTCAGTCACCGAACGCATCGGTGTCAAGCAAAAATGTGGAGAATTGGTAACTCGTTTAGCTAAACTAGTCCAAAAATTAAATGATGAATCTCACGCAGCAAAGGAACGCGGTACTCGGGTTATTGAATCAACTAAAGTCTGTGGGTTCCCTCTTTTCCCGACGTAGCAGACCAAAAGGAGTCCAACGCCGACACATCCTGCAGCAACAGTCCAGAGAATGATCTGAAAGAAAATCAAATACAGGCATTATTCATTCTCGTAAGTAACATTTGTCAGCCGGGACAGCTTCCCAGCTATCTTTCCCTGGTCTCATGACAAGAATGGTATTATCATGACCGGTTGCAATAACTTCAGCTTGTTCAGGGGGATTTTTAGGCGATTGCACCCACACTCTCGCTCCTGGGTTATCCGTGGAGCCAAAACCTTTTTGTCCTCGTACAGTTAGCAAAGTTGGGGCACTGCCTTTCTGAATCTCACCACTGAAAACAGGCATGATTAGCAATTGAGCAATTCGGTCAGTTTTATGAATCGATAAATCAACCTCACTGCTATTCAGCAGGAGCACCTTAATCTCTCCCTGATAATCGATGTCAATGACTCCTCCAAGTACTTGAATGCCTTTTAAGGCCAGGCCCGATCTAGGGGCGATCAGTCCAAAATTTCCAGTTGGTATACAGACACCAACATCAGTTTCAATGATAACTCGATCTCTGCTTTTAATAGTAGTGTCATTCATGGCATGCAGGTCCAAGCCTGCGGAACCTGGGGTTGCTCTGCATGGAGCCAATGCTCCGGGGGAAATTTCCCAGTACATTACAGTATTACCAATGGTATTTGGCTTTGCATCAATAGCTGGAGGAAATAAACGCATTAATGGAGATTCAGCATTCAAAAAGGGACGATTATTTAAAATTAACAGTGGTTGAAACAAAGAATCTCTCCAATACTTGTATTTATTATCAGTTAATTTTCGCAATTGATCTTTTAGCAAACCATTCATTCTCTCAATAAGGCCTGATGCCTGTGGATAATATGGTATATGAAACACCCATTCAATGTTATTTTCCACACAAAATTCCTGCACCAATCTTCCTCAAAAATGGGATGCATTGTCAGATTGAATTTGAAATGGAACACCATAATAGAGCATAATCAATTCCAATGTTTTAATGGTATTCACTTTGGTAGCTTGTTTACAGGGAAAGGCCACTAAAAGGCCACTGTATGTATCAACAATAGTGCAAACGTATTGGCAGTTTTTAATCATAGGGAGTGGACCAATATAATCAATCTGCCAAATTTGAGCGGGCAATTTTCCTCGATGTAAATGACCTTTAACAATTTGAGGTACTTTTCGTTGTCTAGAATACTGACAAATAGGACAATGCAATATGGTGTCTTTAATCAAATTTAAGGGAATATAAATTCCTCGATCGGCGGCCCACCTGCTAGTGGCTCTCTCTCCAAAATGTCCTGCTTTCTGGTGGGCCCATTTTGCCAATCCCGCCAAATCAGAATCTCGCATGTCCACCACTGCCTCAGCAATTTTGGATTTCTCATCTGCAATGTTATGAAAGAATTTGTCAAGGGAGTCTATCGGGGTATGAGCATCCATATGAAAGATTGTAACAGTACTTTGTGGGAGCATTTCCCAAATTTCTTGCCATAATTCTTTTCCCCACAGTTCTTTTGAATGCAATTCCCAAATATGAGAATGCCAAGTCAGTAACCAAACCGCCAGTCCATTAGCAGTGGACCAGGAATCAGTAAAAATATGACATGTGCCAGGTAACTCTTGTTTCAAAACTTGATAAACAGCATATAATTCAGCAAATTGACTACTCTTTCCCTCACCAGTTGTACTCAGTAATTTTTGTGTGATCGGATTATAGGACACTGCCTTCCAATGCCGTTTCTCTCCTATGTACCCCTGCTGAACCATCCGTAAACCACACATGGTTTCTGTCCTCCGCGGACAAATCATCAAATGGCTTACCCCACTTAACAGGGGATTCCTGTACTACAGGTACGGAGCAATCACTCCCAGTCTCAGTCGATGGCGCCTGCGCCACTTGCTCATGTAAGGATGCTACACCTTTCGGTTCCACACGTGCCCTGTCTTGTATGTACCATTTCCACTTAATCACACTCGCCTCTAGAGCATGTCCAATTCGATGAGTTTTCGGCGAACTCAAAACCCACTGCATAATAGGAATTTCAGGTCTCAAAATCACATCATGTCCCAAAGTCAATAGCTCGGTATCCACCAGAGCCCAATAACATGCAAGCAACTGTTTCTCAAAAGGTGTATAACGCTCACCAGCATCGGGTAACTTTTTAGTCCAGAAACCTAATGGTACTTTATTTCTGCCTTGTTTTTGCCACAAACTCCAATTTGCATATAGACCTTGCACGGACACATTCAAATCCACATCACCATCGCACACAGGCCATAAATCCAAAGCATACTGGATCGCATCTTTTGCCAAATTAAAGGCATCCTGCTGTGGTCTACCCCATTCAAACACATTCTTCTTACGAGTAACCTTGTATAAAGGGGCCAATATCTGACTCAAGTGTGGAATATGCTGGCGCCAAAAACCAAATAAACCAATGAAGCTTTGGGCTTCTTTCCGACTTCTTGGGACAGCAAAATCAAGAATTTTCTGTTTCACTTGTGGAATCACCTCTCTGTGACCTTCATGCCAATTGATGCCTAAAAATTTCACATTTTGAGATGGACCTTGCAACTTATCGGGATTGATTTCCCAACCTTTTTTGCGTAAGCAATCAATAATTTGATCTAACTGGGTCTGAACTTGGTCTTGTGTCTCACCTTGAATTAAAATGTCATCAATATAGTGACATATCTGGATTTGCGGGTGTACAGGTACTTCGGACAAATGTTCCGCCACCAGCCGGTGACAAATCGTAGGACTGTGTACATAGCCTTGGGGAAGACTTCTAAACGTCATTTGACGTCCATTCCATGTAAAACTGAATTGTTCCTGACACTCAGGGGCAATCGGAATTGAAAAGAAAGCATTGGCAATATCAATGGACGCATACCATGTACCTGGATGTTTTTGAATTCTTTCAATTAAAATAATGATGTCTGGTACTGCAACAGTCAAAGGGGGTGTGTGTTTGTTCAATTTGCGGTAATCAACAGTCATGCGCCAAGAATTATCACTCTTACGCACGGGCCAAACGGGATTATTCCAAGCAGAAGTAACCAGAGTTATAACTCCTGCATCCACCAAATCCTGAATAGTAGCACTAATTTCTTCATGGCCACCTGGAATACGGTACTGTTTCTGAGAAACAATTTTTGTAGCCTGGGGAATTTTTATGGGGGGCATTCTTAAACGACCAACCCGTACAGGTCTGGACGATATATAATGTTTAGTTCCAAATTGATTACAGCCGTCATCTAAATGCAAAGTCATTCCTTTTAAAATGTCAATTCCGATTATGTATTCCAAAAGTGGTACAACTAATACAGAATATTCTTTTCGGGGAATTCTGCCTATTCTCATTTCAAGTGCAGTTTGCACTGCGGGGGTTTCCTTTCCACCTAAACCAGTAATTGTGAAAATTTGGCCTTTAAATTTCTTTGATTTTCCATGAATAAGAGTGGCCTCCGCTCCCGTATCTACCAATGCTCGGGCCCTTTGGATATTACGATGTTTCCAGAAAATTTCAATATCTACATAGGGTCTATTGTCTTTGTGAGCCCACCTGCGTACTTGAGCTTGACCTATTTCCTAGTCATTTTTACTGCGTTCTGTCCACCAGGACAAATCAGGATAAATGCTCTCATATTTCTTGGGTGTTAAAACATCATGTTCATATCCATCTCCATTACGAAATGGATTCCTGTCATCTGTATGGTACTGTGAATTTCGATCAGAAAGTCTGTGTCGATCCTCCCTTCTCCTCAACTCAGGGGACTGATCCCTTTCCTCTCTATATCTGCTGTTAACACGGTCATCTCTCCCCCTTTCTCTTCCCCCTCTCGCCCTCTCTCTTTTGCACGGCGAGGGGACACATCACGCTCATGCCGCCGTTCACCACGACGATCAGAATCATCATCACGTCTTTCGTCTCCACTGTCATTAGAATATCCACGATCACAATCATTCTTTCGCACACGTCGGGCACCCTCCTTTCGATCCAAACCACGCTTGCGAAACATATCCCACAAGCGATTATTAGGTTCACCATCAATGTCTTCCTGTTTCACACCATCAGCCAACAGCGCAAGAAACATATCACGTCTAGAGAATTTATGGTCTCCAGGAGTACGACCCTCGGGTCTGGACTGCCTCTCAGGTTTAAACCAGTCACCCAACTCACCAAGCTGACAAACAGATTCAAGCACCATAGACAAAGCATTTCCAGTCTGATTGATTAACAAAGTCATCATAACCTGCTTATAAGCAACAGGGGAAGAACGGATGATACGATTACGCACAGAAGATGTTAACAAACCGTCCAACAATCTGTCAGCGGTACTCAGAAAAATCGCAGTTTTCATCACCTCCTCTTTCAACCGTTGCGCCGCATCGCGCAAGGTGTACCACGGCTTGTCATTTACAGGCCAATCAGATTCAGTAGGGTATTTGTGATTACAGCCATCAGTCGCTAACTGGAGCAGACTAATTTGGCCAGCAGCATTATAATTCCGGAAATGATCTTGTACAGTAGAATCGGAACTTAAAGAGCAAAATTTCAAGGCATCTCCTGCATCTAACATTATACCCGCAGCACCTAACTCATAAAGGCGCACCATCCACGTAAGCAAGGCCTCACCAGGCCATTGTCGAAATCGTTGCAAAATGTCACTAACTTCCTGTTGTGTAAAATCTTCTAAACTATCCAAAGGAATACCATTTGGATTACCAGGAGCTTGTTGCAATTTCCGTCGAAAGACCGGATGCGCAGAAACCTCCGGACGAGCATCCGAAGAAGCCCGATCCATAGATTTACAAGAACAATCAGAATGAGAAACGTCATGAGAACGGGAAGAGCGACCATGGTCGCAAGAATTTTCATGTATGTCACAAGAAGTAGATTTACAGTCACGTCCGGAGCGAGAAGACTCGCGCCTGTCAGACTACTCAGCCGAGGAGCCAGAATCATTTGAGTCCCAGATATTGCCATCCCATTCATCAGGATTCCAGTCCAGTCCGGCTTTCGCCACAACCAGACGCACCTTCCGTTTAGAAACACGACCACGACGATTCTTATATTTGTATTTCGCAATGCGAACAGCAGCCCTTTCGGCTATAGTCTGATAAGTTTCAAGTTTGTCGGCAAGCAATTTATTTTGACATCGCAAAAGAGTATGAGCATTCTGCACTTCAACAAACTTTTCCTCCATATCCACATATTGCTTCTGCAATTTCAAAAGCTTCTCATGTACAATCCTCTACGCAGTTAAAACAATCCAACCTCTGCGTCCTAAAATAGGAAGCTCCTCACCCTTCACTACTGGCGCTTTCTGTAAGCAAGAAATCACATTAGCCGGCTCCGCCAGCTCCAAACAAGAACTCCAATTCTCACTCAAACCAGTAGAATCGGCCCACTCACGGGCCAAGGCCTCGTAAGGCGTTGATTCCCAGCCGGGAATTTCAACAGGCAATTTGAAAGTAGATTTCGACCGTCGCAAAAACATTTGACAAATCAAAAAGATATATACAAATATTAACAAATAATATACAAGATAAACCACGTACGAGCCGAGCGCAAACCAACAAGATAAAAACAATACAGCGCACACAGGCTTCGTAAACAGTTCGTGACGCCAGATGTAACGACCGGATTCTCGGACCAGATAGAATCAGCTCACCAGAGCACCACCAACCCAGCCGGAACGTAATCACCTCCCTCCTTAGGACCAATTTACAACAGGTATCTATGTCTCCTACCCAAGGATGGGGAATTAGCAATGTAGATGCCTAGGTTTTCTACAATATCACACTCATACCAGCTAGTCTCGCGGCAACTTAGGCCCAGACTGTTCTACCCTGGGGCAGTTCTGATTATATACCATTACACACTGACCGCAACCAGTGCTCGCTCAAGCCACAATCTTGTGGGTATAAATACCAGTATCCCCCCTGGTACTCTCTTTTACCTATGTACAAGCCACAATCTTGTGGGTATAGACACCAGTATCCCCCCTGGTGCTCTCTTTAACGCCGTCTCCCAACGACGATCACTTTCCTATGAATACCGTTAGCTCTCCATATTGGGGAATCTCTCGCTATTTACTAAAGGTATAATACTACGATATTATGGGTCACACAATGATAGCCGAATTAGATGATGTACAACTTATCCTCTACGTTAAGGGCTCCTCTCTCCCTCATTATTCAACCACTGCTTACCTGATCGGGAGTTGCGTCCGTTCGCGAAACAGTACCTGACTAGAAGAACAGGTTACCTTTTCATATAAGAATAAGAGGCACATGCCGGTTCACTAAGAACTGGGGTACTTTATTTATCAGAACAACAATATCAATATAACACTATACTATAACATATAGCCTGCAAAGGAAAGTGAAAGGTTAGAATGTGCACGCTAATAAGAAAGGGTCGACGTCACCTTATTAATATGAAATCTGGACTCAGCAGTCATCTGGGTTCCCTTCTCGTCTGTGCCTTGGCTCGTCTTAAGGTCACACCTCGGCAGTCACGGATACACGTCTGCACCGCTGTGCTCTGTCTCCTTCGCCTCCCTCCAAGTCACTGGAACCTTCCTTTCATCAGCTGCTTTCTCTCTGGCTGTTCTGCACTACTCCTCTCTCCTCTCAATCGCGGACCATCTTCACTTCTCGGCATCGATCTTATAACTCAGTTTCAGCCACTCTGGTATTCGTTCCCTTAACTAACTGCTTCACTCTGTATGCTCTGACCTAAAGGTCAAAGCTCGCCAGCTGCTCTAGCTAAAATAACTTCAATCTTTCTAAGAGAGTATCAGCTTCTCGATCTTTCTCAGACTTTAAAATGGCGACTGTCTGCCCTGAAATAATTAATGGCATTGATGCTAACGGCTAGCTGCCGCCTACAGACTGACTAACTCACTGCCTCATGCTTTCACTAACATGGAAGCTTGTTCCTTCATGGAAAGTTACGGCCAGTAACCTGCCGCCCACCAAATTCTTGTACCTCCCCGTACCAAGGACACGTTCCCAGCCGGCCGGCCTGATGTTGTGTCTTCGGAATGGAGAAAAATACAGTCTTTCGATAAGGGCCAGCCTGAGCCAGTTCTCTCCAAGCGAACAACACCTCGTAACTAAAACATTACATTTGACCTAAAAGCATCTCAAGCTGCCGGGGCAGAAAGAAAGATGGAGTTTCTCCCGTTTGAGGCCTACAAGGCCCGAAATAAGCATAACTCCATAGAAGGTATACTAATACTCTTACAAAAGGACGGATTATCACTAATACTAATGAATCTAACCCCTAACATAAGTTTATAAGCCCTGATCTAAGGAAAAGGGTACGGAATTATATCAACACGCCTTGTGAATAGGCTCTATTTACGGTTCTAATCCTTCCACTAGAATGATAGTAGACTGAAGTCACCTCCAATCACCTTCCCTTAAGGAATGGCCGAAAAAGTCTGTCAGAACAGGGCCCTGAGAAGAGCGAGGGCCCTCCACCCCACCAGAATCTCTGCAAGGGCTCCCCGAGGAGCTGAAGCCGCAGGTAAACCCCGGGGAGGTGGGCGGAAGGCCGGAGAAGGCCCCGAGTTCGCCCCTTCCCGGGGGAAAGTTGAAGTTGGGCCCTGCTGGCCCTGAGAGCCTGTGAGAAGCGGCTACCCGACTGTCAGGCCCCGGAGCTAGGCCAGAACCATTATAGGAACCTGGATTTCCCGGCCAGGTCCGGCATTGGGTTTGAGAGGGGACGTTTATGCCGCTCAATGAATTGGGTGTTGCCATTTAATGGAATGTTTATCTCTGCCTCAATGAAATGCTCATTTACCTTAGGCAATGGTTATTTTTTCCTTGAAGAAATGCTCTGCAAATGTTTCATGAAATGTTCTCTGGTCTAATGAAATGATTGCCTGCATAAGGAGATAGGTATTTTTGATGAAATGTTTTACTGCTTCACAGAATGAGTTGCTGCAGCTGGGATTAATGCTTTGCTCTTGCTTAAAGTTATGCTGATTTCTGACGTAATGAAATGTTTATTGTGGGGTGAAGGGCTCATTGCTTATTTAATGCAATGGTTCATGAGTGCCTACAATTAACTAATGAAATGCTCACTGTGCTTTTCTAATGAAATGTTTGCTCCTGAGGAGATGTTGATTCTTGATGCCTAGTGTATCCATGCTCCTTTTTACCTTAGGCACTGCTTATTCTTGCTTTACTGAAATTCGCCACATAAGGTAAAGGAAATGTTTATTCATGCTTGCCGGAAGGTGAACTACATGTCCTTAGATATGGAGTGAAGTAAGTGCTCCTTGCTGTAATGAATTGTTTGCCTTATGTAATGGGAGGCTTATCTTTGCATAACAAAATGTTTCCTGGGCCACATGTCATACTTAATCCTGCCTAATGCGGTGTTTCCCGAAGGCCTCTAGGTTTATAATGAGATGTTTACTCTCGGGTAATGAAATGTGCAAGCTGGCTTGACGGAGATAATGCAATGCCCAGACCTGCATCAGGAAATGGGTGGTTTTACCCTAATGAAGCGTTCCCCTTACGGCCCTAATGAACTGTGTTATTAAGGCAGTGCTATCTTGATTATTCATTGCCCTGAACTGGGCCAGAGCCCCGGATGACACCTTTGGGGGGCCTAAGTTGAGTCAAGTTTACCCCTAGTGGGGGACCGATTGCTCCAATCTGCCCTAGGCAGGACTCCAAGGAGTGCTGAAACGTGCCATCGCTCTGCTGGTCCTGAGGCACAAGATTATATATAGGCTTACTCTGGTTACTGAAATGTTGAATCCCTCTTCATGAGAGTAATGCCTGCTCATTCTGGTTAAAGGAGATGTTTATTCAAGCCTAATGAAATGTTGGCTTACCGGGTAGGATGTTAGTTCTCCTGTATAATGAAATGTTGCCCGATCTCTAAAGAGTTTGCTTGCCTAATGTTATGCTCACCCTTGCTGGGTGCCTGGTTATTTAATGCCTAATGAAATGTTTCTTCCTAACTAAGGAGATGTTCACCCTGGCGTAAGGAAGTGCCTATCTCTGCGCCAAGAGAGTTCTGAGAGGGTTACTTCTAACGAATGAAATGTTTTACTCTGGTTTAATAACATGCTAATCCTTTAATGAAATGTTTATTGCGACGTGTTAAATTGGATATTGAACTGCTCCCTTTACTCCCCTCTGATGAAATGCTTTGATGAAATAGAGATACTGTGATTTTTGATTACCCTGACTTTGCTCTAGATAACATTATTTGATTGTTTTAATCAAACTCACTGGTGTGGTCTCCGTCATTGCGTGTGCGTTTATTGTCTTAGTGGATGCGTGTGCTGTGTAGTCACTTAACACCTGAGCTTTTGGGTGCCTACCTGCTCATGCCAGGCTACCCCCGGGGAACTGGTGACCCCAGTTCCTACAGTGCTCTGTTGTTTTCAATGGGAGTTTGCCCGTTTTGGATTTTGACTGCAGGCTCGGTTCAGGAGGTCTTATGGGAGGAACCAATCAAAGGGCAGGTAAGTTGGAGGGCTCGGGGACATAGGTGCACCTCAGGTCCTTTTCTCCAGGGTGCAGGTCGGTCAGATGCAGGGGTGCCTTTTGCGGTCGGATTTCACCTTACCGGCTCACTCGCAGTTGGGGGGGTCTCCGTGCAGAGGCTGCATGCAACGTCGGGGAGTCCTGGTGGGGTCAACCCACGGTGGACTCTGACTCTGGAGCACTGGGGGGCCTCCCTGGGACTGGTGGGCCACTCTGACTCTGGCCATAGGCGACGGGTTCAGTGGTGGCTCCAGGCATTGGGTTTCTTTGTCTTCAGCAGGCTCCGGGTATTTCTTTGCAGATTCTTTTGAACAGAGTTGCTATTCACTGGAGATCCGGACTTTGTTGAAGGCAGTCAGTTTTTCCTGGGGGTTGCTGGCTCCAGGACAAGGCGACTTTTGGCGCAGGATCCCTGGAAACTGAAGATGGGCCAGTGGGGCTCGGGCCAAGTCAGTTCTTCTCTGCTGAGTGTCTTCTTTTATCTTCTTGGTTGGTTGCAGGATTCTGCCTTATCGGATCAAGACTGCCCTCTAAATACTGCGTTTAGGGGGCGTTTTAGGGGTCCCGAGGTCTGTAGCCAATGGGCTACTGACCTTAGAGTGACCACACCCTCTGTGTGCTCACCCTACGTGGGGTAGTGGGCACAACCCCTAATCCTGATTGGAGAGTGCCTGCCATCTGCAAGATGATTGGCACTGAAGAGTGGGCTTCACCTCGCCTCCCCCACCTGAGGGTTGGCAGAGGTAGGCACACCTTCTGGCCTGGTCTAATTTATCCAGCGTGTTCTCCCACTGAAAAGGGGCGGAGACAGGAAGGGGGCCAGCTCCTGATAGCTCCCCTGCCACAGATGGTTTTTCCTGACCTGGGGGAGGTGTGACCACCTCTGCCCAGGGAAGGCTTTGTTTCTGGGCAAGGGAGCAAAGGCTCCCACCCCGGGGTCCAGAAACATGTCTCGTGGTGGCAGGCTGGTGTTTCCCAGTCTGGGAATCCACCAGAGGCTGGTAATTTTTCAGGGAGCATCCCTAAGATGCCCTCTGAGTGAATGGTATAATAGTATAATAAATCCCACACTCTCATCAGTGTGGATTTATAATGCTGAGAAGTTTGCTATCAAACTTCCCAGAATTCACTAAAGCAATTATGGTGCTGTGGAGTTCGTGATGACAAACTTCCAGACCATATACTCTTTGTCTTTACTGCACTTACAATGTCTAAGAATGGACGTAAACACTGTAGGGGTACAGTGCTCATGTAACTGCACCCTCACCAGTGGTATATTGCACTCAGCTAGAGGGGTATCTTACCCATACCATAGGCAGTAGGTTGCAGGCATGGCACACAGGTATGTGTGCCATGTAGACTCTTCCCTTTCCTCTGCACTAAAACACGGAGCCTGCAATGGCAGTGTGTGTTAAGGCACAGGACCTCTAAGGGTGGCACAATATGTGCTGCAGCCCTCAGAGGCCTTCCCTGGTCACAGTGCCCTTGGTACCCATTGTACCTTTTACAAGGGACTTGCATGTGGCCAGAGAGGTGCCAATTGGGTGTACAAAGGTACAGTTTTGGGAAAGAATACAGGACCTGGGAACCTGATTGGCAGGGCACATCAAGTCAAAGTGCATCAGAAGTCTGGCAAAATAAGGCGGGGTTACTGCAACAGAAACCCACTTTCTTACAGTGTGCAAGGAATGTCACCCCCAAAAACAACCAGTTTAAGCCCAGTACGGTCTTTGACAGATCCCCATCAGGCATGCCTGTGCTAGTCATGGCTCCAAGACCTATAATGGCTATGCATCACTGAACCCAAAGGCTATCCAGGACCACGAGGCAAAACTTTACACGGAGATTCGTCAATGAGACATGGCCAAGTCTTTTTTTTTTACTCTTTTTATTATAGGCAGACAGCAAGATGGCAGCAGTTTAATTCCTACAGATGGACAGCTGTGGCAATACATACATGAGCAATAATAATCTACGCACATCCTCAAATATACCGTTGAGTGGTTGCCTGGACGGTGGACACAGCATCCCTCTTGTAAGATATGACAGAGACATATCTAAGTCTTGATCAAATACAAGGGTCGGTTTGATCACATTCCTGTTCCAGGAGATGCTGAAGCCACTCCATAGACCCGTCTTCATCATGCTCCAAATTGTCTTGGAGAGTCCAAGAGGAAGCAGAAGAAATCAAACCAGGACGCTGCCCCTATCGACATTCGCCTAAGCAGTCGCCGGGGCTGCTCCATGGCTCTCAATCCTGCTCCAGGAGTCACTAGACTTCGGAGCCAACCCTGCAACTGGTTGAGCACGAAACCATAATCTCTGACACTGTCTCCACAATAGTTTGAAGAGTTCTGTGCAGCCACGCTCCAGCTCTTCGAATCATTGACCCCCCCCCCCCCGGGGCACCTTCAAGCCCCAAGTAGCAGACAGGCCGTCAACTCTTTACCTGTTGGACCCTCTGAGCTTGCCCCAACACCTCCAGTCCAGATCCTGCCTCCGGCACCATGGTCTACGCTGGTCCCTGGGACTTTGATGCTGAATCTATTGACACCAAATGAGGAGATACCCACAGTACTGGTCCACCTTGGCCGAAGCCACGCCTGACGACAGTTGAGGCACCACTTCCTCCACTTGGTCTGCTGCCTCCACAAGGGAGACAACACACACCCTACAATCACTTTTCAGAATGGACTCTGATAATGATTACGATGCGGAAGATGAGTTTGCTCTGCCTGATCAAGACAACTGGTATGATGACTTGCAGGAGGCTAGTGGCCTCGATATCTCCCTTGAAACTGACCTTCCCAAACTCTCTTCCGCCTCCCCCTAACGCTCCCCATCCCCGGTACAGCCACTGAAAAATTGATTACTATGGCATGGTAATACATAGGGAGGATAAAGTCCTTGACCTCTAGCACCCCACATTAGTGGTAAAGCCTAATGTGCTGATGGGAGACCTCCAACCAGGGCAAACATCTTCTAAAACCCTTCTGCTATTCAATGAGCCAATAACAGATACCTTGTTCGGAGCCTGGACCAATTCTTGCTCTGGCCCCTAGTCAACAAACAAATACCAAGACACCATCACCCTTCCTTCGATAACCCAACATTCCTCTCTCAACACCTTCGGACTCCTCCCTCCAAAGTTTAGTCGTCTAGGCTTCCAAGAGCAGATCCAATCCCAACACTTTTCTGACTACTCCTCCCGATAGGGAGTCCAACCAGATGGAGACATTTGGCAAATGAGTTTTCTCTTCCAAATAAACTCTCCATTTAATAAATGCCAGCTGCCTCCTGGGACGCTGCTCCTCCTTTTGCGGACTGTGGCTTAAGTTCTCCATGGCGGTACCGCTGATACCGACCATACAAATATTTTTACTACAAAGAAAAAGCAGAGTCATGATGACAAGCCCACATTTCAGTTTGTCCAGTCCATGATAGATTACCCGGCAAGGCCCAGAACTTTCTTCTTCTCCTTCTACCAGACAGCGAATGACTGCTGCCTTTTCTGGTTTCTTTTCTCCTTGGTTGGGACAATTGGGCATGTCCCCTGCTACAGAGCGTAGACAGTCACGCAGTCAATTGCCTGACTCTAGAGAGAAAGAGATATTGGATCGTTTGGCGCATAAATGGGTTACAGACCCGGTGCAATATGATTTAGAATCTATTATGGATGTCTTCCATCAGTGGGAAGCATCGAAGCAGAGATACGTCTTTGAGAAAATGTGTGTTTTCCTTTGTGAGAAATTGGAGGAAGAAAATTCGGAACGCAATATGTCTGAGTTGTATCGTGTGCGGTTCGAGTTTGCGAAGGGCACAATTGTGGGTTCTGATGTTGGAAAGGCAGTTGCGACGTTATTATCGTTTAGGAGTGAGAGTGTTTCCCAGTCGTTGTTTAACTCTGAGGTTAAGAAGAAGGCAAGACAATATCCCATGAGAGAGGTCCCCCCAGTTTGGAGGGAAGGGGACGCAAATGCTGTTCCAGCCATTTTGCCACATTTTCAGCGTGTGTGGGTACATGTCCCATGGAAGCGAGCTGAAGTCTTGGCTCTTAAGCAGACATTGCCTGATCCCCGTAAAAATCCGGCAGGATATTACAAAGAATTATCACAGACTGCAGGCTCCTGTATCATGAATTTAGCCGATGTAGACATGTTGTTTGGAAATGTTGTTCCACAGCCTTTACGGGGAAAGATTCGTCATGCGGATCATGATCAAGAGTTAGGCGACACATGGGTGAATATTGCCGCTGCTAATGCTAGACAAGTTGGTGGTGCTAAACCTGAGCCCTTAGTAGCAGAACTTCCTGTTAGGATTATTATGTATATGAAGACTTTAATGCCCGAATTGCGTGTTAATTGGGACAAGTTGTCTGCATGCAAACAAAAGAAAGATGAGACTGTGTCTGATTTCTTCACGAGATTCGAGGAAACTTTCGTAGATCATAGTGGTCAGGATATGTCTACGGAGGGTGGCCAGAGATTGTTTGTTGACAAATTTGTACATATTTTGCTTCCTGAATTATGTAACAAGTTGAAGGATTCTGAGAGTGCTTGGGCCGTTTCCACGTCCGCACAGATTTTAGATACGGCCAAGTACTATGAAAATAGGCGCAAAGATGAGTTAGAGAAAGAGGATAAAAAGACTAAGGAATTGAAAACTAAAGTCCTTCTACAGCAAGCTTATCCACCTCGTAATAATAGTCAGCGCGATTATCAGCAACCCCAACAATATTCGAGAAACTTGCAAAGAAACGAGTCTTCTCAGCAGCGTTTACCATATGGTCCCAATCAGTGTGCGTTTGTAAGGAAGAGGGTCATTTCAAGAGTAGTTGTCCGGTTTTGTTACAGTATACGAATGGTGCTTCTAGTGCAAGAGGTCGAGGTGTTCAACAAGCTCCTAGAAGTAGGGGACGTGGAAATTTCCCCCAGAACGCTCCTTCCTTCCCGCCTCAGAATTCCATGAATAGTTTCGACCAGCAGAATAACGCGTTTGCTAGGACGGCTCAGTACTATGCTGATGACTACTATGCAGAAGATGAGAATATGGAAGGTGATGATTGCTAGGACAGCCATGGACAAAGAGAGGGAGTTGTTTCAGTTCCAGTAGATCAGAGTGGGCCTTATGTTGAGGTGATTACATCAGGTGTGTCAGAGCCTTTTCTGTTGGATACTGGTGCTACAAAGAGTTCTATTATGCACTCAAAACTCCCTGGCGCACCTTTGTCTGGCGAAATTAATGTTTCAGTAGGTTTTTCTGGCGCCCCGGTTAGGAACCCGATCTCTAGTCCTATGTCCCTTTCTGTTGGACCTTGTGAATTCGAAGCACCCCTTATTCTTACAACAGGTTGTGGTGAAAACTTGTCGGGATTGGATCTGTTGAAAAGATGATATGCGACTCCTTCGGGAGTACAACTTACACTGGGTAAGAAAGTGGATTCTCCAATGTATTTGTCGAAGGATAAACTTCCGACAGAATTGTCTTCTCTTCCGGATAACCTTTGGGCTACTGGACCCAACGATGTGGGTCTATTGGAAATAGCGCCATATGTTGTAACACTGAAAGCCAATGTTAGAATGCTGTGTATTCCCCAATACAAGATCTCTAGTGACGGTGAGAAAGCGCTGTTAGCGATCATTTATGATCTGATTGAGAAAGATGTAATTGAAGAGACAAGAGGCAACGTTTGTAATAGTCCTGTTCTGCCGGTTTTGAAGCGTACTGATCCTTCCCAACCACCTGTTTACAGATGTGTTATTGATCTTAGGGAGGTCAATAAAATAGTTGTGCCACAGTTTCCAGTTGTCCCTGATATCACTGCCTTATTGACTATGATTCCAGCCTCAGCCACTTGGTTCTCAGTGATTGACTTGAAGAATGCTTTCTTCAGCATCCCGATTGCCGAGGAGAGCAGGGATATTTTTGGCTTCAGTTTAGGAGGCCGAAGCTTCCGCTTCAAACGCGCTCCCCAGGGCTACTGTGAAAGTCCATCAATATACAGCCAGGCTTTAAAAATACAGCTTGACATGATTGTTTTACCTGACGGCGCTACCCTTATTCAATACGTCGATGATTTGCTAATAGCTGCAGATACTGAGGATATTTGTAAAGAAGCCACATTGTCGTTGTTGCGTCATTTGTGTGATTTGCGCCACAAAGTCTCTCTTTCAAAATTGCAATATTGTCGACAAGAAGTGACCTACTTAGGTCATCTCTTATCGAAGGAGGGGAGGAAACTGACCCCAGAAAGAATTCAGGCAATTGCAAAATTGAGTGTCCCAAGGACACAGAGAGAAGTGCGTGCTTTCTTGGGCATTACATCATATTGCAGACAATGGATACCAAATTTTTCTTTACTGGCTAAACCTTTGGTGGCATTAACTTGTAAAGATACACCGAATCCCATACCGTGGTCTGAAGAGTGTCAGAAAAGTTTTTCCGAATTGCGTGATGCATTGTGTTCGGCTCCTGTATTGGGTACCCCCGACTACAGTAAGCCCTTTACATTGTACGTCCATGAGAAAGAAGGTTTCGCATTGTCAGTTCTGACACAGTCTTTTGGGGACAAACAGCGTCCATGCGCGTATTTTTCGGCGACTCTAGATCCGGTAGCTAAGGCGTTGCCAAGTTGTTTGAGAGCCACTGCGGCAGCAGCTGTCTCTATTCGACAGACTGCTGGGTTAGTAATGAATAACACGTTAATTGTGATGGTCCCGCATGCAGTGGACATTTTGTTAAACAGAACAAAGACACAACACTTAACTAGTGCTCGATTGTCAGGGTATGAGCTGACACTGTTGGCAAGTCATGTGCACATAAAAAGGTGCAATACACTAAACCCAGCCACATTGTTGCCGATTTTAGCTGAGACAGACGATGATAGTGAAGATCAGCATGACTGTTTTCTGAGAACAGAGGAAGAGACAAAAGGGAGGATAGACCTTAGAGACACTCCTCTTCCAGAATGTGATGGTACTTTATGGGTTGATGGTTCGTGTTTCAAGTTGCCGAATGGTGATACGACTGCAGCATATGCTGTGACGACTTTGCATACTATTGTTGAAGCTGCACGTATCCCACACAATTCAGTGCAAGCAGCAGAGTTGATTGCACTTACAAGAGCATGTGTGTTGGCGAAAGGAAAACGAGTGAACGTGTACACGGACAGCCAGTATGCCTTTGGTGTGGCTCACAGTTTTGGACGATTGTGGAAAGAACGTGGGTTCCTGACTTCGCATGGTGCTATGATCCAGCACGGTCAGTTGGTGAATGATCTTCTCGAGTCACTGACCTTGCCGTTACAGGTTGCAATTGTAAAATGCAGTGCGCACAAAAAGGTTACGGATGATATTGGTCGTGGAAATGCGTTTGCGGATGAAGTTGCGAAAGAAACTGCTAGGAATGTCATGAGTTGAATGTATGTTGCAGGCCCTGCGAGATGGATTGGTGATGTTGGTATGTGTGAAGATACGATTGAGAGTGTGAAGTCCATTCAAACTGAAGCCACAGAGAAAGAGTTGAATGAATGGAGAGAAAGTAAGGGTAAATTGTATGCAAATGGTTGTTGGATTGAATTGTCAGAGCATCAGAGATGGTTGTTACCCGATGCGTATGTGCTTGCAGTGGTGACAATGGCTCATGGAATGGCTCATATCAGTGTGAAAGGGATTTGTAAGTTGTTGGCTCCAGTATGGCAAAATGGTGGGATCCCTAAGTGTGCAGAGAATGTGGTCAAGAATTGTATGGTATGCCTGAAATATAACCCTGGTAGGGGAACCCCAACTCCAGCTGGTCATTTTGCGCCTCCAACGTATCCGTTTGAGGTTTTGCAGCTAGATTTCATCCACATGGAAAGGTGCAACAATTTGAAATATGTACTCGTTGTTGTTTGCGCCTTTTCAAGATGGGTCGAAGCATACCCCCTGAAGGACAATACTGCTTTGTCCACAGCCAAAGCCCTGGTCAAAGAGTTTTTCCCCAGATTTGGAATGCCTAGAATGGTTTGGAGTGATAATGGGAGTGAATTTGTGGGTCGAGTGATGAAGAAAGTACGTGACGGGCTAGGCATTCAGCAAAAGTTTCACGCTGCAAATCACCCCCAATTAGCTGGACTAGTAGAGGGCTATAATGGCACGTTAAAACTGAAACTGGCCAAGATTCAAGCGAGCACAGGTCTAAAATGGCCTGCCGCTCTGACCTTGGCACTCCTATCAACGAGAATGACTGTTCACTCTAGAGTGGGACTTAGTCCCTATGAAATTGTGTTTGGCCGCCCGGCCAACATATGGGGAGTGCCAAGGCCCACCAGGTTTAGCGAAATAGAACACCCTGTACTGCTTGATTATCTGTATGAATTGACGGCTAAATTGCGTGTTTTACACCAACAGGTCCACAACACTTTACCACAGGCCTCTGAAGCTCCAGGGCATCCTATCGATCCTGGATCCTACGTGCTGGTTAAGAACTTCCAGCGAACAAAGAATGACCAGCCCCGGTGGACCGGCCCTCATCTAGTTCTTCTCTCGACAAGATCTGCCGTTCGAGTAGAAGGAAAGAAACATTGGGTCCACGGCAATCATTGTAAGAGGGTCCCACTGCCTCTTCCGTACCACCGGTGGGTCCAGGAGGGAATCGCTGACTCTGAAGCTGAGACAGTGCCTCGTTTCCTACCTTTTAGCGATGCACGTATAAAAGGAACAACTTCTGAAAAGGAAAGCGACAACATTTTGCAAGAAGCTGTGCCCCCGTCAATTCGATTAAACACTACCGAGCCTGAACTCTTATTCCAAGACCAGACAGCACCTGGCAGAAACCGTTACAATTTAAGGCCAAGAATGACTATGGACAAATAAAAAAAAAATTCTTTTCACTTTTTGATTTTGCAGCTCTCCCATCCAAGAAACTTGCTCATTTTTGTTTTTCGAACCGCCATCCGGTTCTGCTGCTAGGGTCACAGTTGCCACAGTCTTTGGAGTGCAGCTGAAGACGGTTAGGTCGACAGTTCTGATTGGTCTAAGGGAGTTGCCCTGGACTGACAGAAGCACTCTTCAGCAGAAACACCCTACCACCGCGGGCAACAAATTAGAGAGGATGGAGTTTTCTGAGATGGAGAGACCTGCCAAACGAATGAACTTTAAAGACAAAATGTGTATTTCAATGTCAAAGAAGAGATCGTTAATATGTTGTATCTTTATGTTGCTCGGTGTCATGATATTTTTAATAGGATATGTTTTATATACCTTTCAAGTTTCATTTGTACCCACTACACAGCCCATACCTCCTCCTACTGTTTCCTCGCACTCTTTTCACCTCCTGCCTGAACATGAGTCCTCAAGAAGATTAGAGTTTATTAATAACTCTTTCATTCAGCTCTTACACCAACACCAATTAGTAGTAAACACAACTAACTGTTGGGTGTGTGGTCTTATGTCACATACGACAGACAAGGGTATCCCATACCTGGTCTTACCATTTAGCTACAATAGTTCGTTATGGGCGTTCCAAACAATGTTCATATTTGCCATTGAACCATATCCCCCACGTTCTACGGGAAGGAACTCAAGCAACAAAGCGTTAGTAGTAGGAATTGCAAATATGAGCAGAACAATTGACTCGTACAGAACGATTCCTAAAGATGAGTTGCAAGCTTACGTTAGATGGAATATAACCAAATATGGAATTGCTTTGAGTGAGAACCAGCGAGCGAGGAGATCCTCCTCTATTTGGATTGTACCCCATCAGGGTCACCTATGTCTGCAAGGTAATGGCAAAAATCCCAGAGCTCAGTTGGGGAAGAGCGTCTGCATGGAAACATATGTGTTTGCATCTCGAAATTCCCCTTCGTTCTTAGCAGCTAAGGGTACTTATTTCATCTGCCATGATAGAGCCTATACATGGTTGCCCCCTGACTTCTCGGGCACATGTTTTGTCTCGTTCCTGTTGCCACCCACCTACACGGCCGCGGCAGATTACCATAGGACAAGGACAGTTAGGGGTGTTGTGAGTGAAGATGACACTGCGGAACAGGAATTTGGGGATTTCGCAAAAGGTTTTCTGCCGTTTTCGGGGCCTATGGCGAACAGCAGGAACATTCGTCAATTGACAAGGGTGGTTGAGTCCACTGTAGTTGAAACTGCCAGTGCCCTTAGTAATTTGACTGCTGAGCTCCAGTCGGATCGCCTTATGACTCTTCAAAACAGGGTCGCGTTAGATGTCATACTTGCAGACCGTGGTGGGGTATGCAAAGTGATCCAATCGAGTTGCTGTATTTTCATCCCTGATAATGCTCCGACAGTATACCAGGCCATCTCCAAACTGCATAAGATCTCTGAATCCATTCACATGGATGAAGGAGACTGGTCCTTGATGGGGTGGTTCTGGAAACTGATATCTGCCTGGGGATGGAAGATTCTGATAGTCATTGGGATGATCTTAGCCATCCTTTTCCTGTTCTGTCTGTGCGTACAGTGTGCTCCTGCAATATGTGGCCTCTGTGCTACATCATGTGTAAGGAAACCTGTATCAAGAGACGAACTAAGTAATAGGATGATGCTACAGCAACATCTCAATGACTTCATGAATACAGACCTGGACTCAGATTAGCATGAGTATGGGTTATTGCCTATGTAAGGGCAAAAGGAGGGTCTGTGGTACTTAAAATTCTGGACTCTGCTATTCTGTGGTACCGAAGCTCTGCACTCGTGTCATAAATATCATCGTATCATGACGATTTTGGTACTAGCAGACCGGTAATGGCTTAAATACTATACATAAGTATTTTCGCCATGTTCGAGTGACGAAATCACCCTGAAATCATAGTTTTTGTCTTGAACCCTCGGGTTCCATTTTGTGAGCGGCATCCATTTTGTGGTTGCCCTTTACATAGCCAAATAACTAAAGCCGAATTTGATCCAAAAGGACACGTACACCTCTGCTGACTCCTCTGTGACCTGGGCGAGCTGACTCCACTGCCTCAAGCCAAACCTGTTCGGGCAGTTCCTCTCCCAGTGGCCGAACGAGATTAGTATCAAGGCACAACATGTCATAAACCGTTCATCACACACATACTATGCTTAATCTCACACACACCTGTCCCTGTTTCTTCTTTATGACCTGTTTTACGAGGAGGAGGTGCCCGATTTATTAGGGGTCCGTCGATATCAGATGAAAGTTCTGGGCCTTGCCGGGTAATCTATCATGGACGGGACAAACTGAAATGTGGGCTTGTCATCATGACTCCGTATAGCCGGTGATATTTCCGACCCGGCGTCTGGGGTCTGGGTTGAAAGAATCAGCAATAGCTGTCAGCCCCTTAGGAAGACAGGACCCGTCTCTCCGCTGCCATATCCCAGGCATTAGCTGGTTTGAGACGGATGTACCCGCCCGTCTCTGAGTCCACAGTGATTTACTATTGCTAATTCTTTCAACCCAGACCCCAGACGCCGAGTCAGAAATATCACCGGCTATACGGACCGTTACCCCATTTGTGCTTACAGCCCTGAAGAGTCACGGGCTCCTTGCCTGCTTGACGAAACACGTGTCGGCTGGTCATTTGCTTTTGAAGTTATCTTTCAACAAAGGAAGGTCAAATACAATCCTTTGAAGAACAAAAAGACTTTCTATCGTGTGCACTTTGTTTCAATTTACTACCTATTGTGTTCTTTTGATTAAGCATGATACATGTATACACCTCGCTTAACGTGTGCACAGGATTCTTGTCACATTTGTCCAGTCAGGTTCCACCTATGTGCAAGACACCACACATTTCTTACAGTTAATCAGGGATCTTATTCTACCAACTGAACAAGAGTTTTGGCTAGGAACAATTGATGTGGTGTTGTTATACACCTCAATACCACACTCAGAGGGCATAGAGGCTATCAAGTGGGCATTACTGCAGCAGGAGGATATAGCAGCCAGTAAGGTTTTTCTCTTGGAAATCCTTCAGTTCAGTTTATATAACAGCTATTTTAGTTGGAATGAACGGTTCTTTTTACAAACTAATGGAACCTCAATGGGTTTTTCTGGGGCCCCCAGCTACGCTAACATCTTCATGATGCAGTTTGAACAGGAACACATTCTTAATGAACCATCTTGGACAGATCAGTTACTTATGTATCGGCGATATATCGACGATATGTTCATCATTTGGCAGGGATCCAGAAATGATTTAGAGAAGAAATTGACGGATCTCAATGACATAAACCCAAGAATACAGTTTACTCACACACTGGACACGCACAAGATTTCATACTTGGATGTTGCTTTAGAAATTAAGATTCAGAAAAGGGAGTGGTGATGAACAGAGTGTCTGAATTAAGCAGACCACTCTTACCCAGTCCAAAGATCAGGGCTTGATCCATCACCGTTATTTAGCTCACTGCACCATCCCAGCTCAGAACCTGGCTACATGCAAATTAGTCTGTCCCTGGCCCAGTGCATCATGGGAACAGGGCAGACCAAACTACCAAGCCAATTCTTTTACTGGAAAGGAAACAAGCTTCCGGGGACCGGTTTCTGGCATAACAGCCATCTTCGGCCCGGCTTGCTTGAATCCTGATGGTGCAGTGAGCAAGGGACTCATGTCTGAGCATACCCTTCCACGCTTATGGTGGACAAAACGATTCAGAAAAGGGGGTGGTGATGGACAGAGTATCTGAATTAAGCAGAACACTCCTACCCAGTCAACAGATCAGGGCTTGATCCATCACCGTTTTTTAGCTCACTGCACCATCCCAGCTCAGAACCTGGCTACATGCAAATTAGTCTGTCCCTGGCCCAGTGCATCATGGGAACAGGGCAGACCAAACTACCAAGCCAATTCTTTTACTGGAAAGGAAACAAGCTTCCGGGGACCGGTTTCTGGCATAACAGCCGTCTTCGGCCCGGCTTGCTTGAATCCTGATGGTGCAGTGAGCAAGGGACTCATGTCTGCGCATACCCTTCCACGCTTATGGTGGACAAAACTCTTTCTTGGGCCACAGGCATCAGTGTTTATTATGCTGGATGAGCAAGAAATTAGTGTGACACGGAGACATTACAGGAGTAATAATATGGTTCAAGGAAACGTAGGTGGAAGCACTTCTATAACACGAGAGAAAAATTATCTACATATATAATGGAACGCAAGTTTCAGTAATGTCAACCGCAGACTGTAACTTATTTACTACCGTACATGATGACACATTTTTTCATTCCATGAATTTACTGATGTTTACTAGTGATTAATCTTCCGATCCCTTCACATTGTTTATTGTCGTAACTTTGGTGTTATTATGATACTGAAGTTGGTTTATGTACACGTTGAAGCATTATGTAAGGCAATGATGTGAGCTCAGTTATCATGTTATGTTTATTTCTCAGCTTATTTAGGTGTTTACAATGCAATATATGTCTCATGAACGATGATGTATTTTTATACAGCATGTTCACAACATTTGATTTTACCTACAGGCTATTTGAAACTCTATTGAATGTTTTTATTACTGTGTTTACACACATTACAATCCAACACTTGCTTGAACAACATGATTAGCGTGGATACAATAATTATCAGCTCCAGTAAACTAGACCACAGTCAAGGAGAACCGCACAATATTCACTAATCTCTCACATAACTAACAGCACGCTTTTTCATCCCAAGATGGCCGCCGCGCATGACCGTTAGCAGGCAGAGTCCTACATTGATAATCACTAACTCACACGCCAGATTCATTATTTATTTATTATTTATGTATGCATTTTTATGTAGCGCAGACTTTACCCGAAGGTGTCAGAGTGCTTCACAATAGGAACGTTAAGGATACATGAGGAGAAAATTACAAGTGAACAAATTACAAAAGCAAACGTTAAGTTACATGAGGTAAAAGTGACAATTGTGAGCAAACAAAATACAAGAGGTAGCAAACGGTACATTACAGGAGGAGAAAAAAGTGACATGTGTGCAAGTTACAGAGGCGTACAAAGTATAAGTAGAGGTATAGTACTGCAATAAATGGCAGACACTCCAACACAAGAACAAACGTTCTGTAGTAGGGGATCTCTGTGTATAGTCATAATCTAGTGAATAGTCCCGCCCATGTGCGTGGACCCCGGCAATCAAAAATAATCTCTTAAGTTGTCAAAATAATGCAGAAACTGCAAAGACACTTAAGAGAGAATTTAAAGACAAATAATGCAGCCTATATCTACAGGCTACACTGTCCAGTACTTCAACTAGAAATTCCACCAAAAATCACCACACACAGCCCAGCCTGCTAGTTTCTACCATAGAGAAACCTGCCTCCCCCAGTCAAAGACTCAGGAATGATAGAGAGGAAGGTAGGGACAGACAAGCCCCATAGGCTGCCATTATGTGGCTTAAATAGGATACTGTGCCTTTAAGAGAACTTTCCAGACTTCTCCCAGTATCCCAGAATGCATAGCAGGTCCAACTTACTTTCAGTTCTTTTTTCCGGCTCCTGCTTACAGGACCCTGGCATTGAGCTCTCCCTTTTTCAAGGGTTTATTGAATTCGTTTTTGCACTTTTGACTTTTAAAAGTGTTGCAGTTACTGCTTGGTGTTCTCTTCTCACTTTTGTGCTGTTTTTTAGGCGTTTTGGGGCTCCGAAATGCCTGGCCTTTTTGTTAAGTGCCCAGCATGTGAGAGGAAGAAGGCCAAAAGCGACCCCCATGATGTCTGCATCATGTGCCTTCCAGAAGATCATGGCCCTGAGGAGTGTGTTATCTGCCAGCAACTTTCTGCTAGGACCCTCAGGGACAGATTGAAGATCAGGCTGGCTGGCCTGGAGGATAGGCGTCAACGTGCTGCAGGTGGGTCTGGGCAGCCTGGGAGGGATCCCTCTGCCTCTGCTGAGGCCCCTGAGGGGCTCCCCGGGGGCAGGAAGTCCAGCCAACGGTCCCATTCTCCGTCGACGTCGAGGGCTTCGACGACGGCGTCGAGAGGGATGACGACGGCGTGCTCCCCGTCTCCCCGGGGCTCCGGGTCGAGACGGCGTGACGGCTCGACGGCGAAGGAGAAGCCGACGTCGAGGCCGCCGTCGACGTCATCGTCTTCGTCGACGTCGAGGTCTTCATACCGACGCCGAAGACGCAGGGACGTGTATCGACGCTCGCCGTCGAAGCGGCACCGACGCTCGCCGTCGAGGCGACACCGTCGGTCGTCGTCGAGGCGACACCGTCGATCGTCGTCGAGGCGACACCGCCGATCGACGTCGAG
Source organism: Lissotriton vulgaris (assembly GCF_964263255.1). Taxonomy (NCBI): domain Eukaryota; kingdom Metazoa; phylum Chordata; class Amphibia; order Caudata; family Salamandridae; genus Lissotriton; species Lissotriton vulgaris. The sequence continues at coordinate 587,283,616 of NC_141699.1, forward strand.
GGGCTCCTCGACGTCGAGGACATCAAGACGACGACCGCGGTCGACGTCGAGGGCGGACCGCCCGACGTCGAGAGGGCGACGTGAGAGGTCGCGCAAGAAGAGATCGACGTCGAGGAGTCGACGTTCGACGCCGAGGATGAGAGGGTCGACGTCGAGGGGACGACGTTCGACGCCGGAGTCCAGGAAGCGCCATTCGACGCCGGAGAAGCGTCGTTCTGCGTCCAGCAGACAGCGGTCAGCGTCGAGGAGTAGGTCACCCTCTCCAAAGCGACACAGAGGGGGCTCTAGCTCCAGGAGTCACGCCGCTTCCAGCGGACGCAAGAGGAAGCGGTCGCCTGCGGATGGGGATGGATCTCCGCACCCGTCCCCTAAAGGGTCACCGGGCTCGGTGTACTCGGAAGTGTACACTCCATCTCGACCCAGGACTCCTACTCCTCCACCCGTACCTAAGGAGGACCCTCCGCCCATACCACCACTTCCTGCGGGGGATCCTGCTCCACCTCCGGTCCCTCCGCATGGGCCCACCCCGCAGCCGGTGGTTCCTCCGCCGAGGTCCACTTCACTGCCGTCCCTGCCTGCTCCTCCCAAGGGGACCCCGAAACCGAAGCCCCGGGAGGATTCGAAGAGGCCCCGTGAGGAACCACGGAAGACCCCTCCTCGCAAACCGAAGGAGCGCCCTAGAGCTGGCAGGTCTCGTTCTCGCTCTAGGCGCAGATCTTCCACGAAGTCGAGACACCGCCATAGGAGGCGCGATTCTCGCTCTCGCACGAGATCATCTGGGACCAGGGACTATTCACCTACGCTATCGGGGTCGCCGGACACCAGAGTGTCCCCGATAGATGACCTGGTTGCCTTTCAGGACGTCTTGTTGAGGGGCGCGGCGAAGCTAGGCATTACACTGACGGTGCCTACTCCGAAGACGTCCGTCATTTTCGAGACTCTACATCAGAGGCACATGTCTCGTCCCCTCCTGCCCTTGGTGCCGGGCCTGGAAGAACCGGCTATGGCGCTGTTTCTCACCCCGGCGGTGACGAGAGCGGCCCCGTCCAGACTACTAAAGAAATACCGGGCTCCCGACTCGGATCCGGCCTTTTTGAGAGCGGAGCCTCCGCCTGACTCCGTCATCGTCACGGCGGCCCGCAAGCAGCATGCCACCACTCCGACCTCCACGGTTCTCCCGGACAAGGAGTCTAGGTGGATTGACTCGGCGGGGCGAAAAATCTGTGGGACTTCCGCGACATCCATGAAAGCGGCGAGTGCCACGGCTCTGTTGGGGCGTTACGACCGCGCCCTCTGGGACTCCCTCGAGCGCTTTGCGGAGCATTTGCCTCGGGAGCAGCGTGAAGACTTCATGGAAGTCCTGAGTGAGGGGATGCTGGTGGCCAACCAGATAATCAGCGCGGCTGCGGACTCTTCCCTGTTGGCTGCTCACGGGTTCTGCCACGGGATCAACCAACGGCGCCACGCATGGCTCCGGCTGACGTCCCTGAAGCCGGACGCACAGCAGAGGGTGGCCAATCTGCCGTTTTCCGGGGAGACCCTCTTCGGGAAGCACGCAGATGATGAAATGGCCCGCATGAAGGCGGAGGCTGAAACGCTGACGGCTGTGGGCCTGGAAAAGCCCAAGGAGACCAAGAAGCAGTACCGCCCTTTCCAACGGCGGTTCGGAGGACAAGGCCGAGGACGGGGACAGGCTTCGGGGCACTCGCAACAGCAGCAGCCGTTCCGTAAGCCGTTCCAGAAGCGGCAGAAGGGCAGAGGAGGCCAGCAGTCGGCTCCGGCGCCCAAGGGCCAGGCGGGGTCTAGGCCCTAGGAACTTACTTCCCCCGGATCCGTTACCCACTCCGGTAGGGGGAAGCATCCAATCTTTTCTGGCAGAGTGGAGAAAAATTACTCAGGACAAGTGGGTGCTGAATATTGTTTGCAATGGATACAGTCTTCGGTTCACCAGCCCTCCTCCAGCGATTCCCCCGGTCAGCTCGCAGTTTCAGCTGCGCGAGCTTCAGGCGGAAGCGGATATCCTGTTAAGGAAAAGGGCGATAGAGGACGTACCTCTGTCTCAGAGAGGAAGAGGTCTGTACTCCCGGTTCTTTCTGGTTCGCAAGAAGGACAAGAACGAGTTCAGGCCCATTCTGGATTTGCGACAGGCAAACAAGTGGATTCGCAGAGAAAAGTTCCGCATGCTGTCGTTGCACCAGATCTACCCTCAGTTGCAACAGGGAGACTGGCTTTGCGCTATAGACCTACAGGATGCTTACTTCCATGTGCCCATTGCACACAAACACAGGAAGTTCCTGCGGTTCCAAGTCGGCACCAATCACTATCAATACACAGTACTCCCATTCGGACTGAAGTCTGCGCCAAGGACATTCTCGAAGTGCATGGCGGTGGTAGCGGCACACCTGAGGAAGAACAAGGTGTTCGTCTACCCTTACTTGGACGATTGGCTGATCAAGGCATCCTCCTTCTCGGAAGCGTGAGCACACTTCCAGAAGACGTGCGTTCTCTTGAACAAGCTGGGGTTGCACATCAACATGGCCAAGTCTGTCCCGACTCCGGTCCAATGCATACAGTACTTGGGAGCCTCCATCAATACGCTGTCAGCAAGCATGTCTCCTTCGGAAGAGCGACGATTATCACTCCTTCGGAAGGCTTAGGCTCTTATGACGACTCCATCTACAACAGTGAGGACGGTGTCTTCTCTACTGGGATTGATGGCCTCTTGTATCTTCCTGACGCCACACGCACGGCTGCACATGAGACCGTTGCAGGAGTGCTTGGAGGACCAGTGGGATCAGAGGAAAGGATCTTGGGACGACAAGATTCGCCTATCGCTGCATGCTCTTCAGTCCCTGAAGTGGTGGTGTTCGGCGGAGAATCTCCTCAGAGGGGTTCCCTTTCACAAGGACATTCCCACGCAGACAGTCGTGACGGATGCGTCTCTTCTGGGATGGGGAGCGCACTCCGGGACTCTGCAGATTCAAGGCACGTGGTCACCGATGGAGGCCACGTATCACATCAATTTCCTGGAACTCAGAGCTGTTCACTTGGCGCTGAAGGCCTTTCTTCCGTCCTTCCGGACCAACTCTCTGCTTGTACAGACGGACAATACCACCACGATGTATTACCTCAACAAGCAGGGGGGGTCGAGATCGCGCACTCTGTCACAGGAGGCGCAGACGATCTGGCACTGGCTCCTGGCCAGAGGACTGACGATAACGGCCACCCATCTACCAGGTGTGCAGAATGTTCAGGCAGACGCACTGAGCAGACTGCTTCAGGAAAACCACGAATGGGTCATAAACGACGAAGTACTAGGAGAAGTCTTCGCAAGGTGGGGAACTCCAGACGTAGATTTGTTCGCCACCGCCGAAAACAGCAAGTGCAGAGACTTCGCCTCCAGGTACTTCCAGCAAGGGACGCTGGGGAATGCGTTATGGATCGACTGGACGAACAACTTTCTGTACGCCTTTCCTCCCATTCCCCTGATTCCGGCGGTGCTCATCAAGCTGGCCCGGTCCAGGGCTCGGATGATACTCATCGCCCCGGAGTGGCCCAGGCAGTGGTGGTTCACGGACCTATTTCACCGGTCTCTCCTTCCTCACATTCGGTTGCCGTGCAGGCCGGACCTTCTCACGAAGTTCGGGGGACGGATGTTACACCCCAACCTCTCGTCTTTGAGTTTGGCGGCATGGCTCCTGAGATAGTGCAGTATGGCCATCTTAATCTGCCCGATGATTGCATGGACATTCTGAAGGAGTCCAAGAGACCTTCCACTAGGACTTCATATGCTTACAAGTGGAAGAGGTTTTGTATCTGGTGCCAGTCTAAGAACTATGATCCTACAACCTGTAAGGAGGATGTCATCCTTCCTTACCTTTTACATTTGGCGCAGTCTGGCCTTAATGTGCATTCCATTAAGGTTCATCTGGCTGCATTGACTGCCTACAGGGAATGCCCTTCACAGACTTCCTTTTTCCAGATCCCCGTGATCAAAGATTTTCTGGAAGGATTGAAGAAAGTATTCCCTCCTGTCAGGCTTCCCTCGCCTTCATGGGAATTGAATGTGGTGCTGTCCAGATTGATGAAGGAACCTTTTGAACCTATTCATAAGGCTTCGTTGCAGCACCTGTCCTGGAAGGCGGCGTTCCTCGTGGCCATTACATCGGCCCGCAGGGTGAGTGAAATTCAGGCGTTGTGTTGTAATGAACCTTATACTGTATTTCATGCTGCTAAGGTTGTTATGCGTACTCACCCTAAATTTCTTCCCAAGGTTATTTCTGACTTTCATGTCAACCAGACTATAACTTTACCTACGTTCTTTCAGAACCCTTCATCCCCAGCGGAGAGGTCTCTCCATTCTCTGGATGTTAGGCGGGTGTTGAAATTTTATCTGGATAAAACCAAAGATATTCGTAGGTCTGACCAGTTGTTTATCAATTATGGATCGGTCAGGACAGGTCTTGCGACCTCTAAGCAGTCCATCTCTAGGTGGATTGTGTCCTGCATACAATTGTGTTATCAGAAGGCTAATAAGACCTTAGGAGGTAAGCCTAAGGCTCATTCCACCAGGGGCAACACTGCCACGACGGCTCTGCTCCGTAACGTGCCGATTGCTGAAATCTGCAAGGCAGCCACTTGGAAGTCGGTTCATACCTTTGCTAAGCATTACTGCCTGGACACTGACGCCAGGGCAGACGCTCAGGTTGGACAGGCTTCGCTGCGGAATTTATTCGCACAATAGTGGCATTATGTATTTACTCTCCACCGCCGCTTAGTTGTGGGGATGGGCTTGCCATTCTATTCACTAGATTATGACTATACACAGAGATCCCCTACTACAGAAGGAGTAGTTTCTGTCCTGTAACTCCAGTTCTGTAGTAGGGGTATCTCTGTTATAGTCATAAGCGCCCTCCCTCCTCCCCGGTGGAGAATTCTTCATGTAAACAATGCTGCAGGTCTGGCGTTTTATACGCCTTCAAAAAGAACTGAAAGTAAGTTGGACCTGCTATGCATTCTGGGATACTGGGAGAAGTCTGGAAAGTTCTCTTAAAGGCACAGTATCCTATTTAAGCCACATAATGGCAGCCTATGGGGCTTGTCTGTCCCTACCTTCCTCTCTATCATTCCTGAGTCTTTGACTGGGGGAGGCAGGTTTCTCTATGGTAGAAACTAGCAGGCTGGGCTGTGTGTGGTGATTTTTGGTGGAATTTCTAGTTGAAGTACTGGACAGTGTAGCCTGCATTATTTGTCTTTAAATTCTCTCTTAAGTGTCTTTGCAGTTTCTGCATTATTTTGACAACTTAAGAGATTATTTTTGATTGCCGGGGTCCACGCACATGGGCGGGACTATTCACTAGATTATGACTATAACAGAGATACCCCTACTACAGAACTGGAGTTACAGGACAGAAACTACTCCTTACGTAGGCAATGGTGGCACTTGTGCAAGTATCTAAAGCAAACAAAATGAAGGAGGTAGCAAACAGTGTGTTACAAGAGAAAAGTGACGTGTGCATGTTACAAAAGAGTACCAGACACAGGTAGAGGGATAATACATCAATAAATGGCAGACCACTCAACACCACTCAAACCACAAGAACACACTGGGAAGGCACTTCCATAGTCCTGGAGAATAGAATTTCCTATAATGGAAGGTCCTCCTTCAGATAATAGAGAGGGCGAGCATTATATTTGGAAGTGTCTTTGAAGGAGGAGAACCTTGAGGTCAGTTAGTTTTGAAGGCCCGGGAGGAGGTGGTGGTCCGGAGCTGAGGCGGAAGTGAGTTCTAGATTCTCACTGCGTTGCCTGAAAAGGATTGGGCCATCGATCTTTCCATCTTGAAAGTGAGAGGTTCAAGCAGTAGATTTTCCGCATTACGTGTTGGTCTAGAGCCTCCAGAGAGTTTCAGTTTATTCGCCAGGTAGCTAGGAGAGGAGGAGTGCAAGGCTTTGTGGGTGATACAGGCAGTATTGTAGATAGATCTTGCCTCGATGGGAAGCCAGCGGAGGGTGGATAACATGGGTGTGATGTGGTCGCTTCTTTTAGCCCCATAAATGAAACGAGCTGCTGAATGGAGAACAGATTTAAGGGGGGACAGGCGGGATTTGGAGAGGCCAGTAAGAAGAGAATTACAGTAGTCTAGTCTGGAGAGGACCAGCGATTGGACTAGGGTTTTAAGGTCTTGCTCCAGGAAGAAGCGACAAATTCCCCAAAGAAGGCGCAGCTGGTATCGAGCAGACTTTGCAACAGAATTGATGAGGGAGATTAGATTGAGTTTTTTGCTGAGTATGACACCAAGGGACTTTGTGCTGTCGACAATGATGGGTTTATTGTTAAGTAGATTCATCTGATCCATCCATGATTGAACCGGGGGAGGAGAAAGTGAGGAGGAGAGGATGAGGAATTCGGTTTTGGAGGGATTCAGAATCAGTTGATGAGTTGACATCCAGTTTTGAATGGAGTCGAGAGTAGAGCTTAGGATAGAGAGATCGTGAGTGGAGGCAATCTTGAGATAGATTTGAGTGTTGTCTGCATAGAGATGATAGTGGATCCCGGATTTACTTAGGAGATTTCCAAATGGTTCTAAGTGGAGGTTGAACAATATGGGTGCCAGTATGGAGCCTTGAGGAACACCTTGACCTACCGCCAAAGGAGATGAAAGACTGTTCGCTATTTTGATCATTTGGGATCTATCAGAGAGGAAGGAAGCAAACCAGTTAAGCACAGTGCAATCCATGCCCATTCTCTGTTGAAGAGTGTTGAGGAGAGTGTTGTGATTGACAGTGTCAAAGGCTGCAGAAAGGTCAAGGAAGATTAGAATACAAAACTCCCCTGAGTCGAGTATCCGCAGAGCGTCATCAATCACTTGCAGCAAGGCTGTTTCAGCGCTGCAGTTTTGGATGAAGCCGGACTGAAAATTGTCCAGAAGATTATTGTCCTTGATATGACGAGAGAGTTGTTTCGCTACACATCTTTCTGTGATCTTCGCAAGAAAGGGTAGGTTAGTGATGGGGCGGAAATTGTTGAGGTCATTCGCATCAGCAAAAGGTTTTTTAAGCACAGGGGTGACCTGCCCAGTTTTGAAGGAGACACGAAGGGAGCCTTGACAGAGGGAGAGGTTGACCAGAGTGGTCCAATAGGAAAGGGAATAGGTATAGAAGTCAATGGCAATGGCACTAGGGATGGGGTCAAGGCAATGGTTGAAGGGCTTTGTTTCGCGGATGCACTTGAGGAGAGCATCTTCATAGATGGGGTCAAAGTTCTGCCAAATGACTAAGAATTTGTGCTCCTCTGGAGGAGTAGGATGGGCGACCTGATTCACAAGTGATTTCCCTTTTTCGTCAAAGAATATAGCGAAATCCGCTGCTTTCTTCGTAGAATCCTCCAACTTGGAGGTTGGGGGAGAGCAGATGGGAATCTTGATGAGATCAAATAGTTTTTTGGGTCTATTTTTGGCTGAGTCAAGGAGAGTTCTGAAGTGCGACGCTTTCCCAAGGAAGATGTGCTTGTGGCTCTTGGATCTTGCTGAAAGAAGCATGGCCAAATTATCGGTGGAGGGCGCTTGCCTCCATTGTTTCTCCAGGAATCTTAGGTGGGCATCTTAGGTGCTTCCTTTCTTCATAGAGGGATTTGTTGAACCAAGGTGCTGAGGGAGTGGGCCTTTTCTTTTTGCTTTGGAGAGGAGCAACGTTATTGATTTCAACCGCAAGGACTGTGAGGCATTGGGAGGTGAGCTCGTCAACATCTAGGTTCGGGTCTATCCTTGGTAATGATAGCAAAGCTGATTCACAGAGGGAACCAACGTCAATATTGTTAGTGTCACGGAACCAGGAGGTAGCCCTCTTAGGTTGGCCAAGAGTTATAGAGTGTGATAGGTGAAGAGCGAAAGTGATGAGGAGGTGGTCCGACCAGTCTACATGAATAGGGGTAGCGATGGAAAGCAGGTCTGCTTTAGAGCTATCAAGGTCAAGGATTGAGCCCTTGGAGTGTGTTGATTCTGTGCAATGTTGGATAAGATCATTTGCAGAGAGGAAGGTGGCCAGCAGATTCGCAGAAGCGTCTTGCGGTACGCCCCAGTGAAGATTGAAGTCACCCACAAAGGTCTGATTCTCACTTTGCGAGTATTGGTCGCTGATGAAGTCCGTGAGTTCCTCCATAAACAAAGGGCCGCTGCACGGCGGGCGGTAAATGGCATGGAATCTAAGGGGTGAGCGGTGGTGTAATTGAAGCTCAAGAGATAGGCATTCAAAGGTGCGGAAGGAGCTGATAGGAGAAGCCATAATTTGAAGGGAGTTTCTAAAGATGACCGCAACACCTTCCCCGACTTTTTCAATTCTATCATTCCTTAGTAAAGAATAGCCTGTGGGTAGTAGGAGATCAAACATAGAATGAGAGGTATCGTTGAACCAGATCTCTGTGAGGAAGAGCATGTCTATGTTGTGATGGGTAATGGTGTCGGAGATTTCAAGTTTGTGTTTGATTGCAGATCTGCAGTTGTGGAGCAGACAGCGCAGCTCTGTCAAGACTGTTTTGGTGAGGGGGGAACTTGGGCTATGAAGGGTGATGGGGATATTGTTCTTATACGGGGATGCTCGGGGGGTTTAGGTGGATGCTTGTTTCTGACAGAGGAGATGGTCGGAATAGTGTAGATAGTAGGGTTACTAGGAGATGCAGGTTGGAGAGGGGTGGCGTTCAGGGGCCTGTGTGAGATGATGATGTTTGCAGACGATATGTTATGCTTGGCTATTATGGGGTGCGAGGTGCATCTCGTGGGAAGGTGAGAGTTTTCCAAAGGAGTTGAGGTGTGTGAAAAAGTGGAAATCTTGGAGCTTAACAGTGAAATGGAAGCTACAAGCTGGGAGATGGAGGCGATAAGAGAGCCTAGCTTATTTTCCAGCGAGAGTAGGACAGAGCACGGACGGTTGGGTGGCTCAATGGAAACAGGAGGAGGTGAAATTGGTGGTGGAAGGCAGGGAGAGGTGGGGGACAGGAGGAGAGTTGGGGTATATGGTTCATAGGTGGGGAAAAGTGGAGGTTGAGAGCGGGATTTGGTGTATCAGAGGTGAGGGGAGAGTTGTCTTTGTTGGCGTTGGAAGAAGGAAAGAAATTAAGGACAAAATTAGGGGGAGATGGGTGCGGATGGAGGCGGTGATGTAGAAGGAGAGGGGAGGACTGAGTGGAGTCATAGGAATGAAGGAGGTTTGTGAGGAAAAAAGGGGAGGTGATTGGAGAGGAATCTGTCAGCTTGGAGAGGTGGCTGTGAGGGAAAGGGCATCAGGCAGAGTGAGGGGGGTTGGTAGAAAGGGAAGATGAAGAAAGGAAATGGTTCTGCTGGGTTACCAAGGGGGGAGCACAGCAATGCTGGAGGAGTAGGGGGAGGAGAGAGATGCAATGGGTTTGTGGAGAAGTTGGGGTAAATAGCGAGGGACGAAGGGGGTAGAGAAGAAGGGGAGACCATCGAATAAGATTGAGCTGACTGGTTGTGTCCCCTGCCCACTGACTCGGACACTGGACTGCTGTGGTTCAGGAGAGCACTGTGAAAGAACGCTAAGGAATTCGGACTCAGCCTTCCCATTCCGGTCATGCGCGACCTTCGGAGCGACTAGATCAAGACCCCTGACATAGCCTGAGGCTGCAGCCGACCTACGCTGCGGCAGAAAGGAGAACCATCAACCCCTGGAGTGTTGGCAGACAAGGCTGGGCGCTGTGGGAGCTGGCCCCTGCTGTCCTGATGCGAGGTAGGGGATTGACTTCTACGGGGCGGATCTCGCCCCACACCACTCTTGTAATGGTGCAGTCCATCGAGAGCACCTCGTGCCCGGTCTCTGCGCCTACCGAGGTAGCGGGGGCCCTTGTATGTATCTGTCGTCTGCCCCAAGCGTGTCAGGCTCTCCCGGCAGCTGCGTGAACTGCCTCCCCAGGTCGCAGTGCTGATAGTGGGTTGCTGGGGCCGGACTGACCGGTGGAAACGCCGTTTGGTTCGGAGGAGCAAGCCGCTACTAAGCCCCGCCCCCCTCCGTTCGGCCCACAACAACGCTGAGACTGCGAAGATTTCTGTTCTCGCTCTCACTCCATCTATTGAAATTCGGGGAAACTGAGAGGTAATGAACCACTGCCACACAGCACAGGTCCAGCAAAAGGTGTCCCTGACCTAGCCTGCAGCTAGATCTCAACGGTCAGACTACGATCTCAGTGAAACGTCGTGGTCACCTTACTGCTACTGGTTTACTTATTTTACTTATTTTACTTCATTCTGACAATTGCGGTTTACAGCATTACACCAACATGGCTGGCAGCATCGCTTGGTCACAGATTGATAAAATGGCTGACCACAACAATAACAAGAGTGAGGGGCCCACCCCACCCCGCCACTGTTCACTGTAATCAAAGCTTAACAGCAAGCCTTGTGAAACCAAAACACTTTTAAGGCTGTCTAGAAAGTGAAATAGGACTACACCGGGAGACCCTCAGTTAATGGAAAAAGACATAGGACTTCGCAGTGGACCAGGGAAGATGGACTAACTCAAAGAGTGGAAAGGGAGAAAGTCCTCTGCCCACAGAAGAACTACTAAAACGGCAGACATCTTGCAATGACTAGTTTCTATACCATACCACCCAGAGCATAACAAGGGTCAGTTAACTAATTACTATTATTTGGAATCACAACTACTAAGGGATAACAGACGTAAAATTATTTGAAAGAGAAAACTATATCTACCACTACTCAGCATCAGCACTGGAACAATTAGGAGTCAAACAGAGAAGAGTCACTATAAGACCTGGAAAAGAAATCTTTATCTATACACTATAAGACCTAGAAAGGAAATCTATACCTACCACTATACAACACCAGTAGTGGTTCAACCCGGAGTCAAACAGAGAAGAGTCACCATAAGACATACAACACGGAGCTATGATGAACGAAAGATACCTAGCGGCTGTTGGCTCGAATGCCCAGAGCATAAAATATCCATATAATTCAACCAAAAATGCAGCTAAAAAGTTCAAACACGACACCCTGAGAAAAAACCTGGACACACTATTCTCTGACCTATATTTTAATGTAGTTAAAGGTACGATAATGAATGACCTGATATTTTACACAAATAAAACAGCTAAATGGCGCAATGCCTTCACAAGGATGCTTGCCATAAAAGTTACGAAAAACATCCCTCATGGCACAAAAATAATGACCACACCATCAAAAAGATGCAGAGCTGAACTATGCATTAACATATATAAATCTGGAATTGTGTTGATACAAGCAGCAAATAGCGAACTAGAGAAGTTTGACAAGATATTCCAAATGGTAAAAGACTCACTAGAGGGCCCAAGATACCAACTACACCTGACCCCACCAGTAGACACTCCTGACATCAACGATATTACTACCAGAGGCGCCAATAGAACTAGGGGCCACCATGCTCAAATCTCTAATTCAGAAGATATATTTGAAATAGAAATGACAGAACCTGAGATCGAGACAGAAAGAACAGAGAGGTCTACTTGTCAGGCGAACAAAAAACAGGACCAGCTCCAAAGAGAAGAGTCGTCGTCGCTTCCAAACGATGAGACTTCCCACGTAGAGCGTGCATCGGCCCCGAGTGTATTACCCTATGATAACCAGGAATTGGATGAGGTAGAAGATACCGACCTTCCTTTACCTCTCTCTAGTACTATTCTAGAGTCTTGTAGACCCTCACCCACAAAAGAACTGCCAGCATCACATAACTTAGTTAACACTTTCAACATCTCCAATAGATACGGAACTGACAACCAAACAAGGGATACAAAGAAAATGACTGCGGAACTGAGAATAGATCTAAAACAGAGAAGAGCAAAATGCAAACCTCGGATAAACAGGTTAATCATCCCTAAGAAATCACTTCAGAACAGGAAAGATATTAAAGAGCTTCAGAAACTAGTTGGCAAGCTGGCACAAGACACTATTAATACCTTACAAGCGGTTGAAAAAATTTGGGAGATGACGGTGAGCACTCACTCTAAGGTCACGCATATCCAAAATCTCGTACACTCCTCACAAAGAAAGAGTAACGAGATGGCCATGCCTTTAAAAAATAGGCACAACCGACCAGATAGGACAAAATCATTGTCAAAGGAGGAAACTCTGGCCTTAATCCGAACATATGAACTACCGGACCGCGAGGGAGAGGAAAGAATCAAAACAGTACCACTCGACTCTAACAGAACATCCAGAAAGAATGATAGAACATCCAACCCTCACAATTTACAGCACGTCCAGCTAACAACAACAGAATCCGAAAATGTGAACCTTAGTAACCCAGAGAAACCTCTGACTTGTCTACTACTCAATTGTCATTCGGCAACCAAACATGCATCAGACATAGCGGCCCTCATCATCAACAAGGACATTGATCTGGCAATCCTTACAGAAACTTGGCTAACGGAATCATCATCTCGAACCATGGATCTCTTAGTACCACCTTAATATAACATTATGAGACTTGATAGACTTAGAAAGTTAGGGGGGGGGTATAGCCTGCATTCATCGATCAGATATAGAGGGCAAACAAATTCAAGCCGACCCTCTAGAATCCTGCGAATATCTAGGTCTTAATATAAGATCAGCTAGCAATCAAAGATGCAACTTGCATACATTTTACCACCCACCAGGAGATAACGCAAAGTTCACAGAGCAGTTAATGGAGATCATAACGGCCAACTCTAAAAACAAAGCCAATAACATATTTCTAGGCGATTTCAACTTACATTGGGATGACTGCAATAACAAACTGGTCAACACGCTTAAAGATTTCCTCGTCGAACTAAACCTCACCCAAGCATGCACGCAACCTACACACTCGAAAGGAGCGACGTTAGATTGGATTATTTCAAGAAACAAAGATACATCAATCCTCTCCATAACTCCGTGTGACTGGTCTGATCATCATGCCATAACATTTGTGATACCCATAGTGAAAAAAGGCATGACCATGCAACCCTTCAAGTCCAAAAAATGGATTTGAGACACAAAAGAGGCGAATATTGAGCTACTGGTCGAAAGCTGTGAAAGAGACCTAAAGCCGCCTAGCAACCTGCAGAATATTAATGAGCTGACCGATCACTACATAACAGCAGTCGAAAATATCGTCAACAACACCATGCCATTAAAACTGAAAAGAGTCTCGGAGAAGACAAAAAATACTTGGTATAATGGGTCACTAAATGAAGAAAGGCGCAAATTGAGAATGGCCGAAAGAAAATGGAGACAACACCCTTCATCCCCCGAGCTGAAAGCCCTCAGAAAAATTAGAAACCAATATAATAAAAAGATCATCAACTATAAAAAGGAATTTATAAGATCAGAACTGGACAATGCCAAAAACAGACCACGAAAACTCTTTGAAATCCTAAAGCAACAATCAAACAAACTAGCCAAATCCGTTCAAGAGAACTCAAAAACACCCTTAAGTTGCGAAGAATTTTCCACATTTTTCACGGAGAAGGCCAAATCGCTTGAAGTAGAGCTCAAAAACGCCGTGGCGAACCTTCCCATCGAACCATTGCCCACGAGCGATACCGACTCTACAACGGAGTGTACTAAGACAAAAAACAAGGCAAATTGGGACACATTCGAACTATATGACCAGTACATGATCACCAAGACGCTCTCAGAAATCAAACCTAACAACCACTACCAAGACCCCCTTCCCGCAAAATGCTTAAAAGAAATCAGCCACATTTTGGTTCCAATCTGGACCAAAATAATAAATGCTTCACTATCACAAGGGATCCTCCCCGACTGCCTAAAAACAGGTCAAGTTGTTCCCATAGTCAAAAAACCTTCAGTGGATGCATCAGATCCGAACAACTTTCGCCCAGTGACCAACATCCCTTTACTGGCCAAACTAATTGAGAAATGCGTGCAGAACCAACTGAGCCAACACATCACCAAGTTCTCCTTGCTAGATGAATGCCAATCAGGATTCAGAGCAGGGCATAGCACGGAAACAGCGATCCTCCATATTGTTGATGACGCGCTACAGGCCCTTGACCAAAATCAAGCATGCTTACTGATTCTCCTTGACCTGTCATCGGCTTTTGACACGGTAAATCAGGAAGCATTACTGACCAGGCTGCCGGACAGGATGGGATTGTCTGGAATTGTGCTGAAATGGTTCGATTCTTTTTTACAGAACAGAACACAACGATTCCTGGTCAACCAATTAATCTTACCTCCATGCCCTAATTCAATAGGAGTCCCTCAAGGATCGACGCTATCCCCAGATCTGTTTAACCTATACGTCGAACCTCTTACAGAAATTCTCCGAAAATCACAGATATCCTATCACATGTATGCAGACGACACGCAAATATACATAAAGATCGCCTCCCTAGAAGACATTGAACTAATGAATGAGACATTAAAAATGGCACTACAATGGTTAACTACCAATCATCTGAAGCTAATTGCTCACAAAACAGAGTTCCTACTAATTTCACCATCAAGGAGCCATACGGAAATAAAGGAACGGACTAAGTTTGTGACTGCGCTAAACTGCACCCCAACCCTAGTCAACTCAGCTAAATCGCTAGGAATCACCTTAGACGAGAACCTGGACATGAAAGCCCACATTAATTCAATGGCTAAAAGTGCCCGCTTCCACCTGAACTACCTAAGAAAATTGAAACCTTTCATCTCAGAGGCGGATCTCAAACTGGCAATCCAATTCTTAGTTATCTCGAGGATTGAATATGGCTGCACCACCTTAGCTGGCTTACCAAAAACGTCCACAGCACCACTAAAAGCACCACTAAAAGCCTGCCTTAACGCTGCGGCAAGACTTATCACTGGATCAAGGAAATTTGATCATATATCTCCTCACCTGAAAGCATTAAACTGGCTACCTTATGAAGCCAGAATTCAAATGAAGATATCATGTATCACCCATAAAGCGCTCCACTACAACACTCCAAGATACCTAGCCAAGAAAATTCAGCTATCGGGAGGTAACAGACCAGCTAGGAGCGCCGAGGAGTTGCTGTTGCGGCCAGCCATTTTCCGAAAGAAAAAAACTTATGACAGAGCGTTCTCAGGAGCTGCCCCCAGAATCTGGAACTCCAAACATTAGGAAGATCCACAATATTGCAACATTTAAGCGGGAAGTGAAGAGCCTTATGATGAGTAAATACGTTACATAGAGAAGCTTATTGATCACTGTTATGATCTATTGCTGCCCTAATACAGAACACTTATGTCATCAGAAGGGGAAGCCTCGACATGAACAATATGAATGCTAATCGATGACATGAGAATGACCCCACGTATAAGACTAAACAGTATCCTTACCGCAGCCTCATGTCAATGTGAACTTATAACTGCATCCCACAAAAACCTTATAATGATCTACCTCATTTATGTTTGTGTATATAGCTTATGATATAAGTTAAGCCGCAACTTACTATTAATGCAAACTGCACATGTGTTATGAATATATACCATCTACCTCATATCTGTTGTTCTTACAACTGTTAATATATTTGTTAATCCTTAACCTCTTCTATGTTAAGCGCTCTGATACCCACGGGTCTTGTTCGCGCTATACAAAACTTTATAATAAATAAATAAATAAATAAATGTTAACTGGGGGAGAGGGTTGGAGGAGAGGTGGACTAAAAGGAGGGGTGGCAGGTAGGAAAATGGGGGAGGAGATGAGATTGGAGTACCGGGACGGTGCAGATTTGACGAGGAGCGTATCAGCTACAGGTAAGGCTGACGTGAGGGGGAGGAATGGGAGAGAAGGGCATGGGGGGAGGGAGGGAAGAGGGCCGACTTGTGCTTCTCGAGAGTGCAGCCTATTGGAGTGTAGGGGGGTCAGGGGAGGAGAAAGGGAGTAGAGGGTGGAGCTAGGTGAAGAGTCAGGGGAGAGCCTGTTCGCAGAGGAGGGGAGTAGGGAGGGGAAGAGGTTGTCAAAGAGAGAGAGACAGGTGTCTTTGCCTTGAATCATGACAGTACCGTTATTATAGAGTGAGATAGTGAGGTAGCTGTTGAAACACGCGGAGGGGGACATTTTTAGTTGTTTCCCATGCGGGATAGAGGAGGAAGAGGTGACGTTAAGGGAATTATATAAGCTGGTGGACCAAGAGGGAGTGTCGTGAGTGAAGAAACTGAAATCGTTTTTGAGCCTCCCAAATCGACCATTGTAAAATTGATCAACAAATAGGGAATCAGGGAAACATTCAATAGTGTTATGCTTCAATCGTTTTACTGAGGCTTTAGTCTGGCCGGGAGGATAGACGATTTTGTAGCAGTTAATTCCAGCCTTAACACAAGTGGTGGCCATGTTGGGAGAAAGAGGAGGGTGGGGGGGATATGAGAAGGGTGTCACTAGGAAAGCGGTAGTGAGGAGAAGTATAAGGACAAAAAGGGGGCACATATTCCAGACGCCAGGTGAAGATAGCTGAACTAATGTGATTAGGAACAGGTTGTTACTTCAGAGCAGAAGAAGATGGAGGGCTTGGAAGGCCCTGTGATTCTGCTGGTATTTGTTGGGTCCTACAACTAGGTATACACGATGCCCCCTGGCACTAGATAGTATTTACAAGGGATTTGTTTACATGTGACAGGGCCAGCTGGACCACTGTCAGAGCCATCACAAAGCAAATTTAGTAAAAGTAAAACAGATCATAGACGAACACCCAGTGACCATTGCTGATCACTGTGCTTGGCATCAGTCTGTAACAAAAACCATGTTTGGCCCCAACCGCATTGTACACCCATAATCTCAACAGACTAATAAAGGACCCTAACCTCCTGAGAATACTAACATTAGGGGCATAAGGCATAGGGTGGAAACAAAATCTCAATAGCATAACCAGAAAATGCAAGACAACCTCATCCTCAATAGACCACCTTAAGAGGTATTCAGAGCCGGGTGCGTAATTCATACTACATGAATATTACTACCTAGCAGCACATAATCGTAATCGTAATAGGGCCTGGCCCCACCAAACCTCCCAGTCTCCCTGGCCAACTGGCCATCACAGAGGGGGGCTCAAATGCCCTGTGTCCAGAATTTCTGGCTGCTGCCAATGCAGCAAAAGTCAAAGGATGCGCACTTGTGTAAACCTAAGTGTTGCAGCTGGCTACCGAGTACCGCGCGGATATCCGACGCAAGTCTAAGGCAGGAAACCGGATTGCCAGGATCGTCGTTCTCACGCACATGTGAGTTTGAAGTTCGTTTTTAATCAATCAATCAATCATTGACATTTATAGAGCGCGCTACATACCCATAGGGTCTCAAGGCGCTGGGGGGGGGGGGGGTGCCTCTACTGCTCGAACAGCCAGGTCTTCAGCTTCTTCCTGAAGGAGAGGTGGTCCTGGGTCAGGCGCAGGTCGGGAGGGAGGGAGTTCCAGGTCTTGGCGGCCAGGTAGGAGAAGGACCTTCCTCCAGTAGTCGCTCTTCGGATGCGGGGGACGGCGGCGAGGTCGTGGTTGGCTGATCGGAGGTGTCGTTTGGGAGCGTAGAAGTTGACTCGGCTGTTGAGGTAGCTCGGTCCTTGGTCGTGTAGGGCTTTGTGTGCGTGGGTGAGGAGGCGGAAGGTGATTCTTTTGTTGACGGGGAGCCAGTGAAGGTCTCTCAGATGTCCGGAGATGTGGCTGGTTCGAGGGATGTCGAGGATGAGTCTGGCTGAGGCGTTCTGGATCCGCTGGAGTCTCTTCTGGAGCTTGGCGGTGGTACCGGCGTAGAGGGCGTTGCCGTAGTCCAGTCGGCTGGTGACGAGGGCCTGGGTGACGGTCTTCCTGGTCTCGGTGGGGATCCACCAGAAGATCTTCCGTAGCATGCGTAGGATGTTGAAGCACGCCGAGGAGACGTTGTTGACTTGCCTGGTCATGGAGAGGGAGGAGTCCAGGATGAAGCCCAGGTTGCGTGCATGGTCTGTCTTTACGCATGTTTGAGGGACTTTTAGGTAGTAATTTTACTTTGTTCTTATGTTTTGCTTACGTGCAGACGGTCCAGAGTGTTGATACGCATTTACACTCATTGAATTAGCAGTGAGACAGTTTTTGGATTGAGGTGAGATGGAGGTACCGGGTTGTTATAAGGCATGCCTGATCACAAGGGGCATTAGAGCAATTACATTTTTATAGCTTGGTTCGTATTATTTTGTTTTCAGTGGAAACTACAGTCATCAAACCTGCGTTAGCAGGTTTTTACGGATGATTAAGGCTTCTACATTTATTTGATTTCATCAGGTGAGATAAGCACCGAGTGTCACTCTGCTTGCTCACCAGCACGTAGGACTTTAATAGGTCCTTACAGTCTTTATTTTTGAGTTACATAGTATTCATCTGGCATACTAACTCGTGGGTTATGCCTAGCCCACACTAATCAGGAATTCTCAAGATACAGTTTTAATTTATTTCTCACTCTCTTGGTAGAGTGTGCATGCCTAACTCACTAACACTAGAGCACTTGTTATTTTTTAGCAGTGACGGAGCACTGGATAGCTCATTTCTTTATTATTTCACCCCACCAGGGACTCTTTCTGCATTTCACATGAAATCTGTTTTACGTTCTCCTTAGACACACTTTTTGTCACATGACTTTTCAATGAGAAGTGTTTGCATGATCTCATTATGTATATTCCCCCTGGCCTTTTTTAGAGGCCCTTGTATGCTATGTACAGACGAGAGTTAATTTTCGTTATATGTTCTTGTTGATTTCCCCTGAAGAAGGGTGCAAGAAGCACCCGAAATGCATTGGGAGTTGTTACTTGCAAGTTTGTAACCTACGCCACTGTTCCACCTGCAGGACGCCTGTTTCCACATACCCATTCAGCTGGCCCACTGGTGCTACTTGCTGTTTGTAGTGGGAAAGGAGCATTTTCATTTCGCTGTGCTCCCTTTTGGTCACTGCAGCACCCCTTGTGTCTTAACATAAGTGATGGGGGTAGTGGCAGACCATCTTGGTTGCTCAGCATATGGGTTATCCCATGTCGGTGCAGCTTTGATTCTGCTCTTGCGGAGTCCCTCCACACTTCGAAACTGGGACCCATATTGAAGCAACGGATCTGGACTTCGTATCATCCAGGCATATTGCTTTAGGGACTTTAATCATGCGCCATTCTGATATTGGCACTGCGTTTTAACCGCAGCTCATCGTTTTACTCCTTAAGATTCCAAAGTCTGGATAGAGACGGGCGGAATACACTCACAAAATAAAGTTTACAAACATACCTTGCTTTGCACAGTCCCTGCTGAAAATTTCAATATAACGTGTCCAGAAAGAGAGGCTGTTGGCACCTTTTACCTGCTCTGCTATAATAAATTGTACACTAAGATGTTATTCATTATGGCTTCCTGATGATGGCTGTAGAGCAGAAACGTTCGTAGGTCACTATCAGTCAAACTCCATTAGCCAGGTTGTATTTGCACATGTTTCAATTTTATTAGCCGAGCTGAATTGAAATCTCTCCATCTTATTTTGACAAGCCATGAAGACCTAGAATGTTTGGCCATTTATGTAAAATTAAATAACTGTGATTTTCATTGGGCCACTATATTATAATGCATTAGAATAGGAACTGGTTTATATCACTGTTCAATAAAGAATGAAGATGTATCTGTACATTTAATAGGTTTGGTCCCCATACACATCTACAACCCCATTGTATCTATTATAGCAGTATGAATGTGGGAGCGTGAGTGAACATTTAGGCTTGTTTCATTATTCTTTAGAGGGAGATACATATCGCGTTTAAAACTTTTATAATCATGAAACATGCACTTTGGATTATATATTTATTTATTGTACTTTGATCATGTTTTATGCACAGTTTGTATTTTTGATACCATTAAATTGTTTTTGATATAAATCTGGGTTCTTCCATTTATTACTTAACCTTTTTGCCCATATTCTTAACAGTTACCCAAGTATTTATGGACACATTTGAAGTACATCTAAGGAGGTCAGGGCTGCCACTCTTCCCCCTTCCTTGACTTACGGTTAAAGGAGGGCTCATCCAAGGCAATGTCAACCACCTCCAGACTGCGGCAAACCTCCTCTCATCTTTGGGATTCACTATCAATATGCTGGTCACACCTAACACCTTTCTCAGGCGCTCACCTTTATTGGAGCCATTCTGGACACAGTTGGGTTTCATGTATTTACCCTGGGAAAGAGAGTCTAGGACATTCAGGATATGATCCCGATTTTTCAGCCCGGTCCTGGATTTCATTGAGCTCAACTGAGGCTGATGGCCTTATGCATCCGGCTGGTGGAGCATTCAAGGTTGCAGATGCAGGCTCTGCAGTAGAATCTGAAGTCTCAGTGTGCCTGGACAGTAATTGTGTCAGAAGCAGGACCTCTCTCCCTACCTCACCCAGAGCTGACAGTGGTGACCGTTACTTTACTTCCCGGGAGAGGTGCAGATCAGAGGTCTCTGGTCTCTGGCAGAGTCCAGCTCCATATCAACCTTCTGTAGGAGAGGGTCTCCACTTGGCATTAAAAGCCTTCCTTCTATCCATCAAGGGGAGACTGGTACAGGTGCTCACCAACAACATTGATGTGGTACTGCAACAAACAGGATGTGGTGGGGTCTTGGATCCTATGCCTGAAGGCTCTGTGACTCTGGAAATGGCTGGACCATCAAGAGATCTTCCTGGTGGTGAACCATCTAGCAGTCAGGGGAACAAACTCTGCAGTTGATGCCTAGCGGATCATGAGTTTCAATTGCATTCAGAGGTGGTATAGGGTCTCTACTGCAAATGGGGAGATCCTTGGCTCTTTGCCATCGACAAGAACACACAATTTCAGCACTTCAGCACATTGGAGTATCCTAGGTGCCTCCCACTCTGAGATGCGTTCCACCTTGAGTGGAACTCAGGACTCCTGTATGGCTTTCTGCCAAAATTACTCCTGCCATGAGTTTTCAAGAATATCTAGCCAGACTGTGCCCAAGTGATTGTAGTGACTGCAGATTAGGCACGGACAGTATGCTATCCAGAACTCTTGGGCTTGAGCATGTGTCCTTCAACCATGCTGCCCCTCAGGGAGGATTTGCTGTTGCAGCGCAAGGGCTGGGTTTTGAATCCGGGCATTCACAATCTCCACCTTCATGTTTGGATGTTGAGGGCGACAGCTAAACACCTTTTAACCTTCCTCCAGAGGTGGTTGAAGTCATCTTGACAGCCAAGCATCCCTCAACAAAAAGTGAATACACTTTTTGTTGAGACAGATTTGATCCTTGGTGTAACCCTTGCCAGATAGCCCCTTCTGGTAACGTTATCTGACGTTTAGTTATTTGTTTTGGCCCTCGCCCGACAAGGCATTGCTCTGGGCACTGTGACAGGTATCTTTCAGCTCATTCAGTTTTTCTGTGGTTGCCAGATCAACCTTCATTGTTTATATCTTCCATTTTAAAAGGGTTACAACATCTATTTCCGCCCTCCCCCTCTGTGATGCCACAGCGGGACCTTATTTTGGTCCTTAAGGTCCTGATGTATTCTCTCTTCGAGTCGCTTCACAGCTACCCCTTGATGGTTTTCACCTTCATGACCGTGCTCTTTGTTACCATTACATCGGTGTAGCAGGTGAGTTTTACACTCTAGGTGTCCATCCACCATACACAGCCTTCTTCCCAGACACATGTATCAGCGGTCCTTGGAATAGGT
Source organism: Lissotriton vulgaris (assembly GCF_964263255.1). Taxonomy (NCBI): domain Eukaryota; kingdom Metazoa; phylum Chordata; class Amphibia; order Caudata; family Salamandridae; genus Lissotriton; species Lissotriton vulgaris. Next base: position 587,305,277 of record NC_141699.1, read on the forward strand.
TTCTTTGAGACAGATCTGCTGTCCATGGGAGATTGGAGTCTTTTTCGAAGGCAACAGTCCTCCCAGGGTTTTCAGAGGCCGCTGGCTGCAAGACAGGTCACAGGCTTGCAGAAGTTGGAGACAGGGAGGTAAGACTGGGGCCAAGGCAGCCGTCGTCTTCAATCATCTCAGCAAGGTAATCTTATTTCTTAGATTGTCGCAGATCTAGTTTCTAGGTCTGGGGAAGCTACCTAAATACTAGATTTAGGATCATTTTATGGGAGTAGCAGGTGAGGCCAATGGGCACCTTACCTGGGGCAACTACGACCTCTATTTTGCCACCTTCCTGTGGTAGGGAGCATAGACCTATCCCTGATTGAAGGGGGTCTCCCTTTCTTCAAAATGGCGGGACTGAAAGATGTGCTTCACCACGCCTCACCGACCTTAGGGGTGGAGTTGGCAGAGGTGGGCATGCCTCCAATTCTAAGTTTTCCTGCCCAAAGTGGGTGTGAAACCAAGGGCTGCCATCTGCTGCTTGCAGCAGAGGCTGGGGGCGCATTAAATAGGCAGCATGGCCTTTGAAGCTTCCCTCTTCCAGCACTAGGCCATCCTGAGGGGGGGGGGGGGGCAGGGGGATTGACACCTCTGCCCACGATGTGCATTGTTTCATGTCCCAGAGAGCAGAGGCTCTCCATCCAAGGGTCCGGAAACGTGTGTGTGGCAGGCTGTCTAAAGTCAGTCGGTGCCCACACCAGGGTCGGTAAGTGTTCATGGGGCACATCTAAGGTGCCCTCTGAGTACAGGTTTTAATGAATTTCACACTTGCATCAGTGTGGATTTATTAGAAGGAGCTGTTTGGTACCAAACACTCCTGGGTTCAGTGAAGCCATCATGGTGCTCTGGAACTAGAGTTGTCAAGTTCCCAGCCTATGTACTCTCTATGGCTTCCCTGGCACTTACAATATTAAGGAGTAGACCCTAATTCTGTAGTGGCTCATCTGCTCATGCAGATATGCCCACACCTGGGATTTAGTGCACCCTGCCTCAGGTCTGGTAAGGCCTGCTAGAGTGGTGACTTACGTATATCTTAGGCCATGCTAGCTGGCATGGCACACAGGCAGTGTGCCATGTTGACTTAGCCCTTTGTCCCCTCACTGGGGCATGCCAGCTGCAGTGGCACAGTCCTAGTGAGGGGGTCCCAGGGGACCCTCTTCAGTCTCCAGGCCCTAGGCCCCCAGAGTAAAACTCAATTGAAACTTACGGGGGTAGAATTACCAATTGGGGACACGTTTTCAGGGAAAGAACACTGGTACTGGGGACCTGGACAGCAGGGTCCCAGTAGTCTTCAGTCAGAGGTGCATTAAAAGTCCAGAAAAAAAGTGTGTGGGGGGTACTGCAACAGAACTCTCTCACAGCCGGTCGAACCATCACCCTGCTGATGTTCTAAGCTTCGCTTGATCACTCTAAAAAGGAAAGGAGACTCCATCGTTTGAACCCCAAGAGAGAGCTGAGCTTTTATTTTGAACTTAGCCAAGAACACCTGGTGGACGATCAGCTGTGTGTCAGGTTCGCTATAGCGAAAAAAGTACAGCTGTGCAAAAGAGAACAATCTACTGCTAGATTGTGCTCTGCATTAAGACCTGCTGTGCAATGGCTAAAAAGTAGCTTCCGGAAGGACTGCATGCTCATTCTACCAGAGCCAAAGCTGCTACTGCGGTGTTAAGAGTGTTGAGTCCCTATCCTAGACATTTGCTAGGCACCTATCTGGGTGTCCCTCCATACATCCACAAAGCACTATGGACAGTCAAGTCTGCAGAGAAGCATATTTTGCCTGCTCTTTTCTACGGGACTTTCTGGTTTGAGTCCATTCACAGCCCACCTCCAATTAGGTATTACTTTGGTAGCTACTCAAAAGGTAAAGAATCTGTGACTAGAAGTCTTATCAGAAAAACAAGTTACTTTCCTACAGTAACGCTTTTTCTGGTAGAGACTCTATAGATGCAGTTTCTTCACCGACCCTCCCATCCTCCCCGTTATGTTAGTCGATCCCTTAATAAGATCCCAAGTATAGGAATGTGCACACTGGTCACACCAATTTACTTATGAGTCTCTGCCTTTAGGGGGTGTGGCACATATATAGGCTCTGCAAGTCCTATTTAAAGTAAAATGGCATTAGTGTTGAACCACAGGACACCACCTACCATCCAGCAGAGGTACAGCAGAACATTTTACAGATCCAGTCTGATGTTTGGAGATATCTGAAAGATGAGGAATGTGTGGCTGGATAGTCTCTTCCAGAAAGAGTGTTACCAAATGTAAGTAACTTGTTCATCAGTGCCAACTTCTGCACTGCCTCCTCTTGATGATCAGTTGACTCCCATTCAAAATATTGCCATCTAGGAAGGAGTCTTAGAGACTATTAAAGGAAGCTAAATGCAGAGAGGGTCATGCTTGTGCACACCAGCAAAAACTGGCACTCCTTGCATGACATTTGTGACTTTGTCTCTGATCCTCTGCAGATGTCTGAGGGGCATGAGGACCGAGGTGACAGCGAAACTTCATCTTTTCCACCACTCCCCACATCGGAGGTAGGAGACTGCCTTAACACTACAGAATGCTAATGGGTTGGATATGTTACCAGATATTTATATTGATCTACACCAGTACTTACTCCAGCAGAGAAGCCATTCTTCCAAACTGTCTTTAACCACATGGCTGCTGCCATTATTTTTCCGGTATGCTGGAAATTGCTCTTTTGCTGCAGTTATGACGAGCTCAGCTCGTCATCAGCACACGACACCCGTGGGTGATGACGAGCTGAGCTCGTCATCAGCAGCGAAAGGGTTAAGAAGATTGCAGAGGTGCTTGAGTTGACCCTTCCTTCTGTAAAACTCAGACACATCCTTACTGAGTTTCTTCGGTCCACCAATACCTAAGCAGAACCTTTGACACCGCTTCTGGAATCTGTGAAGGACACCTGGGGGTAATAAACTAAATTCCTGGCTGTGCACAGACCAGTGGCTAAATGTTACATCCCTGCACCAGGGGACCCCCAACATTTTGTTTGGTCCACCCATTGCAGGACAGTCTTGCCTCCTCCACCAACCTCCACTTGTGATCCTTGCCATAGCCAGCCACCAGGTAGTTTAAAAAAGAAACTGGTAGAAGTAGGGAAGAGTATTCTTGGTTGGCAGTCTGGCATAGCGTTCATCTAATGTCATATGCCTATTTAGCTGCTATGCCCATGCTTTGTGGGAAATGACAACCATGATTATTCCAAACCTTCCTGACCATCTGAGGATCATTCTACTGTGGTTGTAGGTGACAGTAAAGGAGCGCATCTAGGCATATCGTCAAAGTAAGTCTGTACACCAAAGATTCAGTTGGCAGAGCTATGGAATACTCGAGATTCCAGCACTGGTATGCCTGTCTGCTGTCTACAGGTTTATCTGGGGGCATCGAAACCACACTGATGGACACAGCCTTGGAGCGCCTTAAGGTTTACAGGGCCACAAAACAGTGTCTGGGTCTTCAAACTACAGCAGAGGACTTCCACCACTTGCTGAGGTTTTGGGCTTCTTTAAGGGGTTCCGGTACAGGCAGCACCAACCCAGACAGACTACCCAGAAACCGCAGAATTCTTTTGTGTGACAGCACATGGGTAGAGGCATGTCAAGGAGGTCCTCCTCCCCAGCACCACCTGGAAAGCCACTTTAGGTCCCTCTTGAGAGACTATGTATGGCCCATTGGAGGACAGGTATGTCTTTTCTGAAGGCCTGGGGTAATAACATCAGACCAACTGGTCCTTCAAATTGTAGAAAGGGCTATACCCTATCCCTCCTTCAGCAAGCCCCCTCCCCCAGACTCCCATATCCCACCCTAAAAGTCCCTTCAGGCAGAGGAACATCTGACCGAAGCGGAAGGTGGCAGCCCTGCTGTAGACCGGAATGGTGGAGTTGGTGCCAGAGCAGGGACATTGGGAAGGTGTCTATACTTCCTGGCCCCCCAAAAAGGATGGGGTCTTCATCCGATCCTAGACCTTGGGCTCCTGAACTTTTACCCGCACAAAATAAAGGTCAACTAGCTGGTCCTGGCATTGGAAGTAGGAGGCTGGATGATGTCCCTCGACTTGCAGCAATTATATTTTGCGATGCCAATAATTCAGTCGCACACAAGGTACCTGTGCTTCGTCACAAGGTCACGGACTACCAGTTGATGGTACTGCCATTTGGACTGACATTGGCTCCTTTATCCTTTACGTAAATGATGGGGGTGGTTGTGGCCCATCTCGGGGATCCCTGTGGTCCTGTATTATGGCAACCAGCTGTTCAAATTTGGGTAGCCACAGTTGGTGTTGAACCACTTGCAGGCAACAGTATCCCTGCAATTCAACGTGGGATTTTCCATCAAGGTGTACAAGTCTTGTCCTGTTCATAAGGTCAGTATTGGATACAATATTGACCCGAGCCTTCTCTCTGCAGAAGATGTAGGACATGTGGGATATGAATCTGATGTTTCGGACCAAAGCTCCGGTTCCAATCGTAATAGTTTTATACCTGTTGGCTTCTTGCATCCGCCTAGTTAGGCAAGTACACCGACATATGATGGCTCTGCAGTGCTTCCCTCGCAGGCAGTTTTCCACCAAGAGGATCTTGTGGACACTGTTGTGATCGCCCCAGGCAATCTAGTGGACTCCACAAAGCAGGTCACATCAACCTGCTTGAACTGAGAGCAATTCAGCCGGTGCTTAAGGTCTGTCTTCCTTCCCAGCCAGTTTATTCAGATCTTCATGGACAGTATAAATGCAATGTAGTACATCAACAAACCGGGAGTATAAATGCAATGTAGTACATCAACAAACCGGGAGATGTGGTGTAGGAAGCTGGCTCTTTATATAGTGGTCTAACAAAAAGAGGAGCTCAGAGGGAAAGAATGGTCAGGGTTGCCCTCCACTCAGAAACTAGTCCACAACAAAAACCCTGTTTTAAGGACGTGAATTATGTCAATTAATTTTATAACAGAACAGTCTATTAGTACTGTTATCCTCCCCTATATATTTTTTATTTTGTTAAGGGGACGTTTCACTGCACTCCGATCAAAATCTTTAAAACTGAAGGAAAAACCTATTGGCCAACAGTTCTTTGACAATCACACAGAATAAAAGCAGACAACTGTCTGACACCTTAATCAGTACCAGGTATCCCCCACATAAGGTTAGGAACAGGCAAAGTTCTACTCAGGAAAAAATGTGAAGAACCGAATGACACCTCACGGAAACACCACCAACGGGGCAACTGGTGTGTAATCTCCAGACAAGGCCCCTGTCTCATCATTGGTCGCCATCTGGTTCTAAAGAAAATGTGTCCAAAACAACAAACAGAAAAGTGCATGAAACAGAGGAAGCAGAAAAGCAGATTTTTTCATATAAGAAGGTAGTGCTAAGCATTTATTGCACCTATAAAAGCACTAAGCTAGACAAACTCAATAATTCAATAACAATTTATAAAAATAACACATACTTTTATATGAATTTAAATAGCAAGATCATCGGAATAAGGTAAGTACTTTAGGAGCTATGGATTTTTATACATTTTTATGCGTATCTAGGTGGGGATGTGCACCTCCACGCCTCCCTGGTAGTGATAGAACGAAAGAGCATATAAGCACCACCCTGAACGTTGACGTGAGTTCCTTTTTTTTTTTTTTATCTCCCAGTCCAGATCTGCTTTCCTCTGTCAGTTTTCTGAAGACTTCCACAACCGTTTCTTATTGTTCTGGGGAACAATGCCCTCATCGAAACCAACTGGTTTCAATCCATGCAATATCTGCAGGAAGCAGAAGTTGGTCATTTACCTGCACGAGATGTGTTATTGGTATCTGGGCTCGTGTGATGTGATCCCTCATGCACCCGAATGCGATCTGAGACCTGTAGGTGAAGTTATATGTTGCCAGAAACCAGAAGAATTCACAACCTTCCCACGCCTGTATTCAGATCCAGGACTGCTCCTGCAACCTTTCAACTTCACACAAAGTCCACTGGCAGGTTGAAGCCCAAGTCCAAATTCAAGCATAAGAAAATAAAATGGGACTTGATTGTATCCTGCCACTCTGACTCCACAGATTAGGTGCAAGGCTGTCACAATGTAAGTTGAGTCCTTCATCTTCTCTCATTCTACAAAACTCAATATAATGCTTTAGTTTGCCACATGTGGCTCTTGCCCAACCAGTGGAAGGCAGGGACAGCATGTCTTCCCTGGTTAGCGATCCATTATATTTGACAGATGCTCTCCAAGCGTGTCAAAGAGTTACCGGACTCTGAAGACGTCAGTGGTTTTTACTCTAGCTATTTCATCATCCTGACAAAAGACATGATTTCTGGTCTGTCTCTGGATCTTTGACCCCTGAATACCTTCCTGTGGAAGGACAAATTAAAAATGCTCACGCTGGCCCAGATCTTATCTGGCCTGGACCTGGTGGAATAGATAGTGTTTTTGGACATGCAGGATATGTACTTTCATACACTTTTATACAGTCCCATAGGCCTTATATGCAGTTCAAGGTGGGCCTGGACCATTTTCAGTTCGTTGAGCTGCCCTTCGGCCTCACCAGTGTCCCTTCAGTGTTCAGAAAAGTGGTGGTTGCTGCCCATCTTTGGAGTATCTGCATTCCCTTACTTAGACAATTCCTTCATAGAGGTTTCATTCACTGGGGCAATACAAGACACTGAGTTTCAGGGCTTTTCTTCTTTAGCAGTGAGTCCAGGACACTGAGATCCTGAAAGTTTGAGCCTGGTATTATGGTGAGTGGCTCTGACACTTCATGGCTTCGTGCTTCCTCCTTGTTAACTATGCCAGGTGGCACATGTGTCGTTTGCAATGGAACATATAGTTCCAGTGGGTCCAGCTTCGAGGCAGCCTTTCTGACACCATCCAGGTCTCAGGGAGACTGCTCATTATCTGCAGTGGTGTTTTTGTGAACACAGTTGGTCCAACAGCAGGGCCCTCTCCCTTCTCCACCCACAGCTGATGTTGGTTATGAGCACGTCACTGCTGGACTGAGGCAATCATCTGGTGGAGGTGGAGACCAGAGGACTCTAGTCTCTGGCGAAGGGTCAACCCCTTATCAATCTATTGGTGCTGCTCAGGTGAGGAATATGCCATTAAGAGTATTCACCATAAAGAGTATTCACCATGGATAAATGATTTTCCCATTATCAATCTGCACAGCAAGTATCATCACTGGTTTCCTGCTGAACTCATCTTTAAAAGGAGAAACCAGGCAAGAGGTCTTCATTTCCCATCATCACAGAAGATGACATTACTGGTTTCCTGCCAAAACGATCTTTAAAAGTGAGACAAAAAGTCTTGATTTTCCATCATCAATCTGCATGGGAAGTAACATCACTTAATTTCTCATCCTGCACCGTGACAGAAAGTGACATCACTTCCTGTCTTCTTACGTTAGTAGACTCCTCAGGGCATCCCCAGCCAAGGGTAGTCAAAGAAATTGTTTGTTAGGGTCAGAAAGGCCCCTCAGCTACAATCTCTACTCCACTGAAACTTACAAGGTAAGATATAATAATGCACCTCACCCGCACCCTATACCGCCAATCCCCACACTCAGACGAAGATTATACAATCACTCACAGCATTCTTACAACACATAGACCCAACCATGTGCATAGCCTACTACCATACACCCTCAAACTACAGAATACTCATTCCAACTCATGCTCAGTAATGCTCACTCTGCAATACTCCATGTGTGCAGAACTAATCACCTACCACAACCTTCTAAGACTTTTTAACACAGAAACCTGGTGAACCCCCACACCCTAAATGCCCAGATTGCCACAGGCTACAATATCCATTGTGCACATGAAACTGGAGGAGGCCTTGCTGATACTGAACTCCATGGAGCACCTGTCATGCCACCCATCTCTGCAACTCAAACCACCATCTTCCATCTGATCTGCAGGCCTACAGGGAAGAACAAGGACTCCATTGATGAATTATTGGATCATCTCTTCACCTCTTCTATTCAACACACCGACAACACCCACTTGGGTGACTTTAACCTCACAGACAACATGGGTCGAAAAACAGAAAGGTACAACGTCTTTGTCCCCATCTCTCTGCTCAACATCCTACCAACAGATGTCAGCTCAGGAGAAGACTAAACCTTCAGCTCCTTCAAAGACTTCATCCACAACCTAATGCATTAACTCATTTCTTGCCCTGCCAACTTAATATCCAATGCCAACACCCTTCTAAATGACTTCAATGCTTTTTTTTTTTTAAATGAAAACATGCAGGAGCAAGACAAAATTTACAGCACCGTGGTGTTCTAAAGACCTCACTGACAAACACTCCATCCACAGACAGGAAAGAAAATTGAGAAAAAAATGAAATTTTGACGACCGCATGTCACAAGTCACTCCGCACAACATGCAGACATCATGTTAAGCAAAGTACAATACCTCTACCATCAGTAAAGCCGCTAACAGAACCAGAACACTTTTCAACACAATCAAATATTGCATCAACCTGGTGGCTGACCCACCTATCCCACACATTACAGACTGGTGCATTGCTATCAGCCGCTTCTAAAAATGAAGAGAAAAACAATTCGGTAAGCACATCATTAACACTAAGTCTGCTTTTCCTACAATTCCCACCTCTTCGCCTAGAATCCCACAGCAGTCATCCTTCAAAGCTCTGTCTATCACAGATCTCGCTGACATACTCCGCTCCCTCAAAGCCATTTTCTAGGAAGATTATTCCTTACCCTCGTTCTTCTAGAAAGCTCTCTCACCCCTACTTGCTATTTTTAATGTCACGCTCATTAAAGGCGTCTTCCCAGAAGTTGCCAAGATGGGTGGGATCCTCCCACTCCTTAAAAAAACCAACATTGGACCCAGATAATCTTGTTAGTTACCGACCCATCACTGACTTCATCTGCAAACTCATCGAAAAAGCAAGATGGCATTGGTGCTAATCATCTCCTTCTTAACTAACAATCTGGCTTCTGATCACTTTGCAGCACAGAGTCCGCTACATTGTTGACAATGCCCTCCTGACCACAGAACAGATGAAGATGGCCCTTACCTCCTGATGTTGCTGGACCTTTCAGGTGCCTTCAATACAGTCGTCCAACCAACTGTTATCCATACCATGGAGTCTCAAATGAGATTTACTGGCAGTGTCTACTGGTTCTCTTCCTACCTATAAAATCAACACCAGTTTGTTCACAAGAGCACCTCTAGGTCCGAAAGATTCTTATCACCTGCAGAGTTCCCCAGGGTTCCATTTTGTCTCCTTTCAACTTCAGCTTCTACATGGAGCCTCTTGAGGCGTCACTCAGATAGCAGCATCAAGATTTACCAATATGCTGGTGATACTGAACTCTACCTGAAAGTTCCCTCTGTTCTAGACGGACAATGTCTTAAACAGAGCGCCTGCACATCATCCAGACCTGGATGTCCAGTGCCTACCTGAAGCTTAACCCAACCAATGAAGAATTCCTGTCATTTGCCAAGATCAACAATCAAGAATTAGCATTAGAACTAGCTCAATGTCATGAACTGTGATGGCTTTGTAACCTCAACTTTCCCTGAATGCCAAGTCATTTGAATTCACCTTGGACACCAAGTTGACACTCAAGGAGTACACTGCCAAAAAAAATAAAGATGGCCTGGTACAAGTTTTCACTTCTAAAAAAAGGTAACCCATTTCTTCCAGAAAGGGACTGCAGGTATAATTGAATACATCCTTGTACGCTTACCTTTGGATGGTGGCAATAGCCTACTCCATGGTCTCACTTTAAGCGAATACTATACACTACAGCACTTCTCATCCATGGCCTAAAGAAATATGATCACATCATCCCCATCATGATGGAGCTCCATTGTCTCCCCTTGTTGGCCGCACCATCTTGTAAACCATCTGCCTCATTTACCAAGCCATCATGAACAGTACATCCACTTATCTTACGGACAACCTCTGGTGGCTGTTGGCACACCTGAAACCAGGCCACCATCAGACTGGAGACCTACAAAGTTGAAAAAAAGGAGAAGGCCCTTTCCATCTATGTGCCCAGGTTAAGGAACAACATCCAAATATCCATAAAGACTGCTTCAGTTTAGGAAAGAGTTGAAGGCGTTCCTCTTTAAAGAACACTATAGTACAGTGCAGTAACAATCAGATACCTCTCCTCTCGTTGTTGGCTTTATGTTTACCATTGACCCTGTAAATCCATCCTATGCTGACTTTGCTGCCTCAAAACTGTTGTGTGGCGTTTTAGGCTCCGATTGAATTTACCCGATTCATGTTCTTATATAGGTATAATTCACGTCCTTATATAGGTATAATTCACATTGCCCTTATATAGGCATAAGAAATAAAGCCCTTATTTAGGCATAGCCCATGCTACCCAAATACAGGCATGGCTACTTCCATCCGTTCACCAAACGTCACAACGATTTCTTAGAAAACCAGTTTAAGCCGTTAGGGACTATCCCTTGCTTGAATATTGATTTCTCCAAGAACTCAGTTACTTTACAATGAACAAATATTCCCCAGGGGTTCATTCATGAGATTCTTATGCCCGACTTTACGTCAAACTATGGCATTCCTAAACACCTTCAAGGTATTACTATACCTTCACTTGCTATAGCAAGATACAGTGGTTCGGAGCAGTTCGAAGACCTACTTGCCCGACGCAGCTCGCTACAGCAAGTGCCGAAGGAAGCCGACTCTCCAGCTGACGCACTGATCAGGAAGCTGCCCTTCTCTGCCGAGAATCCAGCTCCAGTGTTTCCAGCTCCCCTTGCGGGGTATTGGGAAATCGAGCCCCGAGACAGAGATACCAGACCTCCTTCATTCTAACAAGGTATGGAGCTGATAAGAACCTAGAGAAACCTTTGGTAGATTCTTGGCAAAAACTAAACCTATGCAAAAGACCATACTTACTTCTTCCCACGTACTAGACTTAGGTTAGGTACATTGGGGTAGGCGTATTTCAGAAACACCAGTTGAGTACTTTAGTCTAAGTTATTTATGTATGTATTTTTATATGGCTTAGAAACCATACAAGGCTCTAACAGTATTATTTCATATTACTGTTTAGGCTGTACGCATTATACTTTACATTCTGCCTAACAATTGTAGCAGTTCACTTCTCTTGCATGAGAGAGAAGACTGTTCAATAAACCCTTTTATTGAAAACGCCAGTCTCTCTATTTTTCTGCAACTCTGTAGAAATTAAGCATGCACGAATGACTGAGTGAAATACTTATCTATTGTTTCCATGACTCTGAGATATATATTCTTATTCTTGAGAAACAAAGTTGTCATGTTTATGCGGTTGTCAGAAACTAATCCCTTCTTGTGTATTCGAGAAAGTTTCTAGTGACCGCTGAGTTTAGCTGGCACACACACAATTAAGTTTAGTATATTTGATAGAGACCTATTGACTTAAGTCTTACGACAAATCTATAGGATATATTATTCCAATGCGCAGAGTCTATTGGGAATGTAGGAACTACACTACACGGCGCCCAACGTTTGGTAAGGCACTAATTTAACGCTAGATACTAAAGTAACTCAGTTGTGCTTTTCTCAGAGACCCCTTTTTCCGTAATACTCCAATAGACGTCTGTAGTGGGTAAAGGGATAATATCCGCCATAGCTGAGTAGGACGAAAATCCTATGTTTTAGCTTTTTGTTTTTTTCAACGTTGAAGGATACAGTGTTCCAAAATATTGTGCACCTTATCTTTGTTTTTTTTTAACTTGCTCTGCAAACTTTCAGTCAACAAAAATGTCCCTCGATAATAATACAGAGGCCGGTGGAGCTACAGGCGACAACACCGTACAAGCTTTAAACTTTACAGGTTTCCAAGAGACCGACGATGATGCTATAAGCATTCCAGAAAATGTAAGGAAAGCCATCACTATAAAACTTATCCGAAATGACCCATCAGCAAGAGGTGAAAGGGTAGTTTTTGTGATAGAGGCAAATGAATATCACCAGAAGGAGGTGTTCTATTCATGGACAGTCTTCCCTGAAGCAGATCCAAGAACACAAGTGTTTCACTTTTACAAAGAAGATGAACCACCGGAGAAATACATTCCTTTCGAGGATATTGAAACTCTACTAACTTACCAAGAGCATGCACTCTGGTTTAAAGGCGCCCTAAAACATATAAATCACATTACCAGGCTCGGTCCACTAGGTAGACCAGGAGCAACATGGCCGGTTTTAGCCAGCTATACTCCACATCCTGAAATTGGAGAAATGACAGATGTGGAACTACGAGCTCAACTCAAAGAGCTAATCAAAATCTACAGACAATTGGTTCAATATGTCATACGGTCCAACCAGTAATAATGATTCCACAGCATCCCCCCACCAGGGGAATACAAATAAAATCACACCACAGACTTTACACTCAGTCGTTGGTAAATTGCCTGCAAAACAGGAACAAATTCCATTCTGGATAGCTCAAAAAATTACTCAAATCGAGGCAGTATTTCCTAATACTACCCCTCATGAGAAACACAGAATTTTAACAATCTGTTTACCAATGGGGATCGCACCACATCTGGAGGACTGCAACACTTGGGGTACAGTCTTTGCGGCAATTTACACTAAAACACACGGTGTTCCGTCTATTGCGGTAATACCATATGTCCTGAAACAAATTCAAAACGAATACGGGGCAGAGCCTGCTTTAACTCTAGGTATGAAATTAATGCAAATATTTCAAACAGGTCTCAACAATAATATTAGCTAATATTAAAGGTGAAGCAGCATCCATGGCGATCTGCCAAAAGTTAAGAGAATTTGATGTCACTGAGCAACCACAAGAACTGTCCAGAATAATTGAAAAATCCTATGAAGAATTAGGCAGAGACAGTTTGGGTGGGAAACCAGTTAAACCCAAACTGTCTGAAGGTCCTGAAAATGTATTTAATAAAAACACTCCTACTACTTCTAAAAAGAAGTGGGAGAACAATAAACAAACTTCTAAAGAGAAGCGTTCTCAATCCCGAGGTAGGTCTCCTCAAAAGGAGCCCTCTGAAAGGAGGTATAACCTCAGGAAGAGGGATAATTTGAGAAAACCTGATAGATATCAAGATACTGATACACGCTCCCCTCATACCTTTCAGACTTCGTCACAGAAATCCTAAAGAAGAGGACGGTCAGAACACAAGGAAGAACGTGTGAAGTCCAAAGACTATCAACACGTTCAGAAAAACAAGAAAACTCAATTCACCAAAAAGAAAGTAGCAGGTCTAAAAATCAGACATGAGGAGGATCTTGAGGACACAACTCAATAACGGGGAATGGGCTCAAACAATGTTGGACAGCGCAGCAGAAGTCACATAGCTCGCAAGAACTTGAAGGATCATCTGGAGACAGTGAACTGCAGATACCAGGGTTAGTTCTCCACATAAGTTATATGAAGTAACACTCCGGACGGAGGGGGACATACCAAGAAAAGTGAGAGCACTCTTTTGGGAGCGGCTTTCTAAGGGTTATAATATTCTTCTAGCTGAAAAAGACTGGCCACCGCAATTTTTTAGGGAGTGCCCACATGGCGAAAAAAAGACATCATTATACCAGCTTTCTCCATCCACATTCCAATTAATTTTAAATATACTTATGCCAAGAAAGGGGCAGTGGCCCAGGCTCCGGCATTATATAAAAATCATGTAGGATGGGATGAGGATTCTCCTCACCATAAAATAGAGTTGAAAAATCAACCAACTGCACAAAGGCGGTACCCAGTTAAGCAAGAAGCTAAAACACAGGTTGGGGAGATATTAGATCAACTTGAATACCAAGAGGTGATTGAAACATGCACCTAGTCCATGAACAATCCCTTATTTCCTGTCTCTAAACCAGACAATACATATTGTCTAGTTTCGGATAACAGACCTCTAAACTCTTGTTGCAAAACTTTTGCAAGACAAAATACACACAGTGCAGCATTAATGAATAACATTGTGCGTAAAAAGTATAAAACCACATTAGATATTTCTAACGGTTTCTTCTGTCAAAACATTGCACCAGAAAGTAGGTATTTGACTGCTTTCTCAATTATGGGGACACAGAGTCAATTATTATTATTATTATTATTAATAAAGGCTTTTATAACGCGCTCTATTACTAAAAAATAGTATCCTGGCGCGGTAAAGGCGGAGCAGACTGAGAAAGGACAGATATTAAGAAACATAGCATATCATCTCCCACTGGGATTCAAGAATAGTCCAGGGTTATTTTCAGCTAGAGTAACAGAGTTACTACATAAATATGATGATGAAGCATTATCATATGTGGATGACATCTATCTAACAGACGATGACTTGGATAGGCACTTGAAAAGGGTGAACACCATTATATTGGGCTTCGCCTCTGAAGAGTACAAAATCAATTAAAAAAAATCGAGAATTGCCCATTTAAATGTCCTATTTCTAGGATATAAATTATCAAGTAAAGGCAAAAGCCTGGCAGCAAACTTTCTAGAGAAATGTGCGCTGCTCCAACCTCCAAAAACGCTGAAGAACCTACAGTCGCTTCTAGGTTTCCTAAATTTCGGAAGAACTTACATTGTAAACTAGCAGAAAGGGTTAAGCCTCTCTACGAACTAATCAAACCTGATTTCAAATTAGTTAATTGGACTCAAAAACACACAGAAAATTTGGGTTCATTGCAAACAGACATGTTAGCGACAAAACATTTACAAACATGCGTAAACGTACACAACTTAGTGATCCAAATCATTCCAGGGCAATGCGGATTCACGTACTTAACTTTTAACGAAGGTGAAAAAGTACCAATAGCTTACAAATCACACTTGTACACACAAGCGGAAATTAAATTCACTTTTGTGGAAAAAATTCTGACAGCTGTTCAAACTGCAGTAGCAAAAGAGAGAGCCCTCGAACAGGGTAAGCGCATTATGGTCGTTACTCCTGTACCTGCCATAGAGGCAGTGACAAAAGCGAGCATTCCAAATGCAAAAGCTTTACATCCAAGATGGATACAATGTGTTAATTCTCTTGCTGCAACAGACGTTGAATATGTTTTTGACCCATATTTGAAAACACAAGCATTTCTACAATATGAACATGAATGTCCTCTGCCTACTGAAATTCTGCCTCTAGAGCAGTATGAATGTATAATTTATACTGACGGATCAGCTCAACCCGCTACGGGGGGTAAACAAGCCTATAGTGTGGCCTGCGCGATCGTTAAAGGTCGCTGGCGTGATGGCAAATTCCGACCAATAGTCACTAAAACACAGTCTCTAGGAGATTGTACAGCTCAGCGAGCTGAACTACAAGCATTCCAGATGGCGCTTGAGAATACGGAACGCGAATTCCCCACACTCAGTGTGTGCGATTCGTATTGTTGTGTTCAATCTTACAATGAAGACTTGCAAAACTGGATTCAAAACGGTTACAAAGATGCAAAAGGTGGCACAATCAAGCATAAACTGCTTTGGGAACAAGTAGTTCAGTTACAAGGACTACAAAATTCTCACGTGGTATATACGCCGAGTCATCCACGTGATGGCGTTCATGTTGCAGGGAATTCATTGGCTGATGAAGCCGCGAAGGCAGCTGTGCAAACGGCTTCCGTAGCTGCAATCACTCGTTCAAAAACGAAAATAGACAGCAAAATAATGCAAGCTGTCAATGCTTCAAGCAAAGACAGTGGTAAAACATTACCAAAAGGCTTTCCACTCCAATACTCATACACAACTGATGCAAATAATGTTCTGTTTGCTCGAATCCCTGGAGTGGGGGATAGAGTAATTCCAAACATGGAACATAGATAGGACTAATCTTAGCAGCATATGAAGGGCTCGCCTCTGCACACACAGGTATTTCCGCCACAGTATCATTGTTAAAACTGAGATACTGGTGGCCGCGCATGAGGAAACAGACCAGAAACTATGTTTTGGAATGTGAAATCTGCCACAAGATGAAAGTCTCTACAGTGAAACGTCCTGCACAGACGCCCCTGTTAATTTCAGATAAACCATTAGCTTGAGTTTACCTGGATCACTGCGGTCCCTTACAGAGGGATGGTAACTATAAATATATCATGGTTGCAGTGGATTTGTGTTCAATATTCATTTTGTTTTAAAGTTTATGGCCCTGAGCGGATAGAGGTTAACGGGAGAGATGGCACAGAGCTGCTGGGAGGGGCACAGAGCTGCTAGGACGGGTTGAGAGCTGCTGGGACTGGCACAGAGCTGCTGGGAGGGGAGCTGCCGGGAGGGGCACAGAGCTGAGGGGCACGGAGCTGCCGGGACGGGCTGAGGGCTGCCGGGAGGGGCGGAGATCTGCCGGGACGGGTACAGAGCGGCTGGGACGGGTGGAGAGCTACCGGGACGGGCAGGGAGCTGCCGGGACGGGCAGGGAGCTGCTGGGACGGGCTGTGTTGAACCCTCCCCTCTCTGGTTGTGGCCGTGAGGTGTCTGGAAGCGCTCCTAGTACACAGCTGTTTGGGACCCGCAGTGGCGTTGCGTGCCTGGTCAGCTTTGTTGGGTGGTCTGGGACCGTGCAGCGTGCTGGACTTGAGCCTTCTCTCATCTGTGTCGTCTGTAAGTGGCACCCGTAAAAGGGACTTATTATGCAGCCTGTGTGAACTACCATGGACTGCCAACCGCTGAGTGTCACAGTGGTAGTATTATTAGCGTGGGCCTGTATTGTAATTACATTATGTGGCACTCACTACCATTGACGGGGACTTTTAGCACTTCACACCGTGCTCTTCTCCGGATCCGGAACAAGATTAGGGGTGCTCTTGAGATTGCGCTAAACTAGGAGGGAGGAGGGAGGGTTGCAGCCCGCAGGTACTTATCGCCACAATGACTAAGGCAAACATCATCAAGCACCGGGCACTAAAGAAAAGTGAACATGGAGCTCCGGAGCTTGGCGGCCTGTCCCCGAATCTCGCAGCAAAGTCTGGCGTGCGCCGGTGCCACGTGCCAGGGAGAAGGCCACCCAGCGGGCGCGGCGGGGGCTGTCACTGAACAATCTGGTGAAGACCCTGACACCCCAAAGGCATGGATTTTCTCGCAAACTTACCTGGAATGGCAGCGGGGCTGTTCCTGACAACAACAACCCAAAAACAAATGGCTGCCGCAAAGGTCCAAAATTTTCGCAATTCGGGGGCGTTTTTTTAGCAGTTGAGTGACGGATGACGTCACGGCTTAAAAACTGCAAAAAACGGCCCCGAATTGCAAAAAGACAGGGCTTGAACAGAGTGATGCCCCTCTCCTCCAATGGCTGGCCTCCGTTTAGGAAGCCAGCCAATGGAGAAGAGGGGCGGGTTCAAGCCCCACTGTAGCCAAAACATGAAATCTCGGACTCGGCCAACTGCTTACGCAGTGCGACGCAGGCCGAGACCTAAAAACTGTCTGGGGCACAAAAGACTGGCAAGTGCAGAGATCAGAAGCCTTATTTAGAGCAAATAATGTTCTTGAATGACACAGTCCAACAGACATCTTGTCTTGGGTTAGCCAAGATCAATGATCTAAACAAACCGTCCATACCTGCACCTACACAACTTAGTGGTAACAGTTCAGAGGGGGAGTTCGACGTACATACTATTTTGCTTCACAACAGAACAGATCCTGATTGGAAAAAATGGTTAATCTGGCCCACAGACACAAACAACTGTCAAGATAGATTCCTGAATAAGACACAAGGGTTCACATTTACTAGGCAAGATCCAAGATATGTTCAGAGACAGCATCCAGGAAT
The DNA here is from genome assembly GCF_964263255.1 of Lissotriton vulgaris. NCBI lineage: Eukaryota > Metazoa > Chordata > Amphibia > Caudata > Salamandridae > Lissotriton > Lissotriton vulgaris. The sequence continues at coordinate 587,323,041 of NC_141699.1, forward strand.
AATAACAACATACAGCGTAGGGAAACTGTACCTTGAGTGGCTACATAGATCTACACTAAAGGATGTAAAGCAACACTTATCTTTACTTAAAGATGGCGCTGATCTAAGGGACTTCTTGCAAGGACCTACTAAACCGCGTCATAAACGTTTTATATATGCCGGTATCTATGCTGTGTATAATGAAGCATGGAAGATTACGCAAGCAGAGACTGCAAAAAGAATACAAGAAATTGATCGTATTAATTTAGAGAAATCTCTGTAGTTGGGTTGGACAGCATAGTATCCTCTGCCATAGGCATCATGGAACAGGACTTGGTCATGCTGCAACATGGTCAGTCGCAATTACGTTCTATCATGCTATTAGGCTGGACGTTGCAAAACCTTTGTTCAGGCTATGTGCCTTGGCGTTTAATCAATTCCACGTCACTGTTTTCAGAATTCAATCTCACTGATAAACAAATCAAACTGGCACAGATGGGAGCAGACTATACAGTGCTGAGCATAGAAAAACTGGAAAGATTGCCATTTACAGTCGCTGAAAAACAAGCTATTGAATGGATAATACATGGAACAATCACTCTGCCTGTTACAATTTTCCGTTTTCAATATTGCCTATAACATATACCAGCAGGCTCATATGAAAGGTTGGGTAAAGAATACATCAAGACTAGGTATGGGCGAATTTTGCGAATCTCGCGTTCGCGAATTTTGCGGATTTGCGAACTCGCAATCCGCAAAATCCGCGAATTCCCGCGAATTTGTGGATTTTTTTTTTTATGTTCGCACGGGTTTCTGCAAGTTCGCGAGGGTTTTGTACAATTTTGCAAATTGCGAAATTGTACAAAACACGTGCGAACTTGCAGAAACCTGTGCGAAGACAATATGCCCAGTAGGGTATGTGCCTCTTGTGTGAATAAAAGGTCAGAGAAAGATCAGTTCAGCAGATGAAGAGAAAGAAGCTCGGGTATTGCGCTCATGAAAGTCAAGGGTGCAAAGCCTATCCAGCATCACAGCTGATTTTCCAAGATAGATTTGGGAAGAAGGCACACTTGTCCAGCCTCGACGACCCTCACGATTGTTTTTGGGCTAATGAATGAGTCACTGAATTTGAGCATCAACTAGTTTGAGCGACCATGTGTGTGTTACTATGCAATCGCCCCGAAGGGCGCAGGGGTCCCTTGAGTGAGCTGCAGACCTGACCTGTGCCCAGCCATGCAACTATTTTACAATGGCGCCAGCAAGCTGCCAGCGCCGTTGTAAAATAGTTACAAAGTTAGCTTGCACAGGAAGCACTGAGATAAAATAAAGCAGCACCTGCTTCATTTTATCTAGTGGTTCCTGTGCAAGCTAACTTTGTAACTATTTTACAACGGCGCTGGCAGCTTGCTGGCGCCATTGTAAAATAGCTGCATGAGTGGGGGTTCAACTTTTGAACCCGTTACGTTCGCGGATTTTTTTTGCGGATTTTGCTGGAACTCCGCAAAATTCACGGATTGCGGATTTCCCAAAAATCCGCAAAATCCGCGAGCGTAACGGATTTCCCGCTCACACCTAATCAAGACATCCTGAGAACTACCATACACACACAGATGCTGGAGTGGGGGGAAAGAAGTGTTTCTTAGTGGTAAAAATTGTGAAAACGCACTAAGCGGTTCTCTCCTTTGTCAGGGTATTCATTTACATGGGGCCTGCGATGGTTCCTCTAACAACCTATCCTGCCACCTGCAAGGTTCTCCGTCTGCAGTGATTGATCCACTTTTTGGACAACTTTCAAGTGGAAGTTACATTATGTTGAACGATCACAGCTGCTGTGGCATGTTGCCAGGTTTACCCTATCTTGTAACTGTGTCAGCCAGGGTCACTTGCTGTATGCAAGTATTGTTTCCAAAAACTAAGACAGACCGGGAATCGTCGTTATGGCCTTTACTGAACATCTCTTCTATACGAATTGATACTTTAAGCAGAATGAAAGCCATTCTTTTACAGAAAACTGTGCCACTGACCTCAGCCAAAGAGACCAATGATCTACAAGTCACAAGGACTTCTGTAGCGATACATGTTCTCTTAACTACAAACTGCCCTATAAATTTCTCAGAAATGTTAAGTCGTTTCTTAAACATGTCTGATATGAGTGGTATTGTACATGTATTTAAGACAGTTTTTTCGGGACTGTTAGCACCCTTTGAAGCAGTCCTAGGAATATTTCCAAACTTCGTGCACTCTGTGTTTGGCGGATCGCCTCTCATTTTGGGACTCACTGCAGGGATACTATTTTTGCTACTACTGCTTCGATATGGCAAGCCAATCCACAGCCGACACCCAGATCTCCGTGGAGACCACTCTACTGGAGATGAAGTGTCGTGATCGCATCGTCCAAATTTTGCGATTAACTCGTTCAAGAGAATTAAATACCACATGGTTTCTGTCATTCAGACCAATTTGGCAAGATTGCATCTTACCTGTTCTACGCTGCCTTCTATGCGGAGAAGAATGCGTGTTAGACATCTGTCTCACACTCCCATCAGTCATGCCAACGGATGTTGATACTTTGCTTGAACCAGTAACGGCCCATGCACTGTGTTGTCCCCAGCGGCTACCAATTCTGATGACTGCATTCATTGAGTTCTCACAGACGCGAAATGCTGACGGTGAGGTACGACAGGAAACAGGCACACAGGTATCATCCACTACCAACATTGCTAATGAGACCAATGCTGACGGGGATGCTTCACATCTATGTGCGGTTGATCATCTTAACGAGGTAATCCAACTTTCACCTACAATGGTAGACAAATTATTTACAAACTTAGAAGATTTGATTTTTTTCTCCAACAAATAACACTGACTTTTGATTTGGCACGCAGTGTTCTGAGAGACTCTGAATTCGACCGTCATTTTTCAAAACAAAGTTCTAACTTTGGGACTCTTTTTTCTATGATTCAACTTTTATTTTTTCCAAATTTGTATTTTTCATTTTTTTTGGCACAAAGTAATCTGTTTAAAGTAGAACTATTCATAGAGAACTAGAATTCTTTGAAAACTTCCAGAGACAATATTTGACCTTGTCCTAAGACCAAACAGTTTTATATAATCTGTCATGAAATGGTTTTGGCACCTTTTCTTTTCTTTATTTACGAGCCATTTCATAAATGTATTTTTGTGATTCATTTGAATAGCATTTTCAAATGTCACCTATATGCTTGGAATGAAACATTGCTTTTAAATGCGTGCAGCACAAATGCTCTTTTCGTGTACAACCAGTACCAATGCATTTTTATGTATTTTGGGTGGGTTTTTAACACCTTATGTTTATGTGTTTAGAACTAAGTAATGTTGTACATAAGAAAGTGAAGTGGGTGTTGTGTGGCGTTTTAGGCTCCGATTGAATTTACCCGATTCATGTCCTTATATAGGTATAATTCACATTGCCCTTATAAAGGCATACGAAATAAAGCCCTTATTTAGGCATAGCCCATGCTACCCAAATACAGGCATGGCAACTTCCATCCGTTCACCAAACGTCACAACGATGTCTTAGAAAACCAGCTTAAGCCGTTAGGGACTTTCCCTTGCTTGAATATTGATTTCTCCAAGAACTCAGTTACTTTACAATGAACAACTATTCCCCAGGGGTTCATTCATGACGTTCATATGCGCAACTTTACATCAAACTATGGCATTCCTAAACATCTTAAAGCTATAAATATACCTTCACTTGCTATAGCAAGATACAGTGGTTCGGAGCAGTTTGAAGACGTACTTGCCCGACGCAGCTCGCTACAGCAAGTGCCGAAGGAACCCGACTCCAGCTGACGCACTGAAAAGGAAGCTGCCCCTCTCTGCCCAGAATCCAGCTCCAGTGTTTCCGGCTCCCCTTGAGGGGTGTTGGGAAATTGAGTCCTGAGATAGAGATACCAGACCTCCTTCAATCTAACAAGGTATGGAGCTGATAAGAACCTAGAGAAACCTTTGGTAGATTCTTGGCAAAAACTAAACTTATGTAAAGGCCATATTCACTTCTTCCCACGTACTAGACTTAGGTTACGTACATTGGGGTAGGCGTATTTTAGAAACACCAGTTGAGTATTTAAGTCTATGTTATTTCTGTATGTATTTGTATATGGCTTAGAAACCATACAATGCTCTGACAGTATTATTTCATATTACTGTTTACGCTGTACGCATTATACTTTAAATTCTGCCTAACAATTGTAGCAGTTCACTTCTCTTGCATGAGAAAGAAGACTGTTCAATAAACCCTTTTATTGAAAACGCCAGTCTCTCTATTTCTCTGCAACTCTGTAGAAACTAAGCATGCACGATTGACTGAGTGAAATACTTATCTATTGTTTCCACGACTCAGAGATATATTCTTATTCTTGGGAAACAAAGTTGTCATGTTTATGCAGTTGTCAGAAACGAATCCCTTCTTGTGTATTCGAGAAAGTTTCTAGTGACCTCTGAGTTTAGCTGGCACACACACAATTAAGTTTAGTATATATATTTTTTTAGTTCAAATCATTTTTATTGAAGAAATCGTACAAAAACGAAAGAAAATACATACATTAAATGGGAGAAGGAAAAGAATGGGGGAGAAATAAAGGATAACGCAGGTGGCATCTTGGTACATGATACAAGACAATCATTGTATGCAAGCCAGCCAGAGAGACAAGTTATAAGTAACGAAAGGAATTCGTACTGTACAATACAATAGTGTACTATATAGTACTATATTATCATGCTTAAGTGCTCACGTGCCTAAGAATTCAGCCATGGGGAATAAGGAGTGACCTCGGGCATAGTAGAATATCAAGTGTGCCAATTGATAAACATTAAGTAACATATAAGGAGTGAGACAAGATTACAGCATACCTCTACATAAGATGGTGGTACATTACAGAACTATATATTCACAGTAGACTAGATTCATGGTGGTTCAAATGATAATGTTGAGGCATCTAGGGATTTCCACAGCTTCCGATGGGATTTGCGCCATGGCGAGGAGTGGAGAGCCGGGTTGTCCGCACCTCTTAAAAAGGTCAGCCACTCTTGTCAGACTTTAAAAGACACGTTGCTAGCATTTTTCCAATTGCACAATATAACCTTACACGCTAGGGTGAGCAAGAGAGAGGTCCATCAAATGTTGATCGTTGTCATTGACCAGTGTTGGATCCAAGACTCCCAATACAATATATGAGAGTTCCCTGGGGCGTTGAGTGTTAGTATATTGAGTGTTTATATTGAGTGTTTAGTATATTTGATAGAGATCAATAGGTCTTAAGTCCTACGTCAAATCCATAGGATATATTATTCCAATGCGCAGAGCTTATTGGGAATATAGGAATTACACTACAAAACCTCTGACTCCTTTTTCCCCTGCACTTCATCATCCTCTGATCTACAATTTATTTCACCAGTTGGAAGGTGATCTTGATGGGTAGCAGAGCTATCAAACCCATCCCCAAAGGCTAAGTTGCACCTTTTTGTCCCTTCTGTCTGTCCCTCCTCCTTCCATCAGGACATGCTGTCCGGCACAGGCCTCAATTTTAGAGATTAAGTACTTACTCTGTCAAACAAAGGGACTGTAGATGCAGTGCCTTTTGAAGAAAGGAGCACAGAATTATATTCCCTTCACTTCTCGGTCTTCAACAAGGACAGATGTCTGAGACCCATCCTCTATCTTTACCATCTAAACTTGTTCATTCAGTAGGAAAGTTCAAGATACTCTCCCTGATCCAAATGGCCCTGAATGCCAGATAGCAGCTCTGTATTTTCAAGACACCTCACTCCATCTTCTGATTCTTGCTGCACACAAATATTATCTGAGGTTCACAGTGGTATCTCAGCAGTATTAATTGACTGATGACTCCTCCATGTGTCTTTTTGAAATTGCTTGTAGTTTCAATAGCTTTACTGTGACAGACTGGAGTCCATGTATTTCCATACGTAGATGTATGGCCAATGAAAGTGGAGTCCCAGACATTGGTAAGGGAGCATGTTCAGAAGAAGACGACTGCTCTAGAACTTGGGTTTTACTATTGAAACCCAAAAGTCACAATGCTTTCCCACACTGAAGGCAACCTTCATTGAGGCGAAACAGGACACACGCAATGTGGAGGCCTTTCCTTCTAAGAGGATCACAGCTATTCAGAAGAGCATTGTATGAATTCTGAATCTGGCTTAGATCCCAGTTCTGCTGTTGTTGCATTTCCTTGGTCTCAAGGTCTTGTACATCCAATTGTTGCCACATACCAGAGAGCAGCTGAAGGCGCTTAAGAAAACAGTGGCTTCAAATTGAAGGAAATCTCTTCATTCAGGAGCAGATCTTGGTTTGCATCAGAGCAGAATCTGCACATAAGATCGAAAGAATCTCTAACTTCTATTTTGGGATGCGCCTTTAAGATTCTGTATGACAAGGCCAACAGACATGCTAAAAAGGAAGTAAGGAACTCTGGATAGTACCCATGTTTTACTACTTTATTAATTCCAGGTTTGCTTTAATGGTATTTTACCAATCCAAAGCTGTAATATTGTGCCTGCAGGGGTAAAAGGCTTTTATCATTATTTACCTAGGAATGGCTGTCACTAGATAATCCTATGCTTAAAGACTTTGCTGCAAAAATGCTAAGGGGCTTTGTCATTTTTCTAGCTAGGCATGGATTGCACTTTGCTAATCCTACGCCTAAAAACTCGGCTGGAAAAATAAATTTGAGGCGAGCAGTTTTGGTGGTGTTGTAGAGAGTTCCATATAAAGGAGCTGCTCTCCACCTAAAATTTGGGAATCACTCAGAGTTCCCTACTTTTTGCAAAATTTGCAGAGCTGACGTGCCTTATAAATGTACGGTTCTTATATTTTTCTTAATATAACAGACCAGAAGCAATAAAGTGATTTACACATCTCTACTGCAGCTTCTTGTTCTCTTATAACTCGTAGCACAACCATTATGCCATTAAACAAGATCCAGTAGTAATAACTGGGCTCTCACCAAATCATTAATGTTCATAAAATCAAGCTCTTTCTAATTATCTGAACTTTTAGACCCAGCCATGATTAAATGCCTTTCTCCTCATCAAACTCATTTTAATTTATTTGCCACACATTTCTGATAGACTTATAACCGCGGATTCCTAACCGTTTGATTATTCCCCTTAGACTGGATCCAGAAACTTTAAGCAGAACCTCTGTGCTAGTAGGTGGTGCCATCCGGCTCGGCACTGGCCCTTTTCTGCTCCATATATGATTTGCGCAGCCTATAAAGGGTGCCACTCCCATGTTTTGACGTCAGTTCCTTTTATTCTGCACCTCTAGATGCAGATCCAGAGCTAACGCTCATCGGTTAGAGACCCTTTACCTCGCCAATTGTTTCACTAAGCAAGCAAAATGTCACCTCCCAAAACATCATTTTTAAACATTGCAAGGACTATTGCAGCAAAGGTGTGTGACAAATCCCCTATGGGTTTGCCTGGGGTCGAGTTACAACTCCAAGGCCTGCAGTGAATGCACATCAACAGTGGCGGCTGCCAGCTATCGGGTGTGGAGAGGGGGGCAAACTGCTGCTGGAAACACAAAACATACACTACACACAAAATATACATTAAAAAAGCCACTTACCTGACCGCACGTCGGACCTGATCTATTTAAGACAGCTGGGTGGAGAGCTTCAAAGTGCGCACTTTGGAGCACCCAGCCTGCCACTGCTAATGCCTGTCCTCTGCTGCCAATCAGCAGTAGAGGACACCCCCCGTATGTCTCTGGGCAGGCAGGCTGCTACAGTGTGCACCACAGTAAAAAATGAAATGGTAATGAAATCTTTTCATCGCTATTTTATTTTTTTCTGCGCAGCTCGCAGCAGGCAGGAGGCAACGCTCCCCCACGCAAGTGAAGAAACTGCTGCTGTACATCAATGAACCCAAAGGCCATAAGTGACCGTGAGGTAAAACGACGTCATCAAGCAAAGCAAGATTCCTCGTTGCCACCGGTCAAGGTCCAAGAATTGGTCTCTTCAGTTCCCGGTATAGGAGTCTAGGCCAATCGTAGTTGCGCTTCAAATCTTCATGTAAGTCGAAGAAAAAACCCACAGAATATCTAAGCAGGACTCGACCCCTTCTTGCCACTCTTGCACTCCTGCGAAGGCTTGAGGACATTGCCATGCCTCTATTCTTGCTCCTGAAGTCAGCCGAAGTCAGAGCCCATCCTGCCTCTTGTACCAGCACAATCAGAGTTTCTGGGGCCATCTGCAACACCGGGAAGATCGAAGGATTCTGCATGGCCATGCGAAGTCTCTTCGGATTCCTTCCGACTCGCTCTGTCATGCCTGCAATCCCCAATGAGCTGAGGGGCCCTCCACCTGTGGTACTGCTGGCGGGTTCGCCGTTGGTGCCAGCTGGACCCTCCCATCCTATTAAGGGCCTCTCCTGTTTCCTGCACCGACTCCTCCTCCAAAATCCATACCAGTCTCCAGAGAAAGCACTATGGCAGCAGTACTGTGAGCTTGAGTTTCCAAGAGCTAGGAGACACATTACGCCTTGGGTGGAACTCAAGGATTCCTCTATGCCTGTACACCGATTACTCTCATGCCCAGGGTTCTGAAAAAGATCAGGCCCAAGTCATTCTAGTATCAACAGATTGGGCATGGAGAGTATGGTATCCAGAGCTACTGGGCATAAGCATCTGTCCTCTGATAAGTCTACCCCTACCGAAGGATATGCAGTCATAGCAATGGAGCAGGGTCCTGCACTCAGGCTTTTGCAATCTCCTCCTTCATGCTTGGAGACTGAGTGGCGACAGCAGAGCTCCTTCGACCTTCCTCCGGAGGTGGTTGATGTCATCTTGACAGCCATGCGTCCTTCAACAAAAACGGTATACTTTTGTCAATTGGACAAATTTGTGACTTGGTGCAGCACACTGCAGATTGAACCTTTCCAGGCAAAGTAATGTGATGTTGTGTTGTTTATTTTGTTTCTCACCCATCAAGTCTTTATTCTGGGCACAGTTAAAGGATATCTTTCAGCATTTCTGCAGTGGTGGAATCAGCCCTCATTATTTAACTCGCCAGTTGTGATGCTATTTTGAAAGGCCTGCAACGTCCCCCACTTTCTTCCCAGACAAACTAGTTCTGCAGGAGCAAGCATCCAAGGTGTGACGCTCTTCCAGTTCAGTCAGAATATCTCCTTATTGATATGCTTTGCTCTCCCTAAGCCCTCTAAGGAGGAGAGACTCTATTCCATGGACCCCAAAAGAGTACCAGAGAAACCGGGTGGACCATCCGCTCTTGTGGGGTTCGCTGGAGTGAACAAGGCAATCCCGTGTAGAAGAGGATAATTTCTTGCTGAATCATGCTCTGTATTAACATCTGCTACAAACTGACCAAAAAGAAACTTCCGGAAAAGGCTGTGTGCTCATTCCACCAGAACCACTGCATTTGCATGTAGAGTTACCTTCTTGGATATCTGCCAGGTAGCTACTTGGGTGTCCCTCCATACATTAACAAAGCATTTCTGTTCGGATAGCAAGGTACTCTATGAAGGGTATTTCGCCCATTTGATCCTACAGAAATGTATAGTTTGAGTCCGTTGACAGACCCAAATTCAAATAAGTACAGTTTTGGTATCTATTCAAATGGTGAGAATCTATGGTTAGAAGTCTATAATCAGAAGAAAAAGTTACTTACCCTCCTTTATGATCTTTCTGGTTGAGACTCTAACTGTTGATTCCTCACCAAATCTACCCTTCTTGTAACACGTTTCAGGTAGATACTTCTAACTGCAGATTCCTCACCTTAGACTATTCCCCAGGTCGAGAAGTGTGTCTCACTGGTTAGAGGAGGCAGACCTGGAAGCAGGAGTCAGCCCGGGACCAGGGTTCAATTCCCGGCTCGGCGGGGTCTTGAGTCCTAAAATGTCCAAGTACTCGACAATTCTCGCTCCGGTGCCTACTCGATTCACGGGTTCACACTCTGCGACTCTGGGCAATAGCTTGCTTAATCTCCACAACGGCCCCTCGCGGCGGGATGCCTGGCTTTCACCTTGCGTATACCCTGCTGGGGTTATCTCACAGGGGAATACCAGGACGGGTTCCCTAAGCAAGCGCTTAGAAACCGCTCGGTGATTTGCGCTATATAAATTCCTGTACATTTACATTTACAGAATGGATCCAGAGATTATTTTTTTCAAAGGAGTATTCCTGCTTGCCATCAAGTGGCATTTTGTGGTTCTGTGTTGGCTCTACACACCGCCCTGGAAGTGACAGTGCGGAACTGCATATAAGTGCCACCTATGCACCTTGATATCTGGTCCTTTCTACCCGCTCCTGAAGTTTGCTCTAATTTTGTCAGTTTTCTGACAACTTCCAAAATGGTTGCAGTGTGGAAGGGAATGATGTCCCCACCAAAAACTACAATTTTCAAGCCATGGCACGACAACAGGAAGCAAGTATGGATCATGGACCCACTTGAGGTGTCTTTGATATCTGGGCTTGGGACAGGACTCATGAGCTGTCTTGTAAGTACTTCCCTTGCACAGGTCCTACTCCTATTTCAAGACACAGGCCCAGACTCTGTCAGGTCCTGGGGGTGCTACCGCTACGGTTTAACTTCAGGCTCAAAGTCCTATTGTAAGGTGAAAGACAAATGTAAATTAAGAAAGTGAAACAGGACTCAACCGGATCCAGCTACTCTCATTCCAGAGAGGAGGCATGAGAATGTCAAGAGTTAATTCCCACTCTTTCGAGGTCTTGGACTGATAAACTGATTCCTCAGTTGAGCACAACACACTCCAAATTTCCTGGATCGTCATTAACCCTGCAGCAAATTGAAGCATTCAAAGAGGCCAAGCTGCAAATTATATAAGCTTTTCCAGCTTTCTCTGGTATGCCTTTGGGCCCCACAAAGGCCTCCAGTTAGATCACCGCCTGCAGATCCCTCCCATGCGCACTCTATGACTTTGGGACCAGTTACTGGGCCAGTGTACTGATGCTGGTACAGACTTCAACTCTGGCCCCAAGATCCATGCTGGTTCTTGACACCTCTCTGGTGCTAAAGCTACTGTTGGACACTGAACCAAAGTCACCACGACCAATGTTGCACTATAAATATACAAAAACACAACCAGTCATTGTGAAGGCGGACTCTAACATTGTGTCACTGCCAGCAGTGCCTCTATTATCTTTTTGGTTCTGATTCTGAGCCTATGCCAGAGCAAGGTACATCCCACACTGTTGATGATAGTGATGAGGAGGCGTACCCCCTTATACTTTTATTTCCTGAAACCAATGGACTTGCTTCCTCTCCTGAAACAGATCTTGACTCGCCACACACAGTCTCATTTGCAGAGGTAGTTTGGAGGGCAGCAGAAGCACTAGAATTACAGATGCCTTCCATTGGGACAGAAAGAAATGTTCTGACATCTGAGCCCTTATTTCATTTTACTAGTTACCTCCTTACTACTTGGTCGAATCCATGGTTTTGCCTGCTTGCAAGTTGGCAGCGGTCACACACCAGATCCTGGTTAACTGGATTTTCTTACCAAATACCCCACTCCAGATAGTCCTATTGTGCAGGTTTTGAGAAGTAAGTAATTTCCAGCTACTCCTCTGGATAGAGAATCCAAGAGGGTTGATGCTGTTGGCAAACACATGGTTTCTTCTGCCAGTCTGTAAGGAATATGCTACTTACCAGTATGCATCTGTTCTTGGCATGTAGGGCTGCTGACATTCATATCTTGTGCATAGATCGCCGCCTAGTGTTGGGTCCGGATGATTGCATCTTGTTGTCCTGGAAGAGTCTTCGAAGTATCACGAGGTAGGTAACTCCTCCCCTGGACTACAGTGCGCATGGGCACCTTCTCCATCCTCAGATTGTTTTTCGCCATTGTGGCAGAGATGGGAGTATAGCAAAGTAAGAGATGGCCATGCAAAAGAGAATACTGCAGCTGCAACAGGCACCGGGGAGGAGGGTGGGCGATATGAATGTCAGCAGCCCTACATGCCAAGAACAGATGCATACTGGTAAGTAGCATATTCCGTTCGAGGCATGTGGGCTGCTGAAGTCATATCTTGTGCATAGACTGTATAGCAGTTTCTCCTCTAGCGGTGGTCACCTGTACCAGCTGCAGTAGTCTGAAACAGAGTTTGAAGGACAGCCTGGCCTACAGCAGCTTGCTGCTTTTATTGCACGTCTACAGTGTTTAGTGAAAGTGTGTATGGTAGACCATGTAGATGCCCTACATATGTCTTCAAGGGGAATATTCCCTAGGAAAGCCATGGATGCCCCCATTTTATGCATTGAGTGTGCTCTTGGGGGAACAGTTAGAGTGCGTTTAGCTTTTTGATAGCATATTTGAATGCATTTAACTATCCATCTGGCTATTCCTGATTTTGAGATGGGATTACCTTTATGTTGTGGTGAAAAAGCAACAAACAGTTGCTTTGTTTTCCGAAATGATTTAGTCCTGTCAACATAATATAGCAGAGCTCTCCTTACATCTAGCGTGTGTAGGGCTCTTTCAGCTACTGATTGTGGGTTTTGGAAGAAAACTGGCAGTTCTATTGATCGATTGATATGGAAAGTGGATATGACTTTTGGCATAAACTTAGGGTTGGTCCGGAGTACTACCCTATTCGCATGTACTTGCATGAAGGGTTCTTGAATTGTTAGTGCCTGAAGCTCACTTACTCGCCTGAGGGAGGTAATGGCAATCAAGAATGCCACCGTTCATGTTAGGAATTGCAATTCACATGAGTGGAGTGGTTCGAATGGAGGTCCCATAAGTCTGGTAAGTACAAATTTAAGTTCCAGACAGGTGAAGGTGGGTGCTTTGGGGGGATTATCCTTTTAAGTCCCTCCATAAAAGCCTTGATTGGTGGTAACCTAAACAGGGAAAGGTGTTGCTTGTTCTGGAGATATGCTGCTATAGCAGCAAGATGTAGCCTTATAGAAGAGTATGCTAGATTGCATCTTTGAATATGCAAGAGATAACAGATAATGTTTTGGATGGAAGCATCTAATGGATTGATTTGGTTATTGTTGCAATAAATTACAAATAGTTTCCATTTAGCTACATAGCATGCTCTAGTAGTTGGCCGTCTTGCCTCCTTGATAATGTTCATGCAATCAGGAGGTAAGTTAAGGTATCCGAACTCTAAGACCTCAGGAGCGAGATCGCTAGGTTCTTCTGATTGGGATCTGGGTGTTTGATTTCCCCATGGTTCTGTGTTAAAAGATGGGCGAGAGGCGCAGCCTTTGATGGGGCACTACTGAAAGTTCCAGGAACGTTGTGTACCAAGGCGCTCTTGCCCATGTGGGAGCAACCAGAATCATTGTGAGTGACTCCTCACGTAGTTTGCGTGCCACCAGCGGAATCAGTGGAGCTGGTGGAAAAGCATACGCAAATATGCCTGACCAGTTCATCCATATTGCATTGCCATGTGACAACGGATGTGGGAACCTGGCTGCAAAGTACTGGCATTTTGAGTTTTCGTTTGTGGCAAACAGATCTATCTCTGGGTGCCCCCATTTCTGGAAGAATGGTTGGAGAACTTGGGGGTGAATCTCCCATTCATGTAGCTGTTGGCTGTGTCTGCTTAGTAGATCTGCTACTTGATTGACTTTCCCTGGGCAGGTGTTCTGCTAGGAGAAAAATGTTTCTTGGAATTGTCCACCTCCATATGCTCTATGCTAAGTGGTACAGCTGTGGAGAGTGTGTCCCTCCTTTCTGGATGTAGTACATGGCTGTCATGTTGTATGTCCGGATCAACACAGCCTTGTTGAACAAGTGTTTCTGGAATGCTTTTAGTGCTAGAAATATTGCTAGCAACTCCAGTTGGTTGATATGCAGTTTCTTTTGTTTGATTGTCCAGAGCCCTTGGACTGTGTATTGAAGTAAGTGGGCTCCCCAAACTGTCAGTGATGCGTCTGCTGTTAGTACTAGTTGTGGAACTGGCTCGTGGAACAGTCGCCCTTTAGAAAGGTTGTGTGGGTTCCACCACTGCAGAGAGTTGTATGTGCGACTGTCTACCAACACTAGGTCCTTCAGTTGTCCCTGAGCTTGTTTCCACTGCTGTGCTAGGCATTCTTGCAGTGGACGCATTTGGAGTCGGGCATGAGGGACAATGAATATGCACCAGGCCATCATGCCTATGAGCTGCATGAACACTCGAGCTGGCAAAGTGTTGTGACTGAAATATTTAAATGAGAGTCTGCATGTTGGCTATCCTGGCTGAATTTGAATATGCCTTTGCTACTGAGGTATTTATTGTAGCTCCCAGATATTGCTGTATGTGGGAGGGCTGTAGATTCGATTTTGGGTAGTTTATGGAAAAACCCAGACTGTGTAGCAGCTGGAGTGTTTGAGATGTATGGCTTGCTTTTAAGAGCCAATCGTCCAGGTATGGAAACACGTGGATGTGCTGCCTTCTGAGGTGTGCAGCTACTACCGCTAAACATTTTGTGAATACTCTTGGGGCTGTGGTTACCTGGAAGGGGAGAACCTTGAACTGATACGGTTGACCTTCTACTATGAACCGGAGGTATTTCCTGTGAGCTGGATGTATAGGTATGTGAAAATATGGGTCCTTGAACGTCTAATGTTGCTAGGAAGTCGCCTTGCTGGAGTAACGGGAGTACTTGTTGTAGAGTGATCATATGGAAGTGCTCAGAGAGTACGTATTGGTTCAGCGGTCTGAGGTCCAATATTGGTCTGAGGGACCCGTCCTTTTTGGGAATAAGTAAGTATAGTGAGTATACTCCTGTCCCTTGGTGTTGAAAAGGGACTGGCTCTATGGCCCTCTTTTCTAGCATGGATTTCACCTCTTGTTGTAACAGGGTGATGTGTTCTTTTGACATAGGACGGTGTTTGGGTGGTATGTTGGGTGGAGTAGAAGTGAGTTCCAGGCAATAACCATACAGGATAATTTGTCTCACCCACCTGTCTGTGGTAATTGTGTTCCAGACTGGTAGGAATTGTTTGACTCTGCCTCCGACTGGTGTTAGATGGTCTGGAGGGAGTGTGATGAAGTCACTGTTTTGCGGCAGTGGAGGCTCTGGTGTTATTGCCACCACGTCCTCTGCCCTTGTTATTATTGCCCCTATAACCTCCCCTGTTGGAGCCTTTGTTAAAGAAACTTTGAGTGTTTCTTTTATATGTAGAGGAAGTCTGTGAAGTATTGCCTCGTGCGGTGCCTCTGTGGGAGGAGCGACAAAAGGAACCTCTGTGTTGTTGAAACTGCAGTGCGCCCATAGATTTAGCAGTTTCGGTATCTTTTTTCATTTTATCTAAAATGGTATCTACTGCAGGGCCAAACAGGAAGTCTTGATTAACTGGTTGGTTGAGGATGGCGGATTGCACCTCATTCTTAAAACCAGAGATACGTAGTAATACTCTAGTATTAATGGACCTGGCTGCTGTGTCGGCTGCATCAAGTGCACATTTAATGGAAGCATTGGTAATAAATTTGCCTTCTTGTATGAGGTTGTTCGCCTGAGCTTTGTAAGGTTCTGGCAGGTGTTGCATTAAACCTTCAAGCTGGTCATAGTGTGCTCTATCATAGCGAGCTAGTAGAGCCTGTGTGTTTGCAATCCTCCATGAATTAGAAGCCTGTGAGGCCACTCTTTTGCCTGAGGCTTCCAATATCTTAGACTCTTTGTCAGGAGTTGGAGCATCTCCTGTTTGAGAGTTCTCTCTTTTGCGAGCGTTTGCTACTACCAGTGAGTCTAAAGGCAACTGGCCTTTAATGTAAGCAGGGTCTGTAGGGGCCGCCTTATATTTCTTTTCAATCCTGGGATTGAGTACACATGCTCTGGCTGGATCTTTGAATATATGTGGTGCATGTTTTAGTACCCTTTTCAGCATAGAAGTGTCCTGACATTTTTCTCAGAGGTAGGAAAAGTGTCAAATAGAAAATATTCTTCTATTGGGTCAGTGTGCATGTAGACCTTGTGGTATTTTGCTGCCCTATCTAGCAGTTGGTTAAACACAATGGTGTCGTGGGTAGGCGACGGCTTTGTAGGGTATGGGGAGGTGTCAGGGATGGGTTGTGTGTCATATGGATCATTTTGATCCTCCCATGTGTCATCCTGTGGATCATGTGGTTCGTTAAAGTCATCTTGAGGATCTTCCCCCATGTTATCATTATAGTCTGAATGTGTAGGGGAGTAGGGCACAAAAGGCATATTGGGAGAGAAAACAGGAGGAGTAAAAGGCCTAGAGGGAGAGGTCCCGAAGTCCTTTTTCTTCGGAGGAACAGGGGAAGGAGTGTCTGTGTCCAATGGTCTCTTTTTCCTGTAATAAACTGTAACTTTGCCAGTCTCAGGGTTTATATACAGTTTAGATTGTTCCTCTGATTCCGGACTGAGGGGGAAGAGTTCTTCTTCTACTGTCTGTGTTGGCGCCGATGTTTTAGGCTTACTGACTTGTTTGTGACTTTTTGGCTCGAGGGCCTTTGGTTGTGGAGTCTTTTTCATCTCGACTGTTGCTTTGGGGTCGGTAACCTTTTTCGGTTCGAAGTCTTTTGTTGTTTTAGCAGTCTTTTTAGGTTCGCCGACTGTTTCGGATCGACCGGAGCTTTTGGTTCGATAAGTTTTTTATGCTCGACCTCATTCTTAGGCTCAATGTTTTTTGTCCACTCAATTACTTTTTTCAGTTTGACGGGCTTTGAGGTGTGATCCTGTTTCTGTTGATCCACACTCTTTTAATGATCGACTGCCTTCTTTGGGTCGTGTGTTCCTTTTGGATCAACGACCCGCTTTGGTTCGAGGCTTTTTTTCGGCTCCATAGCCTTTGACTCGATAACCTTTTTTGGTTCGACCACCTTTTTCGGCTTAACAACTTTTGGCTCGACCCCCTTTTTCGGTTCAACGACCTTTGGCTCTACGGCCTTCTTCGGTTCGACGACCTTCGGATCGACGACCCTCTTTGGTTCGACAGCCTTCTTGGGGAGAACATTACTTGGACCTGGGCTATCGGAAGGCTTTGTTTTTGGCTTCGGAGCCGAGCGGGAAGGCGGGGCTTCTGAAGGAGCTTGTCGATCTCGGCTAAGGCCTTTAGGCGATGCTTCGACCGGAGCCTTCGGTTTTGGGATAAGCGGCGTTGGGGGCTGTGTACTCACAGTTTGCCCCGGCAGGATCTGGTCGTCGGGAGTCCGACTGGTCCTCGACTGTGACGATATCTAGATTCGAGTCCGCCGCTTCTGGGAGGTCGTGTTCATCATCGAAGATGTTCTCCGGTTCCGGTCGCTGCATCTCTTGCCTAGCGGTCTTCTTTGAACAGAATTGGGCACAAGCTGGGCAATTTTCTTCGTTGTGCTCCGGTGATAAGCACTTGTTGCATACTGTATGTTTGTCAGTATGCGGGAATTTGGAGTGGCATTGTGGGCACCTTTTGAACAGGCTCCTTTCCATCGACAGCAGGCCCACGTGGCGTCGAAAGGCCCAACGGCCCGCGTCGACGACCAGATCAAGATGGAAAGTTTGGTCGAGTCAAGAAGTACCGAGCGAGAACAATACCGTCAAAGGCCTTTTGGCCTTTTAAAAAAGTTTAGTTTCGGTTCCTGAAGTTGGAGTAGAGGAATAACATCCAAACCCAATGGCGGAAAAAAACAATTGAGGATGGAGAAGATGCCCATGCGCACTGTAGTCCAGGGGAGGAGTCACATATCTCGTGATACTTCGAAGACTCTTCCAGGACAACAAGGTGCAATCATCCGGACCCAACACTAGGCGGCGATCTATGCACAAGATATGAATTCAGCAGCCCACATACCTCGAACATGTAGTTTGCCCGATGGGCTGCGACACAAACACCCTTTGCGGCATGGCCAGTGAGATCTTCCTGGTGGTCCTGGAAGATCTTGGGGCCTCTTTAGACTCGTATCATACTGGATGGGCTGGACGAAAACAAGCATGTTATCTGTGCAGGTCTAGATACCACAGATTACCTGTGCTGGGCTGTTGGTATTAGTGTTGTTCTTTGTAGACACACCTGGATGAGATATAGTACTGAGTCCTCTGGCAATGGGCATGCCCTTTTCTCAGTGCCCCCACGTTGGAGATAAGGCGGACTCACTTTGGAATGTGTTAGAGACACTCAAGCTACAGCGTGTTTCTTTGGCTGCCGGCCATTGCTTGACAGTTTCCACATCAGTTCCCGATGTTGAGGCAATTCCATAGGGCTGGTACAGAGACAGCCTTTCCAGCCAGTTATGCAGCAGACACACTAGTCTTTTCGAGATCGTGGATAAAGGAGAGCTACCAGAGGTCTAAACCCAAAGGAAGAGAGTGGGATGATTACATACTCCCCAGTGACTGAACTAACCACTCCTCCACTAGTAGACTCATCACTTGAGGACATGACCAGATTCCATGTACTGACAGAAAAGGCTTCCAAGAGGTTTGAATTCCCAAGAACTAGCAAAACAATTGACTGCTTGTAATACACTTTTTGGGAGCTGGCAAGAAACTCTGCTAAAGCCATACTAATAATAGGCCATTTCTGGCAAATGGAACTAAAATCTATGCAAATACCTGCAGTCATCCAGAAACTAGACAAAATACAAACCACCAGACAACAATTCTGTGTGGCTAATTGGGCACCTCGATGTGTACTCTGTAGTAGAGTAGGCATCCCAGAAAATGCCAAGAAACCAAGAGGTTACCAGCACAACTTTCCACATCCCAGAAAGAGAACCGTTGGAAAATCTGCACTACTTTTGGTAAGAGGGTGTCATTAATGGCAGCGACGTCAATGAGAGCTGATAACACCATGGCTACTTTAGGAATATACATTCATTAACAGTGATCAGATATAATGCCACATATTGATCTCTTAGCATCAGGCAAAAAATCAAAGTCAAAGAAATTCTCTGTGAAGGGAAGAGGGCATCTGCCGTTACCATTGACTCCGCAATGGATGTGGCAAATATGTTTCAGCCAGCTCAGAGGGGCACTGTAATTCGAAGTTAAAGCTGGCTTACAGCAATCTCCTTTAGACTTGAGCTGCAGACTTGCATATTGGACATGCCCTTCAATGTGGTTTGCAAACACAAACTCCCTGTCAATGATGTGTTCCAACACATAAAAACTGACACACCTTGGTGTTCTTCAGTGGCAATGTTCCAAATCCTTTTAAAGGTACTAGTCGGAAAAATCTGGTACATTGTGGAGGTTACCTGAACTATAATAGCTGCAGCAATAACAGATCCACCAATGCTAAGCTTTTAGAGAACCTGCAGTAGCATCTTAGAGCAAACCACAGACAAGGGCAATCAAAATTGCAACAGACATGATATCATCACTAATGGCCCAGCAGGAACCGGCTACCACTAATATTCACCCCAGGCACACTGGCCATGTAGGTTGAAACCAAAAAACAATACTGTCCTTCTAGTGATTGTTCCAACGTGACTATAAGAAAACTATTGTGTTTCCTGCGTGTGGACGGGAAAACAGTATGTGTTCTTTAAATAACCCTTACCCACCAAAAGGTACCTTGGTGGCATGCTTCATCATCGGGTTCTTAGGAACCTGAACACTGGAGGGGAGGAGCGCTTTTAGTCAATCATTAAAGCTACTCTCTCACCGAAGCACTGCCTGCCTGTTCATCGAATGCTTATTTCTTGGATCCTGTAGTGCATGGAAGTTTTCACTAGGGATCACTTAAGATGCATCTTGGTTTATGTTGCAGCCCGTTCTCATGCTTTGGAGCAATCTTACTTCTGAAATGTCATTAGAAATACATCCATAAAATGTGATCAGCAATCTAAAGCGATCAGTGTGAAAACTCCATTCACCACAGGATCCAAGAAATAAGCATTTCCACCCGAAATAGACAAAACACGTTTGAAACCATTATCTCTACCAAGAACAGCTTTATAATGAAGCCATGAAGAATTCCTTCTGGACGAAACGCTTTGGCTACTGTGGCTCTTAATTTCAACGTAAGAATATGGAGAACAAGAATAATGAAAAATATTTAAAATACACCTAATGAAGCATTTGTTTCATTGAAATTGCTTTTGAAACATCATGAGTTCTGTGTAGTATGATCAGAATCGAATAATACTATGTTCTTTCAAACAGAGTGCTATACCACATTAATAGATTATTGCTGGAAATTTTTGTATCCATTTTAAAAGTTGAAAGGAGTTGAACTTTTGGTTCTTGCACCTTTATGAGTTTTAATTACCTTTTCCTACGGTAGGGTCAGGTGTAGTGGAACATTGCCTCAACCTCTTTGTGTATATGTGATGACAACGTCCTGTCTGGGTTGGGACAGACCCAAAGCGGAGCCGCACGACACCACCTGTTAATGTATGAGGGAATTGCTATTAAAGCTTCCAATCAATGCCGGTATCTGGGAAAAATCGATAAGGTGAGGCATCTGCAGTTAGTCTCTACCAGAAAGCAAGTTACTGAAAGTATTTTGTTAATCCATACAATGCTACATTTATATAAAAAAAAATACATCAAACCAGTCCAGGTAAGTCATTGGAATGTACTTATAATCAAGGTTCCCCCCCCCCCCCCCCTCCCCATAAAAAGCGAAGGTAAGGAAAATAGACTAACAGCTATAAGTCTTTCTGACAAAGCAGTCCTTGCTAACAGTTACACTGCAGAAGGTCTTGCTAAAATTTTCCTTACATCAACAGCTGCATCTTTAGACTAAGTTTCACTATGAATAAGGGAAAATTGTTCCTACATCCACCACACACCATCTAATTCCTGGGTGACTTTCTGTACACCGAAAAAGCAAGAGCATACCGTCTCACAATAAAGGTAAATAAACCTGGCCACACTGTCCTGATCTAAACATGGTCAAAGTACAGCAACAGCTAGGCATAGTGTTGTCTTGTATGCTTAATCCCATTCTGACAGTTGAGAATGTGACAAAAGCAAGAAGAACTAGACATACTATGAACGCAAAAAAGTCACCTTCAAAGACCAAATATAAATCACAATAAAAGATGAAGAACACTCTTATGTGGTGGACTTCTGTGAACACCACAGGTTGGTTTGGGGACAAAAGGAACGAACGTCTCATACATGCGAGTCTTGTTTCTTCTGCCCCAAACCACCTTAGTAATAAACACAGATGCTTCAATGAAAGGATAGAGAGTTCCCCCCCACTTCAGTAGCTGCCAGCCACAGGATTGTGGTTCAGCCAAATATAAACCTGCACATCAATGTACTGGAAGTGACCGCTATCAGATGAGGCCTACAATCTTTTCTATCTTGAGGACATAATTCACTTATATTGATCCGGACAGACACCACATCAGTGTTGTACACCAACAAACAAGATACAACATTCAAGAGTGCCGTGAATAGGAACTCGACAATAGCCTTGTGAGGAAAGTGTTTGACTTTATGGGGAAACCCAAAACTGGATCGGTTTGTGACAAGAACAAACCAGAAATGGCAGCTCTCCACAACAAGCATTTGCAATGCAATAGGTCTCGCATTAGGAAAGTTTGAGCTATTGGTCTTGTAAATGACTTTTTTATTTATGTTTTGGTTTTGAAAATAGCTAAATTAATAGCTTTGTCATTTACAATGCCAATAGTTATAACGTTCTCAAATGTGACACCTATAGCATTTGTAATGCAACATGATTTGTATTTACGTGACTTAGATGTATTGATATTACAAATAACAATGGCTTTTAATTTTTTTAAGTAATTGATACTTAAATAAAAGTGATTGTAATTTATAATGGCAATAGCTTAAACTTTTTTCTAAAAAACGCTTGTGAAGATTATGTTCAGTGTATTTTATTGTGACGAAAATCCAAGAACAGAAGTGAAATATTAACATCTTTTTGTGACATTTGTAATAAAGCTTGAAACATTGAGAGAACATAATTGAACCAGTTGTTGAATGATTGCACAGACTGATGCTGTGATGACGCAGTGGTGCTGAGTGATGCTGAGTGATGCTGTGGTGGTGCTGAGTGATGCTGAGTGATGCTGCGGTGGTGCTGAGTGATGCTGTGGTGGTGCTGAGTGATGCTGTGGTGGTGCTGAGTGGGAGATGGGGAGAGGGAGAAAAAGGAGAGCAGGGAGAGGGTAAAGAGAGAGGGGAGAGATGAGAGAGAGAGGGGGGAGAGATGAGAGCGAGAGGGGGGAGAGATGAGAGACGGAGACAGGGAGAGAGGAGAGGGAAGAAAGGGAGAGAGAGGGAAGTGAGAGAGAGAAAGGGAGAGGGAAGTGAGAGGGAGAGAGAAAGGTAGAGAGGGAGAGAGGGAGGGTAAGAAGAGAGGGGGAGGACGAGAGCGAAGGACGGAGGGGGGAGGGAGAGAGGGAGAGGAGAGCAGGGGGAGAGGGAGAAAAAGGAGAGCAGGGGGAAGGTAAAGAGGGAGAGAGGGGAGAGAGGTGGAGAGAGGGGGAGAGAGAGAGGGAGAGGGTGAGAGAGGAGAGAGGGAAGTGAGGGAAAGGGAGAGAGGTAGACGGAGAGAGGGAGAGTGAGAGAGTGAGGGGAGGGAGGACGAGAGGGAAGGAGGGAGAGGAGGGGAGATAGAAGGCAGAAACTTCCTTAGAAACAGACACAAAGAAGGAGTAAGAGAGAAAGGATGGCAGGCTTTGAGGAAGAAGAGTGCCGCAGACCGAGATCATGCGGTGAGAAACAGGAGGGGCAAAGGCAGATATGGAAGACGACGATCCACCGAGCAGGTCAAGCCGCGGAGAGGCACAGGCATAGAGCAGGCAGAGCACGGGGAGAGGAGGGGCACAGAGACTGAAGGGCAATGGCAGCTAGATTGTAGGTGCTATGAAAGAAGGAGATAGTGAGTCTGAAAAAGGTACGAGTGGGCCAGAGATTGCGAGAGAGAAAGACGAGAGCAGACAATATGATCGAAAGGGAGAGAAAGAGTAAGACAAACTGGAGGGAGACAACGAGGAGTTGGGGAAAAATGATTGCATGGGGCTAGCAAATGAGGGACTGGGAAGTACGTGATACAGACGAGATAGTGGTAGTAGCTGGACGATTTGAAAAAATGAGATGGGCAAAAGGCAGTACAGTGAGACACAGGGAGAACGAAAGAGAAAGAAGAGGGCATCATTGGGTAAAAGTGACAAAAAGAGAGAGGCAAGAGGAAGTGTAAAGTTTGAGTCCAAGAGAGGAGAGCTATACAGACATTAAAAGCATGTTAAGCATCTTATGTTGAAATTCTCCTCTTCCAAACACTCCTTCATTTGTGTTTTAGTGTACCGTCCCCCTGGTAATATGCCCTCCTTCCCATCTCTGTTCAGTGATTTCATTTCGCAACTAACCATTAATTCTGCTAGGATCTTGATCATCGGTGATTTTAATTACTGGCCATCCGACCCCTTTGAATCCTCCCTTTCACTCGAATTTTCTGGTTTTCTAACTGGCCTAAATTTCTCGCAACATATTTCTGTTGCTACTCACATCAAGGGCCATACCCTGGACCAGGTTTGGACCACCAATTTGGATATTACCTCTCCTCTGGTGTATCCCTGCACCTGGTCCGACCACTTTTTCATTTCTTTTGCCCTACAAATCTCTGTACCCACCCGCCCCCCACTAGCCTCCAACTTCTCGGCACGTAACTGGAAGCACGCCGATACTTCTCTCTTTCACTCGACCCTTGCTTCCACCCTCCCCCCTAGCCACCCTGATTTGAACTCTCAAGCAGCTGCAGTGGATCAATGGCTGTCTCAAGCCAGTGACGTAGTCGCTCCAGCCAAATCCATTAAATCTAAGCGACCCCACGACGCTCAGCGCTGGTTCACTGACCAACTTAAGGCCAGCAAACTCCTTCTTCGTCAGGCTGAGCGCCGTTGGAGGCGTAACTATGATACCCTATTGAAGTCTGCCTACACTGATCTACTAAAAGCTTACAAAAAAAACCATTATTTTAGCCAAATCCGCGTATTTCTCCCAAAAAGTAATCAACTCTGCATCCAAGACAAAAGAAATTTTCTCAATTGTAGCTGAACTTTCTTTACCTGACCGTGTAACACCTCAGCCTCAGCCATCACAAGCTTTGTGCGACTCTCTTAACTCTTTTTTTATAGACAAAATCACCACGATTAAAAACAATATTCCCCCCACCACTATGTCTCAGATCAGCACCCTTCCTCCCTCGAATCCTCACTCCCTGAATGTTTTCCCCCCCGATCTCTTTAGACACTTTTCGTTCATTACTCTCGGCTGTGGGCTCAGGTTCCCCCAAGGACTGCTGCCCTCCCCAAATTCTTAGAGACGCCTTTTTGGCATGTCCCGGCCCTCCTCTGGACCTCCTAAATCGTTCACTCTCCATAGGCTCTGTCCCCAATGCTTTCAAAAGCGCTGTGGTGGTACCTATTCTGGAAAAACCCGGTTCCCACCCTGCGGTACTGGGCAACTACCGACCTATCTCCCTTCTCCCATACCTGGGGAAGGTTTTGGAAACCTACGTCACCCGTTGCCTGAGCACCTTCATCGAGGAAACTCATTTCCTCGATGATCAACAGGCCGGATTCAGACCCTCCCATTCCACGGAGGCAGTGGTGATAGCGGTTATGGACACGCTGAGACAGGGGGCTGATAAGAACATGGCCCAGGCCCTAGTGCTACTTGATCTCTCGGCCGCTTTCGACACGGTCGACCATGACATCCTGGTCGACCGTGTCAGAAATGCTGGGATATCGGGCCTGGCCCTGTCTTGGATTGTGTCCTTTCTCCAACTCCGGACCCAATCTGTACACTTATCTTCCTTTTCTGCCCCCTGCACTTCACTTTCCTGCGGTGTCCCCCAGGGTTCTGCTTTATCTCCCCTTCTGTTTAATCTTTATATGCAGCCTCTCTTGGTCTCTCTCCGTCACTCTTCTGTTACCACTTTTAATTACGCAGATGATCTGCAACTTATCTTTCCTATCGACTCCTCTCCTCTCTCTTGCACTAACTTCCAAACCACCATGCTCTCCATCTATGAGTGGATGAACTTCAGCCAGCTGAAGCTCAATCCTAGCAAGACAGAGCTGGTCCTGATTGGTGGGCCCCCACATCCCTGGACTCCCAGCTTCTGGCCCCCTGCCCTCGCCACCCCCCCTGCCCAGTTGACTCCGTGAAGAGCCTAGGTGTTATCTCCAGTGACCTCTCGATGCGGCCGCACATCAATGCTATTACCTCGGCCTGCTTCTTCCATCTTCGCAGGATCGGGAAGATCCGAAGGTACCTATCTCCAGAGGCTCTTATTATTGTCATCTTGGCCCTGGTTACCTCACGTTTAGACTATGCCAACTGTCTATACGTAGGGATTCCAGCATACCATCTTCAACGGCTTCAACTGGTGCAAAACCAGGCAGCCAGATTGATTTTCCAGCAACCCAAACACCAACATGTCACCCCGCTGTTAAAAACCCTGCACTGGCTCCCGGTTGCGCAACGATGCATCTTCAAACTTGGCTGCACTATTTTCAAATCTCTTTTTGTTTCTGCTCCTGCTTTTATTTC
This sequence comes from Lissotriton vulgaris, assembly GCF_964263255.1. Classification (NCBI taxonomy): domain Eukaryota; kingdom Metazoa; phylum Chordata; class Amphibia; order Caudata; family Salamandridae; genus Lissotriton; species Lissotriton vulgaris. The sequence goes on from NC_141699.1 coordinate 587,348,486, forward strand.
TCTTTGCCTACACCCTTATGTGCCCCCCGATACCTTAGATCCTCTGCCCACAACCTGTTGGTCATTCCCAGGTTCAGACGCAAGAAGCACGGTGGTGCTGGCTTCTCTTTCCTTGCCCCTTCCACCTGGAACTCCCTTCCCCTCCCAATTCGGCTCACTTCTGATTACCCCACTTTCCGCAAATTTCTGAAAACTCATTTGTTCCGTCTTGCTCACGGTTAGCTGCCTACACTCCCTGTGTCCTGTTCCACGGTCCTTGAGCGCCAAGAAACCAATTGGTGTATGTGCGCGGTATTAAAATTTTTTAACATAACAAAAGCATGGGTGCACAAACAGATACAGGTAAGAGATAGAATACTCTGGGAGAAATATAGCAACGAGAGATAGAGTGACAGCAATAAAGAGACCAGGAGAGTGAATGGGGAAACTCGGAATTCCAATATTTTAAGGGCAGAGTAGGAAAGAGACATGCATTAGACAGGCAATGTGGATGAGAAAAACGAAGATCAACGCACGAGAGGAAGAGAGCAATAAAGACACTAAGTGGAGACAATGAGAAATGATAAGAGAAATGTAAGTGCACCCACGGGAGAGACTGGGTGGGGCAGGACAGACAAGGTGCGATACAGACAAGAGACATGCATCATACAGAAGGGAAGAGGCAAAAAAGAGATAGAGACAGTAGAAAGAGATGGGCAAAAGGCAGTACAGTGAGAAAACAAAGATGAAAAAACATAGAAAAGGGTAGCGAAGAGAAAAGGAGGCTGGCAGAAGACAAACAACGGGTAAAATAAAAAAATTAAAATAAAAGGAGACACGGCCTGGAGGCCGTGAATAATTAGGGGAGCCTTTGATGCAGCAGGGGGCGGAGCGGGAAGAGCTGCTGGCGGCACCAAGCTGTTAGTGAGATGCAGAGCGTGAAGGGGTAAAACAGACAGAAGAGGGCCTGAGTGTCGCTCAATGATAGAGGAAGAGACAAGACAAGAGACGGGTCAGAAAGAGGAAGAGTACAATGAAACCGAAAGGATGACAGAAATAGTCAAGAGAGAGCAGCGCTGGGAGGGGGGCTGGGCAGAAATGAGAGTCACGGCCATACTGAGACCGAAAAAAAAAAAAACAAGGCAGCGCTGGGAGGGGGGCTGGGCAGAAATGAGTCACGGCCATACTGAGACCGAAAAAAAAAAAACAAGGCAGCGCTGGGAGGGGGGCTGGGGAGAAATGCAAGTCACGGCCTGGTGGCCGTGAAGTGTGAAGCAGTGGGCTGGGAAGCACAGGAGCAAATGGGTCTGTTGCAATTAAGCACGCTGGGGAAGCCTGTAGGGGAAATGCGCGTGCTTGTGTGGTCAAGGGATTCGCGTGAACTGTTGAAAATCTGCTTGAGAGTCTTTTGAGAGCTGGTTTAAGTAGTGGTTTAGCTGCATTAGACTCACATATTCATTCCTTGCGGAATGGAATAGGCGAGACCTAAAAAGGGCCAGGGAAGAACTCATTTGTGCTATGATAGTTCGGGCCATAGCTGTCCGCTTTTCCTCTTCTGCTGTTGATTCCAAGAGTTATCATGAAGATGAAAAGGGAACTATGTGAGACTAAATTATTTGCAACACTGTGGTCAAGGCAATATGGGTTTATGGATCTCCTGCCCATAACAGAAGTGTCACCCATTCCACTAGGGTCACAAGCGAACTTCCTATCTTGGAACGAGGTAGAGTCCTACATCACAATCCAGGGTGCTTAAAATAATCAGCCTGGCTTCAATGAATTCAGCCATTTCGATATTCCTAGTCTGTAAGAACATTCTAGTACAGCCAGTGCACCTTACACCAGCAAAATATAAATTGCTAGATTTAAGAGGTTTTGTATTTGCTGGTCTTCGAAAAGCCTGCACCCTCTCCTGTCTCAGTGCAGGCTTACCAGATTTCACTTTCTAGGAAAGGCTCATACGGACCTCACACATGCATCAATCAAGGTTCACCTCACAGCCAAATCAAGAGATCAGCGATCTTCAGTTTTCTCTATTGTCTCACAAGGTAGTCAATTTAAAAAGTATATTTCAGTGGCTTTCTCGCGGTCAAGGTATCTACCAATGAAATTGGAGCTGAACACTGTGCTATTCTAATTATTGAGGAATCCGTTTGAGCCGATCTAGAGGACTACCTCTCATGGAAACCAGTGCTGTTTCTCAGCTGGGACAGTGACAAATCCAGACATTTACAAATAAAGAGCACGATCTTCAATTCTCGAAAAGATAAGGCCACACAGCACACAAACTCAATTTACACCGAAAGTGCATATGGATGCATGTAGCACATGAACTAGAGATGAGCTGCAGAAATGGGCAAATAATTTATATTTTGCTCTGGTAGTGGAGTTGTGTGCTTCCTTCATGGCCAGCCATACACAAACTCTAAAGGTCTTAGGCCAACACACGCTGCAAATCTTATAGGTATGTAACATATCCTCTTTTTTCATTTTTGAAACCATCCTAATCCAGCCCCTTTCACCAACCCAATCACTTACTTCCATTGCTAATCTTTCACAAGCCCATACTGCTAACAGTAACATAAATTAATCCTAATTATTAACCTAATTCCTAACCTTCTTACAGACTTTATTTTGTCTAATTATTGTAGGGGACTCTTTGCAACAACATAGTCTTCTAACAGATATTCTACAGTGAAATATGTATCACAGTTGTTGATGAACCCCACCGACTTTGGTTTAATGCAACTGTACTTTGAGCACCTATATTCTCTGAAACCTTCACAGTTACAGAAACGTGAATTCGTTTTTACAAAAGTTCCCTTGTTTCCCACCCTCCGCATTAAACACAATCACACATTAAAGAAACCACTATAATGTTTTTTTCACCACTTTATGTCCAGTCACAGCTACGATGACTTCTCCACCTGAAATGCTTAATGTAAACAGAGGAGAACTGTGTTGCACACATAATCTTCTGGCAAACTTTGTTTCGGAAAAGATCCAGGAACTGGGAAGTAAAAAGTAATTAATGTCTACAAAAAGCAAGATTTCTTAAACCCTTTGCAACCTAATAAGTCGCGTATTTAAAATCCGTGATGTCCTCCACAGAATATTCATTGTTAAAGCTTTCAATGTGGAACTGGTGTTTTGATCCAGGCCTGTTTATTTTTTCACAGTGCCGAGAATGAACGATTTGTGATTCCCGCCAGCCTTATGACACTTTTCCTTGCTTCCAGATAAATCTTCATGTAAATGTTCCAATTACTGCGTTTCCTTTCATGTCAAGATTTCCAGGATTAGTTGTTTATGTCTCTCAACTTGAAGTTCCATCTTCCGCTGCCGAGCTAGCTTTGCTCTTTGATGCTTCACTGAAGACAAAATGATTAAGACCTTCTCTGTTCCGAGCAATTTCAATAGCAAGAAACTGTATCCGCGTGCCTAAACAAAAGACAAGGACAAACACTTACTAATGTCACTCTACACCACTTAAAAAAACACAAAGTCCCTGGATTTATATTTGGCATCTCTTACCAGCCACCACTATTTATTACCTAGATCGCCTCAAACATTACCATCCCAGATCACATTTATGGACGGCAAAAAATCATTGTAATCTCCCTTCCTTAGCACATCAGAAATTTCAGCTTGTGTATTCAACTTCTGTATTTTTGCCCATTTAGCACACAATGAGAAGCGTGTATTACCGAAAACATTATTGGGTGAGAAGCTCTGAATACAATCTATTCCTGTCACCAACTTGTCAATCACTCATAAAACTCCCATTAATATAGCTCTTCACTTATTGCTAAAAAAAATTATGTCAGTTTAGTTCTCAGTGGTTGTCTTGTTTCAGTCCGGTGGGTGATATGCATTTCTTAACTAATAATTGTGCTTTTTACCGAACTTGAAGCCAGTAGGACCGTTCTTTCACCTTTAACCAAGCATCACAAAATGATTTCTTGAAAAGGACATACTGGAATTGAGATCTCTCAAAAGTCCACAGTTTGTTTCCTTCTAACATACAAGTAGCTTAACTGTAATGCGGTCTGCTCATAGCAGCTCTGCCGATTCCAAACTGACGTTTCATCTGGGTAGAAATGTGCAAGAACTAGGATTGTGGAGGGGAGACTAAAGAAGTGTGGTGCGGATTCACTGCCACTGTACGAGAGGCGTTCAACATTTGTGTACAAGAACAGTTAAGAATTTCTGTCTGTACAACCCCCTCCAAACAACTGTGCAGCATTGTTATCAATTACATGCGAACCACTGGCTCTTACCCGGACAGAAAATAACTTCAGGGCAATTTTAAAAGAATATACATCATGCAAGATGAATCCTAACATGTCACCTTGTAGCCCTTAAAACAAAGACATAAAATGAGTCTTTGATAGGATCTGTCCAAGCGGGGTTATCTGTACCATAAGCCTTTGGGAGCAGGAGTAAAAAAAAAAAATCCTAAAATAAATAAGTCAAAGAACATCATAATTCGACACAAGTGGACCTCAAAACTGAAAAAAAACACTGCATATTGTCGAAGACACAGGGACAAACCCCATGTGTGGTCCAGAATAAAACAAGGTATGACAGCACAGCTCATCAAAGCCATGCAGCTGAGTTATATCTCTAACCTCGGGCAATTTCATGGGGTCAATGTTGCTATTTTAATTTCAGGAGTCACACAATGTCAAACAGATGCAAGTAAACCACTTATCCCTTCTACCAGTTGGGCAAGTTTGAATTTAATCTGGCTTCTATTTAGCTTCTGAAATGAGCACGAGATCTTGGGGTTGAAATGTTTAGCAAGACTGTCATGACTTCTCGAATGGTTCTACTTCTCAACGTGAACTAGATGGCAAAGAAAACTGATGGCTAGATAAAGTTTGCCTTGCCTTCTAGTTCAGATCAGACTCTCACTTCACTCCAGGTAAAATGACTCACTGGAGTCTTTCAGAGACAGGCACCTGAACAAACAGGAAGTAGTAAAGGAGCAATTCAAGATCTTACAGACCGATATGCTTCTGAGAAGGAAAATAACTCCCACTTCAGGTTTTGAAGATATGCCGGAGCCTTTGGAACAAGCATTAGCAAAGCCAATAAGTTTTGCATATGCAAGAGCTATTGGCTTAGCCAAGGCGTTTTAGCCATGTTGTACTGTAGAGTAAAGTGCTGTAGAGTGGATAGGCAATGACTGGATTAGAGTGGCCTAGAGTGAAGTGATGTAGAGTGTCACAGAGTGAAATGGTGTAGTGTCAGAGTGAAGTGGTGTAGAATCAGAGAGACGCAGTAAAGTGGTGTAGAGTGGCATCGCGTGGCGTGGCATGGCATCCAGTGAAGAGGCAGAGTGGAGTGACGCAGAGGGGCATAGTGGCATTGCGTGGAAGGGGAATAGAATGAAGGGGTGTAGAGTGGAGTGGCTTAGAGGGGAGTGGTGTAGAGTGTCATAGTTGCCTGGAGTGGCATAGACTGGCATCGAGTGGCGGGACGTAGATTGGAGTGGCATAGAGTGCGGTTGAGTGATGTAGCGTGGAGGGGAATCGAGTGTTGGGGCACCAGGTGAAGTGGTGCCAGGTGGCACTGATTAGAGTGGCATTGAGAGGAGCAAAGTGAGGTAGAGTGGAATGGCGTAGAGTGGAGTAGCCTAATGTGAAGTGACAGAGTAAATGGCGGAGAGTGGAGTAGCACTGTCTAGAGCGAAGTGGTGTAGTGTGTCAGTGTGGCGAGGCACACAGTGTCATAGCCCTGCGCAGGGTAGAATGACAGAGTGGAGTTACATAAAGCGGAATATGCATGGGTTGGTAGCGCACTGCCATTACAGACAACACAGTTTCAATTTAAATGACTATTGCAGTTGCACAAACATACAGTTTTACTGATAAAACTATATATCGCACAAAACATTGTGTGTGGAAATTGAATCACCACGTGCATGGATTTGTTTTGATTATATTAAAATATTGGTTTCCACCACACTTTCATTTGTGCTTTCCAAATTCTGATACAGTCTGAAATATTTGCACATTTCATTTACAGACATCTGAATTTTGCTGTGTGATTGAAAAAATAACACCTTACAGACTTTCCTCTTACATGGGTACCCAGCAGAATTGTCACATAAATCCGCTCACGTTGACGTCAGAGAAAGGAAAGTAAACACCAAGCTCCCTCGGAAGACTGCCAGACATTTAACCACTCGCTTTAAATTTATGGCAAATGGACAAAATGAGACCAACATTTAAAATCCTGTTTACAGAAAGCGCACACTTGTGGAAGAAATCAAGGAGTGATGGTGAACAAGCTATGCTCTACAAGAGGGACAAAGACATGCTGGACAACATAAAAAATCCAACAAGCAAATGTGATTTACACAGCTAATGGTAAGCAGTGGTCAGAATTCCCAGGGAAGCTTTTAGAATGTCTCCAAGATTTCTTTGCAAATCAGAGACCTGAGCTGTCTGGTAGGCTTCGACCTAACAAACGTGAATTGCCTTGTACAGAAAACTGTGCATACCGGAAGAAGTGGTGTAACACAAAATGAGTGTCCCCCAGCAGAGTTTGTCACAGATATTCATAGTCCTGAGGCTGAATGGGGCCCCTCTAACCCCCAGGGGCTGCAGCAGCCTGCTTTATTCCTCTGACCTCAAAGTGTTGCACAACATGGTTGGAGATGCTGGAGGTTTTGATTGGCTGCACAAAGGAGGAAAATCAGGAAAAAGCAAGTAAAGACAGACAGCAAAGTCCAAACTGTACCAGCGTTCAGAGAGTTCCAAGTGAATCCAATAAAGTAAAAGTGAGATTGATTCGGAAGGAAACAATTAGTTCTCGAAACCAATTTACTTAGATGACGAGAGCAGAGTATGGACATGGCCAGATTGGAAATCAAAACCAGCCCCGGCTAAAATACTCAAGCCGGGCTGACACGAAAAGAGGCCACAACTAGAGCGGGCCATATGGACCCTTCATGGTTGGATCAATACAGTCCATTCAGCTCTGAAAGCTGCCACCCTGCATATTCTAAGGTACAAAAGGGGGTGGTGATGGACGGAGCATCTGAATCAATCAAACACTCACACCCAGTCAAAAGATCTGGGTTTAATCCATCACCGTTCTTTAGCCCACTCTGCCACCCCAGTTCAGACATGGCCATATGCAAATCAGTCTAACCCTGTGCCTCATGGGAACAGTCCAGCCCGAACTGCCAAGCCATGTCTTCCCTGGACCGGAAACAAGCTCCCCAGGACCGGTTTCTGGCATTCCAGCCGTCTTCAGCCCGGCTTGCTTGAATGCAGAGGTAAAGTGAGCAAGGCACTCACGTCTGAGCATACCCTGCCACACTTATGGCGGCCAAAAGCGGTACAAAAGGGGGTTCTGAAAGCTGCCACCCTGCATATTCTGGCAGACAGGAGTGGCAGTCTTGCCAGACCTTCCCTAGTGGAAGATTCCCAAGTGTGAATAGGAGATCACACCAAATAAAACATGGATTTCTTTCGGCCTTCCTCAACAGCAGCTTTGAAATACTGCCTGCTTATTGCAAGACACAAATATGGTTGTCGTGCATGCACAGTAACAGTTCTGTGTACCTAGGGTTTGTAGGTCCATTATTTTGTTTGGGTTCGAACTCGGCGCGCCTGCACCAGCTGTGTGGGGAAGAGGGAAGCCATGTTGTGATGCCGGTTTTCTGTGCAGCTCTACTGCTTCTGTTTCAATGTGAGGTCGCTCGTCGGAGGGGTAGGCGGAGGACTGTTCTGGGATATTGCGCATTCGATGGGACTAGAATATTTGGGGGGTGAGGAGACCTGTCTCAAAGTTGCACATGCCCCTGACATAGAAATCCAGACGGAGCCCAATCATTACGTATCCTTGCAGCCAGTTGGACACCCGTCACACAAACAGACCATGGATGCATGACAGATGAGCTGGCATGTAATTTTTGGTTGACAATCTGGCCTCTGCGTATGACTATTTTGTTGGCTGCTAGGCTCACCTTGAATTTTTTTTTATTTTTAGCAAACATGTGGTCTGGAGGCATGGTCTGTCAAGCAACATAGCTCAACCAGCAGATAGGTAGAAAGGCTATGGTTAAGGTCATATTCAAATGAAGCATAGCTTTGTGTCGGTAAACCAAAGTGGCAGAAAAACAACCTCAAACTGCCACACCATTCTGTGAAATTATAGATTTTTTTAATGTTTTGTTGGATTGCTGGTGCTACATAGTAGAAATTGTTGCGTCACTTTTATGAAGGAGATTTTGAAAATAGTCAAAGTTATTTTTCGGCCACATATATCTCGCATTCCCCTGTGAGTGGACACACAACCACGCAGCCCTGGCATTTAAACTTTTCTCATCATTCAGGTCCTCATGCATGATGGTGAATCTTACACGGATTTCGAACTGGTAGAGTAAAAGCTACTGGTGTAAAATGGATACACTCAAAGTAGTTTAGTCAAAGCAATTACAACATTAAAACTGCGGGTCTGCAACAAAAGAAGTCTGTGTTACTTGTGCTACGTTGTCAGCAATGGTAAACTGTTTGTAATTAGTACACGTTCCCATCACTCTCCAGTTCCAGGATGTATGATTGAAAAGCAAAAATGTGTTCTGGGACTTTTATTTCTTTCATTTACGTTTATGAAAATAGCCTTTACCTGCACAAGGTGCTGAACACTCTGCAACACCTAGGCTGTCAGGGAACATTACACAGTTTTCGTTAGATCCCAACCTGCATGCTTCAATTTGTCCTGGCTATTATGGATGTGAAGCAAGGGAGCACATTCCCCCAGCCAGAGAAGTACCTGGATTGACAGAGACCAACACTTGGTAAAATAAATAGAGACAGAACCTCAGCCAGGTGGATCCGGAGGCTTCTGGGTCAATTATGGCAACTGCCCAATTTACAAATGTGACTTGCAAGGATTCACCACACCCAACATAATGACAAAATAAAGACACTTATCTAAGTATGATTCTCCAACACCTCAGAGTAAAACTTGTATGATGTCAAAAAAGAACCACTTGAAGCCCTGCTGCATTTCTTTATCACCCGGCCTGGTATCTTAGGTTAGACCCCTCAGATTACAAATTGGGCGCCACCATACAAGTTCTTCAAATTCGGGACTTGTGTTCTTCTCAGGCGACATCTACATGCATAAATTACATGGTGGTCAAAGCCATAATGTCAATACTGGCAACATTCTTGAAGAAGCCAGAAGATGAAGGGACATCTGCAATCTGGCAATAAAACATCTGTCTTCTATGATCAGCAGAGGGATTTTTCAGTGTTGACTATTAATCAAGTTGGTCAATCAATCAGGAATTTGTAAAGCGCAGCAAATCACCTGTCAGGGTCTCAAGGCGCTGGAGTTGCAGCTTGTATTGTGGTGATCTGTCATTCAAACAGCCAAGTGTGGAGTCCTTTCCTGAACTGCTGGAGCGACGGGGCAATGCAGGGGAAGGTCGTTCCAAGCTTTGGCCGCCATGTGTGAGAAGGAGCGTCCTCCACTGTTGCTTCAGAGGATCCAGGAGGGGTATCTGCAAGGAAGAGCGAGGCAGATCATAGGTGTCTGGTTGATTGGTGGAAGGTCAAATGTTTGCTGATGTAGGCTGGTCTTCGTTGTGCAGGGCTTTGTATGGGTGGACGAACATCTTGAACTAGCATTTCTTATGGATCGGGAGCCAGTGTAACTTCCTGATATGGGGTTAAGGTGGGTACATCTGTGGAGGTAGAGGAGGAGTCTGGCTGCTGATTTTTTTGTTATTTGTAGCCCCTTTAGGATGCATGCGACGATTCCTACGTACAGTGCGTAGTCCAGCATGTTGGTGACAAGGGCCTGCATGACGGTCCTTCTGGTGTTGATTGGGAGCCACCTGAAGATCTTACGGAGCATGCGTAGGTTGTGGAGACAGGCGGATGAGACTGCGTTGACATGTTTCTTCATGGAAAGCTTACTGTCCAAGATGATGCAGAGGCTGCAGGCGTGGTATGTCGGGCCAGGGGAGGGGCTGAGTTCAGCAGGCCACTATGCTTCCTTCAATGGAGAGATGTTGTTCCTAATGATGAGGACTACCGTCTAATCCGTGTTGAGCTGGAGACAGTTGTCCTCCATCAGGTCGGCAACTTTCACCATACATCTGTGGAAGTTATTTCTGGTGGTGGAGGGGTTTTCTGAAAGCAAGATGATGAGCTAGGTGTCATCGGCGTTCAAGATGATGTTGAGTCTGTGTATCTGATGTTGGCTGGGCGGGGGAGGAGCATGTACATGTTGAAGAGGATGGGGCTGAGGAACATTCTTGGGGGACACCGCAGATCTTCTTGGGTCCAGAGGTGAACGGTGGGAGGCTGATGTTCTGGGTTCTTCCGGTGAGGTATGAGGTGATCCATTTGAGGGCATGGATTCCAATGTGGCGGAGTCTATTGATCAGAATGTGATGGGAGACTGTGTCGAAGGTAGCCGATAGGTCCAGGAGGATGAAAGCTGCAGTTTTGTTGCGCTTCAGGAGGGCCCTGATGTCATTAGTGGCTGCAATCTGGGCTGTCTCAGTATTGTAGTTGGCTTGACATCCGGACTGAGCGGGATCCAATAGGTTATTGCGTTCCAAGTGTTTGGTGAGTTGCTGGTTGATTGCCTTTGAGAACTTTCACTGGGAAGGGGAGCAGGGAGATGAGCCAGTAGTTTTTCCGTTCTGCTGGGTCAGCAGATGATTTCTTCAGGAGGAGCCCTCACTTCAGCAGGTCTACAGTAGTCAGGGAAGGAGGCCTATGTGATGAAGATGTTCAGGATTCTCTTGAGCTCCAATCATCTTTCTCCCAAGGTTGAAGAATTGGTGGGACAGGCGTCTGTGGGTGCACCTGAGTGCATGGAGTTCATGATGGAGATTGTGGCTTGAGTTGTGAGAGGGTCCCAGTTGGTGATCAGGTGTTTAGGGTTTGTGTTGGCAGGTGTGAGCGGGCTGATTCTGTCGGCAGCAGTGGGTTGGAGTTTGAAGTTTTCATAGATGACACATTGGTGAAGTTGGTATGCCCGGTTAGAAGGTGAACAGACCAATCAGGCTTTACTTAGCTCCTTAAAAATGTTCCCTGCATGTGCAGATTTGCAATACAATGTGCGACAGTTTGAAAGTTCTGCACCATATTTATATTGCAGGTCAAGGAGGGAGAAATCAAGCATACACAATAGATTTTATCCAATTATAATGCTAACAAAACTGAATAAAGCATGTAGGTACCGAAACGTATCAGCAGTTATAAGTGTATGATTAACAACAGCAAGGTGTTAGATGTGCCAATTAATCATACTGCTGTTCATTAGAGCACTAGGAACATTTGTATCATTCCGCAGGAATGGACAGTAGAAGATCCTTCCACAATCAGATTCTCAGTACAAAAAAGAATATATCTTTGATCGCCACAAGATTTGCATTTTGTTCCAGGGCACATCACTAGAAATAGGATAACCATTAATGGGGCTGATAGTTCATGATTTTTGGGGGACTAACATACAAGAAGCTTTATGCTGAAAACAATGTGATGCAATGGTCAATATATTAAAACGGTCTAAATAGGAAGCCTTTAGACAGACTTTCTCAAATGGAAAAACACAATCTACATTACTAACACAAAACATAAGGCATACTAGCATTCTAGAGGTGTTACAGTTGGAAGTCTGCCATACAGAGCCTTATAGAAGCCCAGTATGGAGTGGATGAAAGCTCCTGCAACAATTTTGTGAGAGTCAGAGTAACAGGGTCACAGAAACAAAGAACCTTGCAAAGCTAAACTTAAACCTACACAAATTGGTTACTATGGCGATTTGGGAAATCAGACTCCTATCGGAGATCATGACGACAACTAGATATTTAACTCATTAGCAATGGTCACAAGACCTTGAGCAGAGTAGGAGCAAGAGGCCAAAGTGAAGGAAATGCAAAAATATATTTCAGCCTCAGGGTCATAAGTTCCATTTTGGTGGTGGTGTGTATAAGTTTGCTGAAACTTAGCCAATCTGTACTTTTATGGAAATTTGCATTTGTTGTCTATGAGGCATCAGACAGCTGATTAATCATAAGCAAATCTGGTAATCATCCATGTAGGAATAACAATTTAGTCCCCCTAAGTGTAACAAATAAACATTAAAACATAACAGTAAACAGTAGTCTACTGCGGTACCTCTCTTGTTACCGGCCGGGATGATTGGTCCTAACTTCACATTGATATCCAGTTCTAAGAAAGGAGGAGAACCAACGAACGGCTCTCTCGGAAGCTCCAACTGTGTAAAAATTCTAAATCAAGAGTGTGTGAGAAACAAAATTGAATGCCGCAGAAAGATCCAACCTCATCATGTTCTTTTTTCTGAATGATTTGTCTTAACACAATAATAAAAAAAAACGATAATACAGCAGCGCCGAAAGCTGGGTGAGCAAGGAGAAGGATGCTCCGAAACGCGTACGATTGAGGCCGAATAAAATACTTTAAGTCACCACACAAGGTGTCATCAATCTTGGTTTAAAGGAGTTGTGCACGATATAGATATATATCTGTGCCACTCTTCTTCGCTGACACCTTATTGCCATTTACATAATTTATTTTCGGTCTGTGGCGCACGGGCCAAGCACAGATTAATTAACTTTAATTAGTGCCCATCTGCTGCTTGTGGTGTAATTGAAGTACTATTTCTTTTGCACTTTAATTATCGCGCAAACTGGACCCAACTCCAAGGTGTTGGGAGTGTTTTACATGGTCATAAATTCAGATTCATTTTTGTAGCCACTGGGGAGATTAAGTGATTTAACCAAGACTAACAAGCTGTTGAGTGGACGCAGAAACTCAAACTTGTTTCCCCACTTACGAAGTCGGCAGCTCTGGCAGTAACGCTACATCTTTCTCACCTCCTCAACCCTCTCTTTCTCCATTGTGTGTATAAATAAAGGAGGAATGTTGGATCCTGTACCCAGTGCTGGGGTTGCCTAACAATGCTGCTGCCAGGTGTTGATTCCATGACCTTCACCCCTTCTTTCTGTTTTTTTGGCACATCTTTATCTTTCTCTTGCTTCTTTATTCTCCCTTTTCTGCCTCTCCCTTGCTGTGGGTCAAAGTGTCATGATGCTAAACTGACCTGCTACAAAAATACGTTTGGATGCCAATCATCGACAAACATCAAGCACTACCAGGACCTTCTTTGAACTACACGTTTCCTCGATCACATGCACTCATTAATATACTTTGTTTATCAGAGTGTTTTGTGACCCCTTGACAGCACTAACATGGAACTCTATGTAGTTATTTCAGATATTTAAAGAGTGCCCCTTCTGCCACGACACTCACTCCAAACCTAAGGGCATAGACTGGTACACTAGGCAGTGGAGTTGATTGGACCAGTTTTGAGCCGCATTTAATCTGCGCTCCAGCTGCAGGCACTGGAGATAGACTTGCAGGCTTATGAGGCACATCTGCATATCTGCCTTTATTCTGGGGGCTGTGACATATGCTTGCATAGGAATATAGTCGGTATGTGTGCCAAGCAGTGAATCTGCTGACCATTCTGTGTCTCTTATGCCACACAATACAACTCCGATCCACACAATGCCACTCCACTTCGCTACACTCCAATAGACTACATTCCACTCCACACATTTCCACTTCATGCCACAATGCCACACAAATCCACTCCATGCTACACAATACCACATAATTAAACTCCACTCCACACAACGCATTCCACTCCACACAATGCCACTCCATTACACACAATTACACTCCACGCCACACATTACCACTCAGTTACACTCCATTCCACACGGTGTTACAGAAATCTACTCCACATCACATAATGTCACAATTCAGCTCCACTATACAAAATGCCACTCCACGACACACTACTCCGCTCCATGCCAGACACTTCCAATCCACTTAACACACAATTCAATTCCACTCCATTCCAATCAATGCCATACAATTCCAATCCACTGCACACAATGCCACACAATTCCACACCACGCTCCACAATGCCATGTAATTACACTTCGCTCCACAAAATGCCCCAAAATTGCGCTCCACAAAATTGCTCTCCACCCAATGCCATGCAATTCAGCTACACCCCACTACATACAATACCATAGAATTTCACTCCACACAATGCCACTTCACTGCCCTCTGATCCACTCCATTCAACACAATAACACTTAATGCCACTCCACATGATAACACTCCATGCTACAAAATGCCAAACAATTGCGCTCCACTCCACACAATTCCACTCATTTATATGCCACAATTTCACTCCACCCCACACAATGTTACTCAACGCAATTCCAATCCACACATTTTCTATCAATGCCACACAATTCCATTTCAATTGCACACAGTTCCACTTCACGCTACATGACGACACAGATTTCTACTCCAATCAGTTCCACTTCACGCCATACAGTGCCACACAATTCCATTCCACACAATTCCACGGCCAAGCTACCCAATGGCAAATAGTTCCAATCCACTCAGCACAATACCACTTCACTCCAATCCACAAGATTTCACTTCACACAACTCACATATTTGATTGCAAAGATACAATGCTCCACTTGGTCAAATCTCGAGTCCTACTTGTCCATTCTATCTTTCAGATGGTCCAGTAAAGTATTTAGGGAATCTATGTTGGCATAAGTTGCTTTTAGGCTGCCTTTCATTTCAAGGAGAATCACCTTCTTATTTATGTTCACTTCTTTTGGATCTGGAGAGCTCTAGGCAAAGTCTGCAACCTCCACTGAGTCACCAGGAAGTTTAGCGTTTTCTTTTGTGATCAAGTTAGCTCAGCCTGTTTGCACCTTGTCGGACGGTCGGCAAATCTGAGCGCGAACTTGTGGAGCCTTGACATTCAAGACTCTGAGTAGCCGAGGGTTGCAGCAGCAGGTTTGCATTTGATTGGCAAACCAGCAAGGAACACCAAAGCACCAGAGTACTCACCCAGCATAAGTGTCGATCTCAGTTACCATCCCCCAATCGTCCAGCTGAGGGAATTTCCAGCATATGGCTATGCAGTTAGTTACTTTTTAGCAGTTCAGGTGGCATGGCCCTCGCCTGTCAGAAGGCTGAGAGTTGCATATATAAATCTATATTTCTAAGGAAGCACTGTGCATGTGGTGCAATTGGGGAGGGTCAGTGGCACAGCACAAAAGCTCATAGAGCTACAGTTCACCACCACATACAGCAGAGTCCCTAGGCCATCCAGAACAGCAGTCACCAAGCCAACCTCCATTTCTCGTTCCCTAAGATGGCCACTGGGAAAACTGCGACAACCTGCCAGCTAGTGGTGCAGCATCTGCAGCCCTTCTCTGCATAGCAGGGCCCAGGTAGTGCCACCTTGGTCACTGCGGGCAAGCAGCAACCTGGTGACAGCGTCAGGCTACTAGTAGACCGCCATGTCCTCCGTCCAGTGGATGCTTAAGTTGATCCTCAAGTGTCTGAAGATCTTGAAGCCCTCAGGCTGATTGTTGCAGGAAGCTGGGTACTCAGCAGGTTGCCAACAATGTGAATGGCTGCAGCAATGGGTAGGATTACGCAGAACTGTCAACCACATGAGTAAAGCTTCATGCGCAAGCAGCCATCTTGGTCAGCAGCGAAGCCCTTCCCTCCTCACAGGTCGATTAATTATTACAAATTTGTTTTTAAAATGGCCCAAAGCTCACAAAACAACATTTATTACCAAGTCTTGATCTGAAGACAGAACCCCAGCAGCAATTATCTCCTTTAATGCAAATGTGAGTAGGGTGCAAGATTTCTTAATTTTTTCCCATCACTTAAACCAAGGTACCCAGGTGGGTGTATATGAAAATTACACTTTCTGTACAGATGTGGTAGTACCCATACAGTCTCATGAACTTCAAAATATCTTGCTTTTTCAATGTGTTATAGAAAAGACAAACTACTCTTTATGATTGTACTCCACAGCAGTTCCGTATTTCCTGGTATGTTCTCATTGGGCTATGCTGCTAATCACCACCACCGTGTTATATTCACCCAGCTTTCATTTCTAAAAATACTTAACCAAAGTTTTTGGGTCATGATCCTTCTATTCTATTCAGTGTATTCGTATATTGTAATGACATTTCCATGAGAGGTGCGGTTTCGTGTAAAACCAGTTCTCTGGCAAGAGCAGCAAATTAGCTTCACAAATGAGTAATACTTCTTGACAGAGTCCGCAAAATGAAAGGAGGCTGGGCTTTTTTTCTTTTAATTGGAGGAGGGCCCAGGCTGATCCGCATATGGCTGGTACCTGCCGGAGTCTGAATAGTTGGCAAAGAAAATGGACTACATTGCAGCACAGAGTAATTACCAATGGGTGAAATCTCAAGCTATCCTCCCATCACTTATGTTTTCCTAAACGACTTCAAACTAAAGCTTTCCTGGGGAAAAGGTAACATAACAGCGTTTACACACCTTCTGGTTATGTAAATTAAACCCCTTAAGTAACCAACCCAGTATCTTGCCAAGTGACACCCACTTATCAATCCCAGAAATATTGTGTGGATAGTGACTTACAGAATATAGTGTTCTCTTCCGTGTAATCCTTTTTGCAGTCGAGTCGCACAAGTGTGCCATAGTTAAAATCTTCCACTATCCCATCAAACCGCATACAGAATGGCCGCCAGATCTAAAAAAAAAAATACTGTAAGAAAATATCCTAACAGTACTATATGTCTTTTATGCTTTTCTAACAACTACTTTGCTAGGTTATTTTTAGGCTACTGACCTCTGCCAACTCTACCACCATTAATAGGACAAAAAACAAAAACCTGAACAGCTATAGATCCATTCAGAAGCAAACCATTAAGCACTGTTTCACAGCCACGTGGACACAAATATAATCTTAGTCAAATCCTTTCGTTAAATACACACTTGCTATTTCTTAGTCCATGCAAAGTCCACCTCCATTATGGGGGCAGAAGCTCTCCAGCTCCACCAAGGGAGTACTTTTACACAACACTTCTAGTTACTAATATCAAAACATGTGTGGGAAACAACTACAAAACTAGTGCAGGTCATTAGACAACTACTCCAAATAGCATTCTCAAGAGACTTACAAAACTAGTATCTTCAACTTGATACATTTATCCCACGTAGTTTGCCTATTACCAATCTAGGGACAACATGCATACCTCAAAATCATGCCTGCAGTTTCACACAATGTATTTAAAATAATTATAGCTCTTACATTTTTCTGTGTCACTACATGCTTAAGTACAGCAACAAATTTATGGGGACTCGTCTTGTATGAGGTTTTGAGGGGCGCTCCAAACATGCAAATTATTACTATGTAGGGCACACTATAGACAAACGTCCTGCCAAAAGCAAACAGAGTAAGCCTATTACTGGACCACCAGGAAGCTTTGTGCGGCCTTCGAGCTGCTATACAAATGTTGCCACACAATAAGTCAGCTCCAACCTACAGGCTACCACACACTTTCAATTATTCAAAAGCATTTATCCCTAAAACTTGCAGCTTTCTCTGAACAGTGAGAACAATGTGAAACTTATTTGAGTAAGTCACGGACTTTATGAAGAACTGAAAGCATGAGCTCTGGACTTTGGTCCTCTCTTGTCAGTGCATGAAGTTGTGGGGGGGGAGGGGGGGGGGGGGCACTGAACAGTGAAAATCCTGTTAATCCAGGCAAATAGGAGTACCAGGGAGGCGCAACTACCAGAGAGACTGAGCAATCACTGACATTAAATGATGTGGAGACGTTTTATTTTTCACTGCTGTGATCAGCAGTTTGTTACTTTTATTGCTATTATATGGCGAACCATCTACTCCTTACCAAAACACTGTTCAAAATAATCTGTATTACATATGTAACTGATTTCAATGGATCTGTAAGCCATGATGAAAACAAATAAAAAAAATATTGGAGTAGTTAAATCTTTTAGGAGAACCTGCTGGGATCAATAATAGTTTCAACATAGTGTCACACTAGATGTCAGAGCTTTACACTACTTAAGTATACAGTGTACTTCATTCACAACCAGAAATCTCACAATTGAGCCATGTTCACACTTCCTAGAGAGCATTACTCTAAATAGTGCACCCGTGTACATTGAACATTGTATTCTTGTAAGGAGGCAGCACCCATAACACTTTCCTTTCCACACATACACTCTCCTAGGTTTAGCCAAAGTACACATGTGGTATCATGTTACCTCTTTAGCAGCTTCCGATTTTAGCTCTTCGGGGTCCAGAACGTCAATTTTCAGATCATTAAAAGTTGTCCGGAAATCACTGTAGATGCGGTCATCAAGTTTTGTTAGCTTCAAATGTTTGGGGTCCACAGATGAAATCAGCTTACAGAATAAAGAAGAAAACGTGAGGTCAATGACAAAGGTGAAAGGTGAGCACACATGCGATTATTTGAGGGCAGTGAACCAAACAAAGGTGAATTCCTGGAGCTTCGATAACTTTGGGGCTAGAAAGAAGCACTGGCAGCCTTAGTGTTACTAGGTCTGTGTCCTGCCATCACGCTGACTGAGCAGTTAACCTTGGGAAAAACTACATTCACATTCAATTCATGGGAATACTTGATAGCAAGTATGATGTGTATTTGCAAACACTGCTGGAGAGCAATGAAGTGATGCCTAGAAATGATGAGTGATTGCTTACAGGGACATAGGGAATGTAGGTTTATATTGGACGGGGAAGGTAGTGATCTTTGAACTGATTTATGGATATGCTTTTACTGCAAATAAGTAGTCAGATTAGGCTGGCTTTAGTATCCTCATTTTTCTTCTTGCATTCTAAAAGCACTGCTGAGTGTAGCCAAAAAGAGAGCATCACATTCCTCAGGTAGAAACTAATGTGTTTTTTTCTATTTTACTTACATTGAAGTAGACCTCTGCATGCTGGTAGGCCTTCATGGCCCAGACCATCTCAACGTTGGGCTGAAGAAATGGAAAAAAAGAGTAAAAAAAAAATTCTGTCGCATATTTTGGAAGAAATACAACCTCCCACCACAAGCAGCTTCCTCCTGTTTAGGAATCCCCACTATTGAGTTCATATCACTTGTACAGTAGCTAACATTTCACCACCAATTAACTGTGAAAGCCAAAGGAGTATTCTATACCAGAGTGTAAAACTATAAGATGAACATGTAAGTGTGTAAGGTTTCTGGGTGCGAGCTAATGACAGTACTAAGAATTAGGATTATAACGCTCAAGTGGGGGAAACTCAAGAGGCCTACATACACCCGAACAATACACCGTGGGGCAGGAGACATGAGCCTAACCAAAATTTCTGGCATCCCAGAGACAAATGCCCATCCTTTGGTTTGCCGATAAGGCTTGGGACAAAAGTCATAGGAGACAGGCTACTAGCAGAAGAATGGTCATATGCTGGCTTTAAATAGCTTTTCGCCAAGTGAAGTGAAACACTACATATTTATCATTTAATAAGAAGCAAAAACATCAATCAACAAATGTAGACAAGCGATTTTCTGCCCATACTGCACTTTGAAATATGACAAAACAGAGTAATTGCATTTTTTTGAGAGTCCAGTAAAAGAATGATCTCTGAAACAACCCATTGTGCCTCCTCTATTAAAGAAGAAAGACCTAAACCCTCAGCTAACAAGTAATTTTAGGATAAATCCCCACTTTACCATTAATTTCAGAAATATTAGTATCAGCAGGTAAAGCTCAGTTGCAGCATTATCTCGCGAGAAATATTCTGTTCTCAGACGACTAGTCCGGTTTCAGATACTGTAGAAAACGGTGTTGGAAATTAAAGATAAAAAGACAAGCAGCGGGGGGCGCTAGAGGGCGCCGGGCAAGATGGCCGCACTCATGTGAGGCTTTACCGAGACCGTCTAAAATCCTTTCAATATCCTGCACATCCTGCTATCCCCACCGCCCAGCTTGATGGCAAATGAAGGCTGAAGCATCAAGGCGACAAGTGAGGCGTTTGTTCGTCGCCGAGCGGAACGTGAGAGCTGTTTTCCTGGCGCGGATATCCTGCGCCGGAGTCTGGCCTGGTAGAGTGCGGCCCTGCGTTTCGGGCCTAGCGACTGCCTCAGAGCTTGGCGGCTCTTTTCCCTGAGCGAGGGTGCGAACAGGAGGGCGGGAGACACCCGCTGGAGAAGGCGAAGGCGCACCTTGCTGGAACGGAGGAGGTCGGTTGTCCTACGGCCTAGAGCTCGGCCCTGCTGGAAGCGGTGAGTGGGGTAGAGGCCTAGGCGAGTCCGGTGCTGCGGAGGCGGCGCTGGGCCGCACCGTACGAGCTGTGACCGGCGGGGAGGCGGGCGGGGCGCGGGCCTCGGCGGCGGAGCAGAGCTGTTGGTGTGCCGTCGCTCATACGGATTCAGGGGACCGATCCTCGCAGCGGAGAACAGTGGAAGAGCTCGGGGGGAGGTCTGTGTGAGGGCTCCTGGCCTACTGCGTTTCCTAGCTCGATCCCCGCCCTGGAGAAGCCGCGGCGTCGGCAGGGGAGTCCGAGTGCTTTCCTAACCCGTCGACTCTAAGGTACTAGTTCGGACTATACAGCTGGGGCGCTTGGTCTGTTGTCTGCCCACGAGATACTGCTGCTAGGCTTGGCTGACGGCCCGAGAGTCGCCATGGGCAGGCCAGAGAGGAATCAGCCTAAAATCACTTTTGAGGCAAAGAAAACTACGTTGTCTTCCTCGCAGGTACCGCCGGACACTGAATCTGCCGGGGCGGTTGGCGGTACCCCGAACCTGGAGGCCACATTGGTGGCGATGCAAAAAACGCTTCAATCCATAGAGGGCACCATGGAAGCGGTCAATCATAGACTGGGCCACATGGCGACACAATTTGACCGGCAAAACGAAAGAATGGGCGAAGCTGAACAGAGAGTGTCGGCCACGGAGGACGGACTGGCCACGGTAACGACTAAGGTGTTTAATATGGAGAGAGTTTTGGCTGTAATCCAGGCGAAGAACGAGGAGTTGGAAGGGAGGTCCAGACGCAATAACATACGCGTTACGGGCCTGCCGGAGTCTACGAACGTTGGTCGGATGGAGGACTTCATGGAGCGCATGCTGGTTGACATTTTTGGTTCTGAACAACTGTCACGTGTTTTTATAGTGGAGCGGGCACATCGATCTTTGGCGAAACGACCAGTACCTGGGGCGCAGCCCCGTCCTATTATTGCTCGCATTCTTAACTATAAGGATCGTGATGTCATCTTGAGACTGGCGCGAGAGAAGGGTACTATAGAATATCAGGGAAATAAACTTGAATTTTATCCCGATTTCACTATGGCGGTGCAAACGGCGCGGAAGGAGTTCGCCCGGGTGAAACAGCTTCTTCGCGCCGAATATATCCCATATGCCATGCTGTATCAAGCACGTCTTCGGATTGGAGCTCCATCGGACAACAAAATCTTTGCCTCCCCTAAAGCGGCCATGGACTATGCGGAAAAGCAGAAAAAACGTAAAAGAAACTCGAATATAGCACAGGAAGGAGAAGAGGACCTACAGGATGAAAAGATCTAAGGGCCGAGCGGCGTGGTCCCTGCTCACCTAACCTGCCCCTGCTGTTTTTGCCTTGTTAAACTGTTTTTGTCAAATTGTATTGCCTGTTTTGCAGTCTTGTGTATTTTCCTTCCTGTTTGCCGCTGTTTTTGCTGCCGTTCGTCCTCCCTCCTCGCTTCCCGCCACCGCCGCCAACCCCGCCCCTTTTTGCCTTCTGTACCCTCCCCGCTCCCGCCTCCCAGCTGCTCCGCCCCCCGCGCACTTGGCCATATATGGCGACCGTGCGACGCAGGTGAGTGTGACCTAGTTCTAGGACACCCCCGCGCCGCACGGCCACCAGCTGCTGCGTGTGCTCTCCCTGCCTGACTGCCTCGTGACCACGCCCCCTGCCCCCGAGCGGCGTGGTCCCTGCTCACCTAACCTGCCCCTGCTGTTTTTGCCTTGTTAAACTGTTTTTGTCAAATTGTATTGCCTGTTTTGCAGTCTTGTGTATTTTCCTTCCTGTTTGCCGCTGTTTTTGCTGCCGTTCGTCCTCCCTCCCCGCTTCCCGCCACCGCCGCAACCCCGCCCCTTTTTGCCTTCTGTACCCTCCCCGCTCCCGCCTCCCAGCTGCTCCGCCCCCCCGCGCACTTCGCTATATATGGCGACCATGCGAACGCGCAGCGGGCGCGCCGTTTGTGCGCCGAAGGCGCGCCAAAGGTAAGCCCGTCTACGCCCGTCCGCGCCTGGACCGCGCCCAGTGCCAGGACCCCTGGCCCCCGCCGAAGCAAGACGACCCGCCGGACCTACGACGCCGCAACACTCATCGCACTCAACACCGGCCGAATCCCGGGATGCTACCGAGCCACCCCGAGACGCACCCACGGACCCTTCAGCTGCCACGCCTGCAAGTTCACCTACATCCGGACCTGCCCGGCACCAGCACCGGCCAAGCCGAACACCAGCAGCAACCACCTCAAGTGCATCCTACTCAACACCCGCTCCGTCCCCAGACACGCCATCGAACTCTGGAACCTCCTAGACGCCACAGCCCCTGACGTTGCCTTCATCACGGAGACCTGGATGAACGCCTCTTCAGCGCCCGACATCGCCATCGCAATTCCAGAGGGCTACAAGATCACCCGGAGGGACCGCACCGCCAACCAGATGGGAGGAGGCATCGCCATCATCCACAGGAACACCATCCGAATCACGACTAGCACCGACAACACCCTCACAACCGGCGAACACCTGCACTTCCAGATCCACACCGACCCGAAGACCACCCTCAGAGGCACCCTGATCAACCGACCCCCGGGACCACGCACTCAATTCAGCGAGGACATCGCCGACTTCGTCAGCCCGCATGCCCTCCCCTCCGCTGACTATATCCTCCTAGGGGACCTCAACGTCCACCTGGAGAACAACAACGACCGC
The DNA here is from genome assembly GCF_964263255.1 of Lissotriton vulgaris. Taxonomy (NCBI): domain Eukaryota; kingdom Metazoa; phylum Chordata; class Amphibia; order Caudata; family Salamandridae; genus Lissotriton; species Lissotriton vulgaris. The sequence goes on from NC_141699.1 coordinate 587,371,350, forward strand.
AACACCAGCACCCTGCTCGACAACCTCGCCAACCTTGGACTCAAGCAACTGGTGAACACCCCCACCCACCTCGCCGGACACACACTCGACGCAGTCTTCTCATCCAGCAAAGACATCGCCTTCAGCCACGCCACGGAACTCCACTGGACAGACCACAGCTGCGTCCACTTCACCTTCAGAAGAACGACGATCCACCACCACCAGCAACAGGTTGCCCGAAGAAACTGGAACAAGATCACAGCCGACCAGCTCGCCGCTTCCCTGAGCCAGCACCCTCCTGCCAGCTCAGCGAACCCCAGCCAGGCCGCCGACAACCTCACAAAGTGGATCAGCAACTGCGCGGACGAACTCGCCCCTCTGAGGACCCCGCTCAGCAGACCCGGCAGCAAGAAAGCCCCATGGTTCACCGACGAACTCAAGAGCTCCAAGAAGAACTGCCGAGCCCTCGAGAAAGTCTGGAGAAAGGAACCTACACCGGACAACATGACCGCCCTCAAACTCGCCACCCGGAAGCACCACCAACTGATCCGCACCGCCAAGAAAACTGCATTCAAGGACCGGCTGGACAACAACGCACACAACTGCAAGGAACTCTTCAACATCGTGAAAGAGCTCTCCAACCCCAACGCCGGAAACAACGACATCACCCCTTCGCAGGACCTCTGCAACTCCCTCGCCTCCTACTTCCACAACAAGATCGCGGACATACACAACAGCTTCAGCACCCATCTGACGCACGCCACAACCACAGCAACGCCGCCCACCACCACCATCCGAGCCTGGACTCCGATCAGCACCGATGACACCGTCCGCATGATGAACTCCGTCCACTCGGGATCTCCGACTGACCCCTGCCCTCACCACGTCTTCAACAAGGCCGACGCTGTCATCGCACCCCACCTGCGGGACATTATCAACACCTCCTTCGACACCGCCACCTTCCCCGAGAGCTGGAAGCACGCCGAACTCAGCGCTCTACTCAAGAAACCTACAGCAGACCCCACCGAACTCAAGAACTACCGCCCCATCTCGCTACTCCAGTTTCCAGCCAAAGTCATCGAGAAGACCGTCAACAAACAGCTGGCCGCCTTCCTCGAGACGAACGGATCCCTCGACCCCTCGCAGTCCGGCTTCCGAGCCAACCACAGCACCGAGACCGCCTTCATCGCCGCCACCGACGACATCAGAGCCCTGATGGACAACGGAAAAACAGCGGCCCTCATCCTCCTAGACCTCTCCGCGGCCTTCGACACCGTCTGCCACTGCACCCTAGTGCAGCGCCTCAGCAACGTCGGAGTCCAGGAGAAGGCACTGGAATGGATCGTCTCCTTCCTCGTTGGAAGAACACAGAGAGTCCGCCTGCCACCGTACAAGTCAGAGGCCACCAAAGTCATCTGCGGCGTCCCTCAAGGATCCTCGCTGAGCCCTACCCTCTTCAACATCTACATGAGCCCCCTCGCGGCCATCGCACGCCAACACAACCTCAGCATAATCTCCTACGCCGACGACACCCAGCTGATCCTCTCCCTGACCAACGACCCCGCCGCCGCCAGAGCCAACCTGCACGAAGGGATGAAGGAGGTAGCCGAGTGGATGACGACCTGCCGCCTGAAACTGAACTCAGACAAGACGGAGGTCCTCATCCTGGGCTCCACACCCACCGCCTGGGACGACTCCTGGTGGCCCCCCGCCCTGGGCACCGCACCCAAACCGACAAACCACGCACGCAACCTGGGCTTCATCCTGGACTCCTCCCTCTCCATGACCAGGCAAGTCAACGCCGTCTCCTCAGCGTGCTTCAACATCCTGCGCATGCTACGGAAGATCTTCTGGTGGATCCCCACGGAGACCAGGAAGACCCTCACCCAGGCCCTCGTCACCAGCCGACTGGACTACGGCAACGCCCTCTACGCCGGAACCACCGCCAAGCTCCAGAAGAGACTCCAGAGGATCCAGAACGCCTCAGCCAGACTCATCCTCGACATCCCACGAAACAGCCACATCTCCGGACACCTGAGAGACCTACATTGGCTCCCCGTCAACAAAAGAATCACCTTCCGTCTCCTCACCCACGCACACAAAGCCCTACACGATTAAGGCCCGAGCTACCTCAACAAACGAATCAACTTCTACGCTCCCAAACGTCACCTCCGCTCAGCCAGCCGCGCTCTCGCCACCGTCCCACGCATCCGTAGAGCGACAACAGGAGGAAGGTCCTTCTCCTACCTGGCCGCCAAGACCTGGAACTCCCTCCCGGCCGACCTGCGCCTGACCCAAGACCACCTCTCCTTCAGGAAGAAGCTCAAGACCTGGCTGTTCGAGCAGTAACGGCACCCCCCCCCCCCCCCAAGCGCCTTGAGACCCAACGGGTAAGTAGTGCGCTCTATAAATGTCACTGATTGATTGATTGATTTGCTTGACATGGCGGCCCTAGCTGTAATCCACGTACTATGAAAATGGCCACCGCTCAGTTTTCGGTTGCTGAACTTCATGCTGCCCTTCGCCCTCTTGCTCTGTGTTATGCAATACAGGCTCCCTCTGTGGTTTCTTTGCGACAGCTGCCATTGACTACTGACTGTGGTTCACATGTGGGGTAATTTACAGTTGCGATAATAGCTGCGTTGCTCTATCATGCCTCCAAATACTGATGTTGTAAAGCATGGGTGGTGAATCTGCACGGGGGCCCTCGATATACTGACATGACCATTTGTGAAATATTCAAAGCATACTGAGACTTGCGTCGAGGCGAACTTAGAGACATTGCTATGTGAATTGCCAAATGCTATGTGAATTACTATCTTTGCAATCTTCGTAGCTGTGGAGTTGGGGTGGGAGGGGTGGGATGTCCCTCTGGATTGTACGGTCTGCTCTCTCGTTAGTTTCCTAGCGGGAGTTGTGCGCCACTACGCCCCCTCATATGGGAGATCCCCACACACTTATGTTTGCACTGTTGGGGTTTTTGGGTTTGGGGGGTCGGGGACAGCTTTGGCAGGTTGGGGGTGCTGAAGTGGGTGGAGGGGGGCTTGGGGGCTACTGGGGATTCCGGGAAGGGTCGGTCTGTTTTGATATCCATGGCGGGAGGTTGGGGAGGTCTGGACAAAGATTAAAGCAATGTTGGTTGGTGTGTCGCCTGAAGTACGAGGCACTTCTTGCAGATACTCGATTGATTAATGGCTGTTTGCTCTATGACTTTTGCTGGATCTTAAGATTGTTCTACTGCTTCTGGGGTATTCTCAGGATCTGGACGTATGGATAGGGAGGGTAAACTTACTTGTGTTACTTGGAATGTGAGGGGATTGAATCGTCCACAGAAAACTAGACAAATGTTGGCATTTCTAAACAGGCACGGTGCGCACATTGCTTTTATTCAGGAGACGCACCTAAGGGGGAAGGCGGCTGACACTGTGGGTAAGCAGTGGGCTGGCACTAGGCTGGCTTCGAATTATTCATCGTATGCACGAGGAGTTATGATTCTGATCAAAAAAACGGTACCGTTTATGACCCTACATGAAGAGATTGACAAGGAGGGCCGGTATATTATAGTACATGGAAAACTATGTGGCACCCTGGTTACATTGATTAATGTCTATGGTCCAAATTTCGATGACCCTGATTTTTATGTCAACCTCTGGAATAAGATCTACATGCTGCCTCCATCGGCCATAATCTGTGGTGGAGATTTGAATGTCACTCTGGATGGGGCGATGGACAGGAAGAATAATAGGCCGAATGTACATAGGAAGGCAGCCGATGCAGTACGAGAAGGGCTTGAACTGGTGGATGTATGGCGGTTACGGCACCCTGGGAGGAGGGAGGGCACATGTTACACCTCGGCCCATAATACGTGGTCGAGACTGGACTATTGGTTGGTGACTTGGGATGTCAGTGGATGGGTGATGGACGTTGGCCACCTTACTCGCACGATCTCAGATCATGCTCCCGTTCGCATGGAAGTGTGGTTGCCGACACATGCACTGGCTCCCTTCTCCTGGCGTCTGCCACCTGGGACCTTGACTGATTTGGTGTTGCGAGAGCGACTAAGAGTGATAATTGAGGAGTTCTTTGATAAGAATGTTGGATCTGTGGAGAGTATGTGCACGGTGTGGGAGGCCTTCAAAGTGACCATACGGGGGGCATGTATCGGCCTACAATCGGGCGTGCTTACGTCACTAAGGGATGCCATGACTAGGTTGGAGGGAGAACTGTTGACACTAGAACGCCAATTGGAGGAGCGTCCTGAGGAGTCCTTATTGGCCAGTATTAGATTGAAAGTCACTGAATATAACGATTTGGCAGACCAGGAGGTTAAATTCCTATCCAAGCACACTAGGGCGTGTTATTACGGCGAAGGGGGGCGCCCAGGGAAGGGATTGGCGGATCGAATAAAGGACCCTTGGGCTAGACACTGTGCTGTGCAAGAGGTACAGGACGGGAAGACCACTGTCACTAGCGCAACAGGCATCCTTGACTGTTTTGCAAAGTATTATGAACAGATGTATGAGTATAGGGAGACGGCGGGGGAGGAGGAAATAGCACAGCACTTTGAGGACATAGCGTTGGTCTGGCTCTCGAGGGGTCAACAGGAATTTCTAATGCACCATATAACGGAAGGGGAATTTAGAGATGCAATAGCGGCGCCTCAAATGGCAAGGCAGCTGGGACGGATGGTTTACCATCTGAATTTTACAAAGAATATGTGGATCTTCTGCTTCCACACCTGGCGATGGTCCTGGAGGAGGCGGTGGAAAAGGGCCAGTTTCCGACCACGATGAGAGAGGCGCTTCTGGTGGCGTTGCCGAAACCGGGTAAGCCTCCAAATAGGTGTGAGTCGTATCGTCCCTTATCCCTCATGAACACAGATGTTAAAATCATAGCTAAAGTGCTGGCGACTAGGCTGCGCTTGCTCCTCCCGGTCATGGTATTGCCAGATCAATCTGGATTTATTCCCCTCCGGTCTACCACTCACAATTTGAGAGCTCTGTTTGTGGTGCTACATTTGCTCAAGCCGGACTTAGCTGCGGTGGCTGTCATGCTTGAAGCCGCGAAAGCCTTCGATTCAGTTGCATGGCGGTACATGATCGCGATATTGCATCGTATGGGAGTACCCTTCTTCTTCACATCCCTAATAACTCTGCTATACACGAATCCCGTAGCGCGCGTAAGGGTAAACTTTCATGTCTCGAAGCCATTCCCTGTGCAGAGGGGGACTAGACAGGGCTGTCCTCTTTCGCCTTTACGGTTTGCTCTTGTGATGGAGCCCCTGGCTTGTGTTTTGAGGCAGAGGTATGCGGACGCTGCTCTGAGGTTCCCTCTTCGGTCTCTAGCGGTGTCCATGTATGCTGTTGACATGGTCCTATATGTGCGAGAGCCAGCCCGGTACCTTGAATCTATACTTCGTGAATTCATCCGGTTTGGTCGTCACTCGGGGCTTTCCATAAACTGGGAGAAATCTATTATGCTGCCTCTTACTGACGTCTCCTTCCCCGTGGAGTTCCCATTGGAGTGGGCGACGGAACCGGTGCGATATATCGGCATCTGGGTACACAGAGACAGCCAAGAAATTATTCGGGCTAATTATGGAGTGGCTATCTCCAAACTTGAGGACCAGGTGGCGCGTTGGACTCGGCTCCCTCTTACATTTGCCGATCGTGTATCTCTGATAAAAATGGTGGTACTTCCGAAATGTTTATATCTCTTTGTCAACATTCCTCTCCCGCTCAAATCGCACTTTTTTACCAGACTGCAGTCTTTATTGATTACCTTAACCTGGGCTGGTAAGAAACCAAGAGTGAAGTGGGATGTACTCACTAAGCCATATGAATTGGGGGGCTTCGCCATTCCGGACATGAAACTGTATTTTTTGTGCGCTCAGGCACACTTTGCCTCCTACTGGCTGTCGGCCCCACCGTATACCCCACACGTGGCGCTTGAGGCCAGTGCAGTCATTCCCATACCTCTGAAAGCGATGATAGTCAACACTCACTCAGTGTTTGACAAGGGAGAGGTGGACACAGTGGGATCTACCGCTGCTGCTTGGCGAGAGCTGGGTAGACGAGCAAACAGGCTGCCGTTATATGCCCCTGGTATGCCACTGCTGTATCACACGGAGATTTCTGTCTCCAGTGAAATTGGAGCGTTACAGACCCTACATGGTGCGGGGCTCCACACAATGGGGGATCTATTCCCAGGTGCCTCATTCCTCTCACTACAGACTATGACTGACCGATCCCCTAACACGGTTATGTCTACATTTATATATGTTAGACTCCGAGCTGCCATACATTCCTTATATCCTACGTATCCGGAGGAACCATTGGCACTAGGTGCTTTACAGTTGCTATACACCACAACGGACAGAGTTAACCTGCTCTGTTGTGATGGATATACGCCTGTGCTTGCTGGGTGTGGCCTCTGGAGTGCCAGCGGGAGTGCGGCGCTTGATAGTGTTGGCCTTACAGTTGGCTAAACGAAGGGTTGCTATGGCCTGGGGAGGGAGGCGGGCACCTGATGTTCAACTGTGGTTGACAGACATGGCGTATTGCAGGGATCAACTGGTTTGCTATTATGAGGGACTTCCTACACGGTCGCGACTATGTGACATCTGGGGCCCATACACAGCTTACATGCTTTCCCTGGCTGATGATGATAGCACTGGTGATGGGAGTGGTGGAGATGGGGGTGGATCTATGTAACTACACGGGAGTGAGCATATGCTACGATGCTGCCTGTGGTGTGCTGCCTTACTTCTCCTTTTGTACAAGTTGTCTCTTGAGAATTGCCTATATTGCCATGTGGCGTGGCCATACCATAGGTCTACCAATGCCTTAAGATCTATGCTGGTTTAGATGATCGAAAACTGCGAGAACTGACCAACGGACCTCATGAACTAATGCATGCTATGTGTTGCTTACCTAACGAATTTTTCTATTATAAGACATTGCTACGACCTAGACCGGGGATGTTTGGATAGGGGGGGTTGGGAGTTTGTATTGTGGGTTATAAAATCACAAAATTAGACCGCATTAAACTGTGTATAACACTGCTGCAAGATACGAGCTGAGCCTGACATACTGGCTACTGATGACTTTTGCCTATTTTGAACAATGTTACCAGATAATGTTGATTATACACCTCATTTATTTGCTATTGACTTGATTGCAGCCGGCCCAATTACTGGGTTGTAGGCACGCTGCTGTCACTTGCAATAAAGGTCTTCCAAAAAAAAAACAACAAAAAAAAAAAAAAGCAGCTGCTTTTGTTCTCCTATATCTCTGGGTGACATTAGACACCATAGACCACAGCATCCTTCTTGCATGGAATGCATAGTGTAGCATGAGAGAAAGAGCCCTAGAGCGCATAAGACCATTTCATACCGAAAACCCCCAATGACACGTGCATTAAGTCAGTTCACATTGCAGCAAAATCCCAGGCATTGTGGTGTATCCAGCGTTTCTCCCAATCTTCATGCCTATTTAACAGCTATATGGTTCCTTTGAAAATTATTCTGGCGGGCTATGGTCTTTAGCGTAAAGTGAATGCTGAAGAAACCCAAATTCTCCGGACTGAAGTGGTGGGTGTAATGGTAGGGGTAGTATCACCATACCAGACAGAAGTTCAAACTGGATGGCCAGGAATTATCTCGGTTTCCATGCTAGAAAAAAATTAAAGGTCCTCGAGTATAGCTTTTCATCTCAGGTACATTCATTTGAGTGGCCTGTGCACCCGGGATACCCAACAAAACCGATCTCACCAATCAGGAATCGCGGGGTGATTGTCGATACATAACTGTCCTATAGACCCCAAGAATCAACTATTGTTAATTTGTCCAATTAAAATCCTTACACAATCTAATAAAGGTCGATAATTGAGCAGAGAATCACTTTGGTCAAGCCACTATATTCTCAAGATGTTATTGCACCACTGTTTATCTGAAAGCCGTACATTCTACTGTGACCAAGATTCAAGAAGTCAAAAACAGATCCGCAACATCTGCTTTCAAGTACCTAAGCACAAATAGGTTGCGGACCTCAGAAAAAGCCTGGAATGGCCATGCATGGCAGCACAACTCAGGAGGGCAGCACGCTTATCTAGAATCCCCTTCATAGGTTGGCCTGCAGTTATCTGGAAAATTATTTCATTTATTTCGACCCCAAAGAGTCATAAGCTCATCTGTTGACCCTAAACTGATTGCCTCTGGGTGGCTCCATTCCTAGCTTATTCTGAAGTACATTTCTGTATTGGGCGCTATGCTATGGAATCAGCTGTCTGTCTCGATTTGTACTATCTCACAGTTTAATAGTTTCAGAGAAACTGAAAAAGTGTTGCTTAAATCAAGAATATTTATGCGGGGTAGAGATCACTGCACAAGGTTTTTTAGGTCTCGCCTGTCGATGCGCATGCGCATCGAGCTTGCGAGACTATGGGGGCTTAAACACTCTTTAACCAACTTGCAAGGAATCGTGGCGATTCCTTGCAGTGCCCGTGAAATTTAAGCTCAATGCGCATGCGCATTGAGCTTAAAAGCGCGTGCACATCTCACAGCCTCCCCCAGCTCCGCCCCCTCACTTCTTAGTTGCACGGCCGCTAGGCCGTGCCTCCCCTACTCTCCTCCTCCCTCCTCCTCCTCCTCTCCTCCCCCTACTCTCCTCCCCTGCCTGCCGTGTCGCACCTCTCCCCGCTCCGCCCCCTCCCCTGCCCGCCGTGTCGCAGAACACAGAAGCTTGCCTGTTAATTCACTTGTTTGCTTGAAACATCTGCTATCTCAGCTTTGTAAAACACAAAAAGCACCTCTCACCGTTTTCATACTTCAGTCTTAATAACCTGCCCTGGAAACATTCCAAACCGCGCACAAAAAAGTTGCACCATTCTTATTTGTAATATCAATACATCTAAGTCACGTAAATACAACACACATTGCATTACAAATGCTATAGGTGTCACATTTGCAAAAGTTAAAACTATTGACATTGTAACTGACAAAGCTATTAATTTTGCTACTTTCAAAACCAACACATAAATAAAAAAGTGTCATTTACAATATCAATAGCTCAAACTTTCCTAATGCGAGACCTATTGCATTTCCAATGCTTGTTTATTTGTTTTGTCTATTTTATTGTGTACACGAGGAGGATGGGTTTAGATTATTGGACAGGAAGATATGGCGCTCAAGCGTGTAGGATACTGAGTAAGTCTTCTGATTTACAGTTTCACTGTGCAAACAGGCCAGTGGGAAACAAACCCAGACAACAAAACAACCCCTGCAGTAGTATAGGGAGGCCTACACCAAACAGATAAATACCAAGTAATGTGCACACGTTATAGAGTAATAGGTCCTGGAGTCAGAACCCACAATTAGAGACAATGTTCATTAGAATTGAAGGAATGAAAGTCAAACTTCAAATTTTGCATGTAGAAAAGATTTATAAGTCAATCTTTATCAGTACATTTAACATAAGCCAGCCGACGCGTGTTTCGTCACACCGTGTGGAGAATGTGACTCTTCAGGGCTGTAAGCTCCTTATGTAAACTGGTGATCGTAGTAACGGTGTAATACTCCAAACCGGCTGTTAGTGAATTGGAGTAAATAGCGGTAAAGAAATGACCGGACCCTGCTGGGTGTGTGAAACCGCATAGGGCACTGAGGACGGATACGTCCCAAGTCAGAGGCAGGGCTCTCCAATTCACTAACAGCCGGTTTGGAGTATTACACCGTTACTACGATCACCAGTTTACATAAGAAGCTTACAGCCCTGAAGAGTCACATCCTCCACACGGTGTGACGAAACACGTGTCGGCTGGCTTATGTCAAATGTACTGATAAAGATTGACTTATAAATCTTTTCTACATGCAAAATTTGAAGTTTGACTTTCATTCCTTCAATTCTAATGGACATTGTCTCTAATTGTGGGTTCTGACTCCAGGACCTATTAGTCTATAACGTGTGCACAGGACTTGGTATTTATATGTCTATTTTATTGTATGGGGTGTATGTGTGAGCTGTTTAGAGTCGAATTTAGTGGTGCCTAGAAACTAGATTTTTTTCTCCGAAATGCGTTTGCACAATTATATAAAAAATGTAAATAAAATACTGCCGATGTATGGACACAGACTTGGGATTATGTAAATGGTATCTCAAAAGTGCTCACACTTGCAAATAGTTATTTAAACCCAATAGAAGCTCGCTAATTTTCTTGATATTCAGAGCTAGGTGCTAAACTAATTTATTTTAAATGACAGATGCAAAGTAGCATGTGTCTGGGTGGATTTTCTTTAATGAAGTGACTCGGCCATAATTTGCATAGTAGGATAAAAAAAAAAACAAGAGCAACCCAGCACACGTGTGATGCATTCCTGGCTTTCCAACCCTGTAAACACTATGTGTACCCTTGGGTAGTTACTTCATTTTATATGCTTCAGTAACCATGTGTGGAAAACTGCAAGTTTGTTAGATACGGATTAATTACGTTTCGTTTCCAACTAAAGGAGTATCCATGCCTTACTAAGGTTTCAAGGAGAGAATTTCCATTGCAGTTCTAATGCGCATAGAAGGTGAACACATATTCTAGGGGATAAGAGGTCGCCTTTGCTTCCAAAATTCCAGTTTTCAAACCTTGAAAGGGTTACAAACAGTCTAAATGTAAAGGCCAAGCCAAAAAAAAAAGAAAAAAAGGTACAGGGACATTATCGTTAGGTTCAGATTTTACTCGTACAAAACCAGAGAAATTCAGCAGTTCTAGTTATGTCAGCTAACTATAGATTTCGCCCCTGCAATGCACTGCTTAGGACCATGCATATAACATCACTCATGACATTGTCAGTGACATCACTGATGACATCTCAAATGACATCACTGAATAGATCATCCAGTGACTTTAAGTGTTTTCTAAGAGTTTACAAGTGACAGGATTTTATCTCTGAGGAGGCTAGAGTCCTGTTATATAATTGGGGTTAAAACATAGTATCCCCCCTGGGACTCAAGATGGACGAATAGTTAGTTGTTCATCTGGGAGGAAGTTTGCTGTGAGAATCTTGTTCTGAATGCTGGAACAATTACTCTGTGATAGTGTATATATTTTTTTCAGACATCCTCTGTCTGAAAAGTTTACACTTTATTCCTCTGTTTACAGGATTTTATCCACATATGTTTGTTATATTTTTACACAAGTGCATTTTTGGGGGGGGGGGGGGGGGGGGGACCAGGGAGTCAAATAGGTGTACGATTACGCTAAGCAAGAACAAGCTTATTTATGTTCACTTATTCTTTGTTTGAAACTACTTTAGTTACATTATCTTGTTTCATTGATGTGCATGTTTATACTACGCTCCTTATGATGACATCAGGATATTAGTTATCAGTGTAGTTACTGGACATTATGGTTTTCTTTATACAAATAGTGATTAAAGTGGCAATTATTTGCAGAAGCCCACTCGGGAAATACTTGGTACACATCCATTATGTGGTGTACATGATTCAGTTGCATTCCATTTTTTGATCCTATACATTTGCTACTATAACGTTATATTTGATTTGCACTGCAGTGCCTTCCCACTTAGGCGTTATCATGTTCTTTCCTAATGTATTTTAATTTCTGTTATTATGTACTCTGGTCATGTATTTCCATTTCAGTTATGTTCCAAATACGTGAATTGTACATGATGTATTTACTTTAGGATGCAATATAGTGCACTCTACTCATGTATTTTCCATTTCATGTACTATATTCCAAACCTGAGCAGTGAATACTGTGCCTTCACTTCAGGATGACATATCTAATTTTTATTGCAGAGCCGCTCTTTATTTTGATTTAATATGCAATGTAATTGGTGCACATTGAATCACATTCAAAGACAGGCCGATTGCTTTACCGGACTGCTTCGGTCAGTCACTATATTGTTAATCCACAGTATGGCAGAGTGAACGTTAGCCCACTTGGACAGGATTGGATAATATTAATTGGGACTCAAACACAACAACTTTGTTTTTACTTATTGGTTTCTTAAATTTGGATTCTCAACAACACAATGTCATTATAATGTTATGTGTTCCGTATATTTCTTCTTATTCTGTTGTATTTACTGCTACATTTTGTCACATGTATTGCGTCTTATGTCTCCGTGAGACCTGCTGCAAATTCAGATATTTGCATTGTAGCTGTGCATTTAAACAGTTCTTCCAAGATGGCGCTGATTTGTTTATGGTGGTTAACACCTGTGGTCCTACTTTTATGTTTTTGACACTGTAGAAAGTATAGAAGTCTGTCTTCACTTTTTGTTTTTGTTGTCAGTGCAATAAACTAACTGGATTTCATTCACCTGAATGAAGTGCGTTTGCTATTCTTTGTTTTTCGGTAAAGATTTTTATCCTTGCATAGATAGATAGAAATATAAAGAGACACACACACAAATAATATAAACATAAAATTTCACTGAAGAAATACACATTTCAAATCACTTATAGTCTGTTACGTAATTAAAGTGTTCTGGTTTTTCCCTGACTAATGTTTGCTTAATCAATGCAATAGCTTTCATATACTCTTTAAAAACTGGAACATAAAAAAGGCAATCTGAACAATAAGAATTAAGTCAACTTACATCAGGCTTTTGTTTTCACAGAAGCTAGGTGATGCCAGACATTTCCTGGCTCAAGCCCAGTATAGGAGGGAGAGTATCAATACGGCAGAGATTCTACTACACATGGTCTTACAGTCTCTCTCATACACGGGCCTCTTCAGTGAGGAGGCAAAGAAGAAAGTCAAATGTTGGCGGAAGGATAGAGTTCTTATATCCATATAGTGGTTTTCGATGGGTTGCCCAAACCAATAAGAGCCTGCCACATATTAAAGGTTGTGGACTCCTCCAATCGAGGAGGAGAAAGATGTTGCTGTCCAGATTTTGCAGGCTTCCCGAACAGAGTCCACACAGATACCAGTTCAGACTGGCTCAGGTGTCCTTGTGTCTGAAGGACATTACCATCACAGCACAAAGGGAACATATCCTCTTGGCTGCTAATGACAAGGGTAACTCGTCATGCCCCTCCCATTCATTTCAATGGAAATCCCATTATAAAGCGCTCAAAGCCTTAGCAGCCAAGTGGATATATACACAAAGAGGTGTTTGAATCAACCTAAAGTGCTGCCACCCTGCATCATACAATCCCAATACTACTTAACCACCTCTACCGCAATACTTTTTCTGCTCTAGACATTGTAATATGCACCAAGCCCATCAACATGTGCTACAATAAATAACTTCCTACAATTCAACATGCTAAACAGAACCTTGATTGACGACAAGTCGCTACAAAAGGCACTTGGAAAAGCTCTCAAGGGAGACTAAAATGATTTCTTTCATAACCATATATTTGAGGCAACAGATCAGACTAAAGATATTTACAATATCTACTATAGACTAAAAAGTAACCATTGCAAATCTTAACGTTCAAAAACAGAATTAAAAAATATCCAAGCCCATTATGAAAATCACAGAAGTGCTCCTCCAACCTCCCATCTTCACTGCTCTGCTACAAACTTCGCTTCTTCCACACCAATGGAAAGGGCTATGGTTCCCTCACTCAGAAAAATGCATGAAGTAACTCTACCTCTGCACGCCCACACTTGTGGCAGACAAAACATGATCACACCTCTGTACTCTCCGACTTCATCCTTGAGCCTGTAAAATGCTCCATCACCCACATATAAAAAATCACATTGGTAACCTATAAAATCATGGCCAATTACTGACCAAGTTCCATCTCATTTTCCTCTGGAAAATTCTGGAATGGAAAAGACAGGATGTCAAGAATATGAAGAAAGAATCTACTGTCTCCACGATCATCAATCCTCAGATATTGCTCATAGAAGGGGTTCTGAAATGACACTGATCAACATGTGGCAAAGACCCCTTCCCTGTCTGGATGAGGACAGCTAAAGTGCCCTTATAATTCTCAAACTGCCCACCAATGTTGAAAAAGCAATTTTGCCGAGCGTCGCCCCATTGCTGACAGACAGCAGAGGCAAATGGGAAAAATAAAATGATAATAAAACTATTTTATCATAATTGTATTTTTCACAGAGCCAGCCGGGTCTTAGAGCGGGGCCATCGCGATAAGACTCAGCAGCAGGTAGGAGGTGTGGTGGGCACTGTAAGTGCCCATGTCTGTTTGGCAAGCTGTCTTAGCACTGCCAAACCAACATGTGCACTAAGCATTTTTCCAAACTGAGCGGTCTTGCACAGAAGGGTGGAGAACTGACACAGGCTCCTAGGCCCAGTATGCGCGCCATCCAGACCAATTCCAGCTCTTCTCTCATGCTGGTTAATAGTCGTCCCAGCATAGGAACACCGTCTTCATTGGCATTAAGGGAGCCTACGCAGTGTGTACCAGTATGTGGACTTCCGGGAGGTGAGGATCGGGACAAGAGCAGAGGAGCAAGGCGGCGACCGGCAGCAGCAGGTAAACACTAATTTTTTTCCAATTATTTTTCTCTGGTTTTTTTTTTTTTTTTAGGTATTTTTCCTGCGCTGCCCTACCACTTGGGAGTGAGAGCAGCCACTGCTGATAGCTGGACATTCACTGTAATGGGTCTATCTTTTCTCCAACAGTACCCAAAAGCTCAGGATCAGATGATTTCTAATCATTTAAATGAATAGATCCTGCTACATTGCTGGAGTATCATCATTTTTACGTATCGTTATTAATATCTTTGCATGCCTCCTTGAAATATGTATGCCTACCATTCACAAAATGAGCTCCTGCTCTTAATGAACCAGAGAACATAACCCGTAGTACGTCGTGATTGGACTAATTGAACCATTTGTTGAAGAGCTTCCTGTGGGTGCCAACTAGCCCCTCTAGCCACCTCATCGAAAATCAGTGCCTTGTAGACATACATAGGTGTATCTCAATGCTGCCTAATTTAGCTCTCACTCCTTTCTTCCACCATCCTAAATTTCCTCTTCATTTCTCGCTTACAGCTCCCTTTTTTTAATCCCTGATTTCTCTCTTGGTCAGTCTTCCTACATTAGTCTTCTTCATTCCCTATTCCTTTTCTGTCTCTCTCTTGCTCCAGGTCCAAGTCTAACAATGAAAAGCAGTCTCAGTCCCCAACAAGCATTTGCAATGCAATAGGTCTCTCAGCATTAAAGTTTGAGCTCCTGGCATTGTAAATGACAATGCTTTGCATTAATTTTTTTCTTTAATTTGCAATTGGTATATAAACATTGTTTGTGAATGGTTAGCTGTTGCTACCCCGCTTTAAGAAAAAGAAAGCTGGCGGGGTGAAATTTGCAGCCCTTGCACCAGTGTTCTGGAACTCCCTCCCCCTGGCGCTTCGAACTTCATCCTCTTATTTAGAGTTCCGGAAAAACTTGAAAACTTTTCTTTTCTCTAGTGCCTTTGCCACTTAGTATGCCCTCTCCTGCTGCTGTTTGCTGGTCGTAATCTTCAAAGCACCATGAAACCGCTTGGTATAAGCGCGCTCAACAAATGTTTTTAAATTCAAATTCAAATTATGCTAAACAAAGTTGGCAGTAATATAGAGTGCTAGTCTTGCTTGTTATAAGCATGCTGATTTAAAGCGCTCTGATACCTGCGGGTAAAGTTTGAGCTATATAAAAGTGAAAACTGATAAATAGAAAAATGCTAGACCAATTGCATTGCAAATGTTTGTTGAAACTGATCGCCATCCAGATCTCTGCCCACCAAAAAAAATAACACTTTCTCTGTGATTTCCAGTTTTACTTAATTCCAAGCAGAAGCGCCAAGATTACCTAATGAATATCAGCAAGGACCAGTGCCAAGACTCTGTTCTAGATCTTCACTAACCAATCGGCGTCCTTGGACACAGTGAACCCTGGTTCATGACCCCCCAATCAACAGAGGCGATAGCTATGCATTCATTTAGGTCATTCGTAGTAAATTGTACAAAACAGATAAAAATAGGTTACTTTTGCTCATACAAAAGAACTGTGGCCTTCTACGGAGACCTGCAGGATTCAAAATGTTGATTTGCTGCTACTCCAGTTCCCTCAAGTAAAGTCAAACTTGGAATGCATGTTCAACTCCAAGTTACCCAACATTCTGGATGCAAAAAATGTACCCAAGAACAGTTTTACAGCCTTTGATGCATTTGTGAATACTCAATCTCTTATAGACATCATTAAATTAGCCTTGCACTTGCAGTGATCCTATTTGTAATGTCTGTCCCTTCATCTTGGTTTTCCTACCTTTCACGGGGGCTTACAACGTAGCACGGTTGACGCTACACTGAAGACATGTGTTTAAAGAAACTCTCCAGATAGACCCCCCTGTAGGTGAAGTGATCCCTCTCATGCTAACTGAAGTATCTTTAAGGCAAAATGCAGTCGCTACACAAATTTCAAAAGTCAGCCCTGGTGAAATGTAAAATATGTATTTCTTTTGTATGCAAATGACAGAATGTGCCCAGATTTTACACTTCCCCGTCTCCAGACTGCTTACGTGGTGTAAAGAAGCTATACAAAGCTAAAAAA
This sequence comes from Lissotriton vulgaris, assembly GCF_964263255.1. Lineage (NCBI taxonomy): Eukaryota > Metazoa > Chordata > Amphibia > Caudata > Salamandridae > Lissotriton > Lissotriton vulgaris. Next base: position 587,387,857 of record NC_141699.1, read on the forward strand.
AACAAATAAATAAACCTGTCTCTTAACCATACAGATTAGCATGAGCCTGGTGCTTTCTGCCCCCATTCGAAACACTATAAAGTGGCTTCTGAATATTCCGGAGTCAAAATACGCTTTTGTATTGTTTCACTTGGGTTTCTCCTTCTGAAAGTAGTTTTCAGAACTGCATGTTCTGCAACATTTTAAATGGGAACCCTGCTTTCACGTTTGCCACTAGCTACAAAACTGATACTGCCACATGTGTCGAAGATAAAAAAAAAAAAAGGTTTTAAGATGCCATCGAGCAAAGCCCACTTTCCCCAGCACGGTTTTGTTTTTAGTCTCCTTTTACCACTGCACAAAAGTAGAGTTGATAAGCATACAGCACTATGGCCCTCTTTAATTCACAGCAGTGCACAGTACCCCTCCGTTTACCATGGTCTGCGCTAAACACACATAGGCACGGAGAACACTCTTTTTGTGGATATGCAGAACACTCGTGCCCAACCAGGGTTGCTGCTTTAACAATGTAACCCAAGACCTTGTTCTCAATCAGCAAAACACGTCAAATGAGCACATTTGCAGTTTAGTGATGCAATGTTTACTTGCTCCCCTCGTCCCGTCCCCTATCAAGTTTCTTTTTCTATCAATGCTACCACGCCCAATTGCTCAAAAACACAGTTGCTTTCAACACACTAAGGAGGCCTAAATAAACACAACAAAACGTGTGTATAAAGAAAACAAAACCTTTAATCATGTATTTATAGAAAATAAACACAAGTCACTTTTCTAGTTATAACAGTAAAAACCCACGAAACGTCGTCACATGTTTATTATTGTCTTTGCTTCTTTGAAATGTACAGTTCTGAAATAGCATGGGTGTCTGGCATGAATTCTCGTAATTCCTCTGATAAAGCACTGTCGCCTTCTACCGCTATCATCTAGTCGCGGGCTAGGAAGGGAAACTGAAAGTGCATGGCACAATAGCTGCTCGTGCACACACGCTTACGCACTGAGCATGCGTGCTGCCACCTTGCCTGGGACATGGGCGGGGATGGAGTGCGCGGCAGTCTGGGTCTCCCGTGAGTTGAGGGAGCCAGCGTGGAGCACACCCCGCAGAGAGAAGTCCCACTGAAGCCCAACCCGGCGCCGATGCGGTGAGTGTTGCTTAGTTGGAGGGGGGGTTCTCTGTGCGCTCGTGTGTGTGCGCGGTGGCGGCGGGGGGATTTTGTGTGTGTCTGCGTGCGTGTATGTGCGATTGTATGTGTGTCTCTGTGTGTGCGCGCATGCATGTGTGAAGCTTCCCAGGAGACAGGAGATGGCCACAGCGAGCGCGTTCGCGCGCGCGGCCCGCTCCGATCCGATCCTTCACGATACGCGTGGCCAGCTCTTGTCTCCTGGAAAGCTGAGTCGCTGACAATAGGTCTCTGGCGAGACCGCGCTTTGCGCTGTAAACGCCACGAGACCTAAAAAACGAGGGTGGGTGCCAACCAACTACAACCACTGTAACAAATCTCATGGTGGCCAGAAGTGCCTCAACCTAAGCAAGTGGGACCACACCAAACACATCCTTAAAGCACTCCACTGGCTTCCAGTGTATACTTTTGCCAAATCAGCCTCATCCACCAAGGAACATGACATACTGGCCCAAATGCCCTTCATATCCAAGGAAGCGGCTCTTCATCAACTGCCAACCAGAACAGTCATTCAACATCTACCCAACTGATCAATTGACATTCATACCAGAGAACGAAACTTGGAGACTTATCAGTGGAGATAAGGACCTAAACCTTGGAAAGCCTTTACCCCAAACCCAAGATATGAAACCAACCACAAGAGGTTCAGAAAACGTAACGGTTCATCACAATATGGTAACAGCACACTTCTGCTCCCAGAATCAAGCTGCCTCGCCGATCACTAGTTCACTATACATTTCCTGTACTGCGCTCCTCTGCATTTTTGCTATATTTACACTATACCAATACTGCATGAATAAATATAGTTTTGCCTTTAAGTGCACTCAACATACAAAATGGGTCAGTCACATCCAAAGAACATGGAATGTGGTCTTTGACCACATCTGCTTGGAGTCATACTTCCTGGAAATGTCACTAAGGTAGTTTTTCCTTCCATCAAGTGCTCTGAAGTAACAGACAGAAGGCATGCAATGCCTTATTAACTCCTTAATAAATTATTACATTTTATACAGCACACACAAGGGTACCAATGAAATACAATATTCACTTGTCTGTTTTTAAACTACATGTTCCCATAAAAAGCACCCTTCATACACATGCCAGAGACGATGGAAAAGGACCCCAATTATGGGAAATGAATAGACTTTTAACATGGGAGAGCCATAAGCAGGTACCCTACACAGGTATAAGTCAAAAAGCCTGTTCCCCGATTATATTCACACTAAAATGTAGTAGCCTCTCTCCGAATGGTGGTACACTTTGAATGCACCGCTACCAACACAGCACTGCTCTGTTAGCAACCAAAAAAAGTAAAGTCCAAAAGGATTTGCAGTTTTCTTGCATAATTATCGAGCTCACTGGTTGGGCACGGGAACACAGGGCTGCCTAGAAATCATACATGGGTGGCACCGCTCCACAAAGCCTTGTAAATCAATTTTGTTCCAACAACTTCTTGAAGACAAATTTGTTTTTTAACTAAATAATTTTAATAGTCATACTAAAAAAATCCTGCAGTGACCGCGGCACTCGTCTTTCTGCAAGGGATAGCTTCCAATAAACCCTCATTCAAATCCGCAACAACCAAATCATGTTTAGGTGGAAGCCTTCAAAAAGCAAGCTTTTGTAGTCTCTTTTTTTACGAGTCTCTGATAACACTTTGTAGTTTGTTTTCTTAAATGTTGTTTTCTTTTTCAAACCTTTACATTTACGTACAGAAACAGCTGAAGGCTTGCGGTTCTCTCTCACTAGATCTCACAATCTATAGATCTCTAAATGATTATATCGAATGCAATATTCCATTTTTCTAATAGTGCGTTTTTTTAAGTTCGAAAAATGTTACTTGCATCCATCACAATCCAAGTCTACATATCCAGTTTCGGAGCAAAAAAAAACACCCCACCCTACCCACTGTGAAGAGGAGCACTCAGTGATAAATGTAATATTAAGCTAGAAAAATCAGACTTGAGTGCAAGGTACAGAAACCATCAAGAAAACATGGCATAGGTGAACACAACATACGCCCCCAAACTTCAAAGAGATACTTACATCATTTCCATACTGGTCCGCTGGAAGGGACAAAGCATGTGCGGCAGCCATTGCTTCGTTGGGGCCCTAAGAAGAATGAAAGTATCAGAAACAACAGTGTTTGTGAACTTACAATAGAGCCCCGCTGGCCCAGTCTTACATGGCTATACTGCATTGTACCCAAACCAGGTTATAAAAGGTGGACCAGGGGGGGCCACCTTTCCAAAATAGCTCCATGACCAACCCAAGGCCCATTCACAAGTAGAAAAAAAAAAAATTTGTTGTTTTACTTAATGAAAAAAAATAAGACCGGACTGCAGCCTCGCTATCAAAGCCTAATAAGAGCCTGGGGACAACGGTGAGGTCACAGGGGGTGATTGCTATTCCTGTGCAGGTGTAAATATGAGTACCCGAAACAACCCCCCCCCCCCCCAACCCCCATATCGAGACAACAAGCTAACACACTAATTAATTCAGGAAAGCAGTTTCCTACCAAGAACACTGAAGGATTTTGCCATAATAAGAAGAGTACGTGAAAATGTGCATACAATCAGGATATATATCTTAATAGTGGTTTATTTAATTTTATTTCTACTGTGAGGGTATTCCTAACTAATGGCCGGGGCCACAGGAATTATACGGCTAGGGAAAATCAAACTACATAACAGGATTAGCCAAATTACGTGGCAGGAAAAGGCATATTACTCTACGTAGGCACATTTTGTGACAGTATTACGTCAATATTTTTTACATTTCATATGTTAACACTATCTTGGCAAAGATTACACCAGGTTAGTACCAATTTAACACCAAAATACAGCAATAGGCAACTAAAAGGTAATTAATGTGTTTTTAGGAACTTTGATCCTTGGAGCTAGAAACAATTTTTTGTTAAAATTTGCAAATCATGCAGCAGATGATGGATTATGTGACAAATTCGGAATTGTGTGGAATACCCTGCAGCTACAGAATTGAATAATTCCTGGTTAATGGCACTATATCAAGCAAAAAAAAAACAGGCAGCACAACAGTTTTGAGTCTTCTTAAGTGAAAAGACTTGTCAGGTTTCACTAACACTGACACAGAAAGGGAAGGAGAAGGAGCAACGCAAGTGTATTATGCAAAGAAAATCACTGGCAACAATTCCATTGCAGTACTGGCAACATGTGCTGCCACTTTCCTGCCTAGTCTCAATCTCCCAATGTGCTCTCCGAAGGCAGAGCTCGCTAATATAATTAAAAGGAACTTAAAGAACAGACACCCCCTTTTGGGTCACTGTGACTGTGCATTTATTTTCTCTCAACAATTTTACTTTTTGTCACATGAACAGACAGAAATGGATTATAATTAGGGCTCCTGGTTTTAAAGTATTTTTCGACATTTCCGTCTGTATTTATTTTTTGCTCATTTTTCCTGTAGTTATCCATTTTTATTTTGGGTTTTCTGTATAAATGAAGCGGCAATGGGTATTTTTCCACATTTTTTTATCTGATAAAAAGATGCCAACATTTAAATGTCCAAAAGGTTTCAGCAGTATTCCGTGGAATAGCATTATCTAAAAACACTTGCATAGAAGAATAGCATAAATAACTTTAGATCAGCACTTAATTAGGCTTAATTAGGAAATCATCTGAGTTTTTAGGTCTTGCCTAGCATTGCAGCATGCATGCGCTGCTCGCTCTGCTAGACATATTGGGGTAGATGAGATTTTAAAAAGGGACTTGAAGCCCCGCCCCTCATTTTCACTGGGTCGCGTCAACGTTTATGGTAAACGCTGGCTTCCCATTGAAAAGGCGACTACTTGGTTACCACCCTTTCTCCTTTTCGTCCGGCCCATCCGGACTGGATGGTCTGCTTCACGGCTGTCGTGAAGCACTTTCTTATCTTTTGGGGGCGTGTACTGCCACATCATGTTTCCTGTGAGCTCATTGCAGGCACGCACGGCGTGCTTTAAGATGCGGGACCTGAAGAGATTAAAATGGAGTAGAGATGTGAATGTATACAATTAATTCATTAGGGACCAGTTTGGACGTTCTGTTTCTTTATATGTATTATTTTAAATAAATGTCCCTTGCGTCCTTTCTCTTGACTTGTGTGTTAGCTACACTGTTTGATCAGTAGTATGCGCAGCTCTTAGTGCAAGTCCAGTAGATTTTGTTGTTAGAACCCAGCTTCACATCACTTATTTCCTTGAGGAATGTTGTTATCCGACCATACTAGTCTGGTGAATCGAATGTTGCTAGTGCACGGTGTTGTGTGTGAAAATAATCTGCGTAACAGAAAAGTGTACATGTTTAATAATCCTGGAAAACCGTGCAGCTGTGCTCTTTTAAGAGCAGCTTCTGCTCCTGTAGAATGAGGGTCTGGGCCAGGTGGTGCTGCTGCTGGGCTGGAACAGTGTCCCTCGGCTGCAGTACCGCCCCCCCCCACCCGTAGGCCCCTTCCATTCACCCTCCTGTCCCCATTGCAGTGCTCGCCTTCCCCGCCCAGTGTCTTCACATTCCTGCCCCATTAACTCTCAGAGAGAAGTGAAGTTGTCCCGAGGCCCCCTTCCTCAGCCTTTAACTAGTGGCCCCCTTTGAGGCGGGGGAGTCCTGCTGTTGCAGGCCATGCATTCCCAGCCCATTACCTCATGGGCTTTGGGCCCAGCCAGTGGCCGGCAGCATAGAATGCTCATTGTCTGCTCCCCGAGGGGCTCCGACCAGCAGAAAGGCACAAAGGAACCAGGGATGTCCTGCGTGCACCCCACCCCTGCCCTCGGTACGCGGCTCATGGGAATTGGAGCATTTCATGTGCGCCTCACTTAGTTCGACCTGCGTGGCAGACTTGTGCGTGAAACGCCCCCCCCCCCCAAAAAAAAAACAGGCCTAGCCATTTACAGTTGTTGGTTGAGACGGGAATGGCCCTTTCATGGTATGTAGGCCCAGAGTGCCCGACTGCTTGTAAATCTGGTAGCCTGACATATTTAGCTGTGACGTATGCCAAACTAGCTTGTGTGCAGAGGCCTAGACCTGGCCTCGACAGTGTGATGCTCACGATCTGTGGTGTGACCAAGTGATACGCACCAAGCATGTCTTTATAGCGGACAGAGGTCTACATCCCTGCCTCAAGTGTAGAACTTAAAACAGCAGTGGCAGTGCACTCTTTTATGAATTCTTAGTAGATCAAGAGCCTTTTGTGTCAATAAGGGTGTGTTCTGCTGATGCACCCTCCTATGTAGAGTTCAGTTGTTATTTGTACCCCAGAAACTGGATTTAACCCAGATCTCTTGACTGGGGGTCATTTCTTCTTCTCTCTCTGCCCCACCCACACACATTAAAAAAAAAAAACTTTAATAAGTGTGGCACCCTCTTCACGGACACCACGCAATGCAGTGCAATAGGTGTCGCTTTTGGTATTGTAAAGTTGGCAGGGTATGCCCAGACGTGGGTCCCTTGCTCACTTTGCCACTGGATTCAAGCTAGCCTGACTGATGACAGCTGATTAGCCAGAAACCAGTCCCAGGATGCTGGTTTCCGGTCCAGGGAAGACATGGCTTGGCAGTTCTGGCTGGACTGTTTCCATGAGGCACAGGGTCAGACTGATTTGCATATGGTCATGTCTGAACTGGGGTGGCAGAGTGAGCTGAGGAATGATGATGGATTAAACCCAGATCAGTTGACTGGGGGGTGAGTGCTTGCAATGTTCAACACTCCGTCCATCATCCCCTTTGGTTTTGCATTGTAAATAACAATGCCTTTTAATTTTTTTTAAAGGCATTGCCATTTACGTCAATAGCTAAAAATAATGTCATTGCGAGACCTATTGCATTGTAAATGCTTGTTTAATCTCCCCTGCCTCGCAATCTGTACATCTACTGACCTAGCACTCATGATTGATAGTAGAAAAAAAATATACAAAGGCTGCCTATTTTCCGTATATTTCTGCATTTAAAAATAAATACAGACCGGAAAATAATTTTCTTCTGTATTTAAATGTAAAAATCAGTAAAAACAGAAAACTGGGAGCCCCTATTATAATCAGGGCCACTGGAATTATGCAAGTCTGCAGCCACAGTGCTTTACAGTTAAATATGAATTTGCCAAACTATCGATGTTCTGCTGCATAATTTGCAGATTTCAACTAAGAGCTACGTTAAACCGATCAAAAGTTACTAAAAACGCGGTCATATTTTGCTGCACAGTAGAAGGCTCTTTGCAAAGGTTAACCCCTCTCCTTTCAGTTGCTTACTGCTGTACTTGCGTTTTAAACAGGTACTAATGAGGGCAAACCTTTCTCCAGACAGTGTTAACGTGTAAAAAATTACAAAATAATACTACCTTGCATTATGCTGCAAAATTTAGTCAATAAAGCTGCTTAATGTAGTCCTTCCGGGTTGTATAATTGTAGTGGCCAGATTATAATGCTGCTTAAACTCATCGGGTCCTAAACTGATGAGAGACGGGTGACGTTGAGAGAGGGCTGGAAGGATAATATGGCTGAGGGAGGATAGAGAGAGAAGGAGGGTGTGTCAGAAAGAGAGCAGGGTGAGGGACAGAGAAGAGGGGGAGAAGAAAGGGCGAGATGGAGCAAGAGAGTTAGCTGACGCACTGTGAAAGGTTGGAGCAGTTAGAAGAGACAAAGTAGGATAAGGCACAAAGAGGAGAGGATGAGGTGAGATAAATATGAAGTGAAGTAATAGAAGGACACAGCACCGAAACAAGTGGATAAGATGGAGAGAGAGTAGGATGATGTGAAGAGAGTGAGGTGGAAGGAAGTAGAGGGTGAGGTGAGCCGGACAGCAAGCTGGAGTAGAGAGAAAGGAGGGTGAAGTTGTCAGCAAGGAAAGTGAGAACGAGAAAGGGAAGGTGGAGAGAGCGGAAAAGATAAAGCTGTTTAAACCTATAGAAAGCTACTGTCTCAACTAGTATACAGAGCCCTGGAGTTGGTGGAGTGTTCGCACACACGTAGAAGACCATCCAGCATGTCTAGACCGAGCTCTCAGACACATGCGAGTCTCTGGAAAACACCACTAATCTTTATGGACCACCCATGCTTCTTCATGTCCCTCCCAGATCTCAAATTCTGATACCGGACTTGATTGTAACCTCCATTTCCAAACTACACCACAATCATTCACGTATCTGTTTCTTCCCTTCAGACTCCCCAATCAGTGACACCACGTGGAAGATGAACAACCACACCACGTGGAAGTGACAAGAGCCCCTTCCACGCCAAGCATACTTGGTTTTAAACCACGGAATCCCCTATATTTTCATTAAATACTCCACGTAGCTCCCACACCACTGACACCATGCCTCCACCTCTAATCTAGACACTCTGCCGCTAAACAGCGGTGTGTTGGGGGAGGGCTTCAGAATCTAGTTAAAATCACTAGCTAGCATTCTCCGTCCCCCAAAATAGGGTGACCAACCATCCGTAAATTTTGCGGAAAGCCCGTCATTTCGGCCGTCTGTCCGTTGTCCGCGAAGATGTCTTTAAGGGACGCCATTTGTCCGTAATTTTGCCTGCTGTTGGGTGAACAATTGTTTGGCCAATCATGTGCCTTTCTATCACCAACCGTTCCTCCAATCGTTGCTATGGAGAACAACCCAAGCGATCTAGGATTGGCTTGAAAGCCCTCGGCCAATCCTAGAGCTTTTTAGTACACTGCAGGAGTGTTTTTATTGGCCCTGATGGTTCAGGGGCCAATGAGAATAGCTAATGTACTATCGGACATGCAGAGCACATTTTGAGCTTTAAACTTTTGCATTTTTGAATCGCCAGTCTGCCGCGGACTAGTCGTTTCCCATCAAACACCTACTCATTCCGATTTGGTGATAGGTAAGTTTAGTTGCTGCTTTCTTTGCCTCTTGAAGCGTGATGTGCGTTTATTTTCACTTCCCACTTCTTTTCACTTCCCAGAAACTGAGGCATAGTCTTCTAAAGGGGAATCAATCACGGTGTTTGTGAAATCTACACAAAGAAACTTATGTTTTCGAGATGAATCTCAGTGCGGCATTCAAGATTGTGTCCAGTGGTGAAAAACTTGTTTTGGGGCTGTCTGACTAGAGAATTTTTCGTGGAAAATAAAACCTGAAAACGTTATTTTATCTTCAGTGAACGGCACCGATTACCACTCATTTTCACTAATCAACCGCCTAGCCGCATGTTGTAAATGAGCATTCCCAGGTGCAGATCACTGCATAAATACGCCTCCCTTCTACAGAGATTAAACTTCCCATCGTGGTATAAATATTTAAAAGAAGATGTACATTTGGAACAAAATGAATAAAAGACAGGGCCATCCTGCAGCAGAAATGGACTCCTGCCTTGCCATAATGTTAATATGAACTCGGACATGCTTCCTGGCTCACGTACACTTATTAGATATACGTGCATGTATTCCCTGGAGAGATTCCCATGGGAGAGATGAGACGTTCGTCCACTATCTTTACAAGACCTTCGTTAGTGGGTTGATCTCAATTATGTAACCTGTAAAGCAGTAACGTGTGATTACGACAACACCATTTTAAAGTCTCTCCTTAAAAGGTCTACTCCCTAAAGAACGAGAACCAGCCCCCCTCAACAGTTTTAGTAAGTTCCTCCTATTGATATTTGTCTTATTATTTAAATGCTAAGAGGCTGATAACACAGAGGATTTATCCAATCTGTTTTAGCACGGAGTATGGAAACCAGCATTTGCAATGCAATCGGTCTCGCCTTTGGGACCTTAAAAGTATTTAGTGATGCAGCATATTAATGCACAGTAGTGCAATGTAGATCTCTGTGGCTGTAAATGTATCACTGTGTAAGCGCTCTGACAAAGAATCAGATGCAGCCCCCTCTAAAAATGTTATACCATGAGGTAGTTTAGTGGCTAATATAAAGTAAACTTGCACACCCACGGGGAGAGTAAATAAAGTGCAGAGGAGCTGTTGCCTATATTAAGAAGAGCCAGCTTTCAAAGGGGCAGTTTTTGAATGTCAAAAAGTAAAGAAAACTGGAGCTGACGTCCTCAAACAAGAAACTTTATGCATGCCTGTTGATGATCTTTAGAGAAGCAGGGCTGTACTAACTTAGAGGTTTAACATGACTTCAGTGGAGGTCGGCCTGTGGTGAAATCCAGCAGCCCAAATTAAATACTTCCAACAGATTGTGTGTAGGCCCCGGTGCTTGTGTGCCCCAGTACTGATCTGCATGCTTTTACTGAAAGCTTGCAGAAAGCCTTGTAAGCTCTGATTACAATGGTCTCTGTAATTCTTCGTATGCGCATCTCCCCTACCCTCCCAAATTAAAGCAACGTTTGTATTTAGTGAAGCTGACAATCAACAAGCAGCGATATCTGACGGCAGCTGCACCCTGATGGCAATTTAATGAAGCGTTTCGGCAGGTTCATATGTAGGGAAAACTATAAATATATCACTGTGTAAGTGCTTCGACATGATCACAAATGTCACGCTATGTCACACTTTCCTAATTTATTCCTGGCAACAACTTGATGAGTTTGACATATAAATGACAGCACCTTAAGAGTGCATAGTTTTTGAAAGCAATCACTCCATTCATTTGTTAGTTGTAATTTAAGGCATGGTAGATGGTACAGCTGTTCCCTATTCCAACAAGCATCTCTTCCCATTCCACAGCAGGTTATGTGAGAAATTTTTGTGTAAACAGAGCCTCAAGAATTGCCTTAAATAGTCCACAATCAACTACTTAACAGGAATAAGTGGATTATAAATTAACAGAGCACCCGGTTGCCTTGAGGTTAGCTACAATCTCTCTAAATCCACATACATGGATACACACACTAATCAATGCACTGTATAATAGACAAAATGTAAAATGTATTTTAAAAAAAATAGGAAAATATATACCTACAATTGGATAATTTTCTAATGCGCCCCTCCAAGTTCCTTCTTCGGTCCAATGCATTCAAAAGGAAGTCGATGCAGAACGCGTGCCTCCGTGTCAGTACACCTTTAAAAGGGGTGTTCATGGCTGTTCATCAGTGTAAATGTCGGCGCTCTCAAGGCTTCTGATCTTTTAGTCCCGTACTTCTATTTCTGGCCTGTTCTGATTTTTATACGCACACACACCCTTTAAGTGGGCCTGGTCTTGCCGGTGTTCAGCATCAGCAGTTATAAAAAGCAGGTGATGAGACTGGTCCCTTCACTGTCTTTCATGTGAATTTCAAGGAGAGTTGTTCTTTTATAGTGTTATCATTTCAAAACAGGAGCATTTTCAATATGCTATACTACGAAGCCATGGCTAGTGCTTATTCATGTTGTTCAACTAAAACCCATTGACAAAGCCAATAGTACTGGCTTGTTGCAAGGGTAGTGTTACTTGCTGAATTATATACCTGGATGTAATGACAGTAGTTCCAAATTGCCAGTCGGACGGCAACCTGAGAAGCTAAGCATAGATTTTCAGCTTGGGTGCTTTTAAGCCGGACCCTTAATTACGTTGGTCGCGCCACTTTGCGAGACCCCCCAGTTTTTCCACCCCCCTTAAAGCCCTGTATGTGTATGTGTGTGTGTGTGTGTGTGTGTGTGTGTATATATATGTATATGTGTGCCTATGGCAGGATTGCCAGCCTGAGCCTCCTGCCCTCCCCCACTCTGTCTCCTCTGAGCATGCAGCAGGCCTTCTCCTGCGCTGCTTGGAAGAGGCAGATACATTATTTCCAACGTTAGATGTGCCTGTAAAAATTCTGGAAACATGAGCAGAACTTTCAACAGGGCTTTGGTTTGCAGGAGGACTTGACCTTTGTTCTAAAAACCGAGATGTACTTAACATGAAGAAAAGCTTCAGGACAGTACTCTGAAATCTGCGACAGTCCTGGGAAATCCGGGACGTCTGGTCACCCTACCACAAACAACGTCCATACCACCACCACGTCCCTCTTCAAGCGTGTCCTTCCTTACCACTCATATTGAAGCCCTTTGTAATAGCAAATGTAAATTAAAAAATACGAACTTGCACCTGGTTTCATCGCTACCTGGTTACATTTATAAAGCACCTTGTACCTAAGTGAAGCATCGGGACGCTCTAACCCCTTCCATGCTCATGACGAGCTCAGCTCGTCATGCAGTACAGTGCTCCTGTTCTCATGACGAGCTGAGCTCGTCATGAACAATGGGATTTAAGGGACACCCAGCACCGGGGGAGAATTGCTATAGCATTGAAGGTGTTAAAATGTAGGTCTGGTGCGATAGAGATAAGTACAAGGAAAGCAGGGAGCTCACCAGGTAAGAATCAAATGGATGTTTGTGTAAGGAGACTTTCAGAAGCTTTCTTCATTAATATGTCTCATTACGAAATAATAAACGCGGATAAACATCCAGAGAGGATGTGTCCCTGTAAAGGTAACTGGTGCCTGTGTAAAGTCCAAAATACAACTGCCCAGAATCATAGAATGTTGTTGAGTAAATGCAGAGACTCGATTACGAGGATGTGATGTAATGGCCAGAACCGCCAACTTTGGCGCTTGGGAACCAGGTTCAAGTTTCGGCATCAGCCTAACATTCTGCTATTCTGGGAAAATCCCTTCATCTCCCTGTGCCTACCATAAACAAATGCATTCTCATGTAAAGCAGTCCATTACCTTCTGTTGAGATACTGCTATGAAAAAAAATAAGTGTTAACAGATCTTTTCTCAATCCCCCAGGTTGGTATAAACTGTGGCGGATATCACCTATCGCCTCCTGGCAGTGTCCCCACGACCCCGAAGAATCTCGAACCACAGACCATTCGCTCACGGGGCTGTATGTAAAACACCTTTTTTGAAAGTATAAATCAAAACAGCCAAGTAGCCTATGCTTGGACCAGCGGGTAACTAAAAACGTAGTACCTTTTGTGAATAATTATAGAAGTTAATTATACAATAAACATGCCCTTCGACTATTGACTCACTTTTGGCCAGTAGAGACCTCCAAGATCATGCTGTACCTCTGTCCGCCTTAGTACTTCCGGGTCGTATCATGGCCAATACCATGTGGGCACAACTCGAAATGTAGACGATGACCTCGGATTGGAGAATTTTTGGCACCTCAACCAATCTTAATGCGCTGTGTGAAATTCCGATGTGCTTATTAGCTGTGTCGTCCACGCGGGCCTCTGAGGTGCAGAGAGAGTATCTGTCTGACCCGTCTTACTATATAGCTGACAGGTGGGCATCTGAGTGGACGTGTTCCCAGTTTGAAGTTAGCCTCTGTTTCTGCCAGAAGCCTAGCCGTAGGTTGACAGTAAAATCTTAATCGGCTGGCATAATTTTTGCAGTCAGCTTATGTGGTGTGGTGTGCGCGAGCGCAGGAAACCAAACACTCTCCTAGCCAGATCACTCCCTGTTTTTCCTCGTGAATTGGGGGACTTTTGGCGCATGCGTCAGATTTAAGGCAGCTCGCCCATGTTGGTGCGCACTACTTTAAAAACAAGCATTTGCAATGCAATAGTACTCACATTTACGTGAGTCCTATTGCATTTGAAACAGGGGTGTGGGCGGGCTAAAAGGCACGAATGGGAGGGGGGCAGAGAAATCACAGACTGCGGGAGGGGGACACAGGAAAGAAAATAGTGTTTCGAGTAAAGGGGCCAGTATCTTTGAATGATACAAATGACTGTCATGGGGCCCAACTAACAAACCTAAAACCAATCAGAAGGCCGCATTTATAACCTAAGCCAATTAAGATGGGCCTGAGAGAAATTGCACATGCCCAGGATCAGACAATGTATGCAGAACTCGGGCAGGTTTCATAAATACAGGAGACTGTGTTCATTTAAGAATATTTTAAGATATTGCCACAATTAAGGTGAGAACTTTAAATGTCCCTGTGGGCAAGTCCGCGTCTGACTCCTTATCCCACGTTTCTTTAAGTTAGTTTAAACATTTCAGTTTTACAAATGCTGTGATTCTCCTATGCCTCAGTCTCCGGTGACCAGATCAGCCTAAAAACGGCGGACTCTTCGGTCCCAGTATTATGTTTAGGCCTAACTATGTTGCGTGATAGTAGCATGCACAAGTTGTCATCGCATCCAAACATAACTCCACATACTGACTGCCACAATTTCATCTTACCTGCAACCAAGCTCCCAGCCAGAAGTATCCAAAGTAAGTAATTGCTTGCTTCATCATAATGTGACATGGGTTTTATGTAATTCTTTTACACTCTTCTTGCTTTGTCACACTCTAAGACTCCCAAACTGAATAGGCAAGCCATCTAACCATTTTCTGTTACTTTCTTTAAATGTGCAGCAGTGTTTACCAAGTCAGGTTGCCTTTACTGCGCTTTTCTCACTCTGTTTATATTAAGAGCACGTCATAATTGCTTTTGGGTTACTAGCTGACACTTTACTTTAAATTTGCAGTTCTAAGCCCCATTGTGGCCATTGTTTTCTTCACCAATGGAGTTTTTCTTTGCGTGCTTATACCTTTTTGTGTATTTTTTTTTTACATTTTAGGTCATAGCTGCAGAGGTGACTCTGGTGTACCATGCTGTGAAGCATCACATCTCCTACCGCTCCCTGGTTTGTGGCATAAGCAAAGTAATGTATACCGACTCATCCATAGCAATGGAAGCAACTTGTGGCCGCACAAAGGCCTCGAGCATCACTGTGAATGTGCCTGCACCTCTATCGTTGCAGCGAGCACAAGAAGACTTAAAAGATAGATGTTTTTCTGTTTGCAGTGACGCCTCAAACAAAGGTAACATTAAACTCTATCCACTTTAGTTGCTGCACTTTAATTTCATCTCCGGTGTGGCCTACACTCTGCTGGATTTCTACGAGGATGCAGCAGAGACTGCTACAGCTATTGCACAGCAGATCACAACAAAATTAAATAACCATGGTTTGAAAATGGAGCACGTCAGGGCATACTGTGGGGACAACGCAAGTGTTGACTATGGACAACGTCATTCTGTGTTCCAGCTTTTGAAGGGAGCAAATGGAGACATTCTGCCTGGAAATCGTTCTGCCCATATCCTGCACAACTGTGCTAAACAAGCTATTAATGGACTTTCAATGGATGTAGAATCCTTTGTTCTAAAAGTCTACAGCCATTTCTCTTCTGCACAGCGGACAGCGGGGTTGAAAGGGTTTTTCACTTTTGTGGACCTAGAGTGGCAGCCTTGGTTTCGGCATGTCCCTAAACAGTGGCTCACATTGTTCCCAGTCACTGCGCAACTGTTGAAGTGCTGGGCAGCACTAAAATCCTATTTCCTTTCTTTTGGGCCAGAAAAAACACCCAGAGCAATATGGGATTTTCTAGGACTTGAAAGTGGGGAGGCTGCTATGTCACTTATTTTGACTTGTACTTATGTTTGTTGTCTATTTACTCACATACTATTGTACAACTTAATTTATAGTGTTGGTAAAACTTGCCCTTTGTCCCGAATTATTGTCCTTAATTTTGACCCTCCGTCCTGAATTTTTACACTCCCCGCCCTGAATTCACATCCATGCCAGTTTGTCACCCTACCCCAAAACTCTTCATTAATTTTCGACTCAGATAAAACTGATCACACATCATCACCCTACTACCTGCCAAGGACAACCCCACAAGGTCCCACATCCCTTTAAATAGATCTTCCAGACCGCCCCGGATCACCCCCCAGACTTCTGGTGGCTCTGCCGCCTGCTCCTTCTTGCGCCATGACGATTGAAGCGTGCCCGACGACCACTTGTCAACTCTCACCCTACTTCCGCTTTCCTGCCTTGTGGCTCACTTGCCAATCCAATTACCCGATATGCGCATGCGTTAATCCGGCTAGACTGCTCTCAAATTTATGGCATGGGTGGTGGCCATGGCAAGGTCAGGCAAAACGATCCGTCAAAGTTTCCTTTTTACCAACCTCTCTTTTCGCAACAGAGTACTGTTTGGTGCCGGTTAGAGCTTGGGCGGATAGGTGTATCTAAGAGCTGAAGCGCGAACTGAGCCATTATTAGATTCAACCTGTTAATCAGACAGCAAATTTCTTGAAAAATTATGATAAAGATTCATTAAAATGAGAAACGCATTTTCAATATTTCTTATGGTCTCAGTTAAGTACTTAACCTTAAATCCCTGCATCGACTTGAATGTCGTTTATTGAAAGTAACTTGTTTTCTAACATGATTCAAGAATACCCTAATGCCCTGACGACTTTGCCAAGAGTAACAGAAGACGTTTTAGAGTTCCATTTTCTCTGTATTAGTGGCCCACATTATTATTAAATGATGAATCAATATTCCTCTATTTACATGTAACAAAGAGCAAAATGCAATTCAATGCTTGATTTCACACATACAGACTGAGGTAGTGCAAGTACTTTGGAAACCCGTTTTGTATGATATGTAGAAGTGTGTTTTTTTAATGTATGTTAACTAGGCCTCTTTTTAGTGCAAAACATAAAAGTGGCCAAGATGGAAGTCATCTCTGTCACTCGTCCAGTGATTCTCTCCCCGCGCACATCCTTCCTCCACAAGATCCTCTGCACACAATGAACATTTTTCTAGCCGCCGCGTCAAGAATTTTCAATTCTATTAAGGACATGGAGGTGAGGATTATGCATCTCACTTCTTTACTACCAAAATTTCAGCAGCCAATCACAATAAAGTAAACAAAACTACATCACCTATGTTTCCCTGTACCCCCCCCCCCCCCCATATCACATTATCAGTTTTAAGACCGGAACCACATTTTAAAATACAAAGTTAAGTGCAAAAATCTGTAACCTGAACAGTATCATCATTATTTTAAAAGTCACCGATCCAAAGTGCCAGGTTTAGGGGCATTTTCTCAATTTCTAGGCTGCAAACGCACTAATAAAGTACAGAGTTAAAGTGCAAAAAATGAACAGTATCCACAATAATATCACACAATTTTAAGGTGCATTATATCACCAACTACATTGAAAATAATTGTTTATCTTCTAACATCAATTTATACTTAGCTTGCTAATAAAGTGTCCTTAAATCGTGAACAGATTTTCTCAAAATATTTGCCTAGTTTGTAACGTTGTACAAAAGGGAGTGGTGATGGACGGAGCATCTGAATTAATCAAACACTCACACCCAGTCAAAAGATCTTGGTTTAATCCTTCACCTTTCTTTAGCCCACCCTGCCTCCCCAGTTCGGACATGGCTATATGCAATCAGTCTGACCCTGTGCCTCATGGGAACAGTACAGCCCGAACTGCCAAGCCATGCCATGCCTTCCCTGGACCGGAAACAAGCTTCCGAGGAACGGTTTCTGGCATTCCAGCCGTCTTCAGCCCGGCTTGCTTGAATCCAGTAGCAAAGTGAGCAACTCTCATGTAATTACTTTGCAAGGAAGCAATAAAGTTGGTGAACACAATTGGTACAGGAGTTGCTGAAGGCAACTCAAGTCTAGACATACTTTAGCATTGAGTTCAATGGATTGTTCCCATAAAAGTACAGTTGGATTACCGTACAGATTACTTTAGTAGTTCCAGGACTAGATCCTAGATTCAGTCCTGGGGTCTAAGCTGAAACCAGATTAGCAAAAACGTTTTAGGTACTGTGGTGAATTTTCATGAATGTTATGTTATGTGGATTTGTACTGCGCACAGCTGCCCCAGCTAAGGGGCGTCCTGGTGCATGGCAAGGTAACACGCAACAGCCACAAGAAACACAACAGCTAAAAAGAAGGAACCAGGTTAAAATAAGAAAGTTTTAATAGCCTTACGAAAAGAAGAGATCCTCCAACAACCGAATCTCCACCGGAAGGGAGTTCCACAGCTCGGCTGCTTTGACCCGGAAGGAACGACCACCAACACGGCACAGCTTGTATCTGGTAGTGATAGTGAGAGCTTGGCCCAGAGATCTCAGATGCCGAGTGGGGACATACCAGGACAGGAGGTCCATAAGTATTTGAGGAGCCGTACCATTTAGAATCTTGAAGGCTAAACACAGTACCTTGAATTGAAATCCTGCCCTGACTGGCAACCAGTGCAACGCTTTCAAAGTACTGGAAACAGGGCAGGATCTGGGAAGACCAACAATTGCTCTGGCAGCGGCGTTCTGCACGCGCTGAAGGCGGGTGACTTCGGCCAGGTTAGCGCCCACCAGGAGAGAGCTGGCATAATCCAGGCGCGATATAACAGTCGCCTGTATTACCAGCTGCCGGGTGCGGGGGTCGAAGAACTTCAGGACTGGACGCAGAGCCTGGAGGATTCCAAAGCAGCAGGCAGTTGTTTTCTTCGTGTGCCCCACAAAACTGAGAGTGGGATCCATCCACACTCCCAAGTTTTTCAATTCCGTCACCGGAAGAGGGGTTGACCCAAGCTCCGAAGGCCACCACCTATCCCCCCAGAGATCCGCCCTTCTACCGACGATCATGATCTCGGTTTTCTTCGCGTTGAGCTGGAGACAGTTGGCCTTCATCCAGCTTGCCACCGCTCTAAGTCCACTCTGAAACCTGGGGGCATCCTGGTCCGCATCCCCGCTGATCGTAACCGCTAGCTGGGTGTCATCGGCATATGACACCATGGTCATACCCCACTGCCTGACAACCTCAGCCAGCGGTGTCACGTATAGATTAAACAACTTGGGGCTCAGCGAGGATCCCTGCGGCACTCAGACATTCAGAGGGTGGAACTTGGACTGGAACGGTGGCACCGAAACGCTGAAGAAGCGACCATCAAGGAAGGACCGGAACCACTGGAGGGCGGATCCCCCACTCCTATCTCCTCCAGGCGATGCAACAGGATAGGATGAGAGACAGTATCAAAGGCGGCGCTTAGATCTAATAAAACAAGCGCCGCCGCCTGTCCTGCATCCATCACTGTACGAAGTTGTTCAGCCATGGTGAGAAGGGTGGTCTCCGTGCTGTGTCCAGCACGGAACCCGTTCTGGGTGGGGTCAAGGATGTTAGCTCGAGTAAGGTGGTCGGAAAGAACCTTGTTCACATGGGCCTCCACGACTTTGGTCGGCCAGGGGAGCAGGGAAATAGGCGGATAGCTTTCCTGCTTTTCCGGGTCCAAGGAGGGTTTCTTTAAAATAGGAGAAACCACAGCCCGCTTCCAGCTTGCTGGAACCGTACCCGAGGCCAGCGAGATGTTAATCGGGGAAAGTACTGAAGTACGACCCACAAACAGCTGGTCTCTAAAAAGGGCTGGCTTGAGCGGATCGGCGGGCGACCCGGATTTCACCTGCTGAGCCAAGATGTCAAATCCCTCAGATGTCAACGGGGGCAACACATGCAGCAGAGAATCTCCAGAGATGTTACATAGAGTACCTGCCGGTGGCCTAGTATCAGGGAATGTTAAGTAGATGTTCTAAACTTTTTCTAAAAAGAACAGGGCAAGGGCCTCACAATGCGCCGTGGAGCTCGTTGTTGTTGCCGAGGCCCGCTTTGCCACAAGGTCCTTGACCACTTTGAAGATGGTTTTTGATGGATTAGGGCTATTGCCGAACTCCGCAGCATAGAAAGCTGCCCGGGCCCGGCAGATAGCACGATGGTAAGTTTTAACGGCAGCGAGGTAGATGACCTTCTTCCTGCTGTCGTACACCTTCCGCAATTCCCTCTCTACTCGCCTACAACTGCTCTTGAGTGCACGTAATGCACTATCATACCAAGGGCTTGACTCCCGGGACCTAATTTTCCTGGTCGAGATGGGAATCAGGGAGTCAAGTGCCTTAGTGATCCAAGAGCAGAACCGATCGTAGCCTGCATCTACATCCTCCAGAGGTCCCAACGGCGCCGCTGCGAGGGCTCTATGTAGGTCCTCAAGTCTCAATTTACTCCAATGCCGTGTGGAGACCAACCTTGCGGGAGCAGAAGGAGACAATCCAGGCACGGGGACATCAATGGCCACTAAAGAGTGGTCCGCCCAGCCGAGCGGAGTTACGGCCGTAACTGTGGCCTCTGTCAAGTTCGTAAAGAACGGATCTAACGTATGGCCGCCTACATGTGTGGGATGCCGCACTATTTGATGGAGTTGAAGAGCCTCCAGTTCGGCTAAAATACAGCACACCGTGGGGATATTCTGATTCTCGAAATGCAAATTAAGGTCCCCCAAGATAGAAAAATTGGCGCACCCCACCGCCAGCGAACTGACAGCATCAGGGAAGGCAGCCCTAAATGCCACCTCGCTTCCCGGAGGGCGATAAACTACCATCCCTGAAAGGGAAAACTGAGGGTTAACCGAAATTTTAAAGACAGCACTCTCGCAGCCTGCGATGTTAAAGGCAGACCAACAACAAGAGAGAGTAGATCTCACTGCGAGAGCGATGCCCCCTCCCCTAGTCGATCGATTCAGGGTAAAGACCGAGAAATCAAAGGGAAATGCCAGATTAATAATGGCCGTATCATCGTCCTTCAGCCACGTTTCAGTGATAGCCACGATGTCCGGGGCCTCATCTCGCATCAAGTCCCTTACGGCTTGGTGGTGTTGAACTAGGGACCTCGCATTAAAGCTCCGGATACGCAGAGCATGAGCCTGACGGTTGCTACGCGAAGCGACCGGCAGAGCCTCCTGGCATATCTTAACCGGAGAGTCCACTGCCCACTGGCCACAGGCGCACTGATAAGGGCCACAGAGCGGGTGTAAAGGTGCATGTATACATCTTGGGACAGAACGTCCTAAGAGCCGCAGTGTGGTGGCAGAATATACAATCGTAGCGCAATCCCGTGCAGCTGAACCTGAGAATTAAAATACCAGAAATCCGCCACGCCCGGCGTGTCCTAGGCGCAGACGGGCAGGACTTAGGCACGACTCCGGCTAAGCGACGGCGTCCCACTGCGCGGGAGAGGACGACTTTAAGTAGGCGAGGCGATCAGCACACCGAGCGTAAAGACGCTCTAAGATGGCGCTCGTGAAAGATCTAAATAGCCCAAGGCAAGATGGCGCCCACCGAAAACAACCCCGGGACCCGGACCCGCCAAACGGCGGTGCGTTAACTCATTTAAATGCAGGTAAGAGGGCAGGAAGATGTTCCCAGGCAAAGCGCCTAAAAACAGGGGAAAAACGAAATTAAAATTACACAAATACAAAACGGGCAGTTTTAAAATAAGCAGCGCAGCAGCAGCGCGACCTGTAGCAAAGCCAGTACCTTGACCAGGCTAATATAAAGCTTTTTTAAAGTTCACACTTAGAAACTTATCAATGACAATCTGGTAATGTTATTTAAAGGGAGAAAATTCAGGTTGCAGGTAAAGTATGATCGCGTTACTTTTGTAATCCAGTACTGGGCTTCTAGGGCAAGCACTGGGGTCTGAACTTAAAACAGGTAGGTAATTGCGTTTCAGTATTTCGTATGATTTTTAAAGAATATTTAAAGTTTTCAAAAGTAGACAGAAGAAATTTCATAGAAAAGCAAACAATGGGTTCCTATGGAGAAAATACAGATTACTAGTAAACCCGGTAAGGATTACTTTAGCGGTTCAGTACTGGGCTGCAAGGTACACTACTGGCTTCTCGTCTGCTTGCAGGAGAGTACTTCGGAATATGGACTTCGGCTGATTTTATATGAATACTAGCTTACCCGTCGCGCGTTGCTGCGATCTCTGAAGAAAGGAAATTCAAGGAAACTGGTTATGATAACATTTTCTTTACATTGTAATTTTTTTTAAACGTATTCATTTTAATATGTAAATTGTGAGAGGGTACAGGGACATACCCCAAAGACGAGCCTCCCGTTGCGGTTGTCAGCGCACGTCCATGTCCCTCTGCTGTTTTCATACAGGATCACGCAGACAGCCGTGACCCGGAAGTACCGCCTCTATACACAGGAAGGAGAACTCCGGAACCAATGAGAAGCGCGTCAGTTGCAGGTTACGGAGAGAGAGGAGAAGACGCGGGACCCGAGCCAAGAGGAGAAGACGCGGGACCCGAGCCAAGAGGAGAAGACGCGGGACCCGAGCCAAGAGGAGAAGACGCGGGACCCGACCCAAGAGGAGAAGACGCGGGACCCGAGCCGAGTGGAGAAGACGCGGGACCCGAGTGCAGCAGTAAACCCTTATCGGACGTCCGAACCGAATACTGAAGACGAGAGCTGGTTCGAGGACTGGTGGTGTCCGGAGGTGGCTGGGGAGCGGCCGTGACTCAGGAGAGTTACGGCGGGAGCCGGTGAGTACAAATGGCTCGAGGGTATAAATTAAAGGAAGGGAGGGACGAGAAACGGGGAGGAGGGTGGAATAGGCACGGGCATGTTTCCTTTAGTTTCTTGTGCACATTGTTGAACCTATCCTTGGCCATAGCATTCTTGCACGTTGTTGAACCTATCCTTAGCCATAGCCTGAAAGCCATATTCTTTACCCCCATCTTATTTCTTAACTTCGAATCTGTGTTGGACTATATCCTTGGCTGACATCCATTCTTGGTGGGCACTAGAGAATCCTAGAGCACCGAGGTGTGGTGAAGGGAAAAAACCAACCGCTTTAGTAAAAGAATTCATTCTTACGGTTCCCTTTTGTTCTTTTCACTCCTATGAGCCTCCGGGGTAATCACCCCGGTCCAGAGGAACCAGGAAAGAAGACAACACCTTTTTCCGACCCTTCCAGCTCACCGGAAACCTCTGACAAAGACAAAGGACTGCAAGAACACTCCTTACGCCCTATCCCAACTTCTTCTATTATTAATAAACCTCTTTCTAAACCTCTACTGCAGCCTCCACGCCTGTTTATTAAACCTGCCCTCCCACATAAATATTTCAAAATGTCGTTTTAATTCTATTTATGTATTTGAGTGCTTGTGGATACACAATATTTTGTTTTTCCGTCTGGTGCGTACACTAATAAATTAGGTTTTCCGACACGTGAGCTGGCCACATACAGTTGTCCATGTGAGCACGGATTCTCCAAATCTAGTGCACACACTTGCAGCGATTGTCCTTGTGCTTTGTTGATGGTCATTGCAAAAGCGAGTTGCACCGGAAACTTTGAATTCAAATGGCATATCTGTTGGGATCTTTGGAATACGTGGCAACAGTACATCTTCCCCTTGAATTTCCCATTTACAATTGTAGCTTCGATGACAATGTTCATCTTTTTCACCGAAAGTCTGGTACCGTTGCAAAGTCGTGGTTGCAAATTGAGTATTCGAAAGATTATGGGGGGCCGATCTTTAAATAAAAAAATATTCCAGAAACCTTCGGGGGAGTGTACTCAACAACTTCCCAAAGTTTCATGGCAATCGGATGAATGGTGTAGTAATGCATCAAGGACAAACAGACAGACATAAATTAGTTTTTATATATATAGATTTGCAGTTTTCCAAACTTTAGACGTAAAAAATTTTCGAGTCAAAATGAGTCAATGTTATCCAATGGCAGGTAAGTGAATTACCGGTTTCCAGGTGAGCACTTGGTTGGTGAAGTTAAGGTTCTGGGTATAGACTCGGGGGTCCCCCAGGGTCAGGTAAGTACAGTCGGTTCTGCCCCAGCTGCGCAGGGCCGGCCGGGTGCAGAGGTAGGTAGGCCCCATGAGGGAAAGGTGGCCTTTCGTTGGTGGCTGCTGGCTAGCAGGCCACGCGGCTGTGGGATCTGGACTCCTGGTTACTTGCTCAGGGCAAGGGGGGGACGTAGGATAGGACCAAGGTGGCCCAGCCAGCGGCCCTCGGACGGCTGGGTGCAGGGTGCTCTTGAGCCGTCGAGCGCTCAATGTTATCCAATGGGAAAGGTCAAAAAGGAACAAAGGCTGCGGTCTCAAGGACAGAGACTCTCCAGGGGTGACCAGCACTTCGAGAGGTAAGTTGGGATCTTGGAGCACAGATAGGTACCCCCAAATGGAGGCACAGGGGGCTGTAGGGCGCTGGGTGCAGGGGTGTCGGAAAAGCTTACCCTCGGCTGGTCGCGGTTGGGGTGGCCCCTTGTTCTGAGTCTGTAGGCGTCGGCTGGTTCGTCGAGAAGGGTCTTTGGGCACTGGACTTCGGGTCCCAATCACCGGGGGGACGTCCTCGTGGTCTTGGTTTGGTTGGGCCCGGGCTCGCCGGGTGCAGAGTGGGCTGGTCCGGAGCTTCCTGGATGGCACCAGGTGGGTTGTTCAGCAGAGCCTCTGCTGGTGGGAGTCACAGTCTTTGAGAGTAGTCTACAAAATCTATCCAGGATTGGGTCTGAGTTTTGTGAGCCCCCTGAACCTAATTCTGTACTCCTCGGTAGTGAGTCCAAATCCCTCAATCTGAGTTTTCTTTATTAGGTCATAAGACCCTGCATCTGGCCCAGAGAGGGTCAGAAGCCTGTCTCTGCAGTTACCAGTGAACAATTCCCACAGGAGTGCCCCCCAGAGAGGTTTCTTTAATCGTCTGATATCACAAGCCCTCTCAAAGGCTGTGAACCACTTGGTGATGTCATCACCTTCCTCAAATTTAGGGACAATCCCTTTTGGGATTTTAGGATCATAAGATTGCTCTTTATCCTTATTATTGGTACTGCTGCCACCAGAGATGGGGGCTAAGCCCATCGCTTTCCTTTCTTTTCCTAGAGCCAGGAGTCTGGTCTTTAGGTGTAATCTCTTGGCCAACTTTGCTAAGAAGTTGTTCTCTTCATTGGGGCTCTCCCCAATGTGTCCTCTGGGGCCCAGTCCACCTGTGTGGTTCTCAGGCTCCCAGAGGTTAACTCTTGGAGTTAAGGGTACAGAGACCCTTTCCTCCCTAGGGGTGGGGGGTGGGGGGGGGGGCATTATCCTCCTCCTCTTCCACCCTTTCTTCCTCTGGCTGGGTGTCACCCTGCTCAGAGGGCGGTCCTTTGCATGCTCAGCCCGGAGCTCCTGGAGCCCTTGTTTGGTTGGATGCAGACCTACAACACTTTTTTTTTTTTACTTTGCACAGGGCCCTCAATTCTTTGAAGTCCAAGTGAAAATAAGGTGTGAGTTTGAGTTCCTCCGCCAGGTTCACATTATCTTCACTAACAGCTGGGTTCTTTTGAGACATTCTAACCTGACAGTTCTAACCCTCTACCCTAGCTTATAGTGACTTTTATTTTTCAAAATTCTAATGGGACTTAAGCAAGGCCCTACCAGACTTTTAGTATTTTTGGAAAAGACCAATTTCATAATTCTAAAGGCAATTTCAGTTCAGTTCAAAAAGCTTTATTCGGTTTGTATTACACGACCATATAAGCTAAACAATAAAAATACAGAAATAAAATATTATTACTCATTTTCTAGGTATACATCATAAGCACAAAATGTATTAAGCTCCAATTTCTAAACAATTTATAAGAAATTATTTCACGAACCGACCTTCATAGTAACTTAGTGCTAGAGTGGAGGTACACTATTATATATAAATACTTCAAGAAAATAAACAATTATTACAGCAGTCAATTATAATCTAAATACAACATATACCAATACTTCACGTTAAAGTGCATGGTGCTAAAGAGTATCATGTGCAAGAGTCCAGATGTGCAAAATCGCTATCGTTATATAGTTCCCTTTTCCAGTAATTGGGGAACTGAACTAGTTCTCCTTAAAGTGATGTATGCATAAGTTCAAAATTGCAATTTAAAATAGGAAGTAAAATTTTTTTTTTAGGGAAATCAAGGTAATATCTGTTTATCCAACAACTCTGCATTACATTACGGTTTTACAGCATGATGAACGATAGGTTTACAGTACATAAGGATATTCCCGTTCTAAAATAAAGTGACCTGTGCATATTTAGCCATAAAAAACAGAATATTCACAGTAATATGTACTTCTTAGCAACTCTGTCGCATTTCATTATGTTATTTACAACACAGTGAACGGTAACTTTCAATACATAGGAGTATTCCCGTTCTGGTATAAAGTGACATATGCATAAGTGCAAATTTGGCCATACAAAAACAGGATTTCACAAAATGGATTTACTAGCAGCTCTACATTTCAATATAAAGTGTGCGACATGAAAACAAATATCTGGGCGCTCAAGAGAACATAGTAATTTCACAGCATCTACTGTTAAACTAATTTTATATTTTAAAAGGATAGGCTTCAGAAAACATTTTCTTAAAAATGCATAACATTTACAAAATACTAAAAAGTGGCAACAACTCTGTTTTGAAATCTAATCGCAAGGGCATTTTACAGTGGAGTCTTCCCCCATTGCGGGGAAGGATATAAGATGGTGGACAATGCCCAACCTTAAACGTAGTAATACAAATCGATGTGAAGGTCTGGACACGTCTACCAAGTATGCTTGAAGCCCACTTTTAAGTTCGAGTTGCCTATAGAAGACAGAAGTCTTTTGGGTCCTAAGTAATTTAATTTGCTCCTCCCTCTTGTAAAACAGGAACAAGTCTTTTATTTCTTTCTTAGAAAAAGGTATTCCATAATCGGACACCTTGGAGATATTAAAATCAAATAAAATACTATACCAACGGATAATATAACTTAACCATGTGATGCGGGAACAATACTCTGGCTTAAAGCAATCTCTAATTATGGACTGAGTGAACTTAGTTCCGCTCTTGTGCCAAATGGAACGCCATAATGGCGATAATTTTTAAAACCAACAAATTTTATAATCTTTTAATTCCGCATTGCGGCTTGTTTGATGCACTAACCCTTTTTTTGTTGTCCAGGGCCCCGGCGCTTCCATACTCCTCACGGTCTTCCCCTTGCTAACACTCACCGGCCTCGGTGCCGAGAGAGTACAGGGCGGCCGCCATCTTGGGAGGGGGAGTTCCACGAGCCTGGCCGGAGTTAGCGGTCCAGTGCTCGGGTGGGACAGGGCACATAAGGGCCAGCCAGACAGGGGGTCGCTGCGTTCTTCAGGCGGTGGCAGAGCCTGAGGCGCGCTTGAAGTACCCTGCAGGGAGAGATACTTCCCTGAGAGCTGTTTGATAACACTGATGCTAATTGCGCCGCTTGGCGACAATTTTTAAAACCAACAAATTTTATAATCTTTTAATTTCGCATTGCTGCTTGTTTGATGCACTAACCCTTTTTTTTGTTGTCCAGGGCCCCGGCGCTTCCATACTCCTCACGGTCTTCCCCTTGCTAACACTCACCGGCCTCGGTGCCGAGAGAGTAGAGGGCGGCCGCCATCTTGGGAGGGGGAGTTCCACGAGTCTGGCCGGAGTTAGCGGTCCAGTGCTCGGGTGGGACAGGGCACATAAGGGCCAGCCAGACAGGGGGTCGCTGCGTTCTTCAGGCGGTGGCAGAGCCTGAGGCGCGCTTGAAGTACCCTGCAGGGAGAGATACTTCCCTGAGAGCTGTTTGATAACACTGATGCTAATTGCGCCGCTTGGCGACAATTTTTAAAACCAACAAATTTTATAATCTTTTAATTTCGCATTGCTGCTTGTTTGATGCACTAACCCTTTTTTTTGTTGTCCAGGGCCCCGGCGCTTCCATACTCCTCACGGTCTTCCCCTTGCTAACACTCACCGGCCTCGGTGCCGAGAGAGTAGAGGGCGGCCGCCATCTTGGGAGGGGGAGTTCCACGAGCCTGGCCGGAGTTAGCGGTCCAGTGCTTGGGTAGAACAGGGCACATAAGGCAATGTGCTTCCGGGAGCGCAGCGGACGGGCGCAGCGGGCGCGCCAAAGGAAAGCCCCTCTGTGCCCGTCCGTGACCGCACGGGACCCGGGGCCTGCCACCATGCCCGATCCTCCATTGGCTATTCATCCAGGTATCTATCATCTCTGTGTAAAACCTACCCCATAGACACTACTACCGCCTCTCACATCTTGGCCCTAGGTATTGCCCGTCCCTCCCCTACACCAGAGATACCCAACCCCCTATCCCCACTCCCCAGCAGTCCCACGCACCCAGGCATCTCCGTCACCCTACTAAACACTAGGTCGGCAGTCGCGCATCAGCAGGAGATTTTTAATCTCCTCGATAGCGACAGCCCCGACATACTATGTTTGACTGAGACATGGTACCGTCCTGACTCCCAACCTAGTGTTCTGGCGGCACTTCCTCACTCTTATTCCATCTTACGAGCTGACCGACCGGATGGCAAAACCGGTGGTGGGGTTGCTCTAATTTTCCGCGACAACCTCCGGTTTCAAACACTAGCATCCCCCTCCTTACCTACAACGGACTGCCTGATCGCACGCTCTACGGTACCTAAGTCCCCTGTGACCTGCGTACTGGTATATCGACCCCCTCATACCCTCTCCCAGTTCATTCCTGCTTTTCAAGAGTTACTAGCCCCTCTTGTAGTTAATAATGCTTCTGTTCTTGTACTCGGTGATTTTAATTTCTGGCCCAACGACCCCTCAGAAGACCCCATATCTAAGGACTTCACCTCTTTATTACTAAGCTTGAATTTTGTCCAGCAGGTCCGCGCCCCAACGCATGCCCGGGGCCATACCTTAGACCAAATATGGACTCTCAACATACCCACTACTGACTTGTCCATCGCTCCTTGCGTGTGGTCAGATCATCACCTACTGTCCTTTTCTTTGGACCTCCGCGCGCAAAATGTCGCCCGTGGCTCTAAAACCCTGTGAGTTCGAAGCTGGAATCGTGTGGATACCCCTGCTTTCTGTGAGGCCCTAACTGTCGCCTGCCCTGATCTTACTGACATTCCCCCTCAACAACAGCTGGCCACCTTAGACAGCTGGATAATCCACCTTCGGGATAAAAAGGCCATGTTAAAGAAGGTTACTATAAATCACCACCATCATGCTAACAAGTGGTTCACCTCTGCCCTTAAAGCACTTAAGTTAACTGTTCGTCAAGCTGAACGGGCTTGGAGGCTGAAATACTGCCCTACTAGCAAAAATCACTACATCACCCTGCTAGCAGAATACAAAAAAGCCATCCTAGCGGCCAAGAAAGACTACTTCTCCCAACGCATTCTGAAAGCAGAATGCCAGCCACGTGAAATCTTTTCTACAGTCCACGAGTTAGCCCTATCAGATAGGCCTTCACCTACGATTATACCTTCCCAGTCACTGTGCAATTCACTGAACGAGTTTTTTATTGAGAAAGTTGCGCAAATAAAAGCTTGCATTCCTCCTCCATCTAACTCTTCATCGGATTGCTCCCCGCCACAGAACACCCAGTGCCTGACTTCTATTCCGATGCTAACCAGCGAGTCCCTCTCTCCGCTACTTAAGCGTGTAAAATCTGGGTCTCCTTCTGACACGTGCCCGGCCCGCATTCTGGCCCAGGTGTTCTTGGCCTGTCCCGCCCCCGCTCTTACTGTCCTAAACAACACCTTCACCTTAGGTCTAGTTCCTACTGCTTTTAAATCGGCCACCATCATCCCCATTTTAAAGAAGCCTGGGGCTGACCCTGCCTCCTTAGCCAACTACCGCCCTATATCCCTGCTTCCCTACTTGGGCAAGGCGGCGGAGACGCACGTGTCTCAAATTTTGAGCACCTTTGTTGAGGACAGCAATTATCTGGCCCCATCTCAAGCTGGTTTCCGACCTCGATATTCTACCGAGAAGGTGGTGATTTCGGTCATGGACCAACTTAGGGAACTGTTTGGCGCGTGGATTGCGAACGCGCCAACTGGGGAGAGAGATACGACCCCAAGAGGTTACTACCTCAATGCGACTACACATTTGGAGCCGATTATAATTCATTGAAAGTAAGAAAACGACGGTGCCAACAGAGTGCACGTCAGAACAACTGAAGGCCAAGACTTGGGCCCAGTGGAACACACAATACATTAAAACATTGGATTTAAGGATAAACGAGCGCCCTTTGATAACGATACTCCATGAACACAAAAGGCAGGCATCTTTTGCACACATTTTTAGATGAAGATTACAGTTACTTGATGCCCAAATAGAAGGACTCGGCTCCCGCTTCAATACTCACTTTGTGAATGGGAATATATCTCTACCCTCGAATACATAATTGCGCCCTGAAGAAGTTCCGCTTGACGGGACGAAACGCGTTGGCTGGTTTCTTTTGGCACATTAAAGAAATTCTCTTGCAACCACGGATTCAGCGTTGTCCATTTGGAACGACTGTTTGTCCATGAACTTTACTAATCAAGCCTAGTGGCATTTTATCTCTATTGGGGTGGTGCTTTTCGAAATTGGTTTGAAAAAAGCAACTTAGGGAAGGACTCGACGCCAATGCCCCCAAGATTCTGGTCCTTTTGGACCTCTCCGCCGCCTTTGATACCGTGGACCATAACATCTTGTTGTCACGGGTCAGGGCGGCGGGGATCGGGGGGCTTGCATTTGCCTGGGTCGAGTCTTTCCTGAAGGATCGTAATCAGACAGTCCATCTCGGCACCTTCTCGGCCTCCCCACGTACTGTCAACTGTGGTGTCCCTCAAGGTTCTGCTCTTTCCCCTTTACTTTTTAATCTTTACATCTTCCCCCTGGTTTTTGCTTTACAGAACATGGAGGTCACTGTATATAACTATGCAGATGATCTTCAACTCAT
The DNA here is from genome assembly GCF_964263255.1 of Lissotriton vulgaris. NCBI lineage: Eukaryota > Metazoa > Chordata > Amphibia > Caudata > Salamandridae > Lissotriton > Lissotriton vulgaris. The sequence goes on from NC_141699.1 coordinate 587,418,326, forward strand.
TTTTGATCTTTCCTCCCCTTCAGGGGTTGGCAGTTTCCAGTCCGTCATGCTATTTATCCGACACTGGATGAACACCAACCAGTTAAAACTCAATCCGGATAAAACGGAACTTGTGGCGACGGGCGGCGCTGCCAATCCCTGGTCCTCTTCTTTTTGGCCCTCCTCACTTGGACCCCCTCCTTCCCCTTCTTGTTCAGTTAAAACCCTTGGGATCATGCTTAACCACCAATTAACCCTTCACTCACACATCAATTCGGTGGTTTCTTCCTGCTTCTTTACACTTCGACTTATCCGGAAAATTGCCAGATTCTTTTCCACTTCTGCTCTAAAGCTTATCCTGATGGCCATGGTCCTGTCAAAGATTGACTATGGAAACATCATTTACAATGGAGCCCCTGCGTATGCCTTGCAGCGCCTACAGTTAATACAAAACCAGGCTGCCCGCCTGGTTTTTGGTCTAAGTCCCATCACTCGACTCCCCTACTCAGGAGCTTACATTGGCTCCCGATAAAAGAACGAGCCAGGTTTAAGCTAGGGTGCTTGACTTTTCAAGCAAGAGCAGGTACAGCCCCGGCCTTCATTAATTCGGCTATTTCTCCCTATGTTCCTTCTAGAGACCTCCGCTCCTCTAGCTTAGCCTTACTAACTACGCCCCGGTTCAAAAAGAAGCGGGTAGGAGGGCAGAAGTTTGCCGTACTTGCTCCTACCTTCTGGAACGACCTCCCCCTATCTTTAAGACTCTCTTCCTCCTACATGGAGTTTCGGAGGTCACTAAAAACATTCTTATTCCAGCAGGCTTTTGGCACTTAGCTATCCTATCACTACTAGCTCTCCTATTTCATTCTTTTAGGGACCTCACCAGCGCCATGAAACTGTCTCAGTGTACGTGCGCTCTATAAGTTCTTTTTAAATTAAATAAAAGTAAGGGACGTAAAGCAGCCAAATCTGATATATAATTAAGACCAGTTTCTTGATGAATTAAATCAGTGGGTGCTGAGGCCGGGGCACACAGCAACCGTTTGAGGAAACTGTTTTCATCTTTTTGAAGTTGGACTGTAGAGGAGTGACCCCATAATCCAGCTCCATACAGAGCTGAAGAAACACATCTTGCACCATATCCTTTATTCTACGATCCCCTAGTTTGGTAGCAAAACGAAAAATGCCATTAGTGTTCCTGATCATCTTATATCTAATATGTTCTTGCTCACCAGTCCATTTGCCATTTCCTTCAAAGGTGATACCTAAATAACAGAAGGTTTTAACAGCTTGTATTTTGGAGCCATCCAAAAAGAAAGACCTCGGTGACTTCTTCTTCTTTCCGCATATCATGGTATAGGTCTTCGATTTGTTAATTAAAAGTTTCCTACCTTTGATAAAATCAGTAAATTCATCAATGAGCCGTTGAAGGCCTAAAGAGGTACGGGAAATTAAAACTGCGTCATCGACACATAACAATACCGGCACGACCGTGTCATCTATTTTTGGTGCATCTGCCGGAATATTATTTAATACCGTAGCGATTTGATTGATAAAAAAGGGAGAATAAAAGAGGGGCCAATGCGCACCCTTGCCTAATGCCTCTCCGCACAGCAAAAAACGGGGTTCGCTCGCCAGTTGGCCCATATTGTACACTGCAGGATAGTTTCTCGTATACCCTTGCTAAAATAAACACAATCTCTTTTGGGGCCCCAGATTCGAGCAGTACTGTCCAAAGAAGGGAGTGGTCCACTAAATCAAACGCAGGGCTCAAATCGGCGAAGCATAAAAACAAATTTTCCTCTTTCACTACTGTATATTTATTAATGAGTAGGTCCAAATTAACACATTGTTCAATGGTCCCTAAGCCCTTCCTAAAACCATACTGGACTGTGGTTAGTACATTGAGATCTGAGGCCCATGTTTCCAATCTTTTTAAAAGCACCCTACTCATCACCTTTATAGAGGAGTCCAGCAGCGATATTGGGCGATAATTGCATGCTTCGGAGCGCAAACCCTTTTTAATGTAATGGAACAATTAATGATTGGGCCCATGATGTTGGAAAATTCCCCAAGGCAGCAGTATTAAAAATCCTTGTGAGAATCGGAGCCCATAAATAGATTACATCCTTATATAAATCAATTGGGACACCGTACGGTCCCGGTGCCTTGCCCCTCTTGCTATTTACCAGCCCTTCCTGCACCTCTTCGACACCAATTAACAGTGGTAGTGTAGGCCACGTAAAATCATCATTTAAAAGAGAAGTTAAAAGCACCCTATCCGGATTAAAAATGTTAAAGTGTTCAATCCATTCAGTACAATTAACATAGGACGTCAGTTCAGAAATACAATTATCTTTTAGAAAAGGACTATTTACAGTTCCCCAAAAGAGTTTACTGTTATTGGTGTTGGCTGCCATGCTTAATTTATCCCAGGTGTCTGATCGCAACTCTTTTTTGTGTGCCAACACAGCTTGCTTATATTCAATTCGCAGCTCGTGGACAAGCAGTTGGTTACGGGGCTTAGTCCCCAGTGCCAATTTCAATTTATGTAATGCCAGGGTACATTTGGAATCAAATCACCTCGTTCCAGCCTGTTTCTGCCCTTTAGTGTTTCTAGTTAATACACTCTTGATTACATTGTTTATATCAGAAAATGTAGTTAATAAGATATCAGGGATGACCTCTTCACTAAGGCAATAGTCAATACCTTTTCTACATTTACTGACCACTTCTATTTGAATCTTTGGTGGGTCTACACCGTCCCACTTAATTCTCATCCCGTTAGGCCTAACAGGGAGGATATCTGAGATTCGGTCAGCGGTATTAGATAATCTGTTGCCCCATTCTAGTAATACAATAGAGATGCTATTGTGGTCGCTGACCACCTGTTCTGATATCCAAAGGTCAGTATAGAAACTATTCTTCGAGATTAGAATATGGTCTATGTTACTGTTCCCGTTTCTCCCAGTAAAAGTCGGGCATTTAAAATGACCCTTTTTCATGGAACAGTGTAACAACTCGAGTTTAAACTTTGCCATTAGTGTATTTAGGGTCATGCCATATCCACAATGTGGAAAATGTAACAAATCATCTTCAGTCCCAGTTACAGTAATATGGGCCTTCATAAATCCACATGAGTTGGTATGTGTTGCTGGGCAAACTCGAATATTAAAATCACCAGCCCACAAAATGACTGCAAGTTTGCTAAAAAATTTCAATACGCTGTCTATCTCCTTTTCTAATGGGTCTAATGGAGCTTCCCGCCTTACCTTTTGGGAATGCTAGTCTCAGCACTTGGCTATGATTGCCAATAGATGAATAACTAATAATTTTACACCCAATCAGTTTATTGGATATAAGCAACAATAATCCTCCCTTGGCTCTTCCTATGGGGGAGGGTATGGAATTTAAACAATGGGATGTGTAACCTTCCGCTACAACATGGTCTATACTCCAGGTTTCTTGTATACAGATGTCACTACCATAAGTGATAAAATCCTGCCAAAAGGGCATATCTAATTTTTTTACCAAGACCTGCAATATTCCAAGTTGTAAGTGTATACCCTTCCTGTGTTGCAGTTTCTAATCCTTGGATATCAATTGAGTTTATGGGCACATCCACATTCACTAAAAACTCAGTAGATTTTATGATGGTTAGGTTGCCAGTCTCACTATTTTCAATACTCTTACACACCATATTGGAGTCTGTGTATAGGGATTGGGTGTTGCTTGTTTCACTGCCCCTTCTAGGTAGTCTGCGTTACCATCCGCCCTAACTCGTCTCTGGGGGATACCCCCGCTAGATTTTTTTGTCAATCATTGTTCTCCATTTGGATCAAACACTGAAATCTATTGTGCAATGGAATGGAGAATCACATTGGGCGAGCTATCAATGGTATGGTCAACCAGTTATTATTAAGATGGTAGGTCATATGATCAAAGACTAAATTATTTGCCAACAAGTGTCTATAAAAATACGCCAGTGGCAATAAGTTGTGTTAAAATCCCAACATGAGGGAGGGGGAACGCTAAGTAGAGTTTTGTGTGCCCAGTTTGGTGACCTAAAATTAATTATTACACAGTCCCCATCAGATATTTTAGGTGTGGGGCCTATCCATCCCACTCTTTGTGTAAGTATTATCTGTTCTGCACCTAGTATTGGATAACCACAATTTTTTGTTAACCAGTAAAGGGTTTTATTTTTAAGGGTTTCATGTGTTTCTAATTGTCCTTCCTGCAATTTATGTACATTACAAAGGACTGTAACATATGCTCCACATTCTGGTGGTAAATTTATTACTGGTGGTATGTTGTTGCCCTTAAGATTTTCTGGAATACGTGGACCCTTTGTGTGTTCAGTTGTAATCTCCCCTGGTTTCCCGTTTCCTGCCGGTAAAGTTACACTATTCTCCTTTGGTAATTTATCTTGTTTTTCCAGTCTTCCACCGTCACTATGGCTGCTAGTGTTATCAATAATGTTATATCGATTATTTAGGGCTATTTGATCTACTTGGTTGTTTACAGCAGTACCCCCGATCGTATAGATTCTGACTTGTCCTTTGCGCCCTTAGTTTTATGTTGCGCAGATTTGGGGACAACCCCATTTGAGGTGGATACGGGTGGGGACGCAAGTGTTTTAGCGTAAGATGTCTCAGTCAGATAGGTGGTTTTCGTCATATGTTCCTCAATGGAACCTACCCTAGTACTAGATACTGTTGATTTTCTGACAGATGGGCCCTAATAGTGTTGATGACAGGGTCCCCATTCTTCCCCAAAAACCCTCTTCACCAACCTCAATCTTCCCCTCACTGGGCTGGGCATCAGCAACACTTGACTGACCCTCGTACTTATTCCCCTTTCGACCTAATGAATTTGGTACCTTTTTTCGATGTATACGGCTGCCTTTCCCCCCTACAGGCTGCTCTTTAGTGATGGGATTTTGTTTGCTTTTGGCTTTTTGCCCTCTGGTTCTTGCAGGTGGACTTTCAATATTTACCCTGTCCGAGTGTACGGGATCAGTGGTTAATGGGGTATCATTACCCTCAAGCTCTACTGAATCATTAATTAAGAGAGGGGGCTCTGCACTTGTATCCTGTACCAGCGTAGTAGGTTTTAATGAAAGTCTACTAGCCAAAGGGGAAAGTTCAGGAGGCAAATTTTGATGTGTGGAGAATATCTCCTGATTCTCAGCCTCGGGAAGCCCAGCATACGAAGCCATAAGCATTGAATCAAAAGAATTTGCCAGAACTGTAGATGTATTTACAGATTGTAAGGGTGGGGGCATACCTATGGGGACCGAGAGACGTCTCTCAGTGTTCTCTATGGCTGTAACAACTACCCCAATAGTCTTTTGCAGCATTTTATCTATGGCGGTCAGACTTGGAAGAGGGGTAGTTGTAGCTATTTCCTGCTTGTTATTTGGACGGGGCTGTACAGGGATATTTTTACCCATATTTTTAAATGCAAAAGTAAGTCACAAAGATAACTAATAATATAAGGTGCAAATAGTGCCACAACCAATGAATTGCTATGCACCGGGAAGCAAATATCCAAATAATAAGTCACTTTGGCACACTTTTCAAAACCAAGTTAATTACCATAAGGTCGTAGCTCCAAACAGTTACAATGTTGACATCCAGCCAAGGGGGGTGGCCCAGCCCAGCCTCGGCCAGCCACAGACGGCCCGCCCTTTGCCTGGGCTTCGTCCGCGCGTGGTCCCGCGACGCGGGGGTTGTCCTCCCTTTTCAAGCACCTCCGGGTGTGTAAATGGCGGTGGCGGCTTCCGCCGCAAAGGAGCCTGGGGGATGTAGTCTTCCTCCACACAGCGGCCATGAGGATGGAGTGCTGCGGCGGTGGGAGGGAGACCGAAGGAACCAGCAGTAAAGGCAAAGAGCAGGTAGGTAATGCAACAACACCCTCACAAGTGTCCTAACAGCGCCTGCTCCACCGGGGCTGTCCTCCCTTTTCAAGCGCCTCCGGGCGTGTAAATGGCGGTGGCGGCTTCCGCCTCAAAGGAGCCTTGGGATGTAGTCTTCCTCCACACAGCGGCCGCAAGGATAGAGTGCGGGAGGTAGACCAAAGGAACCAGCAGTAAAGGCAAAGAGCAGGTAGGTAATTCAACAACACCCCCACGAGTGTCCTGACAGCGTGGCGTGTGATCAGATGGTAACCAAGTAGTCCAACAAATGCAAGTTTGTATCCCACCGCTGATCCACCAATGTGAGAAAGTGGCTGTATATATACTGGACAATAATGAAGTACAGTGTGTATAGAGTCCACAAACCCCAGAGGTATAACAGAGGTCAAAGTCAGGACTGACCTTACTCTCAAAAATGGTATCGTGGTCGAGCAGTAAGGCAGTACCAGAGGGCAGTGCAAAGCATTTGTTGTACACACTCAGCCAGCAAAGGATTTCACACACTCAAAGACTGAACTCCAGGCCAATGGTTTTTATATCCAAAGACATAGTTGTTTTATTTTTAGAACCAACAGGCATAAAAATATACTTTGCTAGATATGACAACTCTCATGTAATTACTTTGCAAGGAAGCAATAAAGCTGGTGAACACAATGGGTACAAGAGTTAATGAAGGCAACTCAAGTCTAGACATACTTTATCATTGAGCTCAATGGATTGTTACCATAAAAGTACAGTTGGATTACCGTACCGATTACTTTAGTAGTTCCAGGACTAGATCCTAGATTCAGTCCTGGGTTCTAAGCTGAAACCAGATTAGCAAAAACGTTTTAGGTACTTTGGTGAATTTTTATGAATATAAAGCAGTTTTAAAAGTTCACACTTAGAAACTTTTTAATGACAATCTGGTAATGTAATTCAATGGGAGAAAATTCAGGTTGCAGGTAAAGTATTATCGCGTTACTTTTGTAATCCAGTACTGGCCTTCTAGGGCCAGCACTGGGGTCTGAACTTAAAACAGGTAGGTAATTGCGTTTTCAGTATTTCGTATGATTTTTAAAGAATATTTCAACTTTTCAAAAGTATACACTTAGAAGAAATTTCATAGAAAAGCAGACAATGGGTTCCTTTGGAGAAAATACAGATTACTAGTAAACCCGGTAAGGATTACTTTTGCGGTTCAGTACTGGGTTGCAAGGTACAGTACTGGCTTCTCGCCTGCTTGCAGGTGAGTACTTCGGAATTCGGCTGATTTTATATGAATGTTTGCAGTTTTCCAAACTTCACACTTAGAAAATTTTCAAGTCAAAATGGGTCAATGTTATCCAATGGCAGGTAAGTGAGTTACCGGTTTCCAGGTGAGTACTTGGTTGGTGAAGTTAAGGTTCCGGGTATAGACTCAGGGGTCCCCCAGGGTCAGGTAAGTACAGTTGGTTCCACCCCAGCAGCGCAGGGCCGGCCGGGTGAAGAGGTAGGTGGGCACAATGATATCCAATGAGGGAAAGGGGGCCTTCGGTTGCTGGCTGCTGGCTAGCAGGCCACGTGTGCTGTGGGAGCTGGAATCCTGGTCACTTGCTCAGGGCAAGGGGGGAAGTAGGATAGGACAAAGGTGGCCCAGCCAGCGGCCCCCGGACGGCTGGGTGCTCTTGAGCCGTCGGGCGCTCAATGTTGTCCAATGGGAAAGGTCAAAAAGGAACAAAGGCTGCAGGCTCGGGGACGGAGACTCTCCAGGGGCGACCAGCACTTCGAGAGGTAAGTTGGGATCTTGAAGCACAGGTAGGTACCCCAAAGGGAGACACATGGGGCTGTAGGGCACCTGGTGCAGAGGTGTCTTTGGATGTTGGAAAAGCTTACCCTCGGCTGGTCGTGGTTGGGGTGGCCCCTGGTTCTGAGGCTGCAGGCGTCGGCTGGTTCGTCGAGGAGGGTCTTTGGGCACTGGACTTAGGGTCCCAGTTGCTGGGGGGACATCCTCGTGGTCTTGGTTCGGTTGGGCCCGGCCAGGTTGGGGTGGCCCCTGGTTCTGAGTCTGCAGGCATCGACTGGTTCGTCCAGGAGGGTCTTTGGGCACTGGACTTCGGGTCCCAGTCGCAGGGGAGGGACGTCTTCGTGGTCTTGGTTCGGTTGGGCCCGGCCCGGGCTCGGCGGGTGCAGAGTGGGATGGTCCGGAGCTTCCTGGTTGGCACCAGGTGGGTTGTTGCAGCAGAGCCTCTGCTGGTAGGAGTCCCAGTCTTTAAGAGGGTCAAGGCAGGCAGGTCCTCCGGGTGTCCCAAGGTTGCTGTCCGCAGGAGTCGCCGGGATTAGGCAGGAGCAGGTTCCAGGATCGACAGGCCGGTAGGGTTAGGAGCAAGTCAGTTGTTGTCGTCCTGTTTAGCAGCTGCACGGCGGGTCTTCTAGCTTCTTTCTTCTTTTCGTATCTGGATCCGAAGAAGGAGGGTTCAGGGAGCCCCTAAATACTGAATTAAGGGGCATTACAGGTAGAGCAAGGACAGGGACCAATGGGTCCCTGTCCTGGGGGGAGCTCCTCTCCTGTGGGAGGGGGGCAGGAGCCTAGCTGGGATTGGGCAGGGCTCCCCATCTACAAGATTGCTGGAGCCCAGGGTTGTGCTTCACCTCGCCTCCCCCACCTGAGGGGTGGGGTTGGCCCAGGCTGGCACACCCCCCTTCCTGACGTAGTTGTTCCCGCCAGAGTGGGGTTTAGAACTGGTGGGGGCCAGTTGCTGGGTACATACAGCAAATGGAATGGAGAAGCTCACAGAGGCGGCATTTCTTTGAAGCTTCCCCCTCCCCATCCTGGGGGAGGAGACCAAGCACCTCGCCCAGGATGTGCATTGTTGCAGGCCCAGGAGAGTGGGGGACTTTCCACCCAGGGGTCCAGCAACATGTCTGCTGTGTGGCAGCCTCTGCAGCCACTCAGCCCAGACGTGGATTGTAGGTTAGGGTTTCAGGGGGCATCTCTAAGATGCCCTCTGGTGCATTTTACATTAAATCCCACACTGGCATCAGTGCGGGTTTAATGTGCTGAGAAGTTTGGTACCAAATTTGTCAGTCTTCAGTGTAGCCATTATGGAGTTCGTAATGACAACCTCCCAGCACCATATACTCTTAATGGCATTACTGCACTTACAGTGCCCAGGAATGGCCCTGGGTACTGTAGGGGCACAGGGCTCATGCACTTGTGCCTACACCTCTGGCATAGGGCACCCAGCTAGAGGGGTGACTGAAGTATGCTAGGGCAGTGGGTTCTGTGGGCATGGCACACAGGGATGTGTGCCATGTCAACTCTTGGTTTGGTTCTGTACTTAGGCACTCAGCCTGCAAAGGCTGTGTGTGGGTGCCAGGGTACAGGGCCCTGAGGGTGGCACAATAAGTGCTGCGGCCCTCAGGGGTCTTCTCTGGTCACCATGCCCTGGGCACCATTTACTAGGGGCTGACTGGTGGCCAGAGATGCCAATTGAGTTTTTAGTTTCAGCACAGTTTTAGGGAAGGAACACAGGCAGTGGGTACCTGGTTGGCAGGAACCCAGGGCACACTCAGTCAAAGCACATCAACAGTTCAGAAAAAAGTGGGGGCATACCAAGGCAAGAAAGATGGCACTTTCTCACCATAATCCTAACTGACTCAGAGAACATGGTAGAAATTCGAGTTTCGTATGCCTAAACTCAGAATGATAAAATACATATTTTAGTGAAGTTGGTTTTCACATTCTGTGTTTGAAAATACCACTTTTAGAAAGTAAGTATTTTCTTGTCTAACTATCCAAGCCTGCCTCTGCTAGGTTGTGTATTCCTTGTCTGGAGTTTGAGTGACAGGGCTGGGGGATTCCAGGAGACCGGATGAGTCAGCCCAGTGGTGAATAGAGAGATCTGCATCTAGATGGGAGGGAGGAGTTGCACCTGGGACCTGAATTGGGCTGTGCCTTCCCTCCACCATGCTGGCTCCACCTCCTGTGGTGCGTCTGATGTCTCTGCCCTGCACTGTGAAAGGAGAGAAGTATTCATGCCAACAGAGTGCTCCAGGAATGACCAGAACTGGTTTGGACTAGGCAAAGGCCTCTCTGCCTTCAGGGAACCAAGAGAAAAGTAGTATAAAAGAAGGGAACCAAACCCCAGAGAGTTAGACCACTTTTGGACAACAAGAAGAAACCTTTGCTGAGGAGAGGAACCTGAAGAAACTGAGGAGAGACTATCACTAAGCTGAAGTGCTGCTTGGGGATTGGCCTGCAGTGGTTGCCTGACTGCCAAAGAAAGGAGAAAGGACTTTGTGTGCTTTATTCAACTTGTAAGGATTTCCAAGGGCTTGAGAAAAAAGCTTGCCTCCTGCTGAAGTCTCAGGGACAACAGACTTCAACCACTAGCTCCCCAAGAGTTCTTTGGAAGTGCCTGCTGCTGTTTTGGGCATTCTGAGGGATTGCTTGACGCAAGGAGCTGGAAGCGTGACTCATGAGGAAGAAGCGTGTCGCCGTCGCAGCCGCTGCCGTCGCATCACGGAGATGACGCCGCTGTAGCTGTCGCATTGCACCGCATCTCACGAAGCGTCTTGCAACACCGAAGAAGCATATCGCCGTCGCTGCTGTCGCATCACAAAGATGACGCCGCTGTAGCTGTCGCATTGCACTGCATCTCAAGAAGCGCCTCGCATCCACGGAGAAGCCTGCCGCTGTCGTCACATCACGGAACAAGGGTGTGGCCGCTGCAGCTGTCGCATCGAGTGGAAGTGTCTCGCATCGTTGGAGAAGAGTGTTGCCGCCAAAGACGCTGTTGTAGCATCACGGAACAAGGGTGTCGCAGCTGCAGCTGACGCATAGTCGAGACTTCTCGCAACATCGGAGAAGCGTGCCGCATCAAGAAGAAACTACGTCTTTATTTCTTTGCACCAAATGAGAAGTATTATTAAAAAACATCGGCTAATCATGTGTGGACAGTACATTGGAATTAAATGAACTAACAATATTCAAATCAATGGAGTATATTGGATTTATTGGAGTAAAGATCATAGAAAATACTAACAAGTGCAACATTAATGATCATAGCTGTGCGTCTGGATTTGGGGTGCAGAGGCGCCCCATTCATCTTGAAGTCTCAGGGACAACAGACTTCAACTACCAGCTCCCCAAGAGTTCTTTGGAAGTGCCTGCTGCTGTTTTGGGCCATCTGAGGGACTGCGTGTTGCAAGGAGCTGGAAGTGCGACTCAAGGGGAAGAAGCGTGTCACAGCCACTGCCGTCACATTACGGAGATGGTGCCGCTGTAGCTGTCACATTGCACCGCATCTCACGAAGCGTCCCACAACCTAGAAGTGTGTCCCCGTTGCAGCCGCTGCTGTCGCATCACAAAGATGACGCCGCTGTAGCTGTCGCATTGCACCACATCACAAGAAACGTCTTGCAACCTCGAAGAAGCGTCTTGCTGTCACAGCCGCTGTCGTCGCATCACAAAGGAGATGCCGATATAGCTGCCGCATTGCACCGCATCACAAGAAACGTCTCGCAACCTCAAAGAAGTGTGTCGCCGCTGCCGTCGCATCACAGAGATGACGCCGCTGTAGCTGTCGCATTGCACCGCATCTCAAGAAGCGCCTCGCATCCACGGAGAAGTGTGCCACTGACTGAGCCGCTGTTGTCGCATCACGGAACAAGGGTGTTGCCGCTGTAGCTGTCGCATCGAGCAGAAGGGTCTCGCATCCACGTAGAAGCGTGCCACTGACTGAGCCGCTGTTGTCGCATCACGGAACAAGGGTGTCTCTGCTGCAGCTGACGCATCGAGTCGAAACTTCTCGCAACATCTGAGAAGCGTGCCGCATCAAGAAGAAAACAATGTCTTTATTTCTTTGCACCAAAATATTATCGCATCGCAGCGTTTCTCGCTGCATCGCCCCTGAAACGCAGTAAGGAATCAACGCCTCACCATCTTTGCAACACTTTCGTTGCCCTGCATGTCGCATCTGAAGGTACATTGACTCAAAGTGTCACATTGTAAGATCTAAAGAGAACTAAGCTAAACCTACCATTTTAAGTACAGTATTGTGGATTTTTTGTCGTTTGTGGTCTTGTGTTAAATCTACAAAGAATGCTTATTTTTAATATACAACTTGTGTGGTGTCCATCTGCAGTGATGTCACTTGATTACTGTAGCTGTTCACAAATGCTTTACACACTGCCTCTGAGATAAGCCTGTCTGCCCGTGCCAAGCTACCAAGGGGGTGAGCAGGGGTTATTTTAGGAGTGAACCCCCTTACCCTGACTAGAGGCAAGGGTCCCTATTTGTCACAAGTACCTACCTGTGCCAACTAGAGACCCCCAAATCTAACATTGGTGGTCAGCGGTGAGGATTCTGGATTCGCATTTGTGACTCTTGAACAGTGATTGCTGAACACTACTAGTGAGTGCAGACCAAAACGCAACCACATACTTTCAGTAGATTTCTTTTTGGGACTTTCTATTTTTGCCAAGTTTAACCATCATGGAGAGAGCAGAATCCATAGCCTCTGATGATTTTGATTGGGAAGAGGAGAAACTAGAAAGCTACAAAGTAAAACAGCTGAAGCACTCCTGCAAGAAATTTAATGTCTCCATTATTGGGCTCACCAAGAAGGAGTTCTACAAGGCACTGAGGGCCTGGTAGAAGCAAGGAATATCCCGGAGTATGAGGAAGGGGGTGCAAATGCACATATTCAACTGGATGGACCAGTGGGTCCTGGAGGGAGGAAAGTACCTTTCCTCGCAGGTAGCAGTGTTTCTGCCAAGAGTCTGTCTCCAGAGGAGCTGGAGGACAGAGAAAGATGCAGTAGGCATGAGATGGAGCTGACTAAGCTCAAGTTAAATGGGCAGTTGGAATTGGAAAGGAAAACTAGGAAGTTAGCCCTGGAAGAAAAGAAATTGCAGTTTGAACATGAAAAGGATTAGAGGGAGTTGGAATTGAAGGCTAAGAGCTTAGATATTACTCCCTCTGGTGGCAGCACACCTTCAGTGACTGTGGAAGCTAGAGTGTATATTCCTAAGGATGTGGTGAAGGAATTTTTATAAGAATGATGATATTGGGCAGTGGTTCAGATTCTATGAGGTAGCCATGTCTTCCCACTGGGTCCCTGAGAGAGATTGGGGAGCGGGGTTGTGGGGGCGGTTCCTTAGTGAGGGGCGGGATACACTGTTAGACTTGCCTTCTGAAGTCCATAATTCTTATAGCCACATGAAGGATGCCTTTAATGTCCAGGTATGGTTTAACCCCTGAACTGTATAGGCAGAGGTTCAGGAATTTCAAGAAGATAGAGAACAGTACCTGGGTGGAATATGTCACTTTCTTTTGCAAGCATTGGATGTTTGGGTGAAGGGCAGCAAAGTTAATGATTTTCACAGTCTCTGATTTACTTGCATGAGAGCACTTGTCCAGTAATTGTTTTCCATAGCTGCGCCAGCACCTGACTGATAGCAGGGGGACCCCTGAAATGTTACAAATGTGGGGATGTGGGCCATAAGGCGAATGACCCCAGGTGCCGCCTATTTGGAAAAGCAGCACCCCCTGGTGCTCCACCCCAGCAGATGGCGAGTGTAGCCTTGGGCGAGGAGATTGGTGTCCAATGTGGGTGTGGGCCCCGCAGAGATGTCCCTTGTCTCTTTAGTAGACTGTGAGGTGGTCCCTGGGACCCAGCTGCCCAACAACACTAAGAAATATAGGCAGTGGGTGACCATCAATGGCCATAAGGTGGGGGCTCTTAGAGAGACAGGAGCCAGTGTGGCAGCTGTCAAGTGTCACCTGGTGTCTCAAGAGCAGATGGCCCTTAAAGCATTTTGCCGAGTTGTTGCTGCCGACAACACAGAGAGCCATTATCCAATTGCTCAGGTTCCCTTTGAGTGGGGGGGGGGGGTCTCTGGTACTCTTCATGTAGCTGTGAGGCCCGCCATGCCTGTTTACTGTTTGTTGGGAAAGATTTGGAGAGCTCTCCTTGGGGAAAGGTGGAGCGGAGTACTCACTTGGAGATGGTGGGTCTGCCTGACCTGGGCGTGTGTGACCACCCGGTCAATTGCAGCCCGTAGGGGTGCTCAAGAGGCCTAATGCCTGAGAGGTAGGCCCAGGAACCTGCCTTAGAGAGGGGAGGCAGGGGGCGTTGGAAACCAGCCCCCGAAGTTCCCACGGTCCAGGAGGAGGTGGACCCTGAGGGGGATGCCCTGGAGCCTACAGGGGAACAGGTAGCTGAACTGGGGGACCTGCCTGAGCTGACCCATCGGCAGCAGGAAGGAGGCCCCTTCAGGGAAGAATTCTGCAAGGAGCAGAGAATGCCCCTCTCTTGTGGGTTTGCGGCAACAGGCTGCAAGCCAGGCAGCAGGTGATCGGCCTGGATCACTAGGAAAACGGTCTCCTGTATAGTGAGCCTAAGGTTGCTGAGCCTGGGTCAGCCCATGTGCTGGTGGTACCCCAGCTCTTCTGAGCCTTCCTACTAGGGCTGGCTAATCATGTGCCATTGGCAGGACATTTGGGGCAGGACAAGACCTTTGAGAGGCTTGTCACCCACTTTCATTGGTCTCAAATGCGCAAGAGTTCAGACACTCATTGCAGGACATGTCAGACTTGCCAGGCAGTGGAAAAAGTGGGAGGAAGCAGAAGGCTCCTCTCCAGCCATTCCCTGTGGTCAGCACCCCCTTTGAGCGGGTGGGTATTGACATTGTGGGGCCACTGGACCCCAAGACAGCCTTGGGCAACAGATTCATCCTTGTCTTGGTGGACCATGCCACCCGGTACCCGGAAGCCATACCTCTGAGGACAGTGACGGCCCCCGTGGTGGGACGAGTACTGATGGGAATTTTCTCCCGAGTGGGGTTCCCTAGAGAGGTAGTGTCTGACTGGGGGACCAACTTCATTTCCAAGTATATGATGTCTCTGTGGCAGGAGTGTGGGGTAACTTACGATTGTACCACTCCTTACCACCCCCAAGGAAATGGGTTGGTTGAGAGATTCAACCGAACCCTGAAAGGCATGATTATGGGTCTTGAGGAACCTATGAGGCGTAAGTGGGATGTCCTCTTACCATGCCTGTTGTTTGCATACCGTGAGGTGCCACAGGATGTATATAGCTACATGCTGGCCTTCAGGAACCAGACTAGGCATTTCAGGCAACTCGCTGAGGCGAATCTGGAAACCAGCCAGGAGAAGATAAAGTGGTGGTACGACCAGAATGCCACTCTGGTAGAGCTTCAGCCTGGTCAGAAAGTGTGGGTCATGGCCCCAGTGGAGCCCTGTGTGCTCCAGGATATGTGGACCGGACCATTTGAGGTTGTGGAGCACAAAAGTCCTGTTACCTACTTGGTGGTCTTGCGGTCTCCCAGGAACCCCTTGCGGGTCCTGCATGTCACTGCCTGGAGCCCCACTTGGAGAGGTCCGAAGTGGGCATGCTCTTAGCAATAGATGCTGGAATGGAGGAGAGTCTGAGCCTCTTCCTGACCTCCTGTCTGCAACAGAGCGAGATGGGTCAGTGGATGGTGTGAACCTCTCTTCCACCCTCACCCCTGAGCAACAGAATGACTGCGTCAGTTGCTGGGACAGTTTTCTGATCTGTTCTCCCTGGTTCCTGGTATTACTGATTGGTGCGTCCATGATGTAGACACTGGGGATAGTCTTCCTGTGAAGCACACATCTTACAGAGTGACTGACAGGATGAGAGCTTGCATCAAGGAGGAGGTCTCAAAGATGCTTGCATTAGGGGTGATTGAGTCCTCTCACAATCCTTAGGCCAGTCCACTGGTCTTGGTCCCAAAGGCTGCCGCACCGGGTACCACACCAGAACTCCGGTTCTCTGTAGACTACCGAGGGTTCAATTCAGTCACAAGGACTGATGCGCACCCCATCTCCAGAGCTGATGAGCTCATTGATCGGCTAGGGGCTGCATGGTACCTCAACACGTTTGACCTAACATCTGGGTACTGGCAGATCGCCTTGACCGATGGGGCAAAGGAGAGGTCAGCATTCTCCACACCAGATGGGCACTTCCAGTGACTGGTTATGCCCTTTGGGATGAAGAATGCCCCTGCCACCTTCCAGAGGTTGGTCAACCAGGTGTTGGTTGGACTGGCCGAGTTCAGTGCCGCCTACCTGAATGACATCGCAGTGTTCAGCACCAGTTGGGAAGAACAACTGCGTCACCTCTGGGAAGTGTTGTTGGCGCTGCGGAAGGGAAGCCGATCAAGGCGAGTAAGTGCCAGATCGGGCAGGTTCCGTGATATACTTGGGACACCAGGTTGGGAGCGGCCAGGTGGCGCCCCTACAGCCCAAGATTGAAACCATCCTGACTTGGGAGCCCCCCAAAACCCAGACAGAGGTGAGAGCCTGTCGTGATTACCTGCCTCCAGTCTAATAAGGGAGTGAGGGTGACAGAGCAAGACAGAACACCTTTCCCTGTTGTGCATGTTGAACCTATAGGGCACGTTTCATTCATGGGCATTGCATCTCCAAGAAAGCCATGGTGGGGAAGGAGCAAGCACATGTCACTAAATCGATATAAGCCCCGCCTCTTCCTGAGGAGGGTGCTTGACAATCGAACGCGTCCGCGTAGCGGACGGTGCTTCCCCGCTGGATTCCATCGGTATACCTGAGCCAGAGACGTGGTGTCTCTAAGGATCTTTGTTTCTGAAAGCCTTCCGGATATTATTTCTTCGAAGGACTTGAGTTTTCACTCAGACTCGAGCACTTTTTTCAGCGCGTCATTTCGTCTTGTTTCCCAGAGCCTGCAGAGACGCTGCCCCCTCGCACGCTGAGAACCAGCTCCGAAGCGAATTTCAGCGCGAATGACAGGTATTTCTACATCCCCTTGAGAGTGGAAGATTGCGCCTGGAGGCACTCTCCTCTCGCGGAAGTTCCTTGCTTTTCCGTTTGTTTTCTTTCTTTTAACTCGAGCTGAGACGTCATTTGTTTTCAGAGGATTGGAGCATGGGATAAGAGACTGCATCTTGTTCTCGTGTCTCTGGAAAATTCCTGCAATCGAGGTTTAGTAAAGTTTTGTATACCGGCCATGGTAAAAAACGTATAACTATCCTGCTTTTCTAGTTAAAAACAATTAATTAGAGTAGTGGAGGATTGTTGTCCTGATATTGTGAACATTTCCTGAAGCCAAGATTCCTGGCATTCTGCCTAGTGCTCGTGGTACAAGGTACATATCATGGAGTCTCCACGCCTATAATGAATGTATATTGTAGTAGTAGAAAGCTTTATTCAATTTTAGTACAAATATAAAATCATAAAAGCAACAGTCAATATATACAATTTCATCTGCATCAAATATTACACAATAAAAAAAAGTATTAAACAAAGTGTGTAAACACACATACAATAAAGCTTTACATCCATACTGTAATTCTAACAGCTAAAAATACAGAAATAGGCATATCGGTCGAGAATAATCTCGTTATTCTATAAAATTACCGTTAGATTCCAAAGTGGCTCGGATTTTCAGACAAGTTTTTAAGTACATGGCTATACATTTAGCACTTGATACTGAATCTAAGAAATGTAATGCCATAAAGGCGGGACGACATCTTCTCAGACCAAGGGACGATAGGATAGGAATAATCCATTGTTTGCGTGGTACTACATAATATTTACAGAACATCAATACATGTATATTTGACTGTTCAGAGGTACCATCACATGGACACTGGGTGATGGGAATTGACCAATCCTGTCTCCCTGGAAATATAACCAATCGAAAAAACTAATTAAATCTGAACCGGTCAACAGATACTTTTCATAAGTTGTCAAACAGAAAGTAAGATACGGCTGAATGCCCAAGGAGCATTGAATGGTTAAAATATGACAGTTTGTGACTTTTTGGCATTCTTGGGCCAAGCGAATTTCCCCCAGGTGAGATAAGCACAACAACCGTAAGGCCTTTCTGGTAATGGTATTTAAGGAAGCCGGGTCATTAAAGTATATAGGGAGATCCAGGTCCTTTAGGAAGTTATAGACATATAGTAACCATGGGACATTCAACCAGTTATCTAAAACCAGACAGTCTTTAATTAGTGAACGGGTCAGGTGACACTGCTCCGTCGTCCAAATGCGCTGCCACAATAGTATAGGCTGGATTTTTATATGGTCTTCAATATATTCCATGCCTAGTTCCATGTGACATGCGTAGGTTGGAGAGGACTGGGGGACAGCCAAGAGGTAACGGATAAAGGTGTTCTCAACCCTTTGTAAATTAGACACAGGTACATAGCCCCACACCCCAGCGCCGTATATAGCTGCACTATGGCATTTGGCGTAGTATATTTGCAAGAGTTCTTTGGGGCGCGGCTTAACAATTTTTCGGGAAAAGGCAATCAGTGCGGAAGAGGCTCTTAGAAATAGGAGATATCTACTATCAGTGGCCGATTTCCAGCAGGAGGTATTATCAAAAAGAATACCTAAATAGGGATAAGTCTTGGTACAATCCAACTTTGCATTATCAATACAGATCGACTTTTGCTTAGATCTCTTTTTCCCGAAATGCATGACCAATGTTTTCTTTATGTTGACCTTAAGGTCCAACGAGGCCATGAATTTGCAGTATGAATTTAATTGGATCTGAAGTTGGACTGGGGTTCGGGCCATAACTACTGCGTCATCCGCATAGAGTAACACAGGGATCGGACGACGGGCGATTGTTGGAAGGTCCTGGCTCCCTTCCAACATGGCCTTCTCAAGGCCATTTGTATATAGGTTGAATAGAAAAGGAGCCAGGACACACCCTTGTCTGACTCCCCTAGTTACTCCAAACGGATGAGTGAGCTCCCCATGTACCCCGAATCTTACCGTTGCCGAAGCGCCTGAATACAGCTCACGTAGAAAGGATGTTATGCAGGGGTCCACGCCCATTTCTGCCAGGATTGACCACAGCCTAGAGTGTATATTGAATGAATGGATGTGGTGTATCTTACTGTATTTCTGTCTTTTCTTTGCATTAGAAAGTACCCAGGCTCGACAGGAAAGCAAGTCTAGAGCAGTTTATCTACGTTTATTATTTTGTCCCCTTCCCTTTCCCCTTGGGTACTTCTTTCATGCACTTGATAAATTCAAGACAAAGTGTGTGGGAGAAGTGTTCAGGGTGATAGGGAAAAATCTCTTCATGGCATCGCTCCTGCTGGCTGTTGCAGATGAGGTTAGTGGCTATTTATATCTTGTGCTGCTGACATCCACGACAGAGCCTTTTTAGGACTCACTGGGTATTACAGGAGGTTTGTCAAGGAGTATGGCAACATTGTTGCACCCTTGACAGAGCTGACTTCCAGGAAGCAGCCCAAGAAAGTGAAATGGACTGATGCCTGTCAGAAAGCTTTTGAGGCCCTGAAAGCTGCCATGTGCATGGCACCCGTGCTCCTGGCACCCAACTTCTTCAGAGAGTTTATCGTTCAGACAGACGCTTTAGAGCATGGTGTGGGGGCTGTTTTGCACAGATGAAGGAGGAGGGCCTAGATCAACCTGTAGCCTTCATCAGTAGGAGGTTACTCGCAAGGGAACAGAGGTGGAGTGCTATTGAACGTGAGGCATTTGATGTGGTCTGGGCACTGAAGAAGCTGAGACCATACCTGTTTGGGACTCACTTCCGGGCTCAGACAGACCACGGGCCCCTCAGATGGCTGATGCAGATGAGGGGACAGAATCCAAAGCTGTTGAGGTGGTCCATTTCCCTACAGGGGATGGATTTCACGGTGGAACACCGTCCTGGTACAGAACACGCCAACGCTGATGGTCTGTCCAGATTTTTCCGCCTTAGTGATGAGAACTCCCAGGAGGTAGGGTAGTTCTCCCCACATTTCAGCTGGAGGGGACACATGTTAGACCTGGCACCTTGGCGTGGGTCTTCCTTCCATTTTTACTGTTGCCTCATGTGTTTTTGCTGGTGTTAGATGCTTTGGGCACTATGCCACTGCTGTCCAGTGCCACAGTGCTCCCTATTGTAAATTGATGTATCGATTAGTGATTCTGTGATTGGCTGGTTTGGATTACTTGTCAGACCCTAGTACAGTGCACTGAGTGTGCCCAGGGCTTGTAAACTAAATGCTGCTAGTGGGCTTGCAGCACTGGTTGTGCCACCCACAGAAGCAGCCTGTAAAAGTGTGTCTCAGGTCTGCCATTGCAGAGCCTGTGTGCAGTCAGGTACTGCTATGCTGACTGGGCAAAATGCACCCACTTGCCAGTCCCTAAACCTTCCCTTTTCTTCATATCAGACACCCCTATGGTAGGCCCAAGGGCAGGGTGCATTGTAAGTATAAGGTAGGACATTCTCTGGTGCGTGTGGCATGTCCTAATAGTGAATTACAGCCCTTTTTGTTTTTCACTATTGCAAGGCTACCTGTTCTCCATAGGCAAGAATGGGCAGTTAGATTATTACATTTTATAATCCTAACTGACTCAGGGAACATGGTAGAAATTCGAGTTTAGTATGCCTGAACTCAGATTGATAAAATACATCTTTTAGTGAAGTTGGTTTTAAAATTCTGTGTTTGAAAATACCACTTTTAAAAAGTAAGTATTTTCTTGTCTAACTATCCAAGCCTACCTCTGCTAGGTTGTGTATTCCTTGTCTGGAGTTTGAGTGACAGGGCTGGGGGATTCCAGGAGACCGGGTGAGTCAGCCCAGTGGTGAATATAGAGATCTGCATCTAGATGGGAGGGAGGAGTTGCACCTGGGACCTGAATAGGGCTGTGCCTTCCCTCCACAATGATGGCTCCGCCTCCTGTGGTGCATCTGATGTCTCTGCCCTGCACTGTGAAAGGAGAGAAGGAGCCATGTCAGCAGAGTGCTCCAGGACTGACCAGAACTGGTTTGGACTAGGCAAAGGCCTCTCTACCTTCAGAGAAGAAAGAGAAAAGTAGTATAAAAGAGGGGACCCAAATCCCAGAGAGTTAGATCACTTTTGGACAACAAGAAGAAACCTTTGCTGAGGAGAAGAACCTGAAGAAACTGAGGAGAGACTATCACTTAGCTGAAGTGCTGCTTGGGGGATTGGCCTGCAGTGGTTGCCTGACTGCCAAAGAAAGGAGAAAGGACTGTGTGTGCTTTATTCATCTTGTAAGGATCTCCGAGGGCTTGAGAAAAAAGCTTGCCTCCTGCTGAAGTCTCAGGGACAACAGACTTCAATCACCAGCTCCCCAAGAGTTCTTTGGAAGTGCCTGCTGCTGTTTTGGGCCTTCTGAGGGACTGCTTGACGCAAGGAGCTGGAAGCGTGACTCATGAGGAAGAAGCGTGTTGCCGTCGCAGCCGCTGCCGTCGCATCACGGAGATGACGCCGCTGTAGCTGTCGCATTGCACCGCATCTCACGAAGCGTCTTGCAACACCGAAGAAGGATATAGCCTTCGCTGCCGTCGCATCACAAAGATGACGCCGCTGTAGCTGTCGCATTGCACTGCATCACAAGAAGCGCCTCGCATCCACGGAGAAGCCTGCCGCTGTCGTCGCATCACGGAACAAGGGTGTGGCCGCTGCAGCTGTCGCATCGAGTGGAAGTGTCTCGCATCGTCGGAGAAGAGTGTCGCCGCCAAAGACGCTGTTGTAGCATCACGGAACAAGGGTGTCGCAGCTGCAGCTGACGCATAGTGTCGAGACTTCTCGCAACATCGGAGAAGCGTGCCGCATCAAGAAGAAAACTACATCTTTATTTCTTTGCACCAAATCTTATCGCATCGCAGCGTTGCTCGCCGCATCGCCCCGGAAACGCAGTAAGGAATCATTGCATCACTATCTTTGCAACAATTTTGTTGCCCTGCGTGTCTCATCTGATGGTACATTAACTCAAAGTGTCACATTGTAAGATCTAAAGAGAAATAAGCTAAACCTACCATTTTAAGTACAGTATTGTGGATTTTTGTCGTTTGTGGTCTTGTGTTAAATCTATAAAGAATGCTTATTTTTAATATACAACTTGTGTGGTGTCCATCTGCAGTGTTGTCACTTGATTACTGTATGTGTTCACAAATGCTTTACACACTGCCTCTGAGATAAGCCTGTCTGCTCGTGCCAAGCTACCAAGGGGGTTCGCTGGGGTTATTTTAGGAGTGTACCCCCTTACCCTGACTAGAGGTAAGGGTCCCTATTTGTCACAAGTACCTTCCTGTGCCAACTAGAGACCCCCAAATCTAACACTAATGGAGTACTCTTCACCACCACCAAAACTTGAGCTGGGATACCCATGGCTCTGTCAACTTCAGCCGCCTCGCCATCTTCCTTTGCTGGTGGTGGTATTTTAATGCTAAAATCTCCTACAAGTAATACTGGGACTGCTGGATAACTATACCATGCATATTTAACTTAACCATATAAGTTTGGTCAACTTTTGACCTTGCTCCTTATTCGGTGGCAAGTACCCATTTATGATAATCAACATTTTATTACAGGGGGCATTATATCTTTTAGCTGCAGCCTTGCTCTCAACCACTACTATGGTTATAAAATATGAAAATTAATTAAATATTCTATAACTTTTAATATCCTTCTGGACAACAACTAATGTCAATAACTTACTTCTCGGATTACCAAAAATATCCTTTTCGGCTTTGTTATAGTAGGCAATATAATAATTAAATAACACCTCATTTGCTGCCCATGTTTCCTGATAAGACACTATTGTATATTTCTTTTCACTCAATTTATTTTTGATATACTGTTCATTCCTTCTAATCCCTGCTATCTTCCACACCAGGATACCAAGACCTTGGTTATCAGGAAGGTCTCCCTTCCACTGTTAACAGTCTGGAGTTAATGGCTGCCGCCACCCGACTCCAGTCTTGAACCTCAGTACCCCTGTTACATTTCATATTACTTTCTGAAACTATCTTCCGGCCTGCATCTGATACAAATATTTTGAATCTTTTGGGGAAGATCCTTGCCTGGTAGTGAGTCATCTTTTCTCCCAGAGGTTGATTCTGGCAACCGTTCTTAATAACCGCCTTTTGTGCTCTACCATCCATTCCCCACTTTCTTTATACAGTTCAAAACCCCATTGCCTCATATCATCGATAGCTTTCAGAACCAGTTCCAATACTAGTCTTGATCGAAAAGGAACTATGGCATACAGCCATTCTAAGTTGATTGCTTTATCCTGTGGAATAGATACTAGTGATATATTTTTTGAAGTGATCTTAAATGAAAAGGGAATGGCAGAATCTTAGATCGATTCATAAAGTGGTTGGGGGCCCAAACTGTGAATATATCCACTATTATTAGTAATAATGGTACTCATTCCCTAGGGTTTAGCTCTCATTGCTCATTCCTTTTTAGCTCTACACAGGTTTATTTACGCCTTGTTCCTTCCCCTGATGTAGGTGGCCTCTGTTTTTCATTTGAGGCTGAGGTCCAATGGCGCATTTGTGGAGTATGTATTTTCAGCCCATTTACCTAAATATCCGTTTCCATTATCTTTCACCTCTACTAAACGCTCAACTTCTTTTTCACTCTCAGTACCTGATTTATTTCCTTGTAGTATCAAAAATCGATAGTGCTAAACTGTCTAAACCCCATGCCAAGGCTACATCTTCCTGAGTAATAATTATTTCCGACTTCTAGGGGACCCCTGATTCATCTATCCTGAGGGGAACGCGGAAACGTCTTTTGGCTCTCTTTGTCTTTATCCTATTCTTTTTGTTCTTCCTCCTTCCACAAACGTTCCTAGATTTATTTATCTGGGAAATAGGGAAGACTTCTACATTAGTTGACCTCCTACCTTCTGCCATTTGTCCACTCTTTATACCTGTATTCGGGCATGAATCATCCATTAAGTTGATCTCAGTTTCTTTTCCCTGTTTTACTTAATTATGCACCTGGCTGGGGTTTATTTCTGGAGTTAATTTTGTCTCGTCTGAGTATATATATCTAAGTTCGATATCTGCGGAGATTCATGGCGCTCTTGAGTTTGTGAGCCCCCACTCACTTTTGCCACTGAAATGTTTTGTAGGTTACCAGATAAGTTCAATTCCATCAGGTGATTCAATATTTCAGAGTTAATATTGATATTATGATCTGAGTCTTCTACCAGTCTATTAAGAAGTTTTAGAATTCACATTTTTTGAATGGAAACCATCAAAACTGACCAACTCATTGGATTGATCCCCTTCCCACAACAGTTCGCTACTCCTTTTGTTTACAATTTTGCATCTTCCCATATAGCACTATATAGACTACTATCGGAGACTGATGTGTCCACATTATAAGGCAGAGAAGCTCCACCCTTTTTTCTTTGATGTATTTCTTAGATCATATCGTTGGAACTATTTGGGTGGAATACTGGACCCCCGTAAACGGGCCTTGACGTTTTTTACTTCTAATAAATCAAATTATCCAGATATCATTGAGCAAAGTGGCATATCTATTGAGTCTTGAATTTCTAAGCCCATCTGCATGGATTTAAGGATTGATTTATTGCAAATTGTATTACTCTCAAACTTTTGCTGCTCTTATCCTCCTGCTGAGCCATAGCCCCTACTGGGCAATACTGTTTATCTCATTGTATTATAACTGGTTTAATCCCCAGATCGACTTTCACCTTACATATACAGCCTTCTAACCCCCTCCACTTTCCTTTTCCTCTCCAGGCTGATCTTTCAAAGAATTAGCTTGTGGTATGTGCTCTGGCCGTACCTTAGAGATCTCCCCAGAGGGAGGAGTTAACTTCACAGAACCTTGTCCCCTACCATTGCAAATGCTACTGGCTAGAGGGACACTTGATGTGGGGGACAGGGGTCTCGCAAGCCTGCCCATGCATAATCCAACATGTGGCACGAGTGTTGGAACACGTAATCAAAAAGGTGATAATCCATGTCCCGTATGCCCCGGACATGCCACTCTGGATGATACAACCCTATGCGAAAATAGCAGACTCTATGTCCATCCATAAAGGAAAGAAGGTGATTGCCTGTCAATGGGAGACCTATTCTCAAATAATCAATTCATCTTCAGCGAAAATGCGGAAGATATATTTCAGTTCGGACAGGGGCTTGCAATACAGAAAGATACTACATGTGACCAGTGAACTGTGGGCGTCATTCCCGGAAGAGCCACCAATAACAAGAGTGCTCCAAGCTATGCTATATATGGCGCAGGGTGGTCGCCTAGTCATACACATGTACTGAGCACTTAGAGAAGATCTGAAAGCCCTTGCTTTGCTGATCCAGGCGCACTGGGAAGAGGCCATGGGAGAGCCCCTATCAGAGCGGGAATGGATCAAAGTGCATGAGGGAGTTAAGGGAGTGAACTCCAATACTAGGTTTAAGTTAGTTGAATATAATTACATACATCAAACATACCTCTCCCCGGGGCGTGGCTTCGAGGGCGAAGATGGCGGACGCGGCTCTGTAGAGCTCCTGCCAGCCCGATCCTTATCCGTTAATTTATCCTTGCCCTACACCCTCTTCCCTCATCCCGAGATTGCTGGAGTCCGGCGGAACACGGTGGTGTGGTTGCTGGAGCCCTGGACCCCTGCTAGCACGGCCATTGGACGCCGGGCGTACAGGGCCTACTTGCCGCGTGGTGAGCCGGGGCCTCGATTTCTGTGTCCTGCCCACCGGAGGTCCTTGGCCGCCGGCTAGGCGCCATCTATTCCCGCCCGCGCCATCGGTGTGGAGTCACTGGAGCAGTGGACGAGGGGCCCGTTGGTCGCACCCAGGGGTGAGGTGCACCGACGAATCGATTGCACGGACCTGCGTCTATCCTGAAGGGCCAGCCCGTACGGACTCGAGGGGGCTGCGGCGCTGCCGGGAGAGGACGGACTGGAGGTGCTAATCCGGCAATTCTACCCTGGGCTCCTGCCTCGTGGTGCCGGCGCCCTGGTGGGGTGCCCTTCCTGTGGTTCTGGCCCATCTTCCAACGGGCTGGGAGCGGACTGGTTGTGCCCCGGAGGCCCGGGACCCTGCCCGCTGACAGTTTCTGCGGGGTGACCGGCAGCGTGTGTTTCTCACCGGACTACCCCAGCGGCGGCCATGACGAAAGGCAAAGGTGGCCCTCCCGCCTCAAAGGGACCCATAGACAAATTCACCGGCCCCGGGGGTAGTGCCGGGGCAGCTGGAGGGAGTCAGACTGCAGGCCCGGACAATGCAGCGCTGCTGACGGCCATCACGCAGTCTCGTGATATGCTGGATGCGAAGATTGGCGCGGTGGGCGCCGATGTTATGCTATTGCGCCAGGATCTTCGCAATGCGGTCGCCCGCATCACGGAGGCAGAGACCAGGGTCACGACGGTGGAAGGCGGCGTTAGCGCCCTGAAGAAGAGGGTCGCCGACTTGGAACAGACGCAGCGGGGCCTGGCGCACCGGGTGGAGGATGCCGAAGGACGGGCACGGCGGAATAATCTGCGCTTTGTGGGCTTTCCGGAGGACTGCGAGAAGGGGCCCATGGATGTATTCCTTTCCCGGTGGCTGGAGAGTTGGTTACCCCCGGACTCCCTGTCGCGCTGTTTCGTGGTGGAGCGCGCCCACCGTGCCCTGACACAAAAGCCGCCGGCTGGGGAGCGGCCTCGCCCGATCATTGCTCGCATCCTCAACTACCACGACAGGGACGTTATCCTCCGGGAGGCTCGACTCAAAGATACCCTGCTGTTCGATAACTGTAAAATCATGATCTTCCCGGACTATACTAAGCTAGTCCAGCAGCAGAGACACTCCTTTCTGGCGGCCAAGGCCAAGCTGCGGGGCCTGAAGATCCAGTACTCGCTGCTCTACCCGGCCCGCCTTCGTGTGATTTTCAACTCGAGGACCCACTTCTTTGACTCTCCGGAGGCGGTCTTTGCCTGGACCGACGAGGCGGTCCGGATTCGACCTCATGTCCAACCGGGGCTGCACTCCGGCTCCTCACGCAGTTCTTCCCAGGAGCGGAGCGACCACCCGAACAAAGTGAAGCGGCATCGCAAGTCTCGTTCGAGACGGAGGTCCCTGTCTCGTGACCCCCTCTTGGGAGACACACAGCCAGAGACGGACAACTCTGGCAGGGGGTCCTGACTGCTGTTCGCTGACATTTGGATCCTTGCTTCTCTTCTGTGGCCGTCCGCTGCGGCGGCTGCCTGCCAGTCGGCGGCTCGGACGTAACCTGGTGCAGTATGACCTGACTTTTTGCCTACTGCTTGGGACTACGTGAATTGATGCTCCTTACCATGCACTGTTTATCTTATGCTTGTGCCTTATTCGAGGGGGGGGGGGTGTTGGGGTGAATTCTAGGGGCTGCCTCCTCCTGTTTGGGTTGGGGGGTGTGTTGGGAGTGTGCCTGGTTGATGGTGGGAAGTTACTTGGGATCCATTGGCATGCATGCATTTCGGGGCTGTGTTCTGGGCCTGAAGTACCGCATGCCGCGACAGATACTTCATCGTTTCTTGAGGTATTGGGGTGGGGGGTCTTGGGTTGTTGGGTGGCTGGTTGGGGGGGTTTGTTCTTCCGGGGTTGTGGGTAACGGGGCTCTGTTTTGGGGGGTGCACGTGGTCTTTCCGAACATTGCAACAGTGGGGTTTGGGGCCTGGGCCGGGGGCCGGGGATTGTGGGGTTTGGTACATTGTACTGATGGTTGATGTCTCCCGTTTAGCGCCTTCGAGCGCTTCCATGCATGTTCTTAGCTGGAATGTCCGGGGTCTCTTGGACAAGATTAAACGGGGGGCTGTGCTTCGCTGGGCTAAGAGGGACCTGGCGGATGTGCTCCTTCTTCAAGAGACACACATGCTAGGTACAAAGGCCCTGAGCCTGCAGCGCTTTGGCTTCCACCAGGTGTTTCACGCTGGCTTTACTAGGGGCTCCAGGGGGGTGGCCATTCTTATTCACAGGCGGTTGGCGTACACGCATGAGCGTCAATGGCTCGATCCCCAGGGGCGCTTTGTGTTTGTTCAAGGGAAGATTGGTGCGGAGCCGGTGGTCTTTGGCTGTGTGTATGCACCCCCCCCCGTTGCAGTGGGCTTTGGCTGAACGATTGTTTGCTCTTTGGGCTGAACTCCCCCACTCTCTGGCTGTGATTGGTGGCGACTGGAACGATGTGGTGGATGTGGTGTTGGACCGGCAGAGGAGGCCCGGAGTGGCGCCTGTGTCCTCCCCTACACGGCTAGGGGCTATGGTTGATGGTCTGGGGTGGGCGGATGTGCGGAGGCACTTGCATGCAGAGCGGCGTGAATACACCTTTGTCTCGGCTGTCCATGGCTCCCTTTCGCGCCTAGATTGCGTATTTGTTCCGAGGGCCTTCCTTGCTAGGGTGCGGGGGGACCACGATACGGCCTCGTGGGCTCTCTGATCACTCCCCTGTAGCAGTCCAAATCGATCTACGCCAGGCACGCCAACCCTTCCGGTGGCGGATGTCCACGTGGCACCTACAGCGCCCTGATTACTCCCAACGTCTCCGTGGCGCGATTGCCCAGTATTGGCGGGACAACCTTGCCGCGGGTGTGGACGCAGTGACTGTCTGGGAGGCCATGAAGCCCACCCTGAGGGGTGTAGACATTGCCTGGTGTGCCTCTGCCCGCCGGACTCGGCTGGAGGGCATTGTTGCTGCGGCGGGGCGGGTGGAGGACCTTGAGGCTCGCCACAGGGAGGCGCCTGATGATGTCGTACTACGGCTGCTCCTGCAGGCGCAGCAGTCCTACTCATCGGTCTTGCTAGACGAGGCTCGACAGGCATGGTTGGCCACCCGTAGCCGGGTGTATCAGTGGGGGGACAAGTCATGCACCATGCTCCATAGGCTTTGCCAACAGACCTTGCAGCCTCTTACATTGCCGGGTCTCGTTGATGGCGCAGGAGTGGCGATCACTGACCCTGCTACTCTTGCCACGAGCTTTGCGCTTTATTATGGGCGTCAGTATGCCTCCCAGGAGGTTCTCTCCCCTGTTGCTATTGCTGATTATCTCGCCTCGGTTCCCCCTTCTGCGGTGTCGGATGAGGTGCGCGACGCCCTAGATCTTCCGCTGACGGCTGAGGAGCTGGGGGATGCGTTGGGTCAACTGAATGTGGGCAAGGCACCGGGGCCTAGCGGCTTCCCCAGCGAGCTCTACAAAAAGTTCCATCTACAGCTCGGGCCCCACTATCTGCGTGCCCTGGAGCAGGCGCGAGAACATGGCCGCCTCCCACCGGATTGGCGTCATGCCGAAATCGTAGTTTTCCTGAAGCCGGGCAGGCCCCCGGATCGCCCTGAGTCTTATCGCCCCATCTCCCTTATCAACTTCGAAGCCAAGCTCCTGGCCAAGGCGCTCGCGAACCGCTTGCTTCCACACATCTCAGCCCTTGTCCACCCTGACCAGGCAGGCTTTATGCCGCGCCGGGCTACGAGACATAATATACGGCGGGCGCAGGCGGCGATTGAGGCAGTTGGGTCTTCGGAGGATCAGGCGGCGCTACTGCTGGCCGACATCGACAGTGCCTTTGATTCGGTCAGCTGGACCTTTCTTTTTACCCTATTGCCGCTGCTGAATCTCGGCCCAGTCTTCATCTCCTATGTCCGGCTACTCTATACTGAAGTTACTGCCTCGGTGCGTGTCTCGGGGCGACTTCGGCTCGGTTTCCGGTGACCAGGGGCACGCGTCAGGGGTGTCCGCTCTCCCCTTACCTTTTTGCGCTGGCCATGGAGCCGCTGGCCACCAGGGTGCGCCAGGATGCGCTCTATCGTGGCTTTGTGTGGGGTGCGGATCACTCGGACCGCATAGCTTTATATGCGGACGACGTACTGTTTTTCATGACAGATCTGCAGCGTACAGGTCCTTGTGTCCTGGAGCTGATGCAGACCTTTGGTCGGGCGTCGAGGCTGTTTCTGAACCCGCGCAAATCAACCTTGTGGGTGCTGGGGGGTGGCGTGGTGGACTGTCCTTGGGCTGTATCCCTTCAAGTGGCCGTGGAGGGGGTGAAGTACCTGGGGGTCTTCCTCTCTGCTTCACCAACAGTGGCATGGAACCGGAACGTCCAACCGGTGTGGGACCGGGTCCAGCTGGACATCAAGACATGGACTCGTATGCCTCTTAACATCTACGGCCGGTCGGCCATCTTTAATATGGTCGCCTTGCCCCGTCTCCTCTACCAACTACAGAATCACCCCTTCTTGATTGATCCGCAGTGGTTCCGCAGTGTCGACTCTGTGCTGGGCCGGTTTCTGTGGGCTGGGGGTGCCTCCAGGGTGGCGCTCCGCACATGCTTCCTCTCTACGTACTGTGGCGGTTTGGCGACGGCGGACATATTGTCCTACTATCAGGCCTCCCATCTTCTCGTGCTTAACGAATGGTGGTATGGGGACCGCAGCGACCCGGCCTATGCCTTGGAACACTCTCTGATGGGCGACGCTTCCCTCCACACTTTGCTGTATTCGGCCA
This sequence comes from Lissotriton vulgaris, assembly GCF_964263255.1. Classification (NCBI taxonomy): domain Eukaryota; kingdom Metazoa; phylum Chordata; class Amphibia; order Caudata; family Salamandridae; genus Lissotriton; species Lissotriton vulgaris. The sequence goes on from NC_141699.1 coordinate 587,448,496, forward strand.
GGCGGAGGCGCTTGCTTCCCAGGGTCACCCAGGTGGTTTTCGCGGTCTGGCGGCGGGCCCTACACCGTATGGGTTGGTGGGGTAAGCTGACGGCCGAGACCCCGTTATGGCGCAATGGCTTGCTCCCGGCGTTGGCATCCTTGCAGGGGTTTGACGGCTGGGACGCGATCGGGATATCCTCCCTTGGACAGGTCCTCTCTGGCACTACCCTTAAGTCCTTTCAAGACCTCAGCTCTGAATTCACCATGCCCAGGTCCCAATTCTTCCTCTACCTCCAATTTCGCCACGCTCTTACTCCTAGCTTAGTGGGCTTGGAGCAGCTCCCTGACTTCAGTCCCATTGAGGCAAAACTCTTTATGGGAGACTTAGGCGACAAGAAGGTCTCTCAGATTTACCGTTCTCTGGTCACACACTGCTCTCCCTCGCTCTCGACATTGAAGGCCTCATGGGAGCAGGATGTTGGTCCTCTTGATGAGGATGACTGGCGCGAGGCCCTTGAATCTCCCCGTGGCGCTGCGATCGCTGTCCGCCTCCGCTTCATCCAGTTCAAGTACCTCCACCGAGCTTATTTCACTAGGGACCGTTTGTGGCGGGCGGGACTCATTGCAACCCCGGAGTGTCTGCGGTGTGGTTCTGAACGGGGCACCCTTCTCCATACTGTGTAGTCCTGTGTGAGGTTGGCTCGATTCTGGGCGGGGGTGTGGGACTGTCTGTCTGAGGTGCTGGGGTGGGACCTGCCCCGTACCCCCAGATTGGGCCTGCTTCATGTCCTGGAGGACGTTGGGGGCAATGTCTACAAGCGTCATTTGTTATTGCTGGGGCTTGTGGTGGCAAAAAGGGATCTAGCGCAGGCCTGGAAGAGCGAACGCGCCCCCCCACTTAGTGCCTGGAAGGCGGGCCTGGACTTCCTCATGGGCCTGGAACAGCCTGTTTTCGAAGCTCGGGGGTGCCCCCGTAAACATTTCAAAATTTGGAAAAGGTGGGCGGACTACAGGGGCCTGACCCTCGACCCCCCCCTGGACATTGACGATGCATTGCAGCTAGATCTTGATCCCACGCCCTAGGCTACTGGCCAGCTCCACCTCTATATGTCCTCTTATACTGCTGAAATATGATCACGTGCACCGGGTTAGGGTGGGATAAGGGGTGGTTAGTTGTGGGAGGGGTTGGCGGGAGTTTTTGAGATTGGGCGGGTGGGTGTAGTTAAGAATGTTTCGCTCTATAAATCTGGGTTCAATGCTATGTCATTACTGTGTCTATTCGCCTCTATCGTTGACAGTCTCCTCCTGACTGTGGAGGGCTGTACTGAACCTTGCTTGAACTCATAATAAAAACGTTTTTGAAAAAAAAACATACCTCTCCCCAAAACACGAAGTAACATTTTCCCGACTCAGACGACCAAATGCCCCTGATGTAAAAAGGGGGAGGTGGACTTTCTGCATGTGGTATGGCACTGTCCGGTCATAGCCTTCTATTGGACTGAAATCTTAGATAAGCTGGACAAGGCAACGGGATTGAAAGTTCCCAAAGAATTGAGGACCGTGTTGTTGGGACTATTACCTACTCCCAAAAACAAAAAGTTAAGTAGGAGATTGGTAATGCTGGGACTTATATTGGCAAAAAGAGTATTCGCGATATCCTGGAAGAACCCCAACCCACCCCGTATAAAAATGTGGTTGAGTGATCTGTGGGAGTGGGCGACAGCAGAAGCTTTACATATGAAAAGGGTCAGGCATGACGAAAAGCTATAGGACGACTTAAGTGCATGGACGGCAATGCTGGCTGACATTAAGGATATGAAGTCAGCAATAACAACACCCATCAAGAATACCCCATAATAATAACAATACATGAACAAGTGAGGAAACCATAAAACAGAACTAGGATAGAAAACAGGTGACATTACAGGCTTCTAAACATTAAACAAGGCCCTAGAAGTGCTAAGATGGAGTTCTACGGGACTGAGTTGGGTTGGGGGGTGGTAGGGAAGCGGACTAAGTTAAGAAAATGGAACGTTTGATGTTGATTATAGTTGTAGAATGAGCTAAACATCGGAACACAGTTTGGAAATGTTGAATTGTCAAACACTCATACACACAGTGTTGGACCTGGGGTTACCAGTCTACATAGGGTAGCTTGGCACAGAGTAGGAAGGCCTATCCCAAAGGCACATGTGTTAAGTTTGCGTCGCACCCTTCAGTAACATAACGTCCATCCACTAGAAAAGAAAGACACTACACCAGTCTTAGAAAAATACGGGCTGTTTTATAAAATCTCTCTGTTTTTCTTTCTGTTACTTAGCAGTATTTAGTTTCAGTTCATAAAATTACTCTACATTTGATTGTTACCATCTACACATTTATATTTAACATTTCTGACACCATTTTTCACCCCATTGAAAGGAGCTTCAGCAATATTTCCCGTATTGAGACAGTGTAGAGTACTCAGCTTAAGTTGGAAAACACAGCAATATCCAACCCCCCTCTACAATAAGGCAAGACTATACATTACCCTTAGGGTCTCAATGTTACTATTGGCATGTAGTTACAGGTTCCATCAACAGTTTCATTAATAGCACATTAGTTCCATTGTTCCAGCAGCTGTTTATCTAAATAAAGACAGGCAGGTTAATTCTTTATCTTATACAGCTTTTTGGTTCACCCTATGGCCACAAAAGCTTAACAGCATAGCACAGAAAATCTACCAGGCTCTGGATAGCCTACTCAAAAACATTCCCTTCAATTAATCCGTTGGAAGCCCCCTCAGCTATATCCTGAGGATTCCTTATCTAGGGAAGTCTCTTCCCAGGCAGTAGATTCGTCTCAGAACAAGTCTAGTACTCAGGGAGACCTGTTTAGGACGTAGTTCGTGAAGTTCGAGTCACCCCATGTGAGAAGTTGGCCTGGTATATGATGCTCACTAGTTCTAGTGATCACCTTGTACCATGCCAAGCAACCCTTATGATGATTGGTTGTAAGTCAACCTTATAGACCAGCTATCCTAGTAGCGTGGACAAAGCAGTCTTAGGCTAAACTCTGTAAAGGCATGTGAAGCAAGCTGTTTTACCATACACAATCCCCTTGAATACCAAATGAAAGGACACCACACAGATATATATTGAAAATATATATATATATTTATTTACTACAAATATCCCCTATACTCTTTATGAGCACAGAAGCATAAGCGTTAAAACAAAACACAGTTTAAATATACAAAAGTTGCACAATATGGATGAGCCCTAGGGGCCACCTAAACCATATACTAAAATAGTGGTATAAGAACCACCTAGCTGAAAGGAAGTAGGCCTAGGGCCTGGGGAATCGCTGGAGCTGTTCTGGACTAACAGTGATGAAGTCGGGAAAGGCCCGCGGGACTCGGGTGCAGTGCGGAAAGTGCACGCATATACCAATGTTAAGTCAATGGTGCGTAAAAGTTACAAAGTTAGTTATTAAGGAACCTTCCGAGTGACCTAGAAGAATGAAACTTTAGACACAGACACTAGAGGTGTGCACCAGTGTGGGAACACCGGCGTTGCTGAGTTACGTCACCCACAGGAAGCGGGTGCACAGGTGTGAAGTAGTGTCGGGGTTCGTCACGCAGGTCGATGGTGCTTGGAGCTGAAGATGCTGCAGGCGGCTCGATGTGAAGAGTTCCGGTGGATCCAAGGGTGGATCTGAAGTGGTGAAGACCTAAAAGCAGAGGGGACAATGTTCAAAGTCACTAGCCAGTGACTACCGTGGACAAAGAAGGGGGTTCCCCGAGGGTTGCTTAGTGATATGGCAGGAGATAGGGGGGAAAAAACCAATGAAAAGAAAAGGAAAGTACCCTGCCTCAAGATATATAGGCCCTAGTTAGAGGGTCCAAAAGATATACATGAAGGGGTGATTAACCTAGGGCTTGACACTGAACATCACAATTAAATGGTCAAATTAAATAGGCTAAACAATTCATAGTGAAAGATATATATTTTTATTATTTTTTGTTTTCTGATCACACAGATATAAAAAGTTTCTTATTATTTTAGTATGTCAATAGTGCATATATACCATAAATAAAACAGACAAATATATAAGGACAAAAGACATAGGGGAAATTTGTCCCACCCAGTAACGGCCAAAATTTCACAAACACCATATCATTCACACTCATTCCTCACTCTAACTAAGCGAGTACCATACATCATTCATTCTATCATTCAGTTTTTCTACTCCTTGCGAATACAGCACAACGATGGTTCCTGTGCTGAATATGTCAAGATGTTAATCCAGATAGATGGTTTTGACTACGGGTCCTGGTGTAATGTGGACAGTAACTGTATTTCTGGAGACATACGCCGACGCGCGTTTCGGTGACAAGCCAATAAGGCAGCACCTTCGTCAGGGCAAGGGGCAGTATACTGGGGCGGGCATAATGATAAAATTCTGCAAAATAATGAGTAAAACATACATTTAACTTTCATATATATATACATATTTTTCATATTACATTTCAGGTTTGTCATTAAACATTCATTTTTCTCAAAAAGATCATAGTTAATTTCAGACATTTAAAGAGACATTAGCCTATTTTATGTATATTTGATAAACATTGGAGTAAAGCTCCTATATCTGACCGTATATTGTCATGCAGTGTCAAACCTTCTAGAAACACTCCCTAGGAGAGATTCCCCGACAGGTGGAATCTGAAAAGGCATCATGATAGCCTTGACTGTATGGACCAAAGAGGACATTCAATACCACTTAGATTCCTTACTCGTACGTAAGTATTTATATTTCAAGACACTTCATACTCTCTCATAGCACTCCTCTCTTTTGTACACGCATGATTTTGTAGTATGGACCCAGGACCACGGTTCATCGACGATATCTTTTTTATTTGGAAGGGGGCAGAAGAACAACTGACAGAATTCATTGAATGGCTTAATCTGGCAGACGCCAATCTGAAATTCACCAGCCATACCAGCAGATCCAGAATCGAGTTCCTAGACATCTGGATAGAACACTTAAATAACATCATCAAAGTATCCCTGTACACTAAACCCACAGCTCGCAACACCTTGCTGCAATATGCGAGCTTCCATCCACGCAGCCAGAGGGATAGTATCCCTTACAGTCAGTTCCTTCGGATTAGGAGGAACTGTACCGACCTCCAAGATTTTCTAACCCAGGCAGACATACTCCAGGAAAAACTGCGGTTCCGAGGATACCCCCCGAGGCTGATCAGAGAATCTTTCAAACGAGCCAGATACAGCAACAGGGAAGCTATGTTTATGGAAAAAGAATCTGAAAAACTGAACCAGTTGGTTTGTGTAACACGCCACTCCGAGATGAATCATAAAATCAGACAGGCTGTGAATTCTAGTTGGCACATTCTAAACCTGGAAAGCGAAAAAACACATTTAAAACGACCTATCTTTGCCTTCAAAAAGAACCAGAATTTGAAAAATCACCTGGTAAAGGGGAGAACACTAGAACCCCCAATGAACAAACAGACCACTATGACAGGAATGGATCCAATATATGGCAACCATAAGTGTGGAACTTGCCATATCTTGCCATATCTGCCCCCAAGCCATTATAGGTGACACTGTCATCACCAACACGCGTACGATCTCAGTTAGCAGGAACACCACGCTGACCAATTGTCGCACCAGCAACATCATCTATCTTATACTGTGCCCATGCAACCTCCCATATGTTGGAGAAACGGGAAGGGAATGCCGGGTACGAGTAGGAGAGCACAAGTCAAATATCAGAAACAGAAAAATGACAGCCCCTATTGTGGCCCATTGGCTAGAGAAAAATCACAAAGACACAGAAATTCGCTGGTTCATCTTGGAAAAAATAAAAGCCAATCTGGGAACTGATCCAACATGCCTCCGAAAAAAACGGGAGGTCTTTTGGATCTTTTTTCTTGACTCTGTAAAAAAAGGACTGAATGAGGAATGCCCTTGGCATCAGGCCTTTCTGTAACAATAGCCTGGGACCTTTATGCCTAAAAATAGTGAATCGCGGTCTAGCCAATGCATGGTCCAGTCCTCCCCAATAGCAATATGAATAAAGGCTAAATTAGGACTAAGAGCCAGGTAGAAACATCTGACCCTATTAGAAGGATAGACCCCAGAATCATCAAGTAAGTGCTGTATGTAGTCTACATCAAATGGGAGTGAACCTTAATGGCTGCCAATCTATTTATTTATTACTAACCAAAGTGATTTTATATAATCATGAATCTATCTTAAAAACCTGGTGCGTGGAAAGACGTGCACTGAGGTTCGAAATAAGGAACGCTTCCACCTGCTTCCCCTATCTGTAAATGGATAAAACTGTTATCCCCATTATCCATTTAAAAATCGAAATCATCCTTTGATTCACTACCGACTGTCAGAAAATAGATCGAACAAAAACATTTTTTTCCCTTTTTTTTATATATAAATAGACGATGTTAACTGTTGATTCACGAAAATACACATTATTATACTATATCCATATTATGAAACTTAGGTTTTATATTTTGGTAATTGTATCTAGATCAGGAAATAAAAACGTGATGAACGGTTTTATTAAGATGGCCGCCACAGCCCCTCAAATGATAGGTTAAACAGCATTTCCATCCACGGTATGGTATACCCAAGATGGCGACTAAATACAGGGGGAATAGAATAGTCCGTCTATCCTTTTTTTTCACGTAATTGGGAACAGCTGATTCAGCACTGTGAGCGCGAAAATTACGATCCTTAATAAGGAGCCGGATATTGCTGGGAGTTCAATCTCCCACCATTGGCCGGCAGACCGGGTCGGCGGAACCCCACATGAAGGACAACTGCCCGTGAGACGAAGGTAAGCCTCCAAGACCGAGCGCGCTATTACTATGAAACGTGTTGATCTAAAATCCGATTCTTAGCACTCTATATGTCCCCGCTCTCCAGGTACCGCTGCAGCCAAATAGAGTATTGAGGCAACTTTATCCTCCTTTGGAACTACTGCGTAATGTGCCATTAGGAAAACGACAAAGTGCAGCACCACCAGAACCCCGTGTTTGTAATAAAAAGACCTCTGTTGTTGAAAGGTAAAACAACGCTAGGACATATATATGTAACATTGAAATGTAGGAGTTGGGCTTTGTAGCCTTACTAAAGTGCCACCTTTATTTGGTAGGAACTCCAGAGGCAAATGTACAAAAAAAATTTTTTGCCGGTTTTTTTCAAAAAAGGAGAAACGTGATCTTTATGAGCCTTACGAGCTAAAAAATTCCTGGTATGTATTGGTAGCCACTATAGCTTGGCAAACAGTGAGACGTGGGTTCAATGAACCTATTTAAAATGTTGTCTCCGCAAAGGAAGAAAAATTAATAATGTTCCTGGCAAAGGAAGGTCACTGATGTAGCTTCGTTCTCCTTGACAGGCTTTATTGCGATTTACTATCACGCAGACCCTGTATGATTGCCTGAAAAGGAAAAGGGTATTAAAACAACACGTTGGGGTGCCGACCAAATGTGGTAGGTATCTCTTAAATCATATAATACTAGGTCAGTCAGACAACAATAAGCCTTGTTTTAATTATTATAACTTGGTAAATACGACCTCCGTAAGTAAGAAAGCAGCAGGATGAGACATTTAAGAGTTCTCCGTGTCACCCTATGGCTATGAGCACTGATAAAGGTTAAGGGCTAATCTTTTCTATTATACTTTTAAAAAAAAAAAAAAAAAAAAATCGGACCTGTGTGTAAAATTAATCCTTGAATGTGTATAGAAGAGGTAATCTTATCATCTCCCCGACAGAATCTAAATAGCCTGAAGCCTGGCTTTCCATACTACTAGCGGTATCGGCGACCATCCACTTGCGAAGAAGTCGTCTGACGCTTGAAACTTTTGAGCAGCAAAAAAAACTAAAACCAGGTAAAATAAGGAAGTGAGAACCCAATAAATAATTAAAATGAATGCTTGAGGCCCGATATTCGTTAATTATAAAACCTTACTCAGACGAAACAAAGAAGTGACGAATTTAGAAATAACCAAACAACTGTGGGCATGGTCAGACTAAACCATCTAGCCCCAGAAGGGATGCACACTAATATATAATGACTAGTTTAACTGTTTGATGACCTTGGACCTGGTCCTGGGTCCATACTACAAAATCATGCGTGTACAAAAGAGAGGAGTGCTATGAGAGAGTATGAAGTGTCTTGAAATATAAATACTTACGTACGAGTAAGGAATCTATGTGGTATTGAATGTCCTCTTTGGTCCATACAGTCAAGGCTATCATGATGCCTTTTCAGATTCCACCTGTCGGGGAATCTCTCCTAGGGAGTGTTTCTAGAAGGTTTGACACTGCATGACAATATACGGTCAGATATAGGAGCTTTACTCCAATGTTTATCAAATATACATAAAATAGGCTAATGTCTCTTTAAATGTCTGAAATTAACTATGATCTTTTTGAGAAAAATGAATGTTGAATGACAAACCTGAAATGTAATATGAAAAATATGTATATATATATGAAAGTTAAATGTATGTTTTACTCATTATTTTGCAGAATTTTATCATTGTGCCCGCCCCAGTATACTGCCCCTTGCCCTGACGAAGGTGCTGCCTTATTGGCTTGTCACCGAAACGCGCGTCGGCGTATGTCTCCAGAAATACAGTTACTGTCCACATTACACCAGGACCCGTAGTCAAAACCATCTATCTGGATTAACATCTTGACATATTCAGCACAGGAACCATCGTTGTGCTGTATTCGCAAGGAGTAGAAAAACTGAATGATAGAATGAATGATGTATGGTACTCGCTTAGTTAGAGTGAGGAATGAGTGTGAATGATAGGGTGTTTGTGAAATTTTGGCCGTTACTGGGTGGGACAAATTTCCCCTATGTCTTTTGTCCTTATATATTTGTCTGTTTTATTTATGGTATATATGCACTATTGACATACTAAAATAATAAGAAACTTTTTATATCTGTGTGATCAGAAAACAAAAAATAATAAAAATATATATCTTTCACTATGAATTGTTTAGCCTATTTAATTTGACCATTTAATTGTGATGTTCAGTGTCAAGCCCTAGGTTAATCACCCCTTCATGTATATCTTTTGGACCCTCTAACTAGGGCCTATATATCTTGAGGCAGGGTACTTTCCTTTTCTTTTCAGTGACTACCGTGGAACCAGGATGGAACCAGGCGATGTCGGGTGCAAACAGGCGATGAGGTGAAGATTGTCTCTGCAGCCACGTGGACACGAAGAGGTCGAGGACGTCCAGGCGTCGGTCACGAGCAGTCCCACAAAGGCTCTAGCTGATGGCGGTGTCGGCTTCTTGATCGGAGCAAACAGGCCTTGGCTAATGCAAGCCACGCAGGAATCGATGCAAGCTTCTCACTCGGACCAGCAAGGTCAGAGCGGGTGCTCCTTTTTACAGGAGCGAGGGCAAGTCTGGAGCAACCAGACCCGCAGTGCATATTGTAGGTTTCATCGCCAAGATGGCCGCTGACCACGTGGCAAGTGGCCGGGATAGCGCGTCAAGTGGCACGATGCGGGGGGCGTGGCTTGGACGCCGATCGGGATGGCGGCGTGAGCTTGCAGCTCCGCGCGGAATCCCGCTAATTCTCCTGTTTTCGGGACCCTAGGCGACCCGAAGACAACGTTCCTGCCCTCTGAAGTGTAAGGGGACAGCTGGGCGCAATCGGAGAGTCGCTGGGGGACTGCTGGCCCCGAGAAGATCGAGTGAAGAGGCGGCCGAGGTGTTGCCGAGGGTGAGAAGAAAATGGCGGCGAGGAGGTCGGACGGTTCCGAACTTCGGCCCTGAACCAAGTTGTCGCCGAGTGGCATGAGATCCTGCACTTGGCTGCCCGAGGCACTAGGATTGGCGGTGCTGTGTCCTGAGACCAGGGGACGCTGACCTGATTCACCCAGGAGCCCGGGGACCCTCGTTGGCCACCGCTCTGAGACTTATCCTTCCCCCCTCAGGCGGAGGGGGGTGGCGGAACGGAGCCCGTCCACCTGGCCATTGTTCCTGAGAGCGTCGGTGGGGACATTGCGCTGCCTGGTGCCCGGTGACCGGCACGGACCCACGGGCGTAATCGCAAAACGGGCGACAGGACTTGTGACGCAGCACCCTGGCATGGCGGCGATCGGAGGGCCGATGCCCGGGAGTCGCGAGGGGGACTCGGCGACATCAACTCAGCTGAGTGAGAGTCCCTCCCCGGAGCTTGACCAGGAACAGCGGTTGAACCGGCGTTTGGATGCCATCCTTGATGCGATCACCTCCACTAAGGAAGCATTGCACAATGACATTGCCCAAGTGGCCACGGGCCTGGGGCTGCTACGCGCGGATCACGCGAAGCTGGCAGACAGGGTCAAGGACCATGACCAGCTGTTGCTGGACCTGAAGCCATCGGTGGTGACCGCGGAGCACAGGATCACGGACATTTTGGCCCGACTGGACTCACTGGAACGGAGGGCGGAGGATGCCGAAGGCCGCAATAGACGGAACAACGTGCGGGTCGTAGGCCTGCCGGAACGGATTGAGGGGGAGGACGCGGTGGCCTACATGGAGAACTGGTTCCGCACTGTGGTGGCACCGGAGGGGCTTACTCCTTTTTTCACTCTGGAGCGAGCTCACCGGGTGCCTGCTCGCCCGCCGGGGCTTGGCCGCCCCCCCCGACCGATGGTGGTGCGGCTCCTCCACTACAAGGACCGGGATCTTCTCATCCAGCGGGCCAGGATGTCGGGCCCGTATGGGGTGGAGAACAGTAAGGTAACGATCTTCCCGGATTACACTCAAGCGGTCCAGAAGAACAGGGCATCGTTCCTTGCTGTGAAGAAGGAGCTCAGGGAGGAAGGCATCCAGTACTCCTTGCTCTACCCAGCCAAGTTGCGGATCATTATGGACGGTACTACGCACTTCTTCCAGACTCCGGCCGAAGTTTGGCAATGGCTCGAGTCATATAGAGCGGGGACGGACAAATCACACCAAAGTAGGCGAGACCAACCCAAGCAGCCCCGGGTGAGGCAGTCACAACGCATCAGATCCCGCAACAGGCGCCAGCGGGAGAAGCGGGAGGCTCAAATGGCGGCGGAGAAGAGGGATGCGCTCGCAGCGACGGCGGCCATTACAGGGTCGCAACAGAACAGTGAACGGGCAGAAACGGACTCGGGAGGGGAAGGCAGCAGAACAGGAGAGGAACTTTCAGAGGCGGAAAGTTCGAAGGGGCCGATAGTGACCCCACAGACATCGGATGGTATTTTCTGCGGCTGAGATAGAACTGGGACTAGATCGGGACTTCATGGTAGGGTGATATCCTGTTGATGGAGGGCGGGTTGCCGGGAGGGGGAGCTGTGTGCGTTGGAGGGGATGAAGGTGCGGGGTGCGGGCTCCGCTAGCTGGGGTCGGCGGCGACTCACCCCCCTTGGGCCCTTAAGGTCGACTGTGGTGGAGACCACAGGGTAAGAGTGTGAGAAGTTGGTTCAAGGTTTGGATGGGGGCGGCCACTGGGTTTGTGTGCTCTGTCCTGGGGAGTGGGGTTTGGGAAGTGTTTCAGTTTTGGGAATGTTCGGGGGGGGGCAACTGCAATGGGGGGGCCATGGACCTTTGTTTTTTGATTCGGACTGTACGAAGTTGGAATGGGGACATTACCTAACTTGAAATGCCTAACGTGGAATGTCCGGGGGCTGCGGACCATGGTGAAACGTCACAAAGTACATGCATATCTGGTACGCAGGGGGGTTCAGATTGCTATGCTCCAGGAGACTCATCTCACCAAAAAAGAGTGCGCTGCCTTGCAGAAAAGATGGCGGGGCCAGGTGTTTGGCACCACTTACTCAGCGTATGCCAGGGGGGTGTTGATCTGGGTGAGGGCAGGGATACCCTTTCAGGTGCTGAATCAAGTAGTAGATCCGGATGGCAGGTATGTGGTGGTGGAGGGGAGGTTATATGGACGGGATGTGGTTTTCTGCTGTGTCTATGCACCGAACACTGACCAGGGCCGATACTTTGATAGTCTCTCGGGGTCCTTGGCCTCTTTCCTGGCGGGTCCGATAGTGTTAGGGGGGACTTCAACTCAATTACGGATGTTGCTCTGGATAGGTCCCATCCCCCCCTAGTGGACTCTCCGGTGCGCAGGCTGGCCGTGCACAGGAAGGACTGGCAGGAACGATGGGGGTTGCTGGATGTCTGGAGGGAGCGGCACAGGGGAGCCAGGGATTATTCCTTTTATTCCGCTCTCCATGATCTACATGTCAGGATCGATTCGGTGCTTTGCGGGGTATCCCTGGCCCCATTGATTACCCATGCGGAGTACCTGGCTAGGACTATATCCGATCATAACCCCCTATTAGTGCACATTCAATGGCAGAGAGAGCGCTCAGTGATACCAACATGGCGGCTTCGGCCGGAGACGCTAGAGGACTCTGTGTTCAGCGATGCGGTTCGGCAAGGCATAGATAGTTATTTCGGAGTGAATGAGGGCACGGCTGCGAGTAGGTCTATTGAATGGGATGCGATGAAAGTGGTGGTGAGAGGGGTGTGTTTGGGTAGGTTCTCGAATGCTCGTGCGACTGTGCTGAATGACCTAATGAAAGCGGAAGAAACTTTGAGGGACTTGGAGCGCCGCAGGCCGGCTAGGCCAGGTCTACAGGCCCAGTTGTTGGAGGCGAAGGAAGTGGTTGCCACCGAGACGGAACGTTTGAGGTGCTATGACTATAGGCAGTACATCATCAGGGCACACGCAGAAAGGGACAAGGTGGGTACCCTCTTGGCCAGATTAGCTAACCCGGAACTCAGGGGCTGCCCGATTCTCGGCATTAATAATGCACAGGGAGAGATGGTGTACTCTCAGGCAGCGGTATTGGAACGATTTAGGGGGTATTATGAGGAACTGTACAGGAGTCAGCTGGGAGTGGGGGTTCAGGACATCGCGGAATACCTGGGGGAGAGGCAGCTCCCGGTCCTGGACGAGGAAGATGTGAGGGAGCTGGGTAGCCCGATCACGCTCACGGAAATACGGGTGGCCATCAAACATATGGCCCGCAACAAGACACTTAGCTCAGTCCCAAATACACTTAAGTTAGCCTGGCTAAGCCTGCTGGCTGGCACCTGACTAAGTCTACCATCATCACCCTTTGTAAATTAGACACAGGTACATAGCCCCACACCCCAGCGCCGTATATAGCTGCACTATGGCATTTGGCGTAGTATATTTGCAAGAGTTCTTTGGGGGGCGGCTTAACAATTTTCCGGGAAAAGGCAATCAGTGCGGAAGAGGCTCTTAGAAATAGGAGATATCTACTATCAGTGGCCGATTTCCAGCAGGAGGTATTATCAAAAAGAATACCTAAATAGGGATAAGTCTTGGTACAATCCAACTTTGCATTATCAATACAGATCAACTTTTGCTTAGATCTCTTTTTCCCGAAATGCATGACCAATGTTTTCTTTATGTTGACCTTAAGGTCCAACGAGGCCATGAATTTGCAGTATGAATTTAATTGGATCTGAAGTTGGACTGGGGTTCGGGCCATAACTACTGCGTCATCCGCATAGAGTAACACAGGGATCGGACGACGGGCGATTGTTGGAAGGTCCTGGCTCCCTTCCAACATGGCCTTCTCAAGGCCATTTGTATATAGGTTGAATAGAAAAGGAGCCAGGACACACCCTTGTCTGACTCCCCTAGTTACTCCAAACGGATGAGTGAGCTCCCCATTTACCCCGAATCTTACCGTTGCCGAAGCGCCTGAATACAGCTCACGTAGAAAGGATGTTATGCAGGGGTCCACGCCCATTTCCGCCAGGATTGACCACAGCCTAGAGTGTATATTGAATGAATGGATGTGGTGTATCTTACTGTATTTCTGTCTTTTCTTTGCATTAGAAAGTACCCAGGCTCGACAGGAAAGCAAGTCTAGAGCAGTTTATCTACGTTTATTATTTTGTCCCCTTCCCTTTCCCCTTGGGTACTTCTTTCATGCACTTGATAAATTCAAGACAAAGTGTGTGGGAGAAGTGTTCAGGGTGATAGGGAAAAATCTCTTCATGGCATCGCTCCTGCTGGCTGTTGCAGATGAGGTTAGTGGCTATTTAAATCTTTTGCTGCTGACATCCACGACAGAGCCTTTTTAGGACTCACTGGGTATTACAGGAGGTTTGTCAAGGAGTATGGCAACATTGTTGCACCCTTGACAGAGCTGACTTCCAGGAAGCAGCCCAAGAAAGTGAAATGGACTGATGCCTGTCAGAAAGCTTTTGAGGCCCTGAAAGCTGCCATGTGCATGGCACCCGTGCTCCTGGCACCCAACTTCTTCAGAGAGTTTATCGTTCAGACAGACGCTTTAGAGCATGGTGTGGGGGCTGTTTTGCACAGATGAAGGAGGAGGGCCTAGATCAACCTGTAGCCTTCATCAGTAGGAGGTTACTCGCAAGGGAACAGAGGTGGAGTGCTATTGAACGTGAGGCATTTGATGTGGTCTGGACACTGAAGAAGCTGAGACCATACCTGTTTGGGACTCACTTCCGGGCTCAGACAGACCACAGGCCCCTCAGATGGCTGATGCAGATGAGGGGACAGAATCCAAAGCTGTTGAGGTGGTCCATTTCCCTACAGGGGATGGATTTCACGGTGGAACACCGTCCTGGTACAGAACACGCCAACGCTGATGGTCTGTCCAGATTTTTCCGCCTTAGTGATGAGAACTCCCAGGAGGTAGGGTAGTTCTCCCCACATTTCAGCTGGAGGGGACACATGTTAGACCTGGCACCTTGGCGTGTGTCTTCCTTCCATTTTTACTGTTGCCTCATGTGTTTTTGCTGGTGTTAGATGCTTTGGGCACTATGCCACTGCTGTCCAGTGCCACAGTGCTCCCTATTGTAAATTGATGTATCGATTAGTGATCCTGTGATTGGCTGGTTTGGATTACTTGTCAGACCCTAGTACAGTGCACTGAGTGTGCCCAGGGCTTGTAAACTAAATGCTGCTAGTGGGCTTGCAGCACTGGTTGTGCCACCCACAGAAGCAGCCTGTAAAAGTGTGTCTCAGGTCTGCCATTGCAGAGCCTGTGTGCAGTCAGGTACTGCTATGCTGACTGGGTAAAATGCACCCACTTGCCAGTCCCTAAACCTTCCCTTTTCTTCATATCAGACACCCCTATGGTAGGCCCAAGGGCAGGGTGCATTGTAAGTATAAGGTAGGACATTCTCTGGTGCGTGTGGCATGTCCTAATAGTGAATTACAGCCCTTTTTGTTTTTCACTATTGCAAGGCTACCTGTTCTCCATAGGCAAGAATGGGCAGTTAGATTATTACATTTTATAATCCTAACTGACTCAGGGAACATGGTAGAAATTCGAGTTTAGTATGCCTGAACTCAGAATGATAAAATACATCTTTTAGTGAAGTTGGTTTTAAAATTCTGTGTTTGAAAATACCACTTTTAAAAAGTAAGTATTTTCTTGTCTAACTATCCAAGCCTACCTCTGCTAGGTTGTGTATTCCTTGTCTGGAGTTTGAGTGACAGGGCTGGGGGATTCCAGGAGACCGGGTGAGTCAGCCCAGTTGTGAATATAGAGATCTGCATCTAGATGGGAGGGAGGAGTTGCACCTGGGACCTGAATAGGGCTGTGCCTTCCCTCCACAATGATGGCTCCGCCTCCTGTGGTGCATCTGAGATCTCTGCCCTGCACTGTGAAAGGAGAGAAGGAGCCATGTCAGCAGAGTGCTCCAGGACTGACCAGAACTGGTTTGGACTAGGCAAAGGCCTCTCTACCTTCAGAGAAGAAAGAGAAAAGTAGTATAAAAGAGGGGACCCAAACCCCAGAGAGTTAGATCACTTTTGGACAACAAGAAGAAACCTTTGCTGAGGAGAAGAAACTGAGGAGAGACTATCACTTAGCTGAAGTGCTGCTTGGGGGATTGGCCTGCAGTGGTTGCCTGACTGCCAAAGAAAGGAGAAAGGACTGTGTGTGCTTTATTCATCTTGTAAGGATCTCCGAGGGCTTGAGAAAAAAGCTAGCCTCCTGCTGAAGTCTCAGGGACAACAGACTTCAATCACCAGCTCCCCAAGAGTTCTTTGGAAGTGCCTGCTGCTGTTTTGGGCCTTCTGAGGGACTGCTTGACGCAAGGAGCTGGAAGCGTGACTCATGAGGAAGAAGCGTGTTGCCGTCGCAGCCGCTGCCGTCGCATCACGGAGATGACGCCGCTGTAGCTGTCGCATTGCACCGCATCTCACGAAGCGTCTTGCAACACCGAAGAAGCATATAGCCTTCGCTGCCGTCGCATCACAAAGATGACGCCGCTGTAGCTGTCGCATTGCACTGCATCACAAGAAGCGCCTCGCATCCACGGAGAAGCCTGCCGCTGTCGTCACATCACGGAACAAGGGTGTGGCCGCTGCAGCTGTCGCATCGAGTGGAAGTGTCTCGCATCGTCGGAGAAGAGTGTCGCCGCCAAAGACGCTGTTGTAGCATCACGGAACAAGGGTGTCGCAGCTGCAGCTGACGCATAGTGTCGAGACTTCTCGCAACATCGGAGAAGCGTGCCGCATCAAGAAGAAAACTACAACTTTATTTCTTTGCACCAAATCTTATCGCATCGCAGCGTTGCTCGCCGCATCGCCCCGGAAACGCAGTAAGGAATCATTGCATCACTATCTTTGCAACAATTTTGTTGCCCTGCGTGTCTCATCTGATGGTACATTAACTCAAAGTGTCACATTGTAAGATCTAAAGAGAAATAAGCTAAACCTACCATTTTAAGTACAGTATTGTGGATTTTTGTCGTTTGTGGTCTTGTGTTAAATCTATAAAGAATGCTTATTTTTTAATATACAACTTGTGTGGTGTCCATCTGCAGTGTTGTCACTTGATTACTGTATGCGTTCACAAATGCTTTACACACTGCCTCTGAGATAAGCCTGTCTGCTCGTGCCAAGCTACCAAGGGGGTTCGCTGGGGTTATTTTAGGAGTGTACCCCCTTACCCTGACTAGAGGTAAGGGTCCCTATTTGTCACAAGTACCTTCCTGTGCCAACTAGAGACCCCCAAATCTAACACTAATGGAGTACTCTTCACCACCACCAAAACTTGAGCTGGGATACCCATGGCTCTGTCAACTTCAGCCGCCTCGCCATCTTCCTTTGCTGGTGGTGGTATTTTAATGCTAAAATCTCCTACAAGTAATACTGGGACTGCTGGATAACTATACCATGCATATTTAACTTAACCATATAAGTTTGGTCAACTTTTGACCTTGCTCCTTATTCGGTGGCAAGTACCCATTTATGATAATCAACATTTTATTACAGGGGGCATTATATCTTTTAGCTGCAGCCTTGCTCTCAACCACTACTATGGTTATAAAATATGAAAATTAATTAAATATTCTATAACTTTTAATATCCTTCTGGACAACAACTAATGTCAATAACTTACTTCTCGGATTACCAAAAATACCCTTTTCGGCTTTGTTATAGTAGGCAATATAATAATTAAATAACACCTCATTTGCTGCCCATGTTTCCTGATAAGACACTATTGTATATTTCTTTTCACTCAATTTATTTTTGATATACTGTTCATTCCTTCTAATCCCTGCTATCTTCCACACCAGGATACCAAGACCTTGGTTATCAGGAAGGTCTCCCTTCCACTGTTAACAGTCTGGAGTTAATGGCTGCCGCCACCCGACTCCAGTCTTGAACCTCAGTACCCCTGTTACATTTCATATTACTTTCTGAAACTATCTTCCGGCCTGCATCTGATACAAATATTTTGAATCTTTCGGGGAAGATCCTTGCCTGGTAGTGAGTCATCTTTTCTCCCAGAGGTTGATTCTGGCAACCGTTCTTAATAACCGCCTTTTGTGCTCTACCATCCATTCCCCACTTTCTTTATACAGTTCAAAACCCCATTGCCTCATATCATCGATAGCTTTCAGAACCAGTTCCAATACTAGTCTTGAGCGAAAAGGAACTATGGCATACAGCCATTCTAAGTTGATTGCTTTATCCTGTGGAATAGATACTACTGATATATTTTTTGAAGTGATCTTAAATGAAAAGGGAATGGCACTGAAAATTGGCAGAATCTTAGATCGATTCATAAAGTGGTTGGGGGGCCCAAACTGTGAATATATCCACTATTATTAGTAATAATGGTTCTCATTCCCTAGGGTTTAGCTCTCATTGCTCATTCCTTTTTAGCTCTACACAGGTTTATTTACGCCTTGTTCCTTCCCCTGATGTAGGTGGCCTCTGTTTTTCATTTGAGGCTGAGGTCCAATGGCGCATTTGTGGAGTATGTATTTTCAGCCCATTTACCTAAATATCCGTTTCCATTATCTTTCACCTCTACTAAACGCTCAACTTCTTTTTCACTCTCAGTACCTGATTTATTTCCTTGTAGTATCAAAAATCGATAGTGCTAAACTGTCTAAACCCCATGCCAAGGCTACATCTTCCTGAGTAATAATTATTTCCGACTTCTAGGGGACCCCTGATTCATCTATCCTGAGGGGAACGCGGAAACGTCTTTTGGCTCTCTTTGTCTTTATCCTATTCTTTTTGTTCTTCCTCCTTCCACAAACGTTCCTAGATTTATTTATCTGGGAAATAGGGAAGACTTCTACATTAGTTGACCTCCTACCTTCTGCCATTTGTCCACTCTTTATACCTGTATTCGGGCATGAATCATCCATTAAGTTGATCTCAGTTTCTTTTCCCTGTTTTACTTCATTATGCACCTGGCTGGGGTTTATTTCTGGAGTTAATTTTGTCTCGTCTGAGTATATATATCTAAGTTCGATATCTGCGGAGATTCATGGCGCTCTTGAGTTTGTGAGCCCCCACTCACTTTTGCCACTGAAATGTTTTGTAGGTTACCAGATAAGTTCAATTCCATCAGGTGATTCAATATTTCAGAGTTAATATTGATATTATGATCTGAGTCTTCTACCAGTCTATTAAGAAGTTTTAGAATTCACATTTTTTGAATGGAAACCATCAAAACTGACCAACTCATTGGATTGATCCCCTTCCCACAACAGTTCGCTACTCCTTTTGTTTACAATTTTGCATCTTCCCATATAGCACTATATAGACTACTATCGGAGACTGATGTGTCCACATTATAAGGCAGAGAAGCTCCACCCTTTTTTCTTTGATGTATTTCTTAGATCATATCGTTGGAACTATTTGGGTGGAATACTGGACCCCCGTAAACGGGCCTTGACGTTTTTTACTTCTAATAAATCAAATTATCCAGATATCATTGAGCAAAGTGGCATATCTATTGAGTCTTGAATTTCTAAGCCCATCTGCATGGATTTAAGGATTGATTTATTGCAAATTGTATTACTCTCAAACTTTTGCTGCTCTTATCCTCCTGCTGAGCCATAGCCCCTACTGGGCAATACTGTTTATCTCATTGTATTATAAC
The DNA here is from genome assembly GCF_964263255.1 of Lissotriton vulgaris. Classification (NCBI taxonomy): domain Eukaryota; kingdom Metazoa; phylum Chordata; class Amphibia; order Caudata; family Salamandridae; genus Lissotriton; species Lissotriton vulgaris. The sequence goes on from NC_141699.1 coordinate 587,467,928, forward strand.
TGGTTTAATCCCCAGATCGACTTTCACCTTACATATACAGCCTTCTAACCCCCTCCACTTTCCTTTTCCTCTCCAGGCTGATCTTTCAAAGAATTAGCTTGTGGTATGTGCTCTGGCCGTACCTTAGAGATCTCCCCAGAGGGAGGAGTTAACTTCACAGAACCTTGTCCCCTACCATTGCAAATGCTACTGGCTAGAGGGACACTTGATGTGGGGGACAGGGGTCTCGCAAGCCTGCCCATGCATAATCCAACATGTGGCACGAGTGTTGGAACACGTAATCAAAAAGGTGATAATCCATGTCCCGTATGCCCCGGACATGCCACTCTGGATGATACAACCCTATGCGAAAATAGCAGACTCTATGTCCATCCATAAAGGAAAGAAGGTGATTGCCTGTCAATGGGAGACCTATTCTCAAATAATCAATTCATCTTCAGCGAAAATGCGGAAGATATATTTCAGTTCGGACAGGGGCTTGCAATACAGAAAGATACTACATGTGACCAGTGAACTGTGGGCGTCATTCCCGGAAGAGCCACCAATAACAAGAGTGCTCCAAGCTATGCTATATATGGCGCAGGGTGGTCGCCTAGTCATACACATGTACTGAGCACTTAGAGAAGATCTGAAAGCCCCTGCTTTGCTGATCCAGGCGCACTGGGAAGAGGCCATGGGAGAGCCCCTATCAGAGCGGGAATGGATCAAAGTGCATGAGGGAGTTAAGGGAGTGAACTCCAATACTAGGTTTAAGTTAGTTGAATATAATTACATACATCAAACATACCTCTCCCCGGGGCGTGGCTTCGAGGGCGAAGATGGCGGACGCGGCTCTGTAGAGCTCCTGCCAGCCCGATCCTTATCCGTTAATTTATCCTTGCCCCACACCCTCTTCCCTCATCCCGAGATTGCTGGAGTCCGGCGGAACACGGTGGTGTGGTTGCTGGAGCCCTGGACCCCTGCTAGCACGGCCATTGGACGCCGGGCGTACAGGGCCTACTTGCCGCGTGGTGAGCCGGGGCCTCGATTTCTGTGTCCTGCCCACCGGAGGTCCTTGGCCGCCGGCTAGGCGCCATCTATTCCCGCCCGCGCCATCGGGGTGGAGTCACTGGAGCAGTGGACGAGGGGCCCGTTGGTCGCACCCAAGGGTGAGGTGCACCGACGAATCGATTGCACGGACCTGCGTCTATCCTGAAGGGCCAGCCCGTACGGACTCGAGGGGGCTGCGGCGCTGCCGGGAGAGGACGGACTGGAGGTGCTAATCCGGCGATTCTACCCTGGGCTCCTGCCTCGTGGTGCCCGCGCCCTGGTGGGGTGCCCTTCCTGTGGTTCTGGCCCATCTTCCAACGGGCTGGGAGCGGACTGGTTGTGCCCCGGAGGCCCGGGACCCTGCCCGCTGACAGTTTCGGCGGGGTGACCGGCAGCATGTGTTTCTCACCGGACTACCCCAGCGGCGGCCATGACGAAAGGCAAAGGTGGCCCTCCCGCCTCAAAGGGACCCATAGACAAATTCACCGGCCCCGGGGGTAGTGCCGGGGCAGCTGGAGGGAGTCAGACTGCAGGCCCGGACAATGCAGCGCTGCTGACGGCTGTCACGCAGTCTCGTGATATGCTGGATGCGAAGATTGGCGCGGTGGGCGCCGATGTTATGCTATTGCGCCAGGATCTTCGCAATGCGGTCGCCCGCATCACGGAGGCAGAGACCAGGGTCACGACGGTGGAAGGCGGCGTTAGCGCCCTGAAGAAGAGGGTCGCCGACTTGGAACAGACGCAGCGGGGCCTGGCGCACCGGGTGGAGGATGCCGAAGGACGGGCACGGCGGAATAATCTGCGCTTTGTGGGCTTTCCGGAGGACTGCGAGAAGGGGCCCATGGATGTATTCCTTTCCCGGTGGCTGGAGAGTTGGTTACCCCCGGACTCCCTGTCGCGCTGTTTCGTGGTGGAGCGCGCCCACCGTGCCCTGACACAAAAGCCGCCGGCTGGGGAGCGGCCTCGCCCGATCATTGCTCGGATCCTCAACTACCACGACAGGGACGTTATCCTCCGGGAGGCTCGACTCAAAGATACCCTGCTGTTCGATAACTGTAAAATCATGATCTTCCCGGACTATACTAAGCTAGTCCAGCAGCAGAGACACTCCTTTATGGCGGCCAAGGCCAAGCTGCGGGGCCTGAAGATCCAGTACTCGCTGCTCTACCCGGCCCGCCTTCGTGTGATTTTCAACTCGAGGACCCGCTTCTTTGACTCTCCGGAGGCGGTCTTTGCCTGGACCGACGAGGCGGTCCGGATTCGACCTCATGTCCAACCGGGGCTGCACTCCGGCTCCTCACGCAGTTCTTCCCAGGAGCGGAGCGACCACCCGAACAAAGTGAAGCGGCATTGCAAGTCTCGTTCGAGACGGAGGTCCCTGTCTCGTGACCCCCTCTTGGGAGACACACAGCCAGAGACGGACAACTCTGGCAGGGGGTCCTGACTGCTGTTCGCTGACATTTGGATCCTTGCTTCTCTTCTGTGGCCGTCCGCTGCGGCGGCTGCCTGCCAGTCGGCGGCTCGGACGTAACCTGGTGCAGTATGACCTGACTTTTTGCCTACTGCTTGGGACTACGTGAATTGATGCTCCTTACCATGCACTGTTTATCTTATGCTTGTGCCTTATTCGAGGGGGGGGGGGGGTGTTGGGGTGAATTCTAGGGGCTGCCTCCTCCTGTTGGGGTTGGGGGGTGTGTTGGGAGTGTGCCTGGTTGATGGTGGGGAGTTACTTGGGATCCATTGGCATGCATGCATTTCGGGGCTGTGTTCTGGGCCTGAAGTACCGCATGCCGCGACAGATACTTCATCGTTTCTTGAGGTATTGGGGTGGGGGGTCTTGGGTTGTTGGGTGGCTGGTTGGGGGGGTTTGTTCTTCCGGGGTTGTGGGTAACGGGGCTCTGTTTTGGGGGGTGCACGTGGTCTTTCCGAACATTGCAACAGTGGGGTTTGGGGCCTGGGCTGGGGGCCGGGGATTGTGGGGTTTGGTACATTGTACTGATGGTTGATGTCTCACGTTTAGCGCCTTCGAGCGCTTCCATGCATGTTCTTAGCTGGAATGTCCGGGGTCTCTTGGACAAGATTAAACGGGGGGCTGTGCTTCGCTGGGCTAAGAGGGACCTGGCGGATGTGCTCCTTCTTCAAGAGACACACATGCTAGGTACAAAGGCCCTGAGCCTGCAGCGCTTTGGCTTCCACCAGGTGTTTCACGCTGGCTTTACTAGGGGCTCCAGGGGGGTGGCCATTCTTATTCACAGGCGGTTGGCGTACAAGCATGAGCGTCAATGGCTCGATCCCCAGGGGCGCTTTGTGTTTGTTCAAGGGAAGATTGGTGCGGAGCCGGTGGTCTTTGGCTGTGTGTATGCACCCCCCCCCCCGTTGCAGTGGGCTTTGGCTGAACGATTGTTTGCTCTTTGGGCTGAACTCCCCCACTCTCTGGCTGTGATTGGTGGCGACTGGAACGATGTGGTGGATGTGGTGTTGGACCGGTAGAGGAGGCCCGGAGTGGCGCCTGTGTCCTCCCCTACACGGCTAGGGGCTATGGTTGATGGTCTGGGGTGGGCGGATGTGTGGAGGCACTTGCATGCAGAGCGGCGTGAATACACCTTTGTCTCGGCTGTCCATGGCTCCCTTTCGCGCCTAGATTGCGTATTTGTTCCGAGGGCCTTCCTTGCTAGGGTGCGGGGGGCCACGATACGGCCTCGTGGGCTCTCTGATCACTCCCCTGTAGCAGTCCAAATCAATCTACGCCAGGCACGCCAACCCTTCCGGTGGCGGATGTCCACGTGGCACCTACAGCGCCCTGATTACTCCCAACGTCTCCGTGGCGCGATTGCCCAGTATTGGCGGGACAACCTTGCCGCGGGTGTGGACGCAGTGACTGTCTGGGAGGCCATGAAGCCCACCCTGAGGGGTGTAGACATTGCCTGGTGTGCCTCTGCCCGCCGGACTCGGCAGGAGGGCATTGTTGCTGCGGCGGGGCGGGTGGAGGACCTTGAGGCTCGCCACAGGGAGGCGCCTGATGATGTCGTACTACGGCTGCTCCTGCAGGCGCAGCAGTCCTACTCATCGGTCTTGCTAGACGAGGCTCGACAGGCATGGTTGGCCACCCGTAGCCGGGTGTATCAGTGGGGGGACAAGTCATGCACCATGCTCCATAGGCTTTGCCAACAGACCTTGCAGCCTCTTACATTGCCGGGTCTCGTTGATGGCGCCGGAGTGGTGATCACTGACCCTGCTACTCTTGCCACGAGCTTTGCGCTTTATTATTAGGGGTTCTCTCCCCTGTTGCTATTGCTGATTATCTCGCCTCGGTTCCCCCTTCTGCGGTGTCGGATGAGGTGCGCGACGCCCTAGATCTTCCGCTGACGGCTGAGGAGCTGGGGGATGCGTTGGGTCAACTGAATGTGGGCAAGGCACCGGGGCCTAGCGGCTTCCCCAGCGAGTTCTACAAAAAGTTCCATCTACAGCTTGGGCCCCACTATCTGCGTGCCCTGGAGCAGGCGCGAGAACATGGCCGCCTCCCACCGGATTGGCGTCATGCCGAAATCGTAGTTTTCCTGAAGCCGGGCAGGCCCCCGGATCGCCCTGAGTCTTATCGCCCCATCTCCCTTATCAACTTCGAAGCCAAGCTCCTGGCCAAGGCGCTCGCGAACTGCTTGCTTCCACACATCTCAGCCCTTGTCCACCCTGACCAGGCAGGCTTTATGCCGCGCCGGGCTACGAGACATAATATACGGCGGGCGCAGGCGGCGATTGAGGCAGTTGGGTCTTCGGAGGATCAGGCGGCGCTACTGCTGGCCGACATCGACAGTGCCTTTGATTCGGTCAGCTGGACCTTTCTTTTTACCCTATTGCCGCTGCTGAATCTCGGCCCAGTCTTCATCTCCTATGTCCGGCTACTCTATACTGAAGTTACTGCCTCGGTGCGTGTCTAGGGGGGGACTTCGGCTCGGTTTCCGGTGACCAGGGGCACGCGTCAGGGGTGTCCGCTCTCCCCTTACCTTTTTGCGCTGGCCATGGAGCCGCTGGCCACCAGGGTGCGCCAGGATGCGCTCTATCGTGGCTTTGTGTGGGGTGCGGATCACTCGGACCGCATAGCTTTATATGCGGACGACGTACTGTTTTTCATGACAGATCTGCAGCGTACAGGTCCTTGTGTCCTGGAGCTGATGCAGACCTTTGGTCGGGCGTCGGGGCTGTTTCTGAACCCGCGCAAATCAACCTTGTGGGTGCTGGGGGGTGGCGTGGTGGACTGTCCTTGGGCTGCATCCCTTCAAGTGGCCGTGGAGGGGGTGAAGTACCTGGGGGTCTTCCTCTCTGCTTCACCAACAGTGGCATGGAACCGGAACGTCCAACCGGTGTGGGACCGGGTCCAGCTGGACATCAAGACATGGACTTGTATGCCTCTTAACATCTACGGCCGGTCGGCCATCTTTAAGATGGTCGCCTTGCCCCGTCTCCTCTACCAACTACAGAATCACCCCTTCTTGATTGATCCGCAGTGGTTCCGCAGTGTCGACTCTGTGCTGGGCCGGTTTCTGTGGGCTGGGGGTGCCTCCAGGGTGGCGCTCCGCACATGCTTCCTCTCTACGTACTGTGGCGGTTTGGCGACGGCGGACATATTGTCCTACTATCAGGCCTCCCATCTTCTTGTGCTTAACGAATGGTGGTATGGGGACCGCAGCGACCCGGCCTATGCCTTGGAACACTCTCTGATGGGCGACGCTTCCCTCCACACTTTGCTGTATTCGGCCAGGCGGAGGCGCTTGCTTCCCAGGGTCACCCAGGTGGTTTTCGCGGTCTGGCGGCGGGCCCTACACCGTATGGGTTGGTGGGGTAAGCTGACGGCCGAGACCCCGTTATGGCGCAATGGCTTGCTCCCGGCGTTGGCATCCTTGCAGGGGTTTGACGGCTGGGACGCGATCGGGATATCCTCCCTTGGACAGGTCCTCTCTGGCACTACCCTTAAGTCCTTTCAAGACCTCAGCTCTGAATTCACCATGCCCAGGTCCCAATTCTTCCTCTACCTCCAATTTCGCCACGCTCTTACTCCTAGCTTAGTGGGCTTGGAGCAGCTCCCTGACTTCAGTCCCATTGAGGCAAAACTCTTTATGGGAGACTTAGGCGACAAGAAGGTCTCTCAGATTTACCGTTCTCTGGTCACACACTGCTCTCCCTCGCTCTCGACATTGAAGGCCTCATGGGAGCAGGATGTTGGTCCTCTTGATGAGGATGACTGGCGCGAGGCCCTTGAATCTCCCCGTGGCGCTGCGATAGCTGTCCGCCTCCGCTTCATCCAGTTCAAGTACCTCCACCGAGCTTATTTCACTAGGGACCGTTTGTGGCGGGCGGGACTCATTGCAACCCCGGAGTGTCTGCGGTGTGGTTCTGAACGGGGCACCCTTCTCCATACTGTGTAGTCCTGTGTGAGGTTGGCTCGATTCTGGGCGGGGGTGTGGAACTGTCTGTCTGAGGTGCTGGGGTGGGACCTGCCCCGTACCCCCAGATTGGGCCTGCTTCATGTCCTGGAGGACGTTGGGGGCAATGTCTACAAGCGTCATTTGTTATTGCTAGGGCTTGTGGTGGCAAAAAGGGATCTAGCGCAGGCCTGGAAGAGCGAACGCGCCCCCCCACTTAGTGCCTGGAAGGCGGGCCTGGACTTCCTCATGGGCCTGGAACAGCCTGTTTTCGAAGCTCGGGGGTGCCCCCGTAAACATTTCAAAATTTGGAAAAGGTGGGCGGACTACAGGGGCCTGACCCTCGACCCCCCCCTGGACATTGACGATGCATTGCAGCTAGATCTTGATCCCACGCCCTAGGCTACTGGCCAGCTCCACCTCTATATGTCCTCTTATACTGCTGAAATATGATCACGTGCACCGGGTTAGGGTGGGATAAGGGGTGGTTAGTTGTGGGAGGGGTTGGCGGGAGTTTTTGAGATTGGGCGGGTCGGTGTAGTTAAGAATGTTTCGCTCTATAAATCTGGGTTCAATGCTATGTCATTACTGTGTCTATTCGCCTCTATCGTTGACAGTCTCCTCCTGACCGTGGAGGGCTGTACTGAACCTTGCTTGAACTCATAATAAAAACGGTTTTGAAAAAAAAAACATACCTCTCCCCAAAACACGAAGTAACATTTTCCCGACTCAGACGACCAAATGCCCCTGATGTAAAAAGGGGGAGGTGGACTTTCTGCATGTGGTATGGCACTGTCCGGTCATAGCCTTCTATTGGACTGAAATCTTAGATAAGCTGGACAAGGCCACGGGATTAAAAGTTCCCAAAGAATTGAGGACCGTGTTGTTGGGACTATTACCTACTCCCAAAAACAAAAAGTTAAGTAGGAGATTGGTAATGCTGGGACTTATATTGGCAAAAAGAGTATTCGCGATATCCTGGAAGAACCCCAACCCACCCCGTATAAAAATGTGGTTGAGTGATCTGTGGGAGTGGGCGACAGCAGAAGCTTTACATATGAAAAGGGTCAGGCATGACGAAAAGCTATAGGACGACTTAAGTGCATGGACGGCAATGCTGGCTGACATTAAGGATATGAAGTCAGCAATAACAACACCCATCAAGAATACCCCATAATAATAACAATACATGAACAAGTGAGGAAACCATAAAACAGAACTAGGATAGAAAACAGGTGACATTACAGGCTTCTAAACATTAAACAAGGCCCTAGAAGTGCTAAGATGGAGTTCTACGGGACTGAGTTGGGTTGGGGGGTGGTAGGGAAGCGGTCTAAGTTAAGAAAATGGAACGTTTGATGTTGATTATAGTTGTAGAATGAGCTAAACATCGGAACACAGTTTGGAAATGTTGAATTGTCAAACACTCATACACACAGTGTTGGACCTGGGGTTACCAGTCTACATAGGGTAGCTTGGCACAGAGTAGGAAGGCCTATCCCAAAGGCACATGTGTTAAGTTTGCGTCGCACCCTTCAGTAACATAACGTCCATCCACTAGAAAAGAAAGACACTACACCAGTCTTAGAAAAATACGGGCTGTTTTATAAAATCTCGCTGTTTTTCTTTCTGTTACTTAGCAGTATTTAGTTTCAGTTCATAAAATTACTCTACATTTGATTGTTACCATCTACACATTTATATTTAACATTTCTGACACCATTTTTCACCCCATTGAAAGGAGCTTCAGCAATATTTCCCGTATTGAGACAGTGTAGAGTACTCAGCTTAAGTTGGAAAACACAGCAATATCCAACCCCCCTCTACAATAAGGCAAGACTATACATTACCCTTAGGGTCTCAATGTTACTATTGGCATGTAGTTACAGGTTCCATCAACAGTTTCATTAATAGCACATTAGTTCCATTGTTCCAGCAGCTGTTTATCTAAATAAAGACAGGCAGGTTAATTCTTTATCTTATACAGCTTTTTGGTTCACCCTATGGCCACAAAAGCTTAACAGCATAGCACAGAAAATCTACCAGGCTCTGGATAGCCTACTCAAAAACATTCCCTTCAATTAATCCGTTGGAAGCCCCCTCAGCTATATCCTGAGGATTCCTTATCTAGGGAAGTCTCTTCCCAGGCAGTAGATTCGTCTCAGAACAAGTCTAGTACTCAGGGAGACCTGTTTAGGACGTAGTTCGTGAAGTTCGAGTCACCCCATGTGAGAAGTTGGCCTGGTATATGATGCTCACTAGTTCTAGTGATCACCTTGTACCATGCCAAGCAACCCTTATGATGATTGGTTGTAAGTCAACCTTATAGACCAGCTATCCTAGTAGCGTGGACAAAGCAGTCTTAGGCTAAACTCTGTAAAGGCATGTGAAGCAAGCTGTTTTACCATACACAATCCCCTTGAATACCAAATGAAAGGACACCACACAGATATATATTCAAAAAATATATATATATTTATTTACTACAAATATCCCCTATACTCTTTATGAGCACAGAAGCATAAGCGTTAAAACAAAACACAGTTTAAATATACAAAAGTTGCACAATATGGATGAGCCCTAGGGGCCACCTAAACCATATACTAAAATAGTGGTATAAGAACCACCTAGCTGAAAGGAAGTAGGCCTAGGGCCTGGGGAATCGCTGGAGCTGTTCTGGACTAACAGTGATGAAGTCGGGAAAGGCCCGCGGGACTCGGGTGCAGTGCGGAAAGTGCACGCATATACCAATGTTAAGTCAATGGTGCGTAAAAGTTACAAAGTTAGTTATTAAGGAACCTTCCGAGTGACCTAGAAGAATGAAACTTTAGACACAGACACTAGAGGTGTGTACCAGTGTGGGAACACCGGCGTTGCTGAGTTACGTCACCCACAGGAAGCGGGTGCACAGGTGTGAAGTAGTGTCGGGGTTCGTCACGCAGGTCGATGGTGCTTGGAGCTGAAGATGCTGCAGGCGGCTCGATGTGAAGAGTTCCGGTGGATCCAAGGGTGGATCTGAAGTGGTGAAGACCTAAAAGCAGAGGGGACAATGTTCAAAGTCACTAGCCAGTGACTACCGTGGAACCAGGATGGAACCAGGCGATGTCGGGTGCAAACAGGCGATGAGGTGAAGATTGTCTCTGCAGCCACGTGGACACGAAGAGGTCGAGGACGTCCAGGCGTCGGTCACGAGCAGTCCCACAAAGGCTCTAGCTGATGGCGGTGTCGGCTTCTTGATCGGAGCAAACAGGCCTTGGCTAATGCAAGCCACGCAGGAATCGATGCAAGCTTCTCACTCGGACCAGCAAGGTCAGAGCGGGTGCTCCTTTTTACAGGAGCGAGGGCAAATCTGGAGCAACCAGACCCGCAGTGTATATTGTAGGTTTCATCGCCAAGATGGCCGCTGACCACGTGGCAAGTGGCCGGGATAGCGCGTCAAGTGGCACGATGCAAAAGGGCCCCACGCAGATCGTGGAGATGCAGGGGGGCTGATCTTCGGTGCAAGGGCTGCTCAGTTGTGGGGCTTCTGAATCCCCAAAGCACAGCGTCGAGGGTGCCTCGGGTGCTGCGCAGTCAGCTTCTCTGGGGTCTTTCGAGATGTCTGGTCCCACGTCTCTCGGTGCCTCCACGGGTCCCTTCTTTGCAGGGACTGTGGATCGGGCTGTGAGACGTCTGGGAGTTTGTGTCTCGTCAGGCTCTGGGCTCGGGTGGTGGCAAAACAGACGTTGAGTTGCTGGATGGTGCCTGTGTTCACAGGGTGGCCACTCCTAGGCTACAAGGGAGATGCTCTTCAGTCTTCTGTGCAGCAAAATGTCGAAGTCCAGTCGTCTTTTTAGTTTCAAGTTGATTCAGGATGATCTGAGGTGCTATGGCACTGCTCCCACTCTTATTCCCAATCTGAGGAGTGGATCATCTGCTAGGTCCCTCCTCTGGGTGGGACCAGGAAGGGGGGCGGTTACACCCCCTTTCCTTTGTCCAGCTCCTCGCCAGGCCCGGGTCTGGAAAGTCCCAGGACCGGTTTGGACTGGCTTATGCACGAGGATACCTTGTGTGCCCCTGGCATGTCTGATTCTACTCAGCCCTGTCCTACCCAATACACAAAATCCTGTCTGGGGTAGTGCTCGCACCTCCCAAGGCAGGAAACCCTTTGTCCAAGCCTCCCTCGCTGGAAGGACTCCCAGCAGCAGGAGGTCAGACTTGTGTCTGTGGTGGCAGCATCCATTTTGTGATGCTGAGGCTCTGGTTAACTATAATCGGGGTTAAGGCTATGTACATGTTGTGTCCCTCTAGAAGGGTGGAATGCTATCCCCGTCGACAGAACTGTCGAGGGGATAGTATTCCAAATCGTATGACACTTTACTCGACATGTTTTGATAAAGCCAAACCAAAGTTAGCATATAACCGCGAGGATTATAATGCACTTAAGAGTATATGGTATGGCAATATCCCGGAACAGCTAAGGGAGTTGTTCCCGACAGCTGCAGACAGGCTCAGCTCACGCTAGAGCACCATCTCACATGAAACCACGCACTCTGCCTCCAGGGTTGCAGAGGCCTTCCATAGGAGTGGCTGATAGGTTAACATGTGTCCAGTTAAGGTTAGATATAGGGATGCTATATCTAAGTAAGAGGTGATTACACCAACTTACCCCAGCTGAGTGATCAGCCAGTTGTGTCAAATGTGGAGGCCAGGCCAGGGGTGGCATAATACATGCTGCAGCCCCTGGTAGGCCTTGGATACACCTATGCCCTGGGTACCTGGGGTACACTGTTACAGGGGCCTATAAGGTGAACCAGTTCCAATTCGTAATGCACCTAAGGTACATGGAGTCCATTTTAAGGAGAGAGCAATTAGCCTGGGGCCCTGAATAGCAGGATCCCAGGCCAACTATGTCAAAAACCAGCTAAACACCAGGCAAAAAGTTTGGGGGTAACTATAGTCAGATATCCACCTTCCTACATAACACCCCCCCCTCAAACGAAAGGAGATAAGGCTATCCTTGACCAGGTAAGCCTATATTTCCTAAGTGGCCATATAAGGAAGTACCAGCTCTGGTTTGGTTACCCCCTGTCTCATGGGCCACTAAGCAATCCCTCACCCTAAGGATCTGAGGGTCTCCACCATAGGGAATCTCTACCTGTGGTGTGTCTTTGCAAAGTCAAAGGCTGGTATTGAGTTGGAGTACTGAAGTGAGATTCCTCTGTAGGACTCAGCTTCCTCCAATCACTCTCCACCATGTGTGCCTTTCTTTCTTTGACTGAGTTGCACTGTGCTCTCAGGGTCAACCTCTGGCTACCTAAAGCTGGAGGCTGGGTCCCTTTGTTTGGCTTACTGGAGGGACAGTTCAGGTTTGGGCCCTTTGGGTCCCAGGTTTGGCTGTGCCCAACAGTATCCATCTGTGGGAGGTCCCTAACTACTTTTATGGGGGCTCCCTCAGGAGTTTTAAAAGTTTTCACCTCACTAGGGCTACTAGTTTCGGTGCCCCTAACCTGTTGATGGGGGTGCTTTATTTGACAGGGGGGCCTTTGGGGCTCACTGTCCTTCTTGTCCTCTGCAGCCCTGGGCTGACTAAGGCAAGGTAGAGAGGGGCAGGTTACCTGCTCCAGACTGGGTCCCACCTGAGAAGGGACCACTGCCATCAGAGGCTCTGTCAGGCCAGGCCTAACAACCTCTGGGACAGTTCCTTCATCAGGGGTAAGATCAGTTCCCTGAGGAGGCTGATCCTTTCCTAGAGTCTGGTGGGAGGGAGATTTCTCTTCCTCCTCAATGCTCTCTGTTTGTGTGGAGTGATCCATCATTTCAGGCTTCACAACACATGAATCAGTTTGAGTTTGGGCTGTGGCCATCACAGCCCCGCCAACCTTTTCAGGAAGGGACTCAGTTTGTGTATGGGCTGTTACCATCAAAGCCCTGCTAATCTTTTGAGGAGGGAAGTTAGCTACAGATGGGGCTGAGGTTTGCTCATCCCTACCAACCTTTTCAGGAAGGACATCTTGGATTGGGGCTGTGGCCATCACAGCCCCTCTAACCTTTCCATGAAGATTTACCATTCTAGAATGGGTTTGTTGTTCAACCTCAGCCCATGCTGAGATTTCCAAATCATTACCAAGTAGGCAATCTACAGGCAAGTTTGCTGACACTGCCACTCTCTTTGGGCCAGTGACACCTCCCCAGCTAAGATTGACTACTGCCATGGGATGTTTGGTTTCTATTCCATCAATGTTTGTCACCTGATATGTGGCATCAGGTAAAAGTTGCCTTGAGGGGACTAGACATTCAGCCACCATGGTGATGCTAGCCCCTGTGTCTCTGAAGGCCTCAACTTTCAAACCATTGATGAGGGGCTCCTGTCTATACTTGCTCAAAGTGTTTGGGCAAGCAGTGAAATTGGCAAACCCCATGCCAGTTTCATAGAGAAGAGTATCTGAGGTAGGGGACCTGGTTAGGCCAGAATCCACCTGAGCTCCAAAAGTAAACCCACCCAAATTCTTGGGGGTGCTCCCACCACCTGGGGGACCACTGCTGACAGTGACAGGAGGTGTTGGAGCTTTACCTGGAGGTATATTTTCCTTGTTACCATTCTTTGGACAACAGCTGTCTGATTTCCAATGTCCAACCCGTTTACAGGCATGGCAGTAAGGCTTTTTCTCTGTAGAGGAAGTGTTCTGGGGCCCACCCTTTCCATTTGAGTTTTGGGGCCCTGGGGAAGTCTTCTCTTTGGATTTATCCCCACCTTTCTCTTGAGGCTTGGTAGTCTCTTTCTTTTGGTCACCACCCTGGTTCTTAGGCCTGATCCTGGTTCTGACCCATTTGTTTGCCCTCTTACCCAAATCTTGTGGAGAGGTCAGATCAGAGTCAACCAGGTGCTGATGTAGAAGCTGATTTTGACAATTACTTAAGATTTGCTCTCTCATAATTAAATTATACAATCCTGTATAGTCTGTAACCTTACTTCCCAGCAACCAGCCCTCCAGAGCCTTAGTGGCACATTCAACAAATTCAGACCAGTCCTGAGTCTGTGTCTTCTGGGTATCTCTGAACATTAACTTGTACTGTTCAGTGGTTAAGCCTAACCCATTAATCAGTGCACTCTTCAGGACCAGGTAGTTTCTAGAATCCCCATCACTAACTGTGAGGAGTCTGTCTCGGCCTCTACCTTCAAAGGAGAGCCACAAGATTGCTGCCCCCTGCTCCTGAGGGATCTGCTGTACTTTGCAGGCTCTCTCAAGTGCAGTCATCCATTTGTGGATATCATCCCCAGCTTTGTAGGGGGGCACAATCTTACTCAGGTTTCTGGTATCAAAAGACCTGTCTTTATCCTTAGGGATAGTGCTGCCACCAGTGGATCCTAATCCACTCTCTCTAGGCTGTCTTGCTCTAGCAAGTTTCTCTTGGGCCAGGGCAACTTCTAATTCTTGCTTCTGGATCCTAAGCTCAGCCTCTCTCATTTTGGCCTCATGTTCCCTTTTCTGAGAGCTAGTCATCCCCCTTCTGGAGCGACCATGAGAGCCTCTAGAAGCTTGGGAGGTATTGGATTCACCTGAGTGATTCCTCCTCCTCCTGGGCTACTGGTTAAGTCCATTTGGGTGGCTGGGCAAGGTCATCCTTAGCTCAGTCCCAAATACACTTAAGTTAGCCTGGCTAAGCCTGCTGGCTGGCACCTGACTAAGTCTACCATCATCAGAATCACTGCTCCCCCTTCTGTCTCCTCTTCTTCCTCCTCCTCCTCATCAGGATGAGCATCTCCAGTGACTTGGTCATCCTCATCTACCTGGACTACAGGGACAGGGGTATCAGTATTGTCATCTTCAGTGGGAGAGCCTCCTTCAGCATTCCCTGTGGGGTCTGCTTTGGAGGTCTTTAGAGCCTCAGACTGGTCTAAGAGCTCTCTAAGGTGGTCTGTAGTAGGGGTTGGACCCGTCTTAAGACCTCCAGAGGCACAAAGCTGCCTCAATTCCTTAACATTTAATTTAACATAGCAAATTTGGATGGTGCCCTTGGAGGGTCACTCTCAACAGAGACATTCCCAGTGGATCCCTCTGCTCCAGACATTGCTCTAGTGTGGGTGGATATGTTGCAATCTACCTACACTGGTGTTTACCTACTAAACCTATCTAGTAGTTGTAGTCAGGGTGTGCTACTCCCTATCCTCTACAACAACTAAGTTCAGTAGAACTTAAGTATACTAGTCTTGTTTTAATATGTACCTAGCAGGTACCTGTATGATCTTTCAAATTATACTCTCAAAGATTGTAATGGTAAAACAAACAGCAAGCTCAAATCCCAACCGCTGCTCACCAATGTGAGAAGTTGGCCTGGTATATGATGCTCACTAGTTCTAGTGATCACCTTGTACCATGCCAAGCAACCCTTATGATGATTGGTTGTAAGTCAACCTTATGGACCAGCTATCCTAGTAGCGTGGACAAAGCAGTCTTAGGCTAAAGTCTGTAAAGGCATGTGAAGCAAGCTGTTTTATCATACACAATCCCCTTAAATACCAAATGAAAGGACACCACACAGATATATATTGAAAATATATATATATTTATTTACTACAAATATCCCCTATACTCTTTATGAGCACAGAATCATAAACGTTAAAACAAAACACAGTTTAAATATACAAAAGTTGCACAATATGGATGAGCCCTAGGGGCCACCTAAACCATATACTAAAATAGTGGTATAAGAACCACCTAGCTGAAAGGAAGTAGGCCTATGGCCTGGGGACTCGCTGGAGCTGTTCGGGACTAACAGTGATGAAGTCGGGAAAGGCCCGCGGGACTCGGGTGCATTGCGGAAATTGCACGCATATACCAATGTTAAGTAAATGGTGCGTAAAAGTTACAAAGTTAGTTATTAAGGAACCTTCCGAGTGACCTAGAAGAATGAAACTTTAGACACAGACACTAGAGGTGTGTACCAGTGTGGGAACACCGGCGTTGCTGAGTTAGCTCACCCACAGGAAGCGGGTACACAGGTGCGAAGTAGTGTTGGGTTTCGTCACGCAGGTCGATGGTGCTTGGAGCTGAAGATGCTGCAGGCGGCTCGATGTGAAGAGTTCCGGTGGATCCAAGGGTGGATCTGAAGTGGTGAAGACCTGAAAGCAGAGGGGACATTGTTCAAAGTCACTAGCCAGTGACTACAGTGGAACCAAGATGGAACCAGGCAATGTCGGGTGCAAACAGGCGATGAGGTGAAGATTGTCTCTGCAGCCACGTGGACACGAAGAGGTCAAGGACGTCCAGGCGTCGGTCACAAGCTGTCCCACAAAGGCTCTAGCTGATGGCGGTGTCGGCTTCTTGAACGGAGCAAACAGGCCTTGGCTAATGCAAGCCACGCAGGAATCGATGCAAGCTTCTCACTCGGACCAGCAAGGTCAGAGCGGGTGCTCCTTTTTACAGGAGCGAGGGCAAGTCTAGAGCAACCAGACCCGCAGTGTAAATTGTAGGTTTTGTCGCCAAGATGGCCGCTGACCACCTGGCAAGTGGCCGGGATGGCGCGTTGAGTGGCACAATGCAAAAGGGCCCCACGCAGATCGTGGAGATGCTGGGGGGCTGATCTTCGGTGCAAGGGCTGCTCGGTTGAGTGGCTTCTCAATCCCCAAAGCACAGCATCGAGGGTGCCTCGGGTGCTGCGTAGTCAGCTTCTCGGGGGTCTTTCGAGATGTCCGGTCCCACATCTCTTGGTGCCTCCACGGGTCCCTTCTTTGCAGGGACTGTAGATCGGGCTGTGAGAAGTCTGGGAGTCTGGGTCTCGTCAGGCTCTGGGCTCGGGCTCCAGCGGGAGGCGGCGGCAAAGCAGACGTCGAGTTGCTGGATGGTGCCTGTGTTCACAGGATGGCCACTCCTAGGCCACAAGGGAGATGCTCTTCAGTCTTCTGTGCAGCAGAATGTCGAAGTCCAGTCGTCTTCTTAGTTTCAAGTTGATTCAGGATGATCTGAGGTGCTATGGCACTGCTCCCACTCTTATTCCCAATCTGAGAAGTGGATCATCTACTAGGTCCCTCCTCTGGGTGGGACCAGGAAGGGGGGCGGTTACACCCCCTTTCCTTTGTCCAGCTCCTCGCCACGCCCGGGTCTGGAAAGTCCCAGGACCGGTTTGGACTGGCTTATGCACGAGGACACCTTGTGTGCCCCGGGCATGTCTGATTCTATTCAGCCCTGTCCTACCCAATGCACAAAATCCTGTCTGGGGTGGTGCTCGCACCTCCCAAGGCAGGAAACCCTTTGTCCAAGCCTCCCTCGCTGGAAGGACTCCCAGCAGCAGGAGGTCAGACTTGTGTCTGTGGTGGCAGCATCCATTTTGTGGTGATGAGGCTCTGGTTAACTTTAACCGGGGTTAAGGCTATGTACATGTCGTGTCCCTCTAGAAGGGTGGAATGCTATCTCCGTCAACAAAACTGTCGAGGGGATAGTATTCCAAATCGTATGACACCTTACTCGACATGTTTTGATAAAGCCAAACCAAAGTTAGCATATAACCGCGAGGATTATAATGCACTTAAGAGTATATGGTATGGCAATATCCCGGAACAGCTAAGGGAGTTGTTCCCGACAGCTGCAGACAGGCTCAGCTCATGCTAGAGCACCATCTCACATGAAACTACGCACTCTGCCTCCAGGATTGCAGAGGCCTTCCATAAGAGTGGCTGATAGGTTAACATGTGTCCAATTAAGGTTAGATATAGGGATACTATATCTAAGTAAGAGGTGATTACACCAACTTACCCCAGCTGAGTGATCAGCCAGTTGTGTCAAATGTGGAGGCCAGGCCAGGGGTGGCATAATACATGCTGCAGCCCCTGGTAGGCCTTGGATACACCTATGCCCTGGGTGCCTGGGGTACACTGTTACAGGGGCCTATAAGGTGAACCAATTCCAATTCGTAATGCACCTAAGGTACATGGAGTCCATTTTAAGGAGAGAGCAATTAGCCTGGGGCCCTGAATAGCAGGATCCCAGGCCAACTATGTCAAAAACCAGCAAAACACCAGGCAAAATGTTTGGGGGTAACCATAGTCAGATATCCACCTTCCTACACCCCACAGCCTGCAGCATATTCCCTTTGCCTGGGCTGGATTTGTTATACAAGGGGGGTTAGGGGCTTCTGACGGCTTTCCCTCCCCTCCTGTCAATGTTCCCAGCTTACTTCGTTATATCAGCTGACATGCCAGGCCCTCCGGCCCCGAATTGAGTCTCCTCAGCCTGGCCTCATTCTCCAGCCGATGCGGGTTCCCGAGGGATGACGGGCTCACTCTGAAGTCGGATCCCGTCTGTTTACCTGACAGGATCCGATGTGACCTCTCTTCGGCGCTTCCGTCAACTCCTCCTCTCGCCGGGTCCACCCTCGACGAGCTCCGCCTTCACCCGGCCTCTCTAAGCGCCTCCACACCTTCCGACGTCACCGCCGATCTGCCTCCAGAGCTTCCGGAACCTCAGCTGTCCTCCGGCGGTGCCTGCTGTCTCTCGCTTCCACCCGGCAGCGCAAGGAATCCGCGGCAGGGAAGCGGGAAGGAAGGGGGCACTTCAACACCGATGGGTCGTCAGCTGGCACGACGAGACCTTCACACGATGAGTCCCACTTCTCCTCCACAGGGACCGTTCGCCGCTTTCCTCACACAGCGTGACAGCAAGGACTTGGTCTGACAGCGCTGCTAGTTAAGTTTCTTCCGGCAGTGCCGGGTAGGGGAAATCTGGGTTCACCACTGCGATTGGTATCGCTTTAGAGTTAGTTTTCTTTCAGCTTTCTATCAGCAGCAACAGTTCATCCTACTGGCCAATCTGGGTCAAGAGGAGGGAATAATTCCGAGCTAGTGATGGAATCACGATGGCAGGGTTTGGTCAACCGGAAAGGGGTCACGTCAGTAGAAAAAAGCAGCTGACCCGCAGGTCAATCTAACCCCTCTCAGTGTGCCTTCCTCCTTACTAAGTCGCCTCACTCCTCACCAGTTCACACCACCCTCTCTTTGGTCACACCTAAAATGGCCGCCCAGGTTCTGACCCTTATATAGGCTGACCTCAGACTTCCAGAACCAGCTGGAAGGTTCTGGAGTGTCCCTATGTTAAACTGTGGGTCCGTTCTCTGAGGTGGCAGTTGTGGCAGTTACTGGCCACCATTTTATAAAGCTAAATTTTCATGTTAACAGGGAGCTTCATGGCCTAAGAAAATTATGGGATCAAGGAGTACCTAACCCCTAAGACAACACTTAAAAATTCCAGTGGACATGAAAAACAAAGGGTAGGAGGCAAAAAGGGGATACAAATAAAGAAATAATGGAAGGGTCCACCCAAAGGGCTTGTGGTACTGTAAAATTCTGGACCCGACCATGGTGTGATACCACAGCTCTACCCTCGTGCAGAAAATATCATCATACCATGACGATTTTGGTGTTGGCAGACCGGTAATGATTAGGACATTATTACTGTGCATTTGCGTCACGATTGAGTGACGGGAACACCCCTAAATCATGCTTCCTGTCTTGAAGCCTTGGGTCCCATGTTGTGAGCGGCATCCATCTTGTGATTGCCCTTACATAGTCAATTGACCAAGGCTGAATTCGAGCTGAAAGGACACGTACACCTTTCCTGACTCCTCTGTGACCTGGGCAAAGCTGACTCCACTGCCTCAAGCCAAACCTGTTCAGGCAGTCCCCAACCCACTGGCCGAGCGAGATTTGTATCAAGGCACAACATACCACAAGCCTTTCATCGCACACAAACCATGTCTAATCTCACACACACCTGTCTCTGTTTCTGTCTTTATGATCTGCTTTACGATGGGGAGGTTCCCGTCTTTATTAGGGGTCCGTCGATATCTGATGGAAACACTGGACCTTGCCGGATAGTTAATTATAAACTGGACATACGAAAATGTGGGCTGTCATCATAACTCTGCTCCCTCTTTGTGTTGGAAATATGTGAATTATTTACTGTGAAACAAAGAATGTTTGCCTAGGGCATAATAAATTGTATAAAAGGACTGTGTGGAGTCCATAAAGGCAGACTACCTCATTCAGTTACTTTAAACGTGGCTGGGCGACGTAGCCTCACAATTAGTTATAATAAAGATGTCTTTCCATATTTCAGATTCTCTGTTGATTTCTTTGCCACTTCTGAATGGACTACTTATTGGTAAGACCCCTAGGAAGGAGTCTCAAATTTCAAAGTTCCACAGTTGTCGCCCAACGAGGGGGCCTCATCAAGTGACTATCTGGAGGAGTAATCTTGTCAGAAATCTACTGGGGAAGGCAAGACAGAAATCTACTAAAAGAGGTACTCTGTGCACGGAGGTTCTGGGGGATTCTCTGTCTTTGCGGCCTAGTATATTTTGATTTAAATCTCTCCAAAAGATGTCACTCTTGACTGAGGAACCCACTTTTTGGCGTAAGTGTTTTTTAACAAAAAGTCTGTTAGTGCAGTTAGAACTTGGCAGTTAGAATTTGAAATAACTATTTGTTTGGTATAGCTTTGATAAGTTTGTATAGGTTTGTATATGCGAATTGCAATTTGTGTAGGTGTATATGCGAATTACAATTTGTGTGGGCAGGTAATGCCATTTGTTTTACTTGAAGTATAAGTGGGTCGCTCCCAGTCCTTTGTTTTTGCTTGGTTTGTATTTGAGGATTGCAATGTTCAATAACCGAGGGTTTGTATATTTACAAGTGTATCGATAGCGATAGCCCCTTGAAGTTTGAAGCTAGATTAGTGAGCTATAAGATGCCTGATCTTAGCAAATTTGGAGATTTGTGTTGGCCAACTTTGTATACGTTTGGATTTGCCGGCTTCCCCTAAAAGGGAATATCTAAATAGGTTAGATATACAAACATATTTCTTCCTTGGTGATTTTGTATCCCCAGGGAATTAAAATATGACATAATACATAACAAGGATCCTTTGCTCTGTGCACTTTTATATGCAGAACGATTCTTGGTGTTCTGCCAGCTACAGCTAGTGAGTTGAGTGTATTTTCGTTTTTCTGCACTTACAGCTAGCACTGTTCGGCTGCTTCTGTAGTATTTTGGAACTCTATGAGAAGTGTTTCTTGTAAATATGACTTACAGCTACGTACAGTCTGGACTGTCCTGTTTTCGTCCTGAGTGTTGATTTTTGGGTTTAAATGTGTGTTTAAAAAGTGTGTTTTAATGTCTATTCTTGTTTGTGGGTTTTGTTGTAAATTGCGACAGCGCTATTTACAAGAAATGGTTAGAGCGCGCTGTATTGTGTGTCCTAAATGTTTTCAACACTTTCTGTTTATGTCTGAAATGAGCTCAATGTGTGTGGGTCACATTTAATGGATATAAATAAGGCCCCAGACAAAAACGAAATTACATGTTTTTGCAAAAATAAATAAATTTGCAGCATTTTCCCTTAAATGCACTGTGTTAGATGTTCATAGGCAAAACGTTTTTCAGCTGCAGTATATTTAATAAGAAGGTTCGTTCAGCCAGCTCCTCTCTAGTTAAACACGGGTGGAATTTTGCATAACAGTTCCTCTAGGAAATCTGGCGCAGAAATGTGACGCAGAAATGTGACGCTTTTTAAGTTCGGCATATGCGCTTAGGTTTGTGAGTTAATGCATCTAAATGAGAGGCGAGGGATGCATTGGGCTCTTATATATAGAACAATCACAAAAAAAGGAATAATTGGTTTTATTAAAAAAATAATTATTAATTATCAAAAATAATTATTAAAACTAAGTGCTACAAAAATCGTTTTCTAATATTTATAAAGCTTAACACTCATACTATGACTTCCTAGCATTAAAATTTGATTTAAATTATGTTGCATCACTAAAATGACAAGTATTCGTGTGTATAATTTGCCCTTGACATAGGCGCAAGCAAGCTCATTTTTACAAAGTATAAATTATTATTTTCAACTACCTGACTCATGGGTTATGTAATAGACATTCTAGTAATCCATATTATGCAAGAAAACTGTAGGATATTCATTTTTAAATGCCCAAAACCTGAAAGTCGATTTTGAGTAAAATAACTGTTTAACCCCTTAAGTGCTGCTGACGGCCAATGGTCGTCAGCAGCGCTACCTCCCCAGTGCTGCGCACGACCATTGAACGTCCATTCAGCACTAGTTCTAATGGACAGCGCAGCACTGGGGAGAAATGTTTACACGCAGCTAAGGTGTTAAACTGCATTTTGCTTTCATTCAAGAGTACTCTTTAAAGTGTCTCAGCCTTAAGCAAATGCATGCATTTAGGTTTTGATATAAGGTTGTGCCTTCTTATGATTCAGTGGGTTAATGTGCCACTACAAAGGCTTGTTTTAATATCAGAGTTAAGATTCTGGCTCCAGCTAGGCCTACAAAAAAGTTTGCTCATTTAAGGTTGATGAAAATGTGTACCATCGCATAGAATTGTAACAAGCTTTTATTCTAAACAAACTGGTATGTGTGTTGTGAATTATTGACAGTTAATATAGGTTAATAATCTGGGAACAGAAAGTACATTTTTTAGCGCCTAAAAAGGGAAATTATTTTAGAGTGAATTATTGAATTAAGCCTTCTGGCTTTGTCAGCTTCAGTGTGACAGAGGTTGAGAAACTTGAAAGGCTGGTTCCATGCGCGGCCGAGATGTTATCTTTTAGTTTCCTGTAAATAATGGAGAAGGCCGTCATGTTGACATTTGCGACCTTTTAACTAGGACTTTTCCTCCGAGGAATGCAGAATGACCTCTCTGCACGGGCTGCTAAAGGTGGGGTTTCTGGTTTCTCTGTGAGAACATCAATAAAATGAACAAACTTAATTTAAAGGGGAAATACATAGGGGTTTCTCTGAAAATCCCAAACATGTGCTAAATAATATGCAGAATTAATACACTTGTCTTTCCACACTAAGGAAAATAATGTTTGAAAGCTGCGTTTATTTTACAGAAAATGGAGTGTTGCATTAAGTCTTAGATAGAAAATAACGTGCAGCCCTTTTCCAAATTTTGAAGGTTATAGGTTACAGGCCTACGTACAAAAAAGATTTGCTCATTAGGTATTATTTTTTTCAGTGCACATTATAGGTACCAAATTAATATGGAGTGTCAAGGTGAACTGACAGGAGAGTAACAGTTATTTTTGTGTATGTTACAATGTTTTTTTGTGTTGTGTATTTTTCTGCTTTTTGCCAACAGATTATTAATGGATTGTTCTAAGGCAGACAAGACACGTGAGTTTAGTTAATTGAAAGAAAATGTGTTTTTGCGTAATTTGGCCCTGTCATGAAATATTTTAGTTGGTCCTGTATGTTACAAGAAGAGACAGTATGTTTGACAGTAGACTCAAAACTGCGTTATGTTCTACTGTCAAAAGGAGGGTACAGGCCCAAATATTCGTTTTTTGGCTGCAGGTTTACAGCGCATATAAGTACATGACATGGTGTTGTGTGTTACCGCTTATTCACATATGTTATTGTTCTGCTTTGTGCATACAGCGAGTATATCTGATAGCTTGACATGTGCATTGTGCATTTCTTATTATGTGTATGTTTTGTTTCATGTTGTTACTATTACAAGTTCTCCTGTGTTGTGAAGCGATCATATGACGATATGTATTGTTGCACAATTATTGGATGGCTTTGGTATAATGATAAATTTCACAGGTATGGTTTTCATACTGTGAGGAAGATAGGCAGCATTTTTACCAGTGCATGCCTGAATCTGGCTATAATAATATTGAAGAGAACTAAAAAGATATACATGTTCAAAAGTGTATCACCTGATTTTAGTCACCTACTGCACATCCCCTTAAAGGAATAGGCAGCCCTAAATTGTTATGTATCCTTGATTGGACCTAAGGATACAATTATAGATCTGTGACTCAAGGTGACCTAATTTCTATATTGCATTCCCAAATAGCATATGGCTTATGGCTTTGTCCCTTGAAAGGAAACTCGGTTTCATTTCTCTCTCCCTGAAGAAGGAACTGGAACATTAGCTAAGATTACTGTATATGGTGGTATTAGAATGTGTGTACCTTTGGTCTTGTGTGTATCCCCGTACTCTTGGTGCTGTGTCGCATGCCTGAGGCACCCAAGCAAACTCTTGTTCTTCCTATTTCTATTTGTTGCCCCCCCTGACCAATGTTGCGTTATGCTTAGTTACTAGGGATTTTAATTGTGTCCTACTTCCATTTCACCTTCCCATGTTCCTTTCACCAGTCAGCCCATTTATTATGGGTGTATTGTTTATGTGCACACTTCTAGACTATATTGATGTGTTAGGGACCCCCCATGTTATGTAAAATGTTTTTCCAGACTGACTGTTAGGGTAGTAATAGGCTGGTTAACTGACCCAATATTACAGTGAGACATGTTTTCCATCTCAATAGGAGATATCTTAAGTTTACCCTTTTAAACATAACGAATTTTCAGATGTGTTCTAATCATGCAAATACCAGGACTTTCTAGTGCTTGCCCTTTGTCTGCACATTTGATCATTAGCCTTTGTATTGCATAGTGCACCTGATGCACATTTTTAAAGGGACCTTTCTTCATGTCCTTGATAATCTGAATCATGTTATTTCTCTATTTGAGATGTTCTAGATACGGGATTTAGGGACATCTAGGCTTAGTCGTTGAGGGAACACATGTATTTGCCCCATTAGACAATGCCACTGTGTGAGGAAATCCATTTGGATAGGTGACAGAGAATAATGAAAAGAACATCTTGATTTGGAGGAAACTAATAATTGTGTTACATATCCTACATCACTAGGGTCCTGCTGGATCTTCCAGAGTCAAAGGAAGAGTGATTCCCTGCAGACCTGTGAAAAAAAACTAAGCCCACTCCCCATCAGTGACCGCTACAGATTGCTCTACAAATCCTGCAACAAGGAAGTCGCGAAGCTGGACAGCGATCATCAGCGCGACATCAGTGGTACCTCCAAAAGCAAGGCATCTGCTTGAAAGGCGTTGCAGAAAAAAGGAGGAGCCGGTTCCTTGTTTTCCACAGAATTAAAGTTTATTCATCTGGGCTCTGTACCTGTTATGTGCTGGAAACCTCTGTCAGTGTACATTCCCTTGAGCCCTTGGCCCGAGTTTTGGCCTCACCCACACCTCTTTTGCTTTGCACCAGCGGAACGGCAGTGCACCCAAGCATCCACGTTTGGAAAAAGGCACTACATTCTGGTGCCCATGAGAGCAGCTTGAGCGTCCTCTGACACTAAATGATGAGTGTTGGAGTCTGAAAGTGCTGCTGATTTTGCTAAATAGTGCTTGGATCTGCACAAGATGCTTTGTGCCCTTGATTAATGAAGAGCGCATCATTTGTAGTGTCTGCCACAAAGAAGAGACACTGGTGCATTGTTTTGAGACATTGAGACTTTCGAGTGAGCAGTGAGTGTTTTGCCCGGAGGGCACTCCAACTAAACAGTATTGTCTTCTCATGAAAAAGCCTGAATTGAAGAGGCCCAACGCGAAGAAGACACTGGAAGCGGATTTGATGGACAATAGAAGCCTGCAAGGAGAGGCTTTGGCGGACTCTGGGTATTTCCTGTGAGCTTGTATAGGATTGGAGTTTGGAAAGTAATTTTTGCTGCTTTGCTGGCATTTGTTTTAAAGTACTATTCTGTTTAGTAAAAGCAGAATGAAGTCTCTCTGTGGAAGAGTATCCCTTTTTCATCTGAGAGCATTGATCAGGAACGCCACTGTTTCACTTGAACACATAATAGATTACTGAAATGCATAGGAAGTTATATAGAATGTTATTAGATAATTCTAGGATTTGCCTTCTGCTTAGGATTGTGGAAAATTATGATTTCATTCATAATAGTGGTCACTACTTCCTCCCGTGGTCTATATGTTCTCAACAACGTGTTTTCTAGTGTTATTCTAAAATGACATTGTCTTTTATGGGTGGGATTGTTTTGTTGCTACCCAATTGACATCTGTACCCACCTCCCGACCTATGTCTCTTCCTACTATTACCTCTTTGCATTTGACCTTTGTTTCTCCTTTTCTCTCTTGCTTTTCCTGAAATTGTATTATGGTTTTCTGTTAAATTTCTTGATTGGTTACCATTTGCCAGTTGCAGGGTCACATAGGAGTACCAACGGTTCAGTTTGTGACCTGAGTAGTGGCAGTAGGTCTGCAGGACTTGCAGTGTCCCTATGACCTGCTAATAATCACAGCTGAAGTACTCTATCAAGATTGCGTGAGCGACATTAGAAAATGGAGATTGTATTGAGGAATGACGATAAAAAGCAAGAGATGAAAAACCGAAATTATAGAATGTTGTTCTCTAAGTGTGGTATAGCTTTATCTATTTTAATACTTTTATGTATTCTATTAGTTACTATATTCTGGTTTGTTTCTCCTACACAATTGACGTCTGCACCAACTTCTCAACCTACTCTGAACATAAATTGGTTAGGCCAGAGTTTACTGATAGTTCCTTTTGTACAGCTTCTACATCAACACAAGTTAGTAGTGAACATCACTAATTGTTGGGTGGGTGATCTTATACCACATACTACAGATAGAGGTATTCCCTATTTGCTCCTGCCATATATGGCCTTTGTACCACTACATGTGTAAGAAGACCTGTCCCGAGAGAGTTGCTAAGTAGTAAGATGATACTACAGCAACCCCTTGATGATCTGATAAGTATAGACCTAGATTCAGACTGACATGGGTTTAGGTCATTGCCTATATAAGGGCAAAAGGAGCGTCTGTGGTACTGTAAAATTCTGGACCCGACCATGGTGTGATACCACAGCTCTACCCTCGTGCAGAAAATATCATCATACCATGACGATTTTGGTATTGGCAGACCGGTAATGATTAGGACATTATTACTGTGCATTTGCGTCACGATTGAGTGACGGGAACACCCCTAAATCGTGCTTCCTGTCTTGAAGCCTTGGGTCCCATGTTGTGAGCGGCATCCATCTTGTGATTGCCCTTACATAGTCAATTGACCAAGGCTGAATTCGAGCTGAAAGGACACGTACACCTTTCCTGACTCCTCTGTGACCTGGGCAAAGCTGACTCCACTGCCTCAAGCCAAACCTGTTCAGGCAGTCCCCAAACCACTGGCCGAGCGAGATTTGTATCAAGGCACAACATACCACAAGCCTTTCATCGCACACAAACCATGTCTAATCTCACACACACCTGTCTCTGTTTCTGTCTTTATGATCTGCTTTACGATGGGGAGGTGCCCGTCTTTATTAGGGGTCCGTCGATATCTGATGGAAACACTGGACCTTGCCGGATAGTTAATTATAAACTGGACATACGAAAATGTGGGCTGTCATCATAACTCTGCTCCCTCTTTGTGTTGGAAATATGTGAATTATTTACTGTGAAACAAAGAATGTTTGCCTAGGGCATAATAAATTGTATAAAAGGACTGTGCGGAGTCCATAAAGGCAGACTACCTCATTCAGTTACTTTAAACGTGGCTGGGCGACGTAGCCTCACAATTAGTTATAATAAAGATGTCTTTCTATATTTCAGATTCTCTGTTGATTTCTTTGCCACTTCTGAATGGACTACGCTTCCCCCCCCCCCCCCAGCTGAAAGTGGAGAGAGCTACCCAATCCCTTGGGAGTTCTCATCACTAAGGCGGAAATACCTGGAGAGACCGTCTGCATTGGCGTGGTCCACTCCTGGTCGATGTTCCACCCGGAAGTCCATTCCCTGTACGGAGATGGACCATCTCAACAGCTTGGGATTCTCCCCCTTCATTTGCATCAGCCAACAAAGGGGTCGATGGTCTATCTAAACCAGGAAGTGCGAGCCAAACAGGTATGGCCGCAACTTCTTCAGAGCCCATACCACCGCAAAGGCTTCCCGCTCTATTGCACTCCACTTCTGTTCCCGGGGAAGTAGTCTCCTAGACAGGAAGACAACGGGCTGATCCAGACCCTCTTCATTGAGTTGCGATAACACTGCCCCAATGCCATGCTGTGATGCGCCTGTCTGGACAATGAACTCCTTGGAGAAATCCGGGGCCCTCAGGACCGGTGCTGCACACATTGCTTGTTTTAGCTTCTCAAAGGCTTGCTGACAAGCCTCCGTCCAGACTACCCGTCGAGGTTGCTTCTTGGATGTGAGCTCCGTGAGGGGCGCCACAATAGTGCCATACCCCTTCACAAAGCGACAGTAGTAACCTGTGAGGCCCAGGAAAGCTCGGACCTCAGTTTGGGTCTTGGGGTGGGGGGGGGGGGCCCAGGCCATGATTGCCTCAATCTTTGCCTGGAGGGGCTGCACCGCTCCCCTGCCCACCAAGTAGCCTAGGTACACAACCGACCCCTGCCCGATCTGACATTTACTGGCCTTGATTGTCAAGCCAGCCTGTTTCAGGGCCTGGAGAACAGCTTGTAAGTGACACAAATGGTCCTCCCAACTGCTGCTGAAGACGGCAATGTCATCCAGATAAGCAGCGGAGAAAGCCTCCATTCCGGAGAGGACCTGGTTCACCAGCCGCTGAAAAGTGGCAGGGGCGTTCTTGAGCCCAAAGGGCATCACAAAGAACTGGTAGTGGCCCTCACGCGTGGAGAAGGCTGACCTTTCCTTTGCTCCATCTGTAAGGGAGATCTGCCAGTACCCTGAAGTAAGGTCAAAGGTACTCAGGTATTGGGCAGCTCCCAGACGGTCAGTAAGTTCATCCGCCCTCGGGATCGGATGTGCATCAGTCTTGGTCACTGAGTTCAGTCCCCGGTAATCCACACAGAACCTCAGTTCTGGAGTGGTGCCCGGTGAGGCAGCTTTTGGTACCAGAACCACCGGACTGGACCAAGGGTTACTAGAAGGTTCAATGACTCCTAGCTCCAGCATCTTTGTAACTTCACTGTGGATGCTGGCCTTCACCTTGTCTGACAGCCGGTAGGTCTTAGACTTCACTGGTGGGCTGTCCCCTGTGTCCACATCATGGGTACACAGGTGGGTCCTTCCCGGGACAAGGGAGAACAACGAGGAGCACTGCTCCAAGACCTGGCGGCAGTCCTCTCGCTGCTCAGGAGTTAGGGATGGGGAGAGAATCACTCCCTCCACCGACCCATCCTTTTCCTGAGACGAAAAGAGATCAGGGAGATGCTCGCTTTCCGCTTCCTCTGCTCCATCAGTCACCATCAACAAGATGATCTCGGGCCTCTCATGGTGGGGTTTGAGGCGATTGGCATGCAGCACCCGTAGGGGCTGTTGAGGGGTCTTAAGAGCCACCAGGTAGGTGGCCTTACCCTTCTTCTCCATCAACTCAAAGGGGCCTGTCCAGCGATCCTGGAGGGCACTTAGCTCTCCGGGTTCCATCACCCACACTTCCTGGCCAGGCTCCAACTCCACAGGGTGAGCGTTGTGGTCATACCACTCTTTCATCACTGCTTGGCTGGCTTCCAAGTTGTCTGAAGCTTGCTTCCACAACTTAGCCATTTGGCTCCGGAAAGCCAGCATTTAGCTCACCACATCCTGGGGAAGTTTCCTGGGAGACTTTTCCCATCCGTCCTTCACCAGGCTGAGAGGTCCATGCACAGGGTGCCCATACAGAAGCTCGAAGGGGCTGAAGCCCACTCCCTTCTGTGGCATTTCCCTGTAGGAAAAAAACAAACAGGGTAGGAAGACGTCCCATTTCCTCCGCAGGCTCTCAGGCAGACTTCTTATCATGCCTTTCAAGGTCTTGTTGAACCTTTCCACCAGAACATTGGTCTGTGGGTGATAAGGAGTGGTAAACGGGTAGGTAACTCCACACTCCTTCCACATAGCCCGCATATATGCTGACATGAAGTTGTTCCCCCTGTCGGACACAACCTCCTTGGGGAAACCCACTCGGGTAAAGATCCCCATCAGGGCCCTAGCCACTGCAGGTGCAGTAATGGTCCTCAGAGGAATTGCCTCTGGGTACCGCGTGGCATGATCCACCAGAACCAGGATAAACCTGTGACCAGCTGTAGTTGGTGGATCCAATGGCCCCACAATGTCGATGCCCACCCTTTCAAAGGGGGTGCTAACGACAGGAAGTGGTTCCAGGGGAGCTTTCAGCTTCACCCCTGTTTTCCCACTGGCTTGGCAAGATACACATGTCCGACAGTATGTGTCGGATGCCACCTTCATCTGAGGCCAGTAAAAGTGGGGGACAAGCCAGGCAAAGGTCTTGTCCTGTCCTAAGTGTCCTGCCAAGGGTATTTCATGAGCCAACTCTGAAAGAAAGGCTCGGTAACGTTGTGGGACAACCAAGGCCCACAATGAACCGTGCACAGGTGCCTTAGGTTCACTGTAGAGGAGTCCGTCCTCCCAGTAAATATGGTAGTTTCCAACAACGTTCCCTGCTGCCTGGGCTTCGGCCTGTCGCCTCAGTCCCTCAAGGGTAGGGCACTCCCTCTGGCCCTTACAGAGCTCCTCCCTGGTAGGCCCTCCTTCCACATGCCACTCAGCAGGGATAGGTAAGTCCTCCAGGGTGACAACTTCCCCCTCCATGGACTCCTGGTCCACCACCGCAGGTGGCCGATCTGTCTCATGGGGTGTGGAAGCCGAGGCAGGCTTCTCCTGTCCTCGGTTCTTTCCCTTTTTGGCAGCTGGCTGGGCCCTTGTTCCAGGCTCCAGCCCAAGCGAACTCCCCCTCCGGGTAGTCGCGGACCTTGTGCTAGCACAGGCCCAGTCAGGTGTACCCAGCATCTCCGAATGAGTCCGGTATTCCACCTCCTTCCAAGCATTGTGCTCCATGTCATTTCCCAACAGACAATTGACTGGCAGGGCTTACGGCAACTCGAAGTGAACCTGCAACCCCTTCCCACTCAAGGGGAACCTCGGCCACAGGGTAGTGGCCCAATCTGCCGTCAGCCATCGCGGCGGGGTGAAGTACATGTGGAATCACCTGCTCTGGAGACACCAGCTGACTCCTTACCTTAATCATACGGGCTCCTGTGTCTCTCAGAGCCTCCCCTCTTTGGCCATTGATGGTGACCCATTGCCCATACTTTGTAGTATTTGAGGGCACTTGGATCTTAGGAACCATCTCCCGATCTCCCAGGGACACTAAGGTGACACTCGCCCACTCCCCCCCTTATCCAAGGGCAACTCCTCCCCGAGCACTACACTAGCTACTCCCGGGGCTTTTCCTCCAGTGGGAGGGGGTGGTCTCTTTGGGCACTTGACATCTCCCTTATAATGTCCAACACCACCACACTCAAAGCAGTGGACAACCCTTGGCTGCTGACTTTGGCCAGGATGAGGGTTTCTGGGCGGGTTAGCCTTAGGGGTGAATCCTGTTCCCTTTCCCTGGAAACTGTTTTGGGGGCCTTTTGAGAACTCCCTCTTTTTATCTCCCCCTCTTTCTTCTGGGGGGCGCCCTGCCCAGTCCTTTGGGAATCCCCTCCAGTCCCCTTTGTGGACACCCAGGTACTTGCCCAGATGTCCGCCTCCTCAGCAAGCTTCTGGGGGTTGGTCAGCTTACTGTCCACCAGGTGTTTACGCAGCTCGGGAAAACATTTCTCGAGTAGGTGCTCCTTGAGAATAAGGTCATACAACCCTTCATAGTCCTCCACCTTGCTGCCTTGCACCCAACCCTCTAATGCCTTCTTTGCGTAGTCAAGGAAATCCACCCAATTCTGTGTGCCCAGTTTGTGACTACCCCTAAACTTCTGTCGGTATTTTTCTGGAGTCAGTCCAAACTTTCTTATTAGCGCCACTTTCATGGTGGGGTAGTGGGTCTGCTCTCCCTGCTCCAGGGCCAATAGTGTATCCCTTCCTGCAGGAGGCATGCATTTATACAAGCCACCCCCCCAGTGTTTCTCCAGTATCCCATGGGCTCTTAAGGAGACCTCATAGGCGGCCAGCCACTTGGTGATGTCATCCCCTGTGCTATAGCTGGCGACTACGTCCTTAGGTAGATACGGTCTGGGTTCCCTGGTCAAATCCTTAGGTTCGCTGCCACCATTTGGAGAATTGGAAGTCCCTACTTGCAGGGCCTTAAAGTCTAATTCTCAGAGGCTCAACTCATGAGCTAGCCTACTCTCTTCTCTTGCCTTTTCCAATTTCGCCAACTCCCATTTTAACTGTCTCTCCTCCCTCCTATCCGCTAGTTCGGCTTCAGTCAAGCTTCTCACGGAGACACTGCTGCCCTCTCTTGAGAGTTTTCTGGGATCTGTCAGTAAGTTCTCCCTCTCAGATTGGTACAACACATCTACCCCGATGACAGTGTCCCTGTCTGCCTCCTCCTCCTCCTTCCCATCTGGGTGAGCTGCCACCCACGCCCTCAAGCTAGTTTGGAGTTCCCCCTTTTTAGCACCACGCTTGAAGTACACTCCCATGCTTTGACAAAATTCTCGGAGTTGAGCCACAGTATAGGTCTCTAATTCTTCCAGAGCAAATTCCATTTTGCCAATGAGAGTTCGGGACAGCCACTTGGAAGGAAATAATTTAGAGGGTAATTAGAAGCTACCTCAACCCACCACCAGGAGTAAATTTGGAAAAACTAAAATATAATTAGGGAGTCCGCTAGGAGAAAACTCCAGGTGTAGGTCTATGGAGTACACTACGTTACTATAAAGTGGACGCAAGCACTGTTCTGATCCCACCGCTAGCCACCAATTATGTTGGACCTGGGGTTACCAGTCTACATAGGGTAGCTTGGCACAGAGTAGGAAGGCCTATCCCAAAGGAACATGTGTTAAGTTTGCGTCGCATCCCTTCAGTAACATAACGTCCATCCACTAGAAAAGAAAGACACTACACCAGTCTTAGAAAAATACGGGCTGTTTTATAAAATCTCTTTGCTGTTTTCTTTTCTGTTACTTAGCAGTATTTAGTTTCAGTTCATAAAATTACTCTACATTAGATTGTTACCATCTACACATTTACATTTAACATTTCTGACACCATTTTTCACCCCAATGAAAGGAGCTTCAGCAATATTTCCCGTATTGGGACAGTGTAGACCGCTTAAGTTGGAAAACACAGCAATATCCAAACCCCCTCTACAATAAGGCAAGTCTATACATTACCCTTAGGGTCTCAATGTTACTATTGGCATGTAGTTACAGGTTCCATCAACAGTTTCATTAATAGCACATTAGTTCCATTGTTCCAGCAGCTGTTTATCTAAATAAAGATATGCAGGTTAATTCTTTATCTTATACAGCTTTTTGGTTCACCCTATGGCCACAAAAGCTTAACAGCATAGCACAGAAAATCTACCAGGCTCTAGATAACCTACTCAAAAACATTCCCTTCAATTAATCTGTTGGAAGCTCCCTCAGCTATATCCTGAGGATTCCTTATCTAGGGAAGTCTCTTCCCAGGCAGTAGATTCGTCTCAGAACAAGTCCAGTACTCAGGGAGACCTGTTTAGGACGTAGTCGTGAAGTTCGAGTCACCCCACAGCCTGCAGCATATTCACTTTGCGTGGGCTCGATTTGTTATACAAGGGGGGTTAGGGGCTTCTGACGGCTTTCCCTCCCCTCCTGTCAACGTTCCCAGCTTACTTCGTTATATCGGCAGACATGCCAGGCCCTCCGGCCCCGAATTGAGTCTCCTCAGCCTGGCCTCGTTCTCCAGCCGATGCGGGTTCCCGAGGGATGACGGGCTCACTCTGAAGTCGGATACCGTCTGTTTACCTGACAGGATCCGATGCGACCTCTCTTCGGCGCTTCCGTCAACTCCTCCTCTCGCCGGCTCCACCCTCGACGAGCTCCGCCTTCACCCGGCCTCTCTCAGCCCCTCCACGCCTTCCGACATCACCGCCGATCTGCCTCCAGAGCTTCCGGAACCTCCGCTGTCCTCCGGCGGTGCCTGCTGTCTCTCGCTTCCACCCGGCAGCGCAAGGAATCCGCGGCAGGAAAGCGGGAAGAAAGGGACACTTCAACACCGATGGGTCGTCAGCTGGCACGACGAGACCTTCACACTGTGAGTCCCACTTCTCCTCCACAGGGACCGTTCCCCGTCTTCCTCACACAGCGTGACAGCAAGGACTTGGTCTGACAGTGCTGCTAGTTAAGTTTCTTCCGGCAGTGCCGGGTAGGGGAAATCTGGGTTCACCTCTGCTATTGGTATTGCTTTAGAGTTAGTTTTCTTTCCACTTTCTATCAGCAGCAACAGTTCATCCTACTGGCCAATCGGGGTCAAGAGGAGGGAATAATTCCGAGCTAGTGATGGAATCACGATGGCAGGGTTTGGTCAACCGGAAAGGGGTCACGTCAGTAGAAAAGAGCAGCTGACCCGCAGGTCAATCTAACCCCTCTCAGTGCGCCTTCCTCCTTACTATGTCGGCTCACTCCTCACCAGTTCACACCACCCTCTCTCTGGTCACACCTAAAATGGTCGCCCAGGTTCTGACCCTTATATAGGCTGAACTCAGACTTCCAGAACCAGCTGGAAGGTTCTGGAGTGTCCCTATGTTAACCTATGGGTCCGTTCTCTGAGGTGGCAGTTGCGGCAGTTACTGGCCACCATTTTATAAAGCTAAATTTTCATGTTAACAGGGAGCTTCATGGCCTAAGAAAATTATGGGATCAAGGAGCACCTAACCCCTAAGACAACACTTAAAAATTCCAGTGGGTAGGAGGCAAAAAGGGGATAAAAATAAAGAAATATTGGAATGGACCACCCAAAGGGCTGACAGGTCTAACACACAGTATGTCTAGAAAGCTGTTGTACTCCTAGAATTATGTGAGGACTAGATAATAGTCCTGCTCGTACAAAATGCCAATACAAAATATTTTATTAAAAAAAAGAAAAAGATCTAGAGACAAGGCATAGAGGTAGAAAGTAATGTGAGGGTGGTGGAATTCAGGAAAAGAAAGACGAGACTAGTGACAGTAGCTCCAGTGATGACTTTTTGGAGGATCTATTGGCTTCTTAGCCACCTCCTTATAATGTTCATCATCAGGCTGGACGGAATAGACACACCTAAAATATTAATGTAGGTGCGAGTGCACCTGCTAATCAGGGCCTCCCAGATTGTGATGCAATGTAAACTTTTCATCAGCTTAGTGGAAAGTGAGAAGTCTTGGAAATTTCATGTCTCAATTAATATTTGGTTTGTGCCCGGATATTAGCTTGCACATTCAACAGACTGTGATTTGATGGCAGTCAATGCCTTTGGATTACATTTTTGTGATACACAAAGGATTGCACTGAGGACTTAGAAGCAAGGCAGAAAATGATCTAAGAGAAGTTCATATTTTTTCAAATTGTTAGCGCAAAATGGATTTCACAATGACCAATATGTGGCAATTTTGACTTATAATTTTGGTAGTGTTGGTGCAGGAATGCAGGGAGTTAGTTATTAAGCTGGTGGTCAAATGATGAAGAATGAGAACGGTGTTCCACAGAGTAGGGAATGAGGAATGCCAGTGGACCGAAAATCAAGGCTGGACATAGCAATGTTGAAAAAGACTACGCTGTGTCATTATTGTAACAAGGTGGACCACTGGTATTGAGAATGTAGATACAATGCTTACCAAATGCAAAATGATGGTTAGATGACAAACATGAGTGCAATGCTGATACAAAACAAGCAAATGCTAGGACCTCAGAATACTAATATGTCCCAAGCCCCGTTGATGCAGCCTAATGTAGATGGTCCAAGATTTGATGTAACCCCAAACCCCTGAATCAGCAAAAATACTTTCACAAGCCCTAACAGTTTCCAACAGTTACCAGTCCTTGACAATTTCGGAGATCCAGGTTCTGACCAATCACAATGATAGTGCATGAGAAGTATGGAACATTGCATGCTTGGTGCAGTCTTTGAGGTAGACCAGAGTGGCCCTTATGTGGATGGAGAGGTGAATGGCCGCTGTGTATCATTTCTTATCAATTCTGGTGCTACCTGTTGTATGGTAAGAACTGTAGAGGTTTCAAACTTACCTCTCTCATGAAAGCTAGTCTAAGTTGTAGGCATTTCCAATAAACAATCGTGAATCCTGTTTCAACTAAAGTCCCTGTAAAGATAGATCCCCTTAAAGAGGACTATCAGTTTGTTATATGCAGGTCAAGTCCAGGCAATCTATTAGGCAGAGATCTACTCTGCACGTTAAATTGTGTGATCAATTGAAGGAAGTTCTGTATCTTGGACACCATATTGAGAAAGGAACTAGTAAGGTGTCTCGAGAGAGAATCAGTACCAGTCTGAAAATGAACCCCGCACCCGACAACTAAAAGAGAAGTCTGGATGCTCCTAGGAATGATGGACAACTTTTCTCTAATAGCAAAGCCTCTACAGAGGCCAACACACAAAGAAATTCTCTGCTGTGCCCCAGTGTAGGAAGCTGGCTCTTTATATACTATACCAAAATGAGGTATAGCGTGCACAGAGTCCAGTGGAAACCCAAAGGGAGACAGAGGTAAAAGTAGATAGCAACTACACTCCATTTCTGATAGTGTGGGCGAGCAGTAAGGCGATCAGCTGGTAGTGTTAAGCATTTGTTGCACACACTCAATCAACAAATGATGTCACACACTCAAAGACTGAACTCAGACCAATTTATTTTGTATAAAAATATTGTTTAGTTATTTTATTTCTAGAACCAAGCCAAGCCTGGCTCATGTAAGTGAAATAAATACTTTGCAAAAGCATATGCAATGTTTTACAATTGAATGCAGGTTAAAATGCAGTTGATTGAAATACAGGTAAGTCAAAATATCAAAATTACTTTTCAGATTACTTTCCAGTTACTTTTCAGATTACCTTTTAAGTTACTTTTTCTACTCAATGTGGTATGCCTAGATATCACACTGGGGTATTTTTTTAGAGAAAAGGTTAGTAAAATCAGTTTTGGTACAGTTGTAGTTTTTCAGGTTTTCATACAAATCAACTCCACACGTAGAACGTTTTTCAAGGAAAAACAGCCAATATATTCCTATGAAGAGAAATTAAGTAATCGGTTAACAGGTAAGTACTTTGTTGTGGGAGTTCAAGTCAAGTCAAAGTCACTTTATTCGAGATTCACTCATAAAAGTACTTACAATAAAAACATTTTTTTTAAACATTTCAGTTAAAAGTAAGACTTAATTGACAAACAAATAGGTTAAAAACATAGACGTCATTACAGGATAAAAATTTACAAATTTAAATTTTACAGATAAAAAAGCAGACAGACTGGCAATGCAATAAAAAAGACTATCAGCTGCCTAAAGACCTCTGTCTGATAGACCATGCCCATCCTAAAAATTTGGCGGTAGCTATTTCCAAAGGCAGTTAAGTGCTAGTGCGTATAATTCTTAGAGCTACAGCACTGCTAGTGGTACCTAAGTTCTTGCACATTGGTGTTAGCCAGATGCGCCTGGGTTCTGCATAGAACATACAAGCAAATAGGAAGTGGACAATTGTTTACTTGTGAGCTCCGCAAGCTGGACAGTTGCTGGTAGATGAACCTCCCCACCTGCCTGTCAGAGATCTAAGGGGAAGGGCACCTGCTCTAAATTGGAAAAGGAGCTTCCTGTCCCTTGGTGAGATTATAGCGTCCCAATAGAGTTCAAGGCTGGGATTCTGCTTAGCTTCTAGGAATACTCCAGCCATAGACGCTGCACTATTACCACTCCAGTACCGAGCGGCCACCTTCTCCCAATAGATTTCTTTTAGGACTTTTTTAGTTGGGAATGAGGCTCCCACTGGGTTTTCCCAGAGCATACAAAGACCGAAGTCGCCCAGCGTTGCTCTAAGTACATTCAGCCAGCCAATTTTGTGGAACACATCCGCTTTAATGATGTCTAGAAACCCCTTGGCATAGTGTAAAAGCTCAGGTGTAGTCCAGAGCCTCCGCCAATATAAAATTGGACGAAGCCTGGCCAGATCTACGACAGCCTTCCTGCCCAGATCGTACCCAAGTGGCAGCAATGGAGTACTTTTAGGCAGGCCAGTAATAGTCCGGAAGAACTTATTTTCTGATGATTGAAGTGACTGGAGCTTCTCAAAGCCCCACAGCTCAGCACCATAAAGTGCAGAGCTGAGGGCCTTGGCCTCATACACCTGCAGTGCTGATTTTATTGGTTTGGTCGTGGATTTTCTATGCTCCAAACCAAGAGCACCAGCCAATTGTCTGTGCCTTAATACTGTGATATCTATATGCTGGGACCATCTAAGATCATTTAATACGTGGATACCCAGATACGTAAGGGCATCAACTACCTCTAATGGGCGGCCATTCATGACTAATTTAGATCTAAAACTTCAGTGGGGATTAAAAACCATAAGCTTTAATTTTAGCCACCTTAATTTCTAAGCCATGCTCCCCGCAGAATTGGTCAAAAATAGATAGTGCACGCTGTAAGCCACTCGGAGTCTTAGATAAAATCAAAGTTTCGTCTGCAAACATTAAAATCGGTATCTTAGTACCAGCTAATGAAGGAGCATCCACGTTAGCAGACAACATACGAGCCACGACACCATTAATATACAAAGTGAAGAGTGTAGGAGCCATCGAACACCCTTGCTGAACTCCCCGCTCCACGGGGAAGTCCGTAGTGACCATTCCCTGCCCCCCCCACTGGATCCTAGCAAAATTTGCTTCGTGTAGACTCATTAGCATTGACAATAGTTCTTCTGGTAGACCCGAGTTCTTCAATACCAACCACAGCTTGGACCTGGGGACTAGGTCAAAGGCAGCCCGCAAATCGACAAAAGCCGCATACAGGCTGCCCTTGCCCAGCAACACAGTCCTCCACTGCAATAAGATAAAACGGAAAACCTGGTCCACCGTACTGGTAGATTTTTGAAACCCCGCTTGGAATGGGGACAAAGCGTTGTTCTCCTCTGCCCAGTCCAGAAGCCTATTGACAACCATCCTCCCAACCACCTTTTGGATGGTGTCAATTAGGCTTATGGGCTTATAATTCCCTGGTTGGGATCGATCTCCTTTCTTGAATACAGGTATTATGACTGCACCTTGCCAAGATGTCGGTACAGGTGCGCCCTGGGCAACTGCATTGGCAAGAAGAAGGATGTACTTGCTCCAGCGCTCGTTATCATTAATAAAGACGTCCCCCGGCACCTCGTATAAGCCTGGGGCTCTACCACTAGTCACTGTATTAAGGGCCATCATTACTTCATTACTGATGAAGGAGTTTTGTTTATAATAGACAGACCTAAAGCCAACCATCAGGTTGGCAGGCTGTGTTTCAGCATACTGGGGCTTAAAGTAGTTGACCCAGTCCTCCTCAGATACGTTGTTATTAGGAGGGTCGGGTACTCCCCCCCCTACCCCACTTTATTATATTTCAGAAATGCCTAGAGTCTTTTCTATCGCTAGCATCCTTTAACTCTTGCCAGTGGAGCTCATCCCACAGTTTCTTGGTGTTAGATATGCTTTTCTTGTACTCTTTTCTGGCGATACGAATGGTCGTCAGTACTCTCCCCTTGATCGCAGTGCCTAAAGCTAATTCGGGCATTCCTGCACTGAGTATTATACCATTTTGCCGGCTTGAGAGTTGCCCTTCTACTCTTTTTTGCAGGTTTCACGAAATGATTCCTGATAACAGAAAAGAGGTTATCATGAATTTTAATTACTTTGTTCGTTCCTGGTTCGGTTGTGGTAGGTTGCTCAATAGCCATTATTGCTTTATCCGCCTCAGCGTTAATATTATCCATGGCCTGTTGGTTGGTCACGACATATGCCCACTTTAGCCTACGCATATCGTTCGTAGGGACAATCAAAGGAGCGCTATCCACCTCAAGATTCGGGGTCACATTGTCAGATGTCCACCATTTGTGCTGCACGCACAGCGGATTGTGGTCACTTTCATTCCTCCATTTGACTTCCATGTCACAAACTAGGTTCCATAGTTTCATGCTGCACAAAACATAGTCAATTCTGCTCCTATGACGCCCATTATCGAAAGTGCATGCCCCTGTCTTAACGCTCTTAGTCCTTCCATTTAATGATAACATCCTCGGACCAACGAGTAACAGGGTTCAAATCTAATTTCGGGACTCCCCATTGCCTGTCCTCTTCATCCCCAGCAAAATCTTCATAAATGGCCAGAGGTTCAAAGGTTCTGTTCAGGTCACCAGCTATAACAATATTATTATCCAAAGAGTGGGATTCAAGGAGGGAACCCAAAGCCGCTAAAACGTCTGACCTCCCACCCTTGTTACCCCTGGCATAGACATTGTAGATGTCAAGCCATCCCAGGCGGCCCAGGTCCACTCTAATAAGTTGGATATCTTTACTTCCAATGTCTAACACCTTAACAGTGAGCGACAAGCTCTGCCGGACCCAAATGGTCAAGCCCTTGGGTCCCTTTGTTGCTGGTACATAATAATTCAAGTATCCCTGAGCAAAAAGAAGGTTCACACAGCCACCTCTCCTGAAAAATACACACATCAAAGCTATTTACAAAATTTAGCCAGTCCTGGGATTCCTGCTTGAAACGCATTCCAGCGATATTCCATGAGATTAGCTTTCCCACGCCATCCCTGATACTGTCAATTGTTATTGGGGGGGTAACTGCAGGGGAAGTAGTAAGAACATTGATGTTAGAGATAGCTGCAGTGGAGTTGTTATTACCATTCACCTGGTTAACCCAAGGTAATGGATAAACAGGCAAGATGTTGATGCCGTCCTGAGGGGGATAGCTAGGTAGTTACCACCCAGTCAGTCACAGTCGTTGAGGCTCAAAAGAGCATTAAATCTGTTTGTGACCTCAACATCTGAGATATCTCCTGGACCACCTCTCACTCGGGCTCCGTTGGGTTTCATAGGTATTATGTTTCACCCTCCTGGCCCCCTGGAATAACAGGGATTATTAACAGTCACCCTATTCTTATGAAGCAGGTTGTTGGGAGTGCCCTGATGTCCTGGTCTGTAGAAGAACCTGAGGGGCAATATTTCAATGCCCTGCCCCCCGTCAAGGCATTTCGCTCTACGTTCCAAATCATCCTAGCTACTGATGCCGGGCTATTGAAGTTTATGACTATACAGTCACCTTCTCTAGTTTTCCTAGAGTGTCCCAGCCATGCAACTCAGCGGACCATAATTATATTATGCACTGCCATACCGCCTGCAGTGTTTTGCGAAAGCCAGTATGTGACCTTATTTTTCAATTGGTAAAAGTCCTCTCTTTCACCTAGACGGAGAGGAGGGACATTGGCCAAGATTAACACTAGAGGAGTACTTTGTGGGGGTAAATCAAGAGTGGATTGGTTACATTTACCCTGGATAGGCCTATTGGAATGATTAGGTCCAGTCGCCAGTAGGCCTGATTGAATACCATCCACCTGATGTGTCCGCTGAGCCCCCGCGCGGCACTGACTTCCCTAGATGCCCAGGGCTCTGTCCCTTGTATATATTAGACTTTTGTCACTATTAGTCAGGGTTGCTTTATCTGTTGGAAATGCACAATCACATGGGATTAATGCAGGGGGTTCGATAATATGCGTGTGCAGTAGGGCTTCCGCCTTCTTGTTATCTGCTAAAGAATGTGTTAAGGAATGTAACAATTTAGTGTTATCAATGGTGGCCTGTTGGAGCTTGCCTAAGTTATCATTGATTATTTTCAATCTCTTGATAAGAGGGAGTATTAGGGATTTAATTATCTGTTCAACCTGCCCTATCAGTACACCATCACCTTGCACAGCCGTTGTCGGTCTTTCCATTGGGTGTGCTTGGCCATTTTTTGGCAGGTGGGATATATTCTTATTATTCTGTGCAGGAGTATCAACCTGTATATGGTTCTGTGCACCCAGAAATTTGGCCCCTTTGTTCACTAGTTTGGGGATCTTTGCTCGTTTACCTTTGTGTCCTCCCACTCCTCGCTTTCTTTCTCCTGTAGGTGTATTACTTGAGAATGACGGATCAGCTATATGACAAGCGGGTTTAATCAAGAGGGGTACTATGCAAAGCACGTTTTCCTCCTGAATAGTGCTACCTGTCTGTGAGATCTGTGTGCTATTCCCCAGGGAGATATTGCTGAGTGAAATCTGACCCTATGCTAGTGTCTGGCAGTCCTAAATCACTTAGGCATTGACTTAAGCGGTTCTCAGGGGTAGTACAGTGCTGGATTAATCCCAGGGAGGACTGTTTCGAGAATATTTCAGATGAGAGTCTTTTTTCGACTTCCACTATCTCTTGGTCCAGGGCAGCTGAGACCCGGGTGATGTAATTGTCTAGTGTACCCATGAGACTTCCACTGGTAGATTTAGATCCTGGCTTTCCCCCTTTTTCCATTTGTGTAGGCATGTTTTTAGGGTCAGAACCCTGATGGAAAAGTTGGAGAGGTGAAGAATATAAAACGAATATCAGGTTAGCCCTTTAAAGGTTGTCAAAGCGACCAGTTCACCTGTGGTTAGACACACTACGTTATACAAGTTCTTAAGGGGGTGGCCCGGCCCGGCATCGTCTGGCCCCGGACGGCTACAGACGGTCCCGCCCTTGTCCCGGTACGCTCCCGCGCAGCGGTGACCCGGATCCTAAATATAGGTCATACGGCGTCCAGTGGGCGGGGCTGGCAAGGGAGGCGTGACCAGGTGTGCTCGTTCTGGCAGGGACTCCTGGGAGAGTGAGTCCCTGCTTGCGCCTACCAAACGCCCACTCGATGGTGCAAAATTCCCCACAGGTCGGGTCTCCTGTATCCAGGTGAGGTGATGCCCCCGCTGTCTCCAGACGACGAGGCGAATCGTTGGTTTAATCCGCTATGAAGGCTCCTTTCCCAGCAAGACAAACAAGTCAGTGGCCCGCTGGCAGCGGGAAAACAGGCTGTTTAAAAAACACACGGCGTACTGTGGGCGGGGCTGGCAAGGGAGGCGTGACCAGGTGTGCTCGGTCTGGCAGGGACTCCTGGGAGAGTGAGTCCCTGCTTGCGCCTACCAGAGCCCACTCGATGGTGCAAAATTCCCCACAGGTCGGGTCTCCTGTATCCAGGTGAGGTGATGCCCCCGCTGTCTCCAGACGATGAAGCGGCACCCGCGAAGCGGCACCTGCGAAGCGGCACCCGCGAAGCGGGTGCGGCGAGTAGTGGGTTTAATCCGCTATGAAGGCTCCTTTCCCAGCAAGACAAACAAGTCAGTGTTGTGGGAGTTGGTATTCTGGGGTTGGAACCAGGGTTCCCCCAGGGTCAAGGATACACCCTTGAAACACCCTCAGCAGCACTAGGGCGGCTGGGTGCAGAGCGCTGAGGCCCAATGTTATCCAAAGGGGAATAGGGGGCCTCCTGTTGGTGGTTGCTCATAAGCAGGCCACAAGGTTGTGGGAGCAAAGCTCCTGGCATTAGGCTCAGGGCAAAGGGGGTTTCGAGTTAGCACCCAAGGTACACCTGCAGCGGCCCAGCCCATCCTGGGGGAGGAGGCTTGGCACCTCGTCCCAGGATGTGCACTGTTTCTGACCCCTAGAGCAGTAGGCTCTCGACCCAGGGGTCAATAAACATGTGTGGTGGTGGCAGCTGATGAGCAGCCACTCAGTCGGGACACTAGTGTTAGGTCATTTTTCAGGGGGCATCTCTAAGATGCCCTCTGTGTGCATTTGTCATTAAATCCCACATTGGCATCAGTGTGGGCTTAATGTGCTGAGGAGTTTGATACCAACTTCCCAGTTTTCAGTAAATTCATTATGATGCTCTGGAGTTCGTAATGACAAACTCCTGGCACTATATACTCTTAATGGCAGTACTACACTTACAATGTCTAAGAATTGGTTTAGACACTAAAGGGGTACAAGGCTATGCACCAGTACCCTCACCACTGTTATAGTGCACCCAGAGAGAGGGGTGGCTGACTTATGCTAGGGCAGTGGGTTGTAGGCATGGCACACAGGGATGTCTTTCATGTCAACTCTTCACTTTGTTCTACACTAAAACACTCAGCCTGCAATAGCAGTGTGTGTGTGTGAGTGTAAAGGTACAGGGCCTCTAAGGGTGGCACAATAAGTGCTGCAGCCCCTAGAGACCTTCCCTGGCCACAGTGTCTTTGGTACCTGTGGCACCATTTACAAGGGACTGACCTGTGGCCAAGAGTGTCAATTGGATTTTTTTTTCAATACAGTTTTAGGGAAAGAACATATGCCCTGGGTACCTGTTTGACAGGAGCCCACGGCAAACTCAGTCAAAGTACATCAGCCATTTTAGCAAAAAGTGGGAGCAACCATGCAAAAAGAGGGCACTTTCTTATACCCAGCTCTAGGAATACCTGACAATAATAAAGATTTAGTTTTATACTGCAGTGAAAACGATGTGTGCTCCCTAACTGTGCTCACACAGACCCATGGAAATTCAAAACATCCTGTTGCCTATTTTAACGCCACTCTTTACGCAGTTACTGCAGCGTTGCCAGGTGGTGTTTGGGCAAAATATCAGAAAAAAATCGTGTTGTCAAAAATATTGTCGACAGGCATATAGAAGATAAAAATATCGTTGCATGGGTTGTTTTTAATATTGAGATAAAAAAAATATTTAGAAAATATCGTATGTAATATCATTTGTAAGTATTATT
This sequence comes from Lissotriton vulgaris, assembly GCF_964263255.1. NCBI lineage: Eukaryota > Metazoa > Chordata > Amphibia > Caudata > Salamandridae > Lissotriton > Lissotriton vulgaris. The sequence goes on from NC_141699.1 coordinate 587,511,736, forward strand.
TTGTATGTAATTTGTTGTAGTGCGTTTCATTCTGTTTATTAATCTTTTTAATTTGTGTTTTTCGTTAATCGAAAAATATATCAAATTAAATTTATTAAAGTAAATTATTTCATAATTAAAAATCTCCCTTTTATAATTTCTTTAAAAAAATATGAATACAATATATGTCATTTTTTGTTGAAAATTATAATGGAATTGCAAATATATTTTTTATATTTATAATTTGAAAATTGGTGTTGTTTTTTTCTTTTTATGAATGTTAGTTTTGAATTATGATTAACATTTTTATTTTATGGTTGTGAGTTTAGGAATGGTAGTAAATAATTAAAAAAAGATTTATTAATAGTGTTAATTTTTTTTATAATTTAATGTTTAAATATGAATATGTCTGTTTGTAGTTTGGATTTGTGTGTTTTTAAGTTAATTTTACTTTGCTTTATATATATTGTAATTTTTGAGTGAGTATAGAGTAATGATTGTATATATATATATATATATATATATATATATATATATATATATATATATATATATATATATATATATTTGTTAGTTTGTAGCTTCTTGAACAAAATGTTTTAGATTGTAGTGGAAATAGTAAATTGCACCCCTTTGGTGCCAACACCTTCCTCAAATTGGCATAGATTGAAGTAGGAATAGTAAATATCAACTCTTTAGTGTCCATCTTTTTGTCGCAATTTGGCTTAGATTGGATGGGGAATAGTAAACGTCACCCCTTTAGTGTCCAACATCTTCCCCCATTTGGGTTCAATTGAAGTGGGAATAGTAAATGTCCCCCCTTGAATGTCCAACACCTTCCTCAAATTGGTATAGATTGGAGTGGGAAGAGTAAATATCACTCTTTTTTATGATTGTCAATTTTTATTGATTTTGATTTTATAAAAGACAACAAAGAAAAACAATACCAGCTCTTCGTACATTTGTGAGTACAAAACATTGACAAGAGATTAATACCCCAGCATGTAAAGTCCATCATATGGGCAGAAATTAACAGTGTCTTCGCCCAAGTCATTAAGTGATCTTCTGGGATGTTCAATCTTCCATCACCCCAACCCACTTGCCCCATACTCTACGAAACGTCTTTGGGCAACCTCGGGCCGCATACATGGGTCGCTCCTGCGCAGCGCACCAATCCACCCCCCTGCGCCAATGCGCCAATGTGGGAGCAGTTGGGCCCAGCCAGTTGGCCGCAATATCTCTCTTAGCCACCATCAGAGCTGTGTTTTAACACAGCTTCTCAGCTCTGTAGCCATCCAGTCCCTCGGTAATACCCAGGAGTACGTTCATCAGGCTAAGGGGGACCTCCCAACCCAGAACCTCTGTGACTTCCCCTGTTACTGACTCCCAATAATGTGCAATTGTGGAGAAGAGCCATACCATATGATAAAAGTCAGCCTGGGGTTATCCGCAGCGGGGACAGGATACACCAGGTCGGAGCCCAGTGTGGTGAAGACGCAATGGTGTGAGGTAGGCAGCATGTAGGTAGTATATTTGAACTAATCGGAGCCGCGCTGAGGCTGTGACCATTTTGGGAGCCATCAACGTGTCCCTCCAATCAGCATCGCCAGGGATCCAAGCCAACTTGCCCCTGAGATGGGATAGAGAGTTAGGGGTGTTATTTGTAAGGGAGCAATAGATGCAGATTGCCATTCATTTAAAAAAAAATATATATTTTTATTTTCATTTTATCATAACACAACATGACAATCATGCAATTAACTGCACACATATCCAGTACCCACACCCACCCCTTCCAGCGTTGTCCATTCTTGTTAAAAATCGTCCCAGGGTGACTCGACATCAATAAGAACATTATATACCCCCCCCCCAGCAGCATCTTAGGTACAGACACCCAAATTGCCATTCATGACCTGGGCTTCGGGTGGACTATATTCGGGTAAGGAGGTCCCCTCTGAGATGCGAGCGTGGAGGGCGTGGGGCAGCTGCAGGTAGCGGTAAAACTGGGAGGCGTGGAGGGAGTACCTATTTTGTAGATCCAGGAAAGCGCGTATGTGGCTCCGACCCCAGACATCCCCAAGATGTGAAATCCCGATGAGATCCCAAGCTCTAAAGCCAGAGAGAGCGGCAACGTCCCTGAGCCACGTTCCGCACCACAGTGGGGTGTATCGGGTTGATTTGCCTGACCAGTGGGTGTGGCTCAGGGAGGCTCACCATGCCAGAAGCACCCCGTGCGTGACCTCAGGCAGAGTGTGGGAGATAACATTCCTGTATAGCATCCCCTGAATATTGGAGAAACCCAAGTTGTGTAGCTCTAGGTGGTATGCCGGGTCCGACCAGCCACCATTAAACCAGTCATGCACGGTAAGAAGCAGAGTCGCCACATAATATAGATATAAGTTCGTCATTCCCAGGCCACCGTCAAAGGTCGGGATCCAGCACTGGGTGAGGGCCAGCCTCGGTCGCCAACCTCCCTATAAAAATTTGGTGGCAAAACCGTCCATCTCCCGGAACCATGACCGTGAGAAGGAGATGGGTGTGTTCTGAAGCATGTAGAGACATCTTGGCAGAACCATCATTTTATCAGAACATCGTCAGCCTAAAGGACAATCTTATCTTCTACCAGGCCGGGCCATTGCCATCCCGTGAGAAGCGGGTCAGTGCGAATAAGAGAAGCAAAAGGCTCCATCGCTAATGCAAAAAGGAGGGGCGAAAGGGGGCACCCCTGTCTCGTGCCCCTCCTGATGGGGAAGGGGCGCGATTGGACGCCATTGACCTTTACCTGGGCTCGTGGTTTTCAATAGAGTGTCCTGACCAGGTTGCAAAAGGGGGTCCCAAGAACCCATCCCCGACAACACTGCCTCCAGATATCGCCAATCCACAGAATCAAATGCTTTCTCGAAGTCCATGAGGAGCAAAGAGAGATAGAGGGTCAATTGTTGCTGATTCGCGAGGTGGAGACGTCTAAGGCAGTACCTGGTTCCCCAGGTAGGCATGAACCTACATTGGTCTTAGTGGGCCAGCTTATCCAGATAGGGATGTATGCGGTTAGCCAGGACCGAGGTGAATATTTTGAGCTCCCAATTAATGAGGGAGATGGGGCGATAATCAGAGCAGTAGGCCAAGGGAGGCTGAGACTTAGGAATCACCACAATGGTGGCCAGGTCCATCTCGGGGCAGAAGGAGCCGAGGTCAGCCACTTCATGATACACCTCTAAGAGGTGGGGAACCAGCATATCTCGATAGGAAGCCTAAAACTCCTGCGGGAGTCCGTCTGGCCCCGGTGTCTTACCCGCAGCTATGCATGAGATGGCGTCATTAATTTCTTCTGGGGTGATTGGAAGATCTAGGTTCTCTGCCTCGGATTCACGGAGCCGCGGAAGGGGGAGCTGTTCACGCTGGAGGAGTTCTGGGAGTGTGAGATCTGGAGGGTGCACAGAGTAGAGAGTAGCGTAGTAGGTGGCAAAGCACTGGGCCACAGCCACAGGGGTCCGTTTGTTCTCCCTGTGTGAGTCAATCACCTCAGGGATGATACGATTGGCCATAGGGTAGGTGTCCAAACGATGCAAGAGCTTCCCATTTTTATCTCCCCACCAATACACTTGTGCTACGGAGGACCTCCACAGCAGCGTAGCGGCCTCCAGGGAGGCCTGCTTGATCTCATCCCTCAGAAACACCAGTTTCTGATTCTGGGCCTCTGTTCTTTCCCCGGGTGGTTGGGCTTCAAGCAGGAAAGCCTGGGTCCCTAGAAGTGTGAGGCGGGAGTCCTGTTTCGTACGTTGGAGTTTGAGTTGGCCTTTGGCAAACCAGCGGACAGTCGCAGGCGGGCCCCAACTGCCACCATTATCTACCCCCCGCCGCCCGAAATGGCAGCCGGCACTGCAGCTGCGCCACAGGAGAGCCAGTGGACCAGTCTGGGGTGCCTCCGATTGTCGCAGCTCTTGGCCAAAACCTCACACCAGGGAAGCCGATCCCAACACCAAGCGGGACAGAAATGTTTCGGCATCAGACCCCCAACACAGATTCGCAGGCGGCCAGTTCTTCGCTCGCCCAGCGGGTCCCCAAGCTCACCGTCTATAGGCTACTCGTTGTGTCCTCAGAGGTCGTCCCCATCAGCACGGACACACTGGTGCGAGCCCGGGCGGCTCTCTCCAAGGAGTTCGGGTGCCACGAGTCAGGGCACGGAGGCCGCCATCTTGTAGGTGTGGGCACCCGGCAGGCTCACCAAGTTCGGAAACTCTGGCTCATTGGGTGCCCCACGGCCGGAGCTGCTGCCAGGAGATGCAGCAATGGGTTGGCAACATTTCTGAAGGCTGGATGGCTGCAGGGACGGGCGGATCTTTGGCGGATAGTGGAGGGGTCCAGGAGCACTCTCAAGGTGCGACCGCCATCTTGGAACGCTCTTCCGATTCATTTAAGAATGGAACCCTCTGAAACTCTTTTCAGAGCTAACTTGAAAACCCACCTCTTCCCTCAATAATTCTGCCTCTCCCCTCCCCTTGACTTGATTCTCGGATGAGAGTTTTCAGCAATTAGCGCGGGGATACACAGTTGTGCAGCCATGCGCTTAATAAATGTTTTATTATTATTATTATTTAAGGCTCGCCCAAAATATCACCCTTTAGGTGTCCAACCCCTTCCCCAAATTGGTAACGATTGGAGTGGGATACATTTCAGTGGGAATAGTAAATGTCACCCCTTAGGGTTCAAAATCTTCTTTAAAATGATTTAGGTTGTGATTATTTAATTTTATAATTTTAGCGTGAAATGTATTTGTTTAAATAGTTTTTATATGTAGTAGAAATTGTATGTTATTTAATTAGTAATGTTGGTGTTTAGAAACATAACTAACATTTAGTTGTATTGTATTGTATTGTATGGCACATTTATAAATATAGAGCGCAACTGTCACCCCACGGGTATCCTGGCGCTGTGATCCTCAATGGCCTGAGCACGATATTATAGTGGCAGCTGTAATTACAATGTCCTTGGGAAAAGATTAGTTTTTAGTCCCTTTTTAAAAGAGGATAAGTCACCCATACTTCTAAGAGACAATGGCAGCACGTTCCACAGCCTTGATGCCGTATAGCTGAAAGAATGACCACCCATTTGCATCCTCAGGATCTTAGGAACTACCACCAGGTAGGCTGAGGCAGAACGAAGGGATCTAGTAGGGGTGTACCAGGAGAACAGCTCCTGCAGGGAGATCGGCCCCTGACCGTGGAGGGCCCGAAAGACCAAGCAAAGGGCTTTAAAGTCGACACGTTGGGGGACTGGCAACCAATGAAGATCCGTAAGTGCTGCCGAGGAAGACTCAGAGCGCCGACGAGAGAGTGCCAGCTTGGCGGCAGAATTCTGCACCCGCTGCAGTTTGCCCAACAAGGTTATGGGTGTCCCCAGAAGTAGTGCATTGCAGTAGTCAAGTCTGCTTAAGATGATACTACGCACTACTTCTGGTCTGGCATGGGCCGGGAGCAGGGGAAGAATCTTCCGCAAGGTGCGGAGCAACAACATACAGGTGGACACCGTTTTACTCACAAAGCCATCCAGTTGGAGATTGGGTTCGAGCATCACCCCTAGATTCCGAACGGAGTCTGCCGCCGCTACCGTACCCTGAAAAGAGGGGGGCCAGAAATCCTGTGGTAAAGGCCAGGAGATACCGTCCATCGAACAGTGCAACACCTTGGTCTTAGAGCTGTTGTACTGTAAGGAGTTGTTGCTCAACCATTCCGCCGTGGTGGTCATACAATGGTGGAAGGTCTCCTGTGACACCGCATTCTTACCTTCAAAGGAGAAGATAAGCTGGGTGTCATCAGCGTAGTTGGTGACCGCAATGCCGAAAGATTTAATTAACTTGACCAAGGGGCGGAGGTAAAGATTGAATAGGATGGGACTGATGGCCGATCCCTGAGGCACGCCCTGTTCTATACTTTTGATGTTGGATTTAAAGGGTGGCAAGGCGACCACCTGGTGTCTGTCACCAAGGTAGGAGATCAGCCAGTCCAGGGCCAAGCCCGACACCCCAGCCTCCTGACCAAGATGGCATGGCTAACCGTGTTGAACGCTGCCGACATGTCAAGCAGCACTAAAAAGGCTGCTTGACCTTGGTCGGCACGCGAACGAAGGTCGTCCAAAACGGTCACCAGTGCCGACTCTGTCCCATGGGCTAGTCTGAAGCCAAACTGCGCCACGTCCAGGCAAGCATTGGTCTCTAGGAAGTTGGACAGATGTTTTGTGGCCAGTTTCTCCAAGATTTTAATCGGGAAGGGGAGCAATGAGATGGGCCTATAATTTGCTGGACACATAGGGTCCACCGTTTCCTTCTTCAGGAGCGGGGAAACCACTGCAAGCTTCCAGCTATCCGGGACCCGGGCGGAGGCCAGGGACTGGCAACAAATCGCATGGAGAGGAGGAAAGAGCTCGTCACTGAACAATTTCCAAAATTTGTGCAGGAGTGGATCAAGGGGAGAGCCTGAGGATACTCCGTCCCCTAAAGCACAGTTAATTGTATGTTTGTAATAAATAATATTGTTAATTACATATTTTTGAATAGGCAAGTAACACATTTTCTAAATGTATTTACATATGATTTACAGTTTTTAAACATATTTCAAATGTAAAATAAACATTTATATAGAGCTAAATAAATAAAACATTTGTAATACACTTTTATTATTCCATAAAAATGTAAATCATATGGAAATTGTATTGCATGTTTTTTTACGTTTTCCTACATTGCTTTATATAAATATTTTCAACATCATTTTAACATAAGGTTTTAGTATTAAATAATTGTATATATTTTATAGGGGTGGGCAGACATTTCCGTTCCGCCCTCCGCAAAGAAGGCGGAGAAACGGGGCAAATCTCCACATACTCGAGGGGGTGGAACGGAAGTTGGCCACCCGCCTCCCGCCCGCTATATTAAACATTAATTAAAGCCTAAAATAAGATTTAATAACACTTACCTTATCGCAGGGTCATTTTCCTGGTCTATCGCGCCTTCTTCTAAACTGCGCATGGGCTGGAGCCTGCGCAATGCTCATTCCTCGCCAGGAATGCGCATGCTCAGGCTCCCGTGCATGCGCAGTTTCAAGAAGAAGGTGCAATAGACCAGGAAGATGACCCCGCGATAAGGTAAGTGTAATCAAATCTTATCTTAGGCTTTAATTAATGTTTAATATTGCCGGTGGGAGGCGGGCAGGCGGCGGGAGGCAGGTCAGCGGCGGGCGGGTGTCACATAATGGAAATTTGCGGAGAGGCATGGAGATTGCTTCAATCTCCGTGCCTCTCCGTGAAAGTCCCTTACGCAACTTCCGCCCACCCCTAATATTTTATACTAATATTTAATTTATACTTTATAGTTGTTTAACGTTTATTGCATTTTTAAAATGTTTAACACGTAATTTTTTTTACATTTTTAAATACATTTGTTCAACATTTTTCAATTTTTCTCATTTATTTCTATGGGGAGATAGTCTTTTTTTAAGTTTAATTTAGCTGCCATTTTTTTACTGATGCCTTTTAGTTTGTACTCTGCGTAATTTTTAAACTATTATCCTGTATCAAGGTTGCAGTAAGGTGTTGATGTTTGTTGGAACAGGTAAGTCCTTTTTAAAGGTTTATTAAGGGTTTTGAGGGTAGGGGGTGAAGAAGGGGAGTCTAGAGGTTACTTATAATGTTATGTGTGGGTTTTTCGTCGATTTAGTTATATTAATAGGTGCGTTTTATACCAGTGTGTAATTTGGAGTTTTCCTAAATTGTTTTACTAATGTTTTGTTATTTATGTTACATATTTCATGATGATTCAGTGTAATGTATATGTATTATTTATTTATTTATTTAAACAACTTCTAAAGCGCACAAATACCTGTAGGTGTCTTGGCGCTATGTACCGGAAGGATAAGCAGAGAACTGGTGGACGCCAATTGCTTGAAGAGCCACATTTTTACTTGTTTTCTAAATGATAGCAGTGTGGGGCTGGCCTTAATCTGCAGGCGGGGAGAATTCCACAATTTAGATTTGGTCACTATGAAAATTCTGTCAGCCCAGTTGGCTTTCTTGTATCTAGGGACGATCAGAAGGCCAGCGTCTGCAGAGCGCAGGGATCTGCCTGCCAAGTAAGCCAGAAAAGCTTTCTTCAGGCATTCTGGTCCAGTATTGTGAATTGCCTTATAGGCAATACAGAGAGCCTTTGAATTTTGTTCTGCTTCTTATGGGCAGCCAATGGAGCTGTCGCACCACATTGGAAATGGGCCTGAACTTCGGGGTACCTGACAGTATCCTGGCAGCTGCGTTCTGTACCAACTGCAGCCTACCCAGAACCCTTTCTTGGGCAATGATTAGAAGGTAATTGCAGTAGTAAACCTTCGACATAACTAAAGCGCAGATATGTGTTCTCCAAGTGCTGACTAGAACAAAAGGTAACAATTTCTTTATCATCCTTAAAATATAAAAGGATGAGGAGACCACTGCATTGGCATGATGTATAAAGGATAATCTATTATCAAAAATTACACCCAAGTTTCTGGTCTTCTTAACGGGGATAGGGGGGATCCTAGCTCAGCTGGCCACCAGGTCAGAGACCATCCTGGGGAAGATTACCAAAGACCATTACTTAAGTCTTGTCTGAGTTTAATTTAAGGTAATGATTTGACATCCATGAGCTAATGGCCAACATGCCATCATGAAAACTTACCACGACTGCATCTCCATCTTTATGCACAGCAAGCACCAGTTGCGATCATCCGCATATGACATGAAACCCATCCCAAATGATTTAACTACTCGTGCTAAGTCAGTCACATATATGTTAAACAGAGTTGGACTTAGCGAAGATCCTTGTGGAACTCCACAAGGGAGAGAAAAAACTGGTGAATTGAATTCACCCAGACTAACTGACTAAATCTGATTGGATAAAAATGAGGACAGAAGGGCTTTCTTTAGCCTTTTGCCCGATGCCTATGGCTGAAACACGGTTGATCAGTGTAGCGTGATCAACATGTCAAAAGCTGCCAATAGATCAAGAAGCACCAGTACTGTGGCACCACCTCTGTCAAGCACAAACCTAATTTCATCCGACGCTTTAATGAGTGTGGTCTCAGTGCCATGGCCTTTCCTGAAGGGACCGACCGCCAGAGGTGCGGTTGTCCCGCTATGCCCATTAGGATGCAACTGCCACCCTGGCAGTCGCATCCTGCATATTTTACATTGCGGCGGGCAGTGCTGCCAACTTGTGTATGCCAATGTAGGGGGGTACCATAGGTACGCCCCAAGTGCCTCCCCACCCCCCAACACCCCAGGGGCCAGCAACGGACCCCCACAACCACAGGCCGCATGCCTTTCCATGGCGGCATCGCCTCCATGGAAAGGCCAAAATCCGCACATATCATAATAAGGCGGGCGGTGCCTCCCAGGCACCGCCACCATATTATGGCCCATGACCGCATGGCAGGCAATTGTAACGATTGTCTGCCTGCAGTAAAGCGGCGGGCGGTCTTTCTGTCCACCGCTGTACCCCTGCCATTGTAATATGGCGGGGGTAAATGGAGTGCGGGCGGGGAAAGATGTCGGGCGGATCTTCACCACCGGTCTGGCGGTGGCAATCCGCCCGACATCATAATGGCCCCTTGAGTGTCATCTAACAGCTTATTCTCTTCAATAAACTGTGCAAGCTGGATATTCATAATCTTTTCGATGATTTTAGCTGGAAATGGGAGACGTGCGGTTGGCCTGTAATTTTTGGTCTCTCTTGGGTCAAGATTGGTTTTCTTTAACAGTGGCAGAATGATGGCTTTTTTCCATAGGGAAGGATAGGTACCTGAGCAGAACATAGAGTTACAGATGCTTGTTAGGTTAGAGCCTATAAGGTCAGGGATCAGTTTCAGGACTGAAGGGGGCATGGATCAGACGGTGAGCCTGATTTGACTGTGTTGGCCAGATCAGAGATCTGTTCCACTGAAACTGGACTAAATTCCCTAAACCTAGGTGTGTCTCCACTCTTGCTGTTGTTAGCCGGCTGATTCCAGCCCACCGCGGGGGCAGTAAAGTTAGAGTAAATGTGGCCCACCTTGTCTTGAAAATAGCTGGCTAGTGAATCACAGAGTGATTGGGATGTCAGCTTAAAAACTACCTGAAACAGAGAAAGCTTGTGCTGTTTCTATTTTCATGGTGTAGTAATGACTTTTTTCTGTAATTATAAGATGTTTATACTTTATCAATGCCGCCTTGTAACAAGATTCTTCATTGTTATCATATTCTTGGCGCCAGCGTCTTTCTTGATTCCTACACCGTTGTTTCTCCAATCTCAGTGCCTCAGAGAACCACAGAGCGGAGGGAGCCTTCCTGTTTTTTTAGATCGTTTTATATGGTACTAGTCTACTGAATGCATTTTGGAGCCATTCTGTGTCATTTATAGAGGCCAGTTCTGGGTCTGGCACATCTTCAGGTTGGGTGTCCATTAGATGTTGCTTAAGACCGGCTTGATCAATGCCAATCCACTGAATGAATGGAGGTTTAGTTCTACTCTCGCATCTGCGTCGGAACTTAAGGCCGTGTTTTCGTGTTTGCTCCAGCTAGCCAGCTAGCCAGCCAGCCAGCCGCTCACTCGAGCAAAGAGGAGGAGGAGGGCACCGCCGCTGCTGCTGCTGCCCACGGGTAACCTTTGCCGCGAGCCTTTACTGCGAGCCATCGCGGACCCCTGCAGAGCTCCGTAGAGCCCCGCAGATCCCTCCTCTGCTGCAGTTCCCGCCCCTGCTTGCTCTATGGTGGCGGATACGTGGGCGAGGACGTGAGGATGCAGGCTGCAAGAGAGGGACCGGGTGGCGCAGGTGGCGGAGCCAGAATTGTAGGGGAGAGAGGAGTGGGTGCCCAACCTTGAAGGGACCGTTCTAGTCTCCCTCCAACAGCTCCTCTCAGTTGCTTTGATCGACTTCTTTGACTGCCCGGTCCACTGGCGGTATCTTGGGGAGATCAAGATTGACGCGGCTGGCCCTTAAGAGGTCCTGTAAGGCAACATTAGTGTGTGAGGCCCAGGGAGGCAGCCCGACCAGCCCAGGTGTTCCTCTGCTGCTCCTCTGCTGTTATGCCTGCTGCCGGTTTTTCCTCTTGCCTTCCTTTTGCCGAATTAACAATAATTACCAGCGGTCCTCCAGTGACCCCCAGTGACCCCCAGTGACCCCACGGGTCGGATAAATTCCAACTTTCTGTGACACTTGGAAGCTGTTGGAGGTGCTACGGAGGAGTGATTGACGCACCTCCCTGCGCTCCTCTGTTCTAGACTCTCCCATTGTCTTTCCATCAATCTCCCATTGATCTCTCATTGAACCAACTCACTACAACTTAACTGACTTTCCATAGCCCCTTTAGCTTCTAAAAACAAAAATCAAAATCAAAAAGGGGAAGCTGATCAGTTGGTCAAAAAGGTGGTCACATTAAGGCGGTTATCAAGGCGGCCGCCATGAGATCTGGCAGAGTAAGGAAAGCACCAGCTAAATCAAAATCACAACCACAACTTAAGGCAACCAAACGAAAGAATGAAGGGAGGAGGGGGACTAGCCCATTGGACCTCACCCAAGACAGCTCCAAGACAAAACGTGGGAAACTTGATGACTCGTTCGACGACATACAGAACAATTCGCGAATCAATCTCCCACTTACCTGCAACCTTCAAAAACCAGCAGCAACAGCAAAGGGTAATGTAGATACCACGAGCCAGGGATCAGAGGCCCAGGACTTAATGTGTGAGGGGGGTTGCCACCAAGGAGAAACCCTTCCTTCTTTCAACCGAAAATATACACTAAATTCTCCTTCTTGAAAGATCCTGGCACAGTAATATTCTCAAAAGTGCCACCATAGAAGGATTACAATCCCCTCTCCTACCTTTAGCTCCATATACCCTTGGTCAAGAGTTGCAATCTTTAAAGCCGGAGGAGATCACTGCACAACTCCATAACAATGGGAGTCCCCAAACAAGCCCACAAATTAGTCTCAAGGGGAAAATTAGAGAGGAAGAGCTGCTTTTGCAAAAAAAACCTATATGGAAAAAATGGCGTAACACATGGTACCTTCGAACCAAACAAACCAAACACACAACGAGGAAAAAAAAGCTTGAAAGGATGCTGGACTATGTCCCACTGGAGCAACAACCTGCTCATCAAAGGGCTCAACAGAGGGACAATCACAACAAGCATTTAATCTCCTCACAACATAACTCATTGGTTAGCTTACACAATAATCAAATTCCCACTCTGTATTCTCATCTGTTTAGGCCTATTGAGGACCAGACAGAGACAGTAACTTCAAAACCACATCAGAAAGGGGAATCTACTTTGGGCTTAGACCTTCAGCGCTTTCAACTTACTCCTAATATTGCAGAGTCTCACCTGAGTGAGGACCTAAGCAAGAACGCTGGAACCCTGATAAATCAAACGAAGCCTGACACGCCTAACATGGTATCTGCTCCAACGCTCCATCAACGCCTCTTGCAGACAGCACAGACAGCATACCAGACGGAGGAGCATAAGACAAGGGAACTGGCATCACAACAAAATAATCCCTCCCCTCAATTGTCGCCAGTAACTAGCTCCGATCAAATAATACCGGGGCCAAGTCCATTTGCACTCCACAAAAATAAAGGCAACTTCAAATGCAATTCTAACGGCTTACCCTCTCTAGAGCAAGGTAAATCGCCACTTATTGAAAACCTGCCAGCGGCAACTGGTGACATGTCCTTCCTAGCTTCCCAAGAGTGGGAGGAACTAGTTGCCTCTTACAGTCAAAACCACAATATTCCATCAAAAACTGTACAGAAAGGAAGAAGCAAAATCTCCGATAGCAACAAATCTTTAATATGGGAGTTAATACTAAGTACCATGCAATATTCGACTGCAGCCCAGCAATATCAATCTAACAAGCTGGATCTCCAACTTACAGTTCTTCAAACCCTAGCCGACTTTACCTCTGGAATCGATAGGAAACTGGGTGATCTAAATGGCTTTATAAAAAGAGGGCAAGAAGCGGCTTTCAAATCACGGCCCGTGTAACAGCAATGCTCCTGTGCCCCAAAAGTGAATAACCTATTAATGCTCCCGACGATACTGGGTGACATGTTGATCGTCCTGAAACAAATAGCTACATCCCAGAACAGAATCCATAATGAAAATCTCCAGGTGGTTTGCAGCATACACGGTCCACAAACAACAGGGCAGCACTCTCCAAACAATGACAGCATAACAGGAGGAAGCAGCTCCGTGCAAGGCACAAATGCCGGGCTGCCATTAAAATCTGGTCGCAAGCATAAAAGGAAAGGCAGAAATAAGAAATCAGCAACGCAGGCCCAATACCTAGTGATTAACTTTCAGTCGGATCCAGCTGCAACTGACCTAACCAGCGACAACATTTTAAACTCAGCAACACCATTGGTAGCTAAAAACAAAAGGGTTAGGCCTATAAGACCTAACGCCACAAAGGTACGGCTAATGGGCCTAAGCCACTTAGATAGCGGTAGAAATAAACTGGAGGATGGGCACGAGCCATCTTGAAAATTATCCGGTAGCACCTCTTTTTCAATTCCTACACCTCTGAGGAAGCTTCCAGCATATACCAACACAAGGCCTGATCTTCCAACAACAGCTCCAGAAAGAAAGAAACCAACTGAAGGAGCAATAGTGGCAAATCTGAAATTAGGTTTAAACCCACAGGAAGTCTGCAACAAGCCCTTATTATTCTTAAGCCAAACTCATGGGCAAGACGTTAGCTTGCATGGTACTGCACAACCCTCACCTGACCACTTATTAACATTACATACTAGTAGTAACCACGAAACAATCAAAGTACATCCTCTAAACAAGAACAGGTGGACCGCACAGAATTAACCATCACTGTATCTCAGGATCTTATTGAGGAAACACTTGGCCACAAAGCAACCAGCAGTGGCAGCATGCAGACTCAATGCCAGGATCCAACCATTTTACAAAAGGGGGTGGTGATGAACAGAGTGTCTGAATTGAGCAGACCACTCTTACCCAGTCCAAAGATCAGGGCTTGATCCATCACCGTTATTTATCTCACTGCCCCATCCCAGCTCAGAACCTGGCTATATGCAAATCAGTCTGTCCCTGGCCCAGTGCATCATGGGAACAGGGCAGACTAAACTACCAAGCCAATTCTTTACCAGAAAGGAGACAAGCTACCGGGGACCGGTTTCTGGCATTTCAGCCGTCTTCGGCCCGGCTTGCTTGAATCCTGATGGAGCAGTGAGAAAGGGACTCATGTCTGAGTATACCCTGCCACACCTATAGTGGCCAAAATCGATTTACAAAAGGGGGTGGTGATGAACAGATCCAACCATGGCAGAAGAGACTGATACAATAATATTCCTTCCCCAATACCAGTCACGAGGATGTGTGGACATTCTAAATTGAGGGAACATCTTACGACTCCTACATTCCATCACATCCCTAGCTAACGATGACACTTCTGAGTTAATGTCAATTGAATTTTTGCCAGGATACAATGGTCAGAGCGCCGAAGCAACCAAAACAAAGTGGCGATCCCTAGTGGTTGCTGATAGGATTTTATGCAAAAGAAACAGATTCCAAAACTGGGGGATAACTCTGAAATCAATACCTAAGCCATCTTATCCAACACCTTTTCTTAGTCTAGAGACAAATTCCATAAGCCTGACGACTTCTTCAGTTCTAAAAGGTGCAAGGAGTAGAACTCCAGGCAGAACGACTGATGCCAACTTGACAATCGCTTTGTTACCAACTCAAAGTCAAACATCACTACCTCATCCATCGACAAGTGACAACTGGACTGCCACACACCGATTAATAACATCTGTATCCCCAAATTGACAACAGACGGCAGCAGCATATCCATCGCTGACAGATGAAGAAGGAATTTCCATATGCGCTTGGAACATTAATGGCTTGGCATCTAAAATAAATGACCAGGAGAGCTTAAGCTACATGAAATATTTTGCTATTATATTGCTACAGGAGACCTGGGATGACAAGCCCTTTGACTTGCAAGGTTATACCTCCTATTCACTTCCAGCAACCAAGGAATCTGCCTTTGGTCGTCGCTCGGGTGGTCTGTTGCTTCTGGCCTCAATAACCAGAATAGGTGAGTTTTTACCTATAACAATACACTTAACATCTCCAAACTGCATTTTGGCAGCAAAATTAATGCTGAAATCAAACCAGCTCAAACAGGACATAGTAATAATAAATGTATATATAGATCCTAAACATAAAACAAAAGCAGCAAAGGAGCTGTCAATGGAGCTACAGAGAGTGATGGAGGATGAGGCAACAGACCTCTTCATCTTGGCCGGAGATTTCAACATGCACCTCTTAAGGCATACTCAGGATGACGATTCAACGCGGGACCTCTCAGGTGCATGGGGAATCCCAACGCAGGGATAAATATAGACCATCATGCCCTCCAGGATAGCGACAAATCTGCTTCAGGACTTGGAACATCTAAATATGAGAGCCCTAAATGGCTGGTTTAAAGAGGGCAACCCTCCAGCAGCCATGTACCACTCTTCAACAACATCATCCCATCTAGATTAGACCTTCACAACTTTGGCAATTTTTAACGAAATTGTCACCTTTAAGATAGGGAACTACGAACTTAGCGATCATCTGCCACAGGAGCTGACCCTCCAAACTTGTCCATGTCATATACCGGAAACTATCAAGCCCATTTTGCAGGAAGAAACTAGTAACTTAAAAAAGAATAAGGAGCAACTCTAACAACATAGAAGAAATATTGTCTAAAGCTAAAGACCTGTACAACCAAGGAGGTGTCAATCTCGAGCAGCCCGTGGAAAGTTGGAAAAACTTTGTTACATCCTTAAGAGGAACACCAACTACTAGTCAAGGCCCAAACTGGAGGGGAGCTGAAGTCAACCCAATTAAGACGGCAAGGAGTCCAGTCTCAAAAACATTTAAGTGAACAATAAATCGAAATTTAAAGCAACAACGCAAATCCCCAAATGATCGGAGCCTGCAAGATACCCTCCGTATGCTAAAGAAAACTTTGAAACGGAGAAGATGGGCTAAGAAAGGAGTAAAATATAATGACCTATGGGCCAATCTCCATCATGACGCAAGCCAGTAAAACAGCGCAAAATTTTGGCAATCAGTTAATAAACTGCAGCGGCCCAACCATCCAGGCATAGCCTCAAACATCACTGAAGCCTCTTGGGTTGACTATCTTTTTAATCACTTTGATTACTTTAATGCAACCGGGAAATTCCTTAACTTAACACAGGTAGACTCAAACCAACATGAACAAATTGATGATGACTGAGGTTCATTAAATGTAATGCTCCGAGAGACGGAACAGCGAATGGGCCCACAATGTCAACTAAATGCAGCAGATAAGCAAAACGGCCCCTTGGCTACAGCTATAAGGAAGCAAATTGCAAGAGGAAGACGGGCGAGAGCACCAGGTCCAAATGGTATACCGCCAATGCTGTACAAGCAAGACCTCGAGTTCTGAAGCAACGCTTTGGAACCAGTGTTAGAATATGAATTTAAGAACTACAAAATTCCCTGAGTCATGGAGAGGCTCAATCATCAGCCCAATATACAAGCAAGGAGCAAGGTCGGACCCAAACAACTATCGACTGATAGCCCTCATAGATACAGAGGCCAAATAGTTTGCAGGGATCATTTTAAACGAATTGACCAGCTGGTCCTCTATGAACGATAAAATACCCATCACCCAAACAGGCTTCCGTCAAGGGCATGGCACAACAACTAACATCATGGCCCTAACCATGCTCATGGAAGCTGCGAAGCAGGGAAAATACCCCCTATACCTCAGCTTCATAGATTACTCAGCAGCTTTTGATCACGTTGATCGCATTAAGCTCTGGCAAAAGCTAGACAAATGGGGGATACTACTACCCTTATTAGATTAATTTATCCAACTGCATACTAACACCTGGATTAGAATTAAATTAGGCACCGGGAAGCACCTTTCAATGAGAATTACAACTACAAAGGGTGTAAAGCAAGGCTGTGTTCTAGCCCCCATGCTATTTAGCCTTTTTTTGGCTGATTTACCGGGGGAACTGGAAAGCTGTCTTTGAAACGCTCCGAAGCTAGGGGGCATGACATTGACAAACCTGCTATATGCGGATGATCTAGTTCTGATCAGATGGACTCCCATTGGTCTCCAGCACCTCCTTGACGCAACATACAAATTTTCGCAATTGAACGCATTGGAAATTAATTTAAAAAAACCTAAAATCTTAGCAGTAAATCACCGCAAGAAGGCAAACCCAAAGTGGCACTTGGCCAGCAAACATCTTGACCAAGTAGTAAGTTATAAATATCTGGGCGTCCTGCTAGATCACAAGAATTCTTTTAAGCGTGAGCTAGAATATCTGCGAAGAAAGGGAGCCACAACTTACTTAGCATTAAAACCTTTACAGAAGCTGCTGCCAAACCTCATGCTCGATCCTTTCTTAAAAATCTTGCGAGCAAAATTGCAGCCTACACTCAATTATGGCAGCGAATCACTGATGGGCAGAGACGCAGTAACTCTCGATAGCATAATAGCAACTGCCTATCGGGCGATCTTTCAGCTTAATATGTTTCACCGGCCCAAATCAGGTTAGAATTTGGCCTCCAAAACCAGGTGACAGAAAGAAAGGGGGCTTTTGTAAAACGCTGGCATAAAAGAAGAGCTACTGAAGTGGGATCCTTGAATAATCATCTTTGGACAGAGCTCTCACGCTCTGGAAAGCTGACCGCTAACGTGTTCCTTCAAGAGTTCAACAACACGTTAGGCTTCACAGATGCCTGGAATACACCAATTAGCAACTCAGCTTTTAAGAAAATAGTAACCAAGACAACAATACTAATTTCATCAATAGAGGACAAGAAAGTGCCATCTAAACGAGCTCACTGTTGGGCTGTGTTAAACAATTACGACGTTCTCAAACCCCAACCCTGTCTCAAAGCTGGTATAAAAATCGCGACCATGGAAAGATTTTTGCGGCTCCGTATGGGAGTCGGAGCAATAAATTTGCTTCTACCACCTTGGGAAAGAAGGGCTGGAGGCACATTCAAGAAATTGACATTTGGGAATATATACCAAATTTTGAAGTAATTCTGTTACCCTAGCCTGAACAACTTGGGGCTATTCTTATACCCTAGGGGGATTTTGCAAAATTGACGCTGGGAACATAGCGCGGAAAATGCGGTTAAATACCTGCTTTCAGGCACTATATTTTGGCAGAAGAATCCATTTGAGATATCTAGTGTTACTTTGAATTTCTCTGCACAATGTTATTCATCAATGTGGCACTGTGTGCATTCTGTACTAAAAATGTTTTAGTGCATGTGCTCAGATGTCGGTAGTCTAAAACTAGACGATATGAATTATTGGGTTTCATTATGGGAAACAAAGGATTATTAATTGGAGAGGTGCAGGTTTCCATTACACCCTGGTAGTCAAGTTGATTAAAATCTCCCTGACCCGTTTTGTTTGCTTCTTGTTTTATTGGGTACTGTCTCTGTGGAGTTGGACTAGTTTTTACTGGGATTATATGGTGGGGTGGGTCAGTATCCGACCCAACATGCTTGCCATATAGGGCCGGAGCAAGAGCTATGTCACGTTGGTCAAGAAGGGGTGAGGCTTGATGTGGTTTATAAAAACGAGTTTTATTTGTTTGACATACAAATGATGGGTTGCATGTCTTTTTCAAAGGTTCCCGTAGTCTGGTGCTTTCTCTGTGGCGGTTGTCTCTTTCTCTTCTTATGGCTCCAGCGGGCGGGTCCTCTGTAAAAAGAAAAGAAAAGAAACGGTTACTCTTCTGTCCAGACCTCTCTATGAACAATACTAGCCTGCTAGTCAACTTAGATAGTGGCCCTTTTTCTGAGGACCGTTCACTTCACCAGTGAATGAGAATTAAAGGGGTTTTGCTGGAGATATGAACCGGCTCTCCTTCACTACAACCCAGGAACTCCCCTGACCGGGTGGGCCCTGTAGATAGTTTAGCAGGTCTCTCTGCTTTCCTAATTCCCGTCTCGCCAAACCCGGTAGCTTATAGCTCCCCACTCCTACAACCCTGCGTAGCTGGCCTGGACTCCCCACCAGCCCACCACCGTGTTCCCAGCCCGTTTGAGCACTTGCCTGAGGCTGGGACCCGCTCTTGGGGCCCCGGCGGTACCGTCCGTAGCGCCTTCCTCGGACCACATCCCGTCATCTCCAGGGGCTTCTGTGGCTTCTTTCTGCAGTGGTCCCGCCTCTCGGTTCTCTTCCGTCGACGCCTTGACTTTGTCCCGACTTCCTCCAGTCTCTTGCTACATCGTCCTCTCTTCTTTCTCCCGTGCTGGTTCCAGCTCGCTGCTTTCTCTGCTCTCTGCCTCGACACCACACTCAGCTGTTACCAGTTCCTTATCACGGCTGGAGCCCCACCCAGGACTTGTGAGTAGTGTTCCCACAAGGTGGGGCTGGGAAGTGCCCCCGGGGCACTCAGGTGTGTTACCTTCGCTGTTTGGTTCAGTTGGTCCGTCACAGAGCCTCCCCTCCAGGCATGGTCGTTCGGGCCATGTAGACACAGGGGTCCGGGAAAGGTAATCCACGTTCGACTGTAGCGCCCCAGGTCGGTGAGTAACCTGGAACGAAAAGGGTTGCAAAGCTAAAAACCAGCGAAGAATCCTGGCATTGGTATCCTTATGTCTAGCCAACCAAACTAGGGGAGCATGGTCAGTATGCAGGGAAAAAGGGCGACCCAAGAGATAGTATTGAAGGGCCTGGACATCCCAGCGTATAGTTTGATGGTGGAGTACTTCTGTTCCCTGGGCAACAGTTTCCGGCTCACGAAGACTACAGGCTGTAAAGTCCCTGTAGGGGATTCCTGGGATAAGACAGCCCCCAGGCCTAGGTCAGAGGCGTCTGTTTGTAATGTGAACGGGGACGAGAAATCAGGGCAGTTCAGTACAGGGTGTTGGCATAGGTGGGTTTTGAGGCGGTCAAAACTTCGGGTTTGTTCCGGGACCACACATCGATGGTATTGGGTTGTGTCTTTTTTAGCATGTCCGTGAGTGGTGCGGCTTCTTCCGAGAATCGGGGAACAAACCGTCTATAGTATCCCACCAAACCCAGGAAGGCCCTTATACATTTTTTTGTAGTGGGTTTCTTAAGAGAGGAGATGGATTCTACTCTGCCCACCCTGGATATGATACCTCAAGTAACGGACATTGTCTGTGGCTAGCATGCATTTCTCGGGGTTGGCCATCAGTCCAGACGTGCGTAGACAGGTGAATATCTCCCCTAGGTGTTTAAGGTGTTCCTCCCAGGTGTCACTATAGATGATAATGTCATCCAGGTATGCTGCTGCATATTCATGGTGGGGTCTCAATATAACGTCCATCAGTCTCTGAAAGGTGGCAGGGGCCCCGTGTAACCCAAAGGGTAGGACCCGAAATTGGTACAGTCCGGATGGGGTAGCAAATGCGGTCTTCTCTTAAGCTCTGGGTGTGAGGGATATCTGCCAGTATCCTTTAGTTAGATCTAATGCCGTCTTGTATTTGGCGTTTTCTAATCTGTCTAGCAATTCTTCTACTCGGGGCATAGGATAGGAGTCAAAGCGGGATACCTTGTTTAGCTTTCTATAGTCCACACAAAAACGAATGGACCCATTGGGTTTTGGGACTAAAACGATAGGGGAACACCATGGGCTACATGAGGGTTCGATTATTCCCATATGGAGCATTTCCTCCACCTCCCGTTCTACGAGTACCCATCTAGCCTCCGGGATCCAGTACGGTCTTTGTCTGATAGGGCGGGCTCCCTCGGTGTCTATATCGTGCTGTACTATCTGTGTTTTTCCTGGGGTGACTGAAAAAGTGTCCCGGTGAATATTTATTTATTTATTTATTTATTTTAGCTGTTTTATAGCGCGCTCAGTTACTACCAGAGTGTCCTGGCGCGTGAAGAGAAAAACAAGCAGGTGACCAAAAGAAAGAAGGTTGAAGTTCATGTTTCTTTTTTTTTTCAGTTTTTATATAAGCTAATAAGCAGTTCTGAAGAGATATGTTTTAAGTGCCTTCTTAAATGATACAAAATTTTCAATTAATCTCAGGGAGTGGGGGAGAGTGTTCCAAGTCCTAGCCGTGGTGACAGCAAGCGACTGGCCTCCCAAACGTACTCGCTGAAATCGG